>NC_139977.1:2612500-3276097 GCF_963993115.1 Abramis brama
TTCAGGTGCAGTCGTTCTCTCATACAGTTGTTCTCTCAGGTACAGTCGTTCAGCTGCAGTCGTTCTCTCAGGTGCAGTCGTTCTCTCTCAGGTACAGTCGTTCTCTCTCAGGTGCAGTCGTTCTCTCAGGTGCAGTCGTTCTCTCAGGTGCAGTCGTTCTCTCAGGTGCAGTCGTTCTCTCAGGTACAGTCGTTCTCTCATACAGTTGTTCTCTCAGGTACAGTCGTTCAGGTGCAGTTGTTCTCTCAGGTGCAGTCGTTCTCTCAGGTGCAGTCGTTCTCTCATACAGTCGTTCTCTCAGGTGCAGTCGTTTTCTCAGGTGCAGTCGTTCTCTCAGGTGCAGTCGTTCTCTCAGGTGCAGTCGTTCTCTCATACAGTCGTTCTCTCAGGTGCAGTCGTTTTCTCAGGTGCAGTCGTTCTCTCAGGTGCAGTCGTTCTCTCATACAGTTGTTCTCTCAGGTACAGTCGTTCAGCTGCAGTCGTTCTCTCAGGTGCAGTCGTTCTCTCTCAGGTACAGTCGTTCTCTCTCAGGTGCAGTCGTTCTCTCAGGTGCAGTCGTTCTCTCAGGTGCAGTCGTTCTCTCAGGTGCAGTCGTTCTCTCAGGTGCAGTCGTTCTCTCAGGTACAGTCGTTCTCTCATACAGTTGTTCTCTCAGGTACAGTCGTTCAGGTGCAGTTGTTCTCTCAGGTGCAGTCGTTCTCTCAGGTGCAGTCGTTCTCTCATACAGTCGTTCTCTCAGGTGCAGTCGTTTTCTCAGGTGCAGTCGTTCTCTCAGGTGCAGTCGTTCTCTCAGGTGCAGTCGTTTTCTCAGGTGCAGTCGTTCTCTCAGGTGCAGTCGTTCTCTCAGGTGCAGTCGTTCTCTCAGGTGCAGTCGTTTTCTCAGGTGCAGTCGTTTTCTCAGGTGCAGTCGTTCTCTCAGGTGCAGTCGTTCTCTCAGGTGCAGTCATTCTCTCATACAGTCGTTCTCTCATACAGTTGTTCTCTCAGGTGCAGTCGTTCTCTCAGGTGCAGTCGTTCTCTCAGGTGCAGTCGTTCAGGTGCAGTCGTTCTCTCAGGTGCAGTCGTTCTCTCAGGTGCAGTCGTTCTCTCAGGTGCAGTCGTTCTCTCAGGTGCAGTCGTTCTCTCTCAGGTGCAGTCGTTCTCTCTCAGGTACAGTCGTTCTCTCTCAGGTACAGTCGTTCTCTCAGGTGCAGTCGTTCTCTCAGGTGCAGTCGTTCAGGTGCAGTCGTTCTCTCATACAGTTGTTCTCTCAGGTGCAGTCGTTCTCTCTCAGGTACAGTCGTTCTCTCTCAGGTGCAGTCGTTCTCTCAGGTGCAGTCGTTCTCTCAGGTGCAGTCGTTCTCTCAGGTACAGTCGTTCTCTCATACAGTTGTTCTCTCAGGTACAGTCGTTCAGGTGCAGTTGTTCTCTCAGGTGCAGTCGTTCTCTCAGGTGCAGTCGTTTTCTCAGGTGCAGTCGTTCTCTCAGGTGCAGTCGTTTTCTCAGGTGCAGTCGTTCTCTCAGGTGCAGTCGTTCTCTCATACAGTCGTTCTCTCAGGTTCAGTCGTTCTCTCAGGTGCAGTCGTTCTCTCAGGTGCAGTCGTTCTCTCAGGTGCAGTCGTTCTCTCAGGTGCAGTCGTTCTCTCAGGTACAGTCGTTCTCTCATACAGTTGTTCTCTCAGGTGCAGTCGTTCTCTCATACAGTTGTTCTCTCAGGTACAGTCGTTCAGCTGCAGTCGTTCTCTCAGGTGCAGTCGTTCTCTCTCAGGTACAGTCGTTCTCTCTCAGGTGCAGTCGTTCTCTCAGGTGCAGTCGTTCTCTCAGGTACAGTCGTTCTCTCATACAGTTGTTCTCTCAGGTGCAGTCGTTCTCTCAGGTGCAGTCGTTCAGGTGCAGTTGTTCTCTCAGGTGCAGTCGTTCTCTCAGGTGCAGTCGTTCTCTCATACAGTCGTTCTCTCAGGTGCAGTCGTTTTCTCAGGTGCAGTCGTTCTCTCATACAGTCGTTCTCTCAGGTTCAGTCGTTCTCTCAGGTGCAGTCGTTCTCTCAGGTGCAGTCGTTCTCTCATACAGTCGTTCTCTCAGGTGCAGTCGTTCTCTCAGGTACAGTCGTTCTCTCATACAGTTGTTCTCTCAGGTGCAGTCGTTCTCTCATACAGTCGTTCTCTCAGGTGCAGTCGTTCTCTCAGGTACAGTCGTTCTCTCATACAGTTGTTCTCTCAGGTGCAGTCGTTCTCTCATACAGTTGTTCTCTCAGGTACAGTCGTTCTCTCAGGTGCAGTCGTTCTCTCTCAGGTACAGTCGTTCTCTCTCAGGTGCAGTCGTTCTCTCAGGTGCAGTCGTTCTCTCAGGTGCAGTCGTTCTCTCAGGTACAGTCGTTCTCTCATACAGTTGTTCTCTCAGGTACAGTCGTTCAGGTGCAGTTGTTCTCTCAGGTGCAGTCGTTCTCTCAGGTGCAGTCGTTCTCTCAGGTGCAGTCGTTCTCTCAGGTGCAGTCGTTCTCTCAGGTGCAGTCGTTCTCTCATACAGTCGTTCTCTCAGGTGCAGTCGTTCTCTCAGGTGTTGTCGTTCAGGTGCAGTCGTTCAGGTGCAGTTGTTCTCTCATACAGTCGTTCTCTCAGGTGCAGTCGTTTTCTCAGGTGCAGTCGTTCTCTCAGGTGCAGTCGTTCTCTCATACAGTCGTTCTCTCAGGTGCAGTCGTTCTCTCAGGTGTTGTCGTTCAGGTGCAGTCGTTCTCTCAGGTGCAGTCGTTCTCTCATACAGTCGTTCTCTCAGGTGCAGTCGTTCTCTCAGGTACAGTCGTTCTCTCATACAGTCGTTCTCTCAGGTGCAGTCGTTCTCTCAGGTGTAGTCGTTCAGGTGCAGTCGTTCTCTCAGGTGCAGTCGTTCTCTCAGGTGCAGTCGTTCTCTCAGGTGCAGTCGTTCTCTCAGGTGCAGTCGTTCTCTCAGGTGCAGTCGTTCTCTCAGGTGCAGTCGTTCTCTCATACAGTTGTTCTCTCAGGTGTAGTCGTTCTCTCAGGTACAGTCGTTCTCTCAGGTACAGTCGTTCTCTCAGGTACAGTCGTTCTCTCATACAGTCGTTCTCTCAGGTGCAGTCGTTCTCTCATACAGTCGTTCTCTCAGGTGCAGTCGTTCTCTCAGGTGCAGTCGTTCTCTCAGGTGCAGTCGTTCTCTCAGGTACAGTCGTTCTCTCAGGTACAGTCGTTCTCTCAGGTACAGTCGTTCTCTCATACAGTCGTTCTCTCAGGTACAGTCGTTCAGGTGCAGTCGTTCTCTCAGGTGCAGTCGTTCTCTCAAGTGCAGTCGTTCTCTCAGGTGCAGTCGTTCTCTCAGGTGCAGTCGTTCTCTCAGTTACAGTCGTTCTCTCAGGTGCAGTCGTTCTCTCAGGTGCAGTCGTTCAGGTGCAGTCGTTCTCTCAGGTACAGTCGTTCAGGTGCAGTCGTTCTCTCAGGTACAGTCGTTCTCTCAGGTACAGTCGTTCTCTCAGGTGCAGTCGTTCTCTCATACAGTCGTTCTCTCAGGTGCAGTCGTTCTCTCAGGTGCAGTCGTTCTCTCAGGTGCAGTCGTTCTCTCAGGTGCAGTCGTTCTCTCATACAGTTGTTCTCTCAGGTGCAGTCGTTCTCTCAGGTACAGTCGTTCTCTCAGGTACAGTCGTTCTCTCAGGTACAGTCGTTCTCTCAGGTACAGTCGTTCTCTCATACAGTCGTTCTCTCAGTACAGTCGTTCAGGTGCAGTCGTTCTCTCATACAGTCGTTCTCTCATACAGTCGTTCTCTCAGGTGCAGTCGTTCTCTCATACAGTCGTTCTCTCATACAGTCGTTCTCTCAGGTGCAGTCGTTCTCTCAGGTACAGTCGTTCTCTCATACAGTCGTTCTCTCAGGTGCAGTCGTTCTCTCATACAGTTGTTCTCTCAGGTGTAGTCGTTCTCTCAGGTGCAGTCGTTCTCTCAGGTGCAGTCGTTCTCTCAGGTGCAGTCGTTCTCTCATACAGTCGTTCTCTCGGGTACAGTCGTTCTCTCAGTTACAGTCGTTCTCTCAGGTGCAGTCGTTCTCTCATACAGTCGTTCTCTCAGGTGCAGTCGTTCTCTCAGGTGCAGTCGTTCTCTCATACAGTCGTTCTCTCAGGTGCAGTCGTTCTCTCATACAGTTGTTCTCTCAGGTGTAGTCGTTCTCTCAGGTACAGTCGTTCTCTCATACAGTTGTTCTCTCAGGTGCAGTCGTTCTCTCAGGTGCAGTCGTTCTCTCAGGTGTTCTCTCAGGTGCAGTCGTTCTCTCAGTTACAGTCGTTCTCTCAGGTGCAGTCGTTCTCTCAGGTGCAGTCGTTCAGGTGCAGTCGTTCAGGTGCAGTCGTTCAGGTACAGTCGTTCTCTCAGGTGCAGTCGTTCTCTCAGGTGCAGTCGTTCTCTCAGGTGCAGTCGTTCTCTCAGGTGCAGTCGTTCTCTCAGGTGCAGTCGTTCAGGTGCAGTCGTTCAGGTGCAGTCGTTCAGGTGCAGTCGTTCTCTCAGGTACAGTCGTTCTCTCAGGTGCAGTCGTTCTCTCAGGTGCAGTCGTTCTCTCAGGTGCAGTCGTTCTCTCAGGTACAGTCGTTCAGCTGCAGTCGTTCTCTCAGTTACAGTCGTTCTCTCAGGTGCAGTCGTTCTCTCAGGTGCAGTCGTTCAGGTGCAGTCGTTCTCTCAGGTGCAGTCGTTCAGGTGCAGTCGTTCTCTCAGGTGCAGTCGTTCTCTCAGGTGCAGTTGTTCTCTCAGTTGCAGTCGTTCTCTCAGTTGCAGTCGTTCTCTCAGGTGCAGTCGTTCTCTCAGGTGCAGTCGTTCTCTCAGGTGCAGTCATTCTCTCAGTTACAGTCGTTCTCTCAGGTGCAGTCGTTCAGGTGCAGTCGTTCTCTCAGTTGCAGTCGTTCAGGTGCAATTGTTCTCTCAGGTACAGTCGTTCTCTCAGGAAGACTGCTATTGACTCGGTCACATTCCAGCACAGCAGATTTATTGAGGGTTCGCTTCACAAACCAGCCCAGAGCAAATGCAAATTATAGTGATCAAGTAGCATTCTTCAGCAAACACAGGCTGCTCGGGGTCGCTCGTAACCGCTCGCGCTGACAAATCACTTCCTGAAGGAAACCTGACACTGCTTTGTTTTTTACGTTTACATTTATTCATTTAGCAGCAGATGCTTTTATCCAAAGCGACTTAAAAATGAGGAGAGCAATAGAAGCAGTGAAACTAACAATAGGACAACAGTATGCAAGTGCTATGACCCTTCTCAGTTTAATCTAACGCAGTACATTAGATTAAAAAAAACATTACAATTATAAAATCATGAAATGTCACCAAGATGGTTTTATCTGCAAGCCACCGTATCAAACTGTAAATCTACACGTTTTCAAGTCAGGAATCCGTACATTGATTTGCTCTGAAACGTGGAGAATCTGAACTGTCTCCTCTAGTGTTTCTGCACTAAAACACCAAAGGTCAGAGATCTCAGTATGAACTTTTTACTCGTACTGTATGACAGCTAGTGACTCAGCTGGGTCTGATTTGGGAAATTACATTTTATTAGGGGTGTGAAAAATACATTTAGCTCACAAGACGAGACTGTACACAAAAAAATTTTAACGCTATTTTTAAGAAATCTTCAATGTATGACTGGAATATCACAAAATGCAAAACAATGCAGGAGCATTTTGAAATGTTGTAACTAATCTAGGGCTGACACTAACGATAACTCTGGTAATCGAGGAATCAGTCTATTATTTTGCCGATTATTCGAGTAATTGGATTTTAGTGTGTGTGTGGTAATAAAAATAGTGAAAAATAGCCTTTAAAATGACTTAAAATGCATATATAATAACAATGAGGCAATAATAATGGGTTCAAATAAAGTATCTAAAGCAAGTAATCAGTTGGTTTTATTGAACACCAGTTAAAGCTAGTTTAAAGCCAGATGAAACAGTAGAATATCTGGAATAAAAGTGGAATATTGAAATAACATCAGCGCTAACTATTATAAACTTTATTTATACAATACACACAAATATATATCTCGTGTATATATACACATACACATACACATACACATTTATTTTTTATAAAAACAATTTTGTTAAAAAAATATATTCAGAATAATGGTGGAAGCTGAATCTTGAATATTTGATTTTCCTCAGTTTTCTGGGTAAATTCTCTTGCCGGTTCTGTTCGAGGCTTCACACTCATTTAAACGCTGGTTTTCCATCTACAGTTCCTGCGGCAAATGATGCTCCGCCTCTTTCTCTCTGAGGATTCGAGGCGTTTGACCTCTGAGACGAGGCGTAATGGCAGGTTCCCAGCGTGTTGATGATGACCGTCCTCCTCTCTCTGTCTTACAGGTGTTCACAGGCATCAGTCGCAGGAGATCTCCGGTTTCTACTCACTGCCTCAAGGCCAGATCACTCCCTCCATGAACTGGTAAGAGTGAAGCGCCTCTGTGTGTCCAAAAATGTCATGTCATACCCGCTAATGTAGAGATGTAGAGATGTAATGTAGAACAACACTAACTGACCAGATAATCTGGCATAGTTATGATGGAAAAATTAACTGACTTGTCAACTTTTAAAAGGGAAGAGAAAACGTTTCCATATTTTCCAACTTTCCCATAACAAAATTATTACATATTTAATAATTTCCTCTTTTAACTGAAGACTATACAGTGCATCTGGAAAGTATTCACAGCAATTTCACTGTTACAGCCTTATTACAAAATGGATTAAATTAATAATTTATCAAAATTCTACAAAGAATACCCCATACTGACAATGTAAAAAGAGTTTGTTTGAAATCTTTGCAAATTTAATCAAAAAAAAAAAATCAAAAAAAAAAATCACATGTACATAAGTATTCACAGCCTTTGCCATGACACTCAAAATAGAGCTCAGGTGCAATCCTGTTTCCACTGATCATCCTTGAGATGTTTCTACAACTGGATTGGAGTTCACCTGTGGTGAATTCAGTTGATTGGACATGCTGTGGAAAGGCACTCACCTGTCTATATAAGGTCCCACAGTTAACAGTGCATGTCAGAGCACAAACCAAGCCATGAAGTCCAAGGAGTTGTCTGTAGACCTCTGAGACAGGACTGGACTGGACTGTATTGTATTGAGGCACAGATCTGGGGAAGGGTACAGAAAAGTTTCTGCAGCATTGAAGGTCCCAGTGAGCACAGTGGCCTCCATTATCCGTAAATGGAAGTGTGGAACCACCAGAACTCTTCCCAGAGCCGACCGCCCGGCCACACTGAGCGATCGGGGGAGAAGGGCCTTAGTCAGGGAGGAGACCCAGAACCCGATGGTCACGCTGACAGAGCTCCAGCGTTTCTACCATCGTTGTCCTGTTGGAAGATGAACCGTCGGCCCAGTCTGAGGTCCAGAGCTCTGGAGCAGGTTTTCATCACGGATGTCTCTGTACATTCATCTTTCCCTCGACCCTGACGAGTCTCCCAGTCCCTGCCGCTGAATAACACCCGCACAGCTGATGCTGCTTCACTGTAGGGATGGTATTGGCCAGGCGAAGAGCGGAGCCTGCTTTCCTCCAGACATGACGCTTGCCATTCAGGCCAAAGAGTTCAATCCAATTTTGTTTCTCATGGTTTGAGAGTCCTTCAGGTGCCTCTAGGCAAACTCCAGGCAGGCTGTCATGTGCTTTTACTGAGGAGTGGCTTCCGTCTGATTGGTGGAGAGCTGCAGAGATGGTTGTTCTTCTGGAAGGTTCTCCTTTCTCCACAGAGAAACGCTGGAGCTCTGTCAGCGTGACCATCGCTGGTTGGGTCTCCTCCCTGACTAAGGCCCTTCTCCCCCGATCGCTCAGTTTGGCCGGGCGGACGGCATGGGAAGAGTTCTGGTGGTTCCACACTTCCATTTACAGATGATTGAGGCCACTGTGCTCACTGGGACCTTCAATGCTGCAGAAACTTTTCTGTACCCTTCCCCAGATCTGTGCCTCAATACAATCCTGTCTCAGAGGTCTACAGACAACTCCTTGGACTTCATGGCTTGGTTTGTGCTCTGATATGCAATGTTAACTGTGGGACCTTATATAGACAGGTGAGTGCCTTTCCACAGCATGTCCAATCAACTGAATTCACCACAGGTGGACTCCAATCCAGTTGTAGAAACATCTCAAGGATGATCACTGGAAACAGGAGGCACTTGAGTTCAGTTTTGAGTGTCATGGCAAAGGCTGTGAATACTTATGTAGGGGAGAGCGGGGCACAACCTAACACATTTTGGTTTTGGCTTAATTATTAAAAAAATAATTAAGTTAGATTAATCTAACAAGCAACATACACATGTCTGCTACAAATGAACACTTAAAGTTTTTTTTCTAGGACCTACCATTTTCGTACAGTTGCACTGAAAGTGACAGATGTGCAAATGTTACAGCTTACCCCATATGCGGAGTTAACTGTAACAGACTGAGGGATTAGTTGTAACACACATAATTAAGTACTATTTTATCTATGTAGTTTGATATTGTTTGTACATCAGTATAGATGGATATCCATACATCCATCCCTCATCCAATCATCCTTCTATTATGGATCAATATCATGGATAGAGATATATGTATGAAAGGGGCTGCACAGTTTTGCAATAAATAAATAAATAAAATCATCAAATATTGTAATTGCTATTGAATTATATATGTGTGTTGCAGCTGCATGCAAAATTATTATTATTAATAATAACAGGAATAATAAAAAAACGAGCTCTAAATCACATTTTAAAGGGTTTATTGCATGAAAAACAGGCTTTTTAATAAATAAACAAGTGATCAATGCATAGTAAACTAGTGTGAAAAAATCATTCTTTAACATTTAATTTCCAACATTGTTTGTGAAAGTTAAATGTGGCAAAATAAATATATAAATAAATGCTCAAACCTGAAAAGTTGTGTGGCTCCCTGTTCATTATCGTTGTACACTTGGCGGCTGTAACACTGTGCTACGACTAACCCCGCTGTGTAAAACATAGTTTAAGCCTAGCTAACAGTTGCTAGGAGTTGCTGACGTTTCAAAATGGTGCTGTTTTAGCCAACAAGACAGTGATCAAGGTAATATAAAGTTAGATTTGGTGACGTACACACACAACTCAGAAACACGCACTCTTGTCCAGAATCTTCATGAAATCTTATCAAAACTTTCCACAAATCCTCAGGAGACTGTCTTCTGGCAGCGAGAGAAAAGAGCGGAAACACAACCTGACTAGGGATGCACCGATATGAACATTTTGTCTGATACCGATAACCGATAATTCTTCATATTTTGAAAGCCGATAACCGATATATTGGCCGATAAATCTAAATGCAAATTTATATATGATTTTTGAGAGCCTGATTACAAAAACAAAAGTCTTACCATTAAAATCCAAGTCCCAAGCACACAATTATAATGTTCTCATGATAATGTTATGTAGCCGATATGACAGATTTGCGCTGCACATGTTGCACTGAACCGTATTTTCCTTTTTTGAAGTGATTCCAATCATATTTCAAGCAATTCAAAACCATCATGTTGAACAGTGCGCATCTGAAGTGTCTCAGCTGAAGGAAATAATACATTATTTATCAGGTTTAATATATTGGCCAAATTTTCTTATCGGGCCGATAACGATATGAACATATATCATCCGATACCGATATGGTGGCCGATTATATCTTGCATCTCTAAACCTGACCCTGACTAACTATGTAAAAGGTCCGTGTTACATTTAACCCCGCGTTAGGTTGTGCCCCACGCTCCCCTACATGTGATTTATATTTTCTTCCGATTTTTATTTTTTAATAAATTTGCAAAGATTTCAAACAAACTTTTTTTACATTGTCATTATGGGGTATTGTTTGTAGAATTCTGAGGATAATAATGAATTTAATCCATTTTGGAATAAGGCTGTAACATAACAAAATGTTGAAAAAGTGAAGCGCTGCATACTCTCCGGATGCTCTGTAAGTTGCATGTTTGAGGTCTAAACTACTACATTCTCCCCTAAAAAATTCTTAACTCTGTGACACGATAATAGTGGTATTAGTAAGATCACAGTGGGTTTGCTTCTCCACCATTGACGCTTTCTGTGAGAAATGCAGAGTGATGTAAGCGGTGAAACGGTTTGTGTGCGTCGTCCTGCAGTCGCAAAAATGTCGAGTGCCTCCGTCAGCCATTGTTCAGACAAACAGATAGTCGTGCCCCAAACACCCAGCATCGGTTGAGTCCGGAGCGCAGTGTTGGGAGGCGTTCCTCTAACTGTGTCCCCCGACCCACAGGCCCAATCAGCCTGTCTATCCTCTGCCCTCCTGCGGCTTCAGACAGTCCTCCTACTCCAGCCTGCAGAGCAGCTCCTCATACCCCAGGTACAGTACAGTACGCTTCAGCCCTGTGTGTGTCGGCCGGTTGAGCGCGACGCTTCAGCCCTGTGTGTGTCGCTGACCGATCCAACGCTTCAGCCCTGTGTGTGTCGCAGCTTCGCCATCAGCCCAACTCTACGCTAGTAGGGGCTTTCGCACCGGAACGAGCCACCAGTGTGTTTCCCCGAGAACTAATGTTTCCCATAGGAACGTTTTCCTGGTTGCATTCGCACCGCATTCGCAAACTCTGAAGTGACGTAAGACACGCTTGTTGTTGAGACTTTTATTTTGACGTCGCTGAGCTCACAGTGCTCGTATTCTCCGTGTTCATTAGTGTACGATCTGTCTAACAGTGCCGTCTCATACGTTATCAGACAGAACTGTTACACACAGAGAGTAGACAGTGATGAAGAGTTATTAGCGTATGCCGTGTGTCTGATGTCCAGTGTTGCTGAGCACAAACACATAATCATGTTTCTCTTGATCTCCTCAAAGTGGCGTTGGATTTTCTCCTCAGCGTAAAGGTTGAGAGGCTCATCTATCACTGTTTTACATGTTCGTAGAGTTAGTTTCTGGAGTAAATGTATAGGCTTTAATCTGTGTGTTTACAGCTTTCTTTTAAATGGCGGGTGGCATTTTAAAAAAAGTTAATTTTTGCCATACAATTTGACCCCAAACACAATAGGAGTTCATCATTTCTCATAGTTTTAGTCTCTTCCAAGCTGCAATAGAGGTTTTTATTTTTGCACGACTCTTTAGTGTTTTTGTAGTGTTGATTTTTGGTAAGTTGCATGGAAACCAACGGAGGTAAATAGTTAATATCTGCTGTGCAGAGACACAGACACACACCCACACACACACACACACGTGATGAACCACAAGACTGCAGCTGTACATTCTGCAAGTTTCACATTAAAACACTTTCTTGTGAATGTATATCCTCAGCCACACACACACACACACACACACAAAGTAACCCAGAGGTGTGTTCGGTGCCGTCAGCTCAGCTCAGATGGATCTCGCGTGTGTGTGTGTGTGTGTGTGTGTGTGTTTGATGATGATCTCCTCGCTCAAAGACGCCTGTGGTTTCGCTTTGTAACCCAAAACCCGAATTAGATGAACAAATCATGTTAATATGCTTACATGGAGTAATAAATCCAAGCTGTGGAAATGGTTTTATTTGGATGTCAACAGACGACGCACATCTTTCTTCAATTCTCCTCACAAATCCTGAACAGTCTTGAGGAACGACGAGCGTTTGTTATCCTCCTCCGGTCTCTTTCCCATCAGGACCGGCTGGTCAAACATCAGAGCCGCTCTGAACGGATATTTGTCTCCCTGAGATGCAGTTTCTATCGAATGCTTGTTTTCCTCCATGCAGAGCGAGATTATGTGTGTGTGATGCAGTACAACATGCTTCAGCAGTGCAGAAACAGCGCCAGCTGCTGGTCACATGATGCATTAACACCGTCTTTGATGCAAGATGTTCATTAAAAGGGAACTCAACCCAACATTTCTGAGTGTTTATGTGATCTTTGCTCTGATGCGTGGGGGAGTTCCCTTTTAATACTGACGGATCTAGAAAATGTCATGGTGTGGGCTGAGATAACAGTGATGTTTGTGTGTGTGTGTGTGTGTGTGTGTGTGTGTGTGTGTGTGTAGGTTCTCTCACTCTCTGATGCTTCAGTCCGGCATGCACGCGACAGGGATCCCTCACCCCGCTATAGTGCCCTCCTCAGGGAAACAGGAGCACGACCAGTTCGACAGGAACATGTACCAGTAAGTTCATCGACAACCTCATGCTTTCACACTCAAGTTACGTTCTTATTTTCTGAAAGCAAATTCATCAATGTCAAACATTACTCTGGTTGTTTTATTGTACATTGTTTGTGTGTGTGTGTGTGTAAGTGAGTGTGTTTAGTGTGTGCAGACCTGCATGTGTATCAATATATTAGATATGTGTGTGTGTGTGTGTTTAGTTTATGAGAGTGTCAGTGTGTGTGTGAGAGCTTTACAGTTTTTGTAATTGGCCTGTTGGTGTTGTGCGCAGAATGTGTCCGTGTCTGAATACAGTGAAAACCTCTGAGTTTTGAGTTGAAGCCTTCAGTCCTAGTTTTCCTGGAGGATGTTAGTGGAATTAATGCACTTTGAGATTTTAATCACATCCAAATCTGTTTTTCTTCCCAAGCCTGAAAAAAGAATTGTGCATTGGTTGCTTTAAAAGCTAAAATGTATAAGAATTTCGTAAGACACCAAAATGTACAAGTTTTATGCATTTTTGTATTTTGTGTCATGTATGACTATTGTGCATCCAACATAATATGGCAAATGTAGTGTCCTAATTATAACTAAAACATTGCTTTTGTTTTTTTTCCAAATATCTGGAAATTGTCACCACAAAATCACATTTTGATCACAAAAAATCACACAAATAGCCCTGGTGGGACTGATATTGTATTATCCAACACTCCTCACTCTGAATAGCATTTTATTCAACATTTTCTGTCAACATTAAAGGGACATATCATGAAAATCTGAGTTTGTCCGTGTGTAAGTGCTATAATCGGGTCCCCAGTGCTTCTACCAACCCAGAAAACATTAAAAGTGAAACCCAGTAACTGTGTTCTGGTGAGTCTTTCTCCGCAAGCATGTCAAAAAATAAGCCGATTAGATGTGCTCTCCTTCTGACGTAAGAAGAGGATCTTATCATAATATTACGGCCCTTAATCTGCACGTTTACACACACCAGCCGACATTTGGTTTCAGAAGCGACAACAGAGACCAGTTCTAACACAATGATGAAGATCCAGCAAAGCCTGAAGCTGTTCTGTGGTTGAGCTCAGACGAGCACTGAACACTATTGACCAGAACATGTCACCGCTGTCTTATAAAGACCTCAGGAACTGTGGACACTTGTGGAGAAGTTCAACATGATGATGAGATGATCAGTGTAACTCCACAACAACTACAGAAATGTCTCCACTAACATTCAGAAGCTCTTCCTGAGTCTCTCCGTAAGGCTGCACTCGCTCCTGGTGATTCTGGGATTCTGGATGAGTGAGATTGGCCTGTTCTGTTATTGCCGGAGTTTCTGAAGCTCGTGTAAAGACTCCGCCCTCTTCTGAACGGAGGCGGAGCTAAAGCTCATTTGCATTTAAAGGGACACACAAAAACCAACAACAACAAAAAAAAAGTGTCCATTTTAACATGTTATAATAAATGATTTGGTATTCTGAGCTGAAATTTCACACACACATCCTGGGGACACCATAGAGTTATATTACATCTTGTGAAAAGGGGCATAATGTCACCTTTAACATTAACTCTGTTAATCTTCTTCATCTCGTTCCTCAGCAAATCTCACCCAGATGGCAAGCGTGAGAAGGAGCCGAAGAAGCCGGTGATCAAGAAACCCCTGAACGCGTTCATGCTGTACATGAAGGAGATGCGTGCGAAAGTGATCGCCGAGTGTACGCTGAAGGAGAGCGCTGCCATCAACCAGATCCTGGGCCGACGGGTCGGTCATCATATCTGCTATCAGGATCATGTGTTGGTTCTAGTGATGGGAAGTTCGGATCATTTCGATCTCGTTCATCAAAATGAACGAATCTTTATTCGAGTCATTTTGTTCATTTAAGTGGCTTTAAATGCTATACTTGTAACAGCCAAATTTCCCGAAAACATCCACTTACGCAATCTTGATCATATCCTGAATTAAGAAATCATTATAATACAGCCAAAGATAATTTACAGGGAACATAAATATTTACGTAAAATATTTATCATTCATGAATGACCCATCACTAGTTGGTTCAGTGATGTCTGTGATGAGTCTGTGTTTACGGTGGTGTGTGTGTGTGTGTGTGTGTGTAACAGTGGCACGCTCTGACCCGTGAGGAACAGGCTAAGTACTATGAACTGGCGAGGAAGGAGCGACAGCTTCACATGCAGCTTTATCCCAGCTGGTCCGCTCGAGACAACTACGTGAGTGCTTTCTCTTTACTACACAGATTACTCTACAGATAACTCTACAGATTACTCTACAGATAACTCAGTGGTGATTGTAATGTGGGAAATAAGAGTGAAGCAGGATCAGATCCAGTGAACAAACTCTCAGCTTTGAATAACACATTCACTACCAAAAGTTAAGTCAAAAGTTCGGATCCGTAAGATATTTAATGGTTTTAAAATAAGTCTCTTCTGATTTACATTGGAATAATATTTAACCATTTTGCTGGTTTTTGTTGTTGTATTTTTAATCAAATAAATGCAGCCTTGGTGAGCAGAAGAGACTTCTTTTAAAAACATGAAAAATCTTACGGATCCAAAACTTTTGACTGGTAGTGTGTATATACTTTTTACTTTTTTAATTACTAAACGAATCACAAGCATAGATAAATGCAACCGAACAAAGATACACATGATACAAACGGTGCTTTAAACAGTAGCTTTCACGTACAGAAATGTAATAATCAAATGTAAAATAACACTATTTAGTCTTCGTTGTGTAAATTAAATCTTGATTAGTCTTTGTTAAAGGTACAAAAGTGATTTTCTCTTTGTCTTTTGTTGTTTGATTAGGTTTAGGTTTAGGTTTATTAGGCTGCTGTCACTTTAAGAGCGAATGCACAGATCTAATGTACTGATACACATGCAGGTCCGGGTCCAGAATCTGAGGGCGCTCTAGTAAAGTGCAGGTTTAATGTGTAAGCGATGACTCCAGCACAACTACAATAGCAGTTTATAGTGAGACATTCAAGATTATTTACAAGTCATAACTTTTAAGAATTTCAAAATATTGATATTAATGTTTTTTCTATTAATCTAGTAGTCTGCATTTACATTGCTTAATGCATTGTATGGTTATCTATGGAAGCCCTGAACCACAACGTATAAAATAATTGAAAAAATCTGTTAAAAAACAAAACAAAACTAAAATTACGAGAACAAAGTCGATATATTTCAGAATAAAGTAATGTCCTACGACAAATGTTACGACTTTAATCTCAAAATGTTTCGACTTTAATCTCGAAATGTTACGACTTTAAACTCGAAATGTTACGACTTTAATCTCGAAATGTTTCGACTTTAATCTCAAAATGTTTCGACTTTAATCTCGAAATGTTACGACTTTAAACTCGAAATGTTACGACTTTAATCTCGAAATGTTTCGACTTTAATCTCGAAATGTTTCGACTTTAATCTCGAAATGTTACGACTTTAATCTCGAAATGTTTCGACTTTAATCTCGAAATGTTTCGACTTTAATCTCGAAATGTGAAATGTTCCGACTTTAATCTCGAAATGTTCCGACTTTAATCTCCAAATGTTTCGACTTTATTTTCGAAATGTGAAATGTTACGACTTTAATCTCAAAATGTTTCGACATTAATCTCGAAATGTTACGACTTTAAACTCGAAATGTTACGACTTTAATCTCGAAATGTGAAATGTGACGACTTTAATCTCGAAATGTGAAATGTTACGACTTTAATCTCGAAATGTTTCGACTTTTATCTCGAAATGTTTCGACTTTAATCTCGAAATGTGAAATGTTTCGACTTTAATCTCGAAATGTTTGGACTTTAATCTCGAAATGTTTCGACTTTAATCTCGAAATGTTTCGACTTTAATCTCGAAATGTTACGACTTTAATCTCGAAATGTTTCGACTTTAATCTCGAAATGTTTCGACTTTAATCTCGAAATGTGAAATGTTACGACTTTAATCTCGAAATGTTTCGACTTTAATCTCGAAATGTTTCGACTTTAATCTCGAAATGTGAAATGTTTCGACTTTAATCTCGAAATGTTTGGACTTTAATCTCGAAATGTTTCGACTTTAATCTCGAAATGTTTCGACTTTAATCTCGAAATGTTACGACTTTAATCTCGAAATGTTTCGACTTTAATCTCGAAATGTTTCGACTTTAATCTCGAAATGTGAAATGTTCCGACTTTAATCTCGAAATGTTCCGACTTTAATCTCCAAATGTTTCGACTTTATTTTCGAAATGTGAAATGTTACGACTTTAATCTCAAAATGTTTCGACATTAATCTCGAAATGTTACGACTTTAAACTCGAAATGTTACGACTTTAATCTCGAAATGTGAAATGTGACGACTTTAATCTCGAAATGTGAAATGTTACGACTTTAATCTCGAAATGTTTCGACTTTAATCTCGAAATGTTTCGACTTTAATCTCGAAATGTGAAATGTTTCGACTTTAATCTCGAAATGTTTGGACTTTAATCTCGAAATGTTTCGACTTTAATCTCGAAATGTTTCGACTTTAATCTCGAAATGTTTCGACTTTAATCTCGAAATGTGAAATGTTACGACTTTAATCTCGAAATGTTTCGACTTTAATCTCGAAATGTTTCGACTTTAATCTCGAAATGTGAAATGTTACGACTTTAATCTCGAAATGTTTCGACTTTAATCTCGAAATGTGAAATGTTACGACTTTAATCTCGAAATGTGAAATGTTACGACTTTAATCTCGAAATGTGAAATGTTACGACTTTAATCTCGAAATGTGAAATGTTACGACTTTAATCTCGAAATGTGAAATGTTACGACTTTAATCTCGAAATGTTTCGACTTTAATCTCGAAATGTGAAATGTTACGACTTTAATCTCGAAATGTGAAATGTTACGACTTTAATCTCGAAATGTTTCGACTTTAATCTCGAAATGTTTCGACTTTAATCTCGAAATGTGAAATGTTACGACTTTAATCTTGAAATGTGAAATGTTACGACTTTAATCTCGAAATGTGAAATGTTACGACTTTAATCTCGAAATGTTTCGACTTTAATCTCGAAATGTTTCGACTTTAATCTCGAAATGCTTCGACTTTAATCTCGAAATGCTACGACTTTATTCTCTTAATTTTTTATTTCTTTTTTTTTTACGTTTGGTTAAGGGCTCCCGTAGTTATCACTATGTCAATCATTGCAATTTCAGTTGATTGTCCATATTTGTATTAACTTCTGAAATTTTTCTGTGTATAATATTGGCCGTCGGTCCTCTTAGCTGCATGAAAAACAATACTTTTGAAAATAAAATAAAAAATGCTCGGATAAATTCTAAAAATGCGCTCAATTAAGGAGGATAAATTTGATCTGATATCGGAAACACATTTACAGAAGAAATCCCTCGATGCGCAATAATAAACTCAGGTGACGGTGTGATTGGATAACTGGATACAGTTTTTAAATTTTGTTGGAATGGAAATTAATGTCAGCTTATGTGGGAGATGACGATGTTTATTTGAACAATATTATTTTGAAATAATTTGATAAATATAAAAATATATAAATAAATATTTGAATAAAAAAACCCGGCCCAATGCTCCCATAGATTCAAGTTGAAGGAGGGACCGGGGCCGCAGCTAGAGATCAGACACTCCCAGTAAGAAACCATTTCAGCCTTAGCATGACTTCTTTTATTGGTGAATTCAACATTTGAATATTTTCAGGAAGTAATATCTCTCTCTCAGAGACTGACACTCATGACATGTGAACAGATATTTCACCTACATTTAGAACCATCACCTACATGTAAACAGGAAACACACTCACACACACACGCGCATGCACACTAAACACACACACAAACACAGAGATATGAACTGCAGCTGCTGTCGGGTGTGCGGATGTGTCTGTCCCCACACACACACACACACACACACACACACACACACACACACACACACACACACACACACTCTCACTCTCTCTCTCTCACTCTCTCATTCACTCACACACTAAACACACACATTAAACACACATACTTTCACACAAGCTAACACACACACACACACTCACTCTCTCACACACACTCGTACACTCACACACTCGTACACACACACACTCACACTCTCTCTCTCACACACACACACTCACACACTAAACACACACATTAAACACACATACTTTCACACAAGCTAACACACACACACTCACACACACTCACTCTCTCACACACACTCGTACACTCACACACTCGTACACACACACACTCACACTCTCTCTCTCACACACACACACACACACACACACACTCACTTATTCACACACTAAACACACACACATTAAACACACACTCTCACACAAGCTAACACACACACACACACACACACACTCAGTGTGTATTTGGGAAAGCAGGGGTGGAAGACAGCAGATGCGTTTGCAGAGATCAGGCACACACAAACAGGAGAGGGTAATTAGCATGATTTAACACACACGTGTGTGTGATGATGATGTTCACGGTCCTTCTCTGATCTCTCACGACCACAGGGCAAAAAGAAGCGAAGGAAACGAGACAAGCAGCATGACTCCAGCTCAGGTACGTGTGTGTGTGTGTGTGTGTGTTTTCACAAGTTCTGTACAGATGACAGTCATACATCAAACTGAGAGCATCCTTTTATTAACACACACTCTTAAATATAAAGGGTTTTTGCATCGAAAAATCCGTCCATAAAAAACCTTTATAAATATGAAGATCCTTTTTCCACTATAAAGAACCTTGTGCACAACGGAAAGCTTCCATGGATGTTAAAGTTTCTTCATGGAAGCATCGATGCAACAGTCGGATCTGGAAGTAAAGTCTCCATTCATTTTCTTCATAGGGAAATGTATTTTTTACGTTAGCTTATAAACCTGTAAAGTCAGCCCTGCTGTGAGCGACGAGGCTGTTGATCAATGCTCTTTGCTTCTGTTGAAACTGTTGGCCAGTGTTATTACAGTGAAAAACTACATTACCCATGATGCTGTGCAAACAATTCCACCAATCAGAGAGGCGAAACAAGCAAAACTCCGCCCTCTCCCATGAAGCACGGCGACTGATGCAATAGAGTCGATCTCCTGACTCTCACAATACTTACAAATTTTGCATATATATGCAGATTTTTCAAAAAGCTTAAAATATGTTCAAATCAAAGTTTGTAATGTTATGATTCTCCTCTTGGCTGGTCGGGTTGTTTCATGGCTTATAATGCTTTAATGAAGAAAAATTAATGGAAAAAATACTTCCAGAACCAACATTAAAAGCCCAAAATATACTTTGATTTTTACACACACAAATTTGTCATCAGCACAGAACATGTTTTTCAGATTTTTCTAACCACAGTTTTCACATGTACAATAGTTAGTTTGTTTTTGCATTAATTAGTTTGTCCAAAAGAACTGTTGATGGCCCACATTGACGAGTGTTTTCCATATAAACTCTGGTGGTGTTCGAACGAAATATGAACGCAACATGAACAGCTCTTCACACAACGCTCTTTTAGCCCAGTTCTTTAAGTTACGTTGCAAAAATACATCAAGCGAACCAGGACTAAATGTATAATTTCCAAGAGAGCCGAACTATCAGTGTGAACACACCCTGAGAGCTGCACGCAACTTTAGTTTAAACTATTACAAAGACATTTTCATCACCCATACGTTTTTGAGACAAAAATACCGTAACCTGGACAAGGATGCAACTTTCTTTCAAATTGAACATACTTTAAAGAGTCTACGCTTTCGACTGCACGTACACACAAAAAACTGAAGTATACTTTGGGCTTAAAGTGATAGTTCACCCAAACATGAAAATTAGCCCATGATTTCCTCACCCTCAAGTCATCCTAGGTGTGTATGACGTTCTTCTTTCAGATGAATCAGAGTTGTATTAAAATACATCGCTAATAAAGGCCTTCTGAAGCGAAGCGATGTGTTTGTGTAAGAAATATATTCATAATTAAAACATTACAAAGTAAAAATCTAGCTTCCGACAGACTGCCGTACGCAATGATTTACGATTTAAGTGGAATCCGTATGTTCGTTTGGCTGGAAGTTATTTTACTTTTAAAGTTTTAAATATTAAATATTTTTCTTACACAAACTCACGGCTTTGCTTCAGAAGGCCTTTATTAACCCCTCGCAGAGTCTGTGGAGCACTTTATGATCAATAGATGCACTTTTATGATGATAGATGCACTTTTATGATGGATAGATGCACTTTTATGATGATAGATGCACTTTTATGATGGATAAATGCACTTTAATGATGGATAGATGCGCTTTTATGATGGATAGATGCGCTTTTATGATGATAGATGCACTTTTATGATGGATAGATGCACTTTAATGATGGATAGATGCGCTTTTATGATGGATAGATGCGCTTTAATGATGAATAGATGCACTTATGATGGATAGATGCACTTTTATGATGGATAGATGCACTTTTATGATGAATAGATGCACTTATGATGGATAGATGCACTTTTATGATGGACAGATGCACTTTTATGATGGATAGATGCACTTTAATGATGGATAGATGCACTTTTATGATGGATAGATGCACTTTTATGATCGATAGATGCACTTTAATGATGGATAGATGCACTTTTATGATGGATAGATGCACTTTTATGATGGATAGATGCACTTTAATGATGGATAGATGCACTTTAATGATGGATAGATGCACTTTTATGATCGATAGATGCACTTTAATGATGGATAGATGCACTTTTATGATGGATAGATGCACTTTTATGATGGATAGATGCACTTTTATCATGGATAGATGCACTTTTATCATGGATAGATGCACTTTTATGAAAGACAGATGCACTTTTATGATGGATAGATGCACTTTTATGATGGATAGATGCACTTTTATGGACTTCAAAACAGAAACAGCTATTCATATCCCATTGAGGGTGAGTAAATCACGGGCCAATTTTCAGTTTTGGGTGAACTATCCCTTTAAATACACCATGGCACTTTTGCTGCTTTCGTTTTTACATCATCAGCAACATATGCAGTATATTGTACATTACATGCAGTAGTGGGTAGTATGCACAGACTACATAATATGATATGTAGCTCCATTTATTTGCGGGGCAACGAGGGCTCTGTTTATGAGGGGGCGCTCTGACTGTCTTGATTGAGATTGCTTTTCTATTTCTCCTGGTGTGCGGATGGCTAACCTCTCTGGCTTGGCGGCCTCTTTCCCCTTCATCTCCTTCACTCAATCTTCTGTCTCTGCCGCTGGCTCTTTCCCCGTGCTCACGCATGCTGCCTTTCGCTCAGACCCCGGCTCGCCAAAGAAATGCCGTGCTCGCTTTGGGCTCAACCAACAAACGGACTGGTGTGGCCCCTGCAGGTGTGTACTACTGTCCTTCTGTCCCGCATGAATCTGTCACTAACATGAGTGCTCTTTATCTGCGCTGACAGTTTCCCAGCTCTGCTTTAATGAAACAGATGCGCTACAAACACCTTCTCTGTTTCAGCTGTGTCCATCAAGCTTTGAGTCGTAGTCCTGTTTGAACCAACCAGTCAATACTTGTGCACAGTGGAGGACGAAATACAAAAAAAAAAAAGTGACTGCGTAAAAGTGCAGATATACAAAGTCAAAGTTTATTTACCAATGTGCTTTACAACACATCATTAAGCATCACAATACCATAAAAGGAAAGATAAGACAGACAAATGAAATATTGACAAATTCTTAATCATTCAAAAAGTCAATCGAAAAAGACATTGAAAAGACATCATTTAGGGGACATTGAAAGCCAGTGAAAAGTAGTGAATTTCAGGAGAATGAAGTCGTGCTGCGTAACAAGAGAATGAACCTCATTGGTTTGATAATGAACCTCATTGGTTCTTGCTGAAGCTCAAACACGCTTCGTAACTCAAGATTGAACCTCATTGGCTCGATAATGAACCTCATTGGCTCGATAATGAACCTCATTGGTTCGATAATGAACCTCATTGGCTCGATAATGAACCTCATTGGTTCTTGCTGAAGCTCAAACACGCTTCGTAACACAAGATTGAACCTCATTGGTTCGATAATGAACCTCATTGGCTCGATAATGAACCTCATTGGCTCGATAATGAACCTCATTGGCTCGATAATGAACCTCATTGGCTCGATAATGAACCTCATTGGCTCGATAATGAACCTCATTGGTTCTTGCTGAAGCTCAAACACGCTTCGTAACACAAGATTGAACCTCATTGGTTTGATAATGAACCTCATTGGCTCGATAATGAACCTCATTGGCTCGATAATGAACCTCATTGGTTCTTGCTGAAGCTCAAACGTGCTGCGTAACACGAGTAACAAAATAACACAAATAACAATGTTAGTCCATGCTAGAAGTGCAGAATGACGCAACACGAGTGACGTCTGTGGAAACATCCCGAACGCTCTGCTTCTGCCGGAGTGCTCAGCTCACGCCTCCTCATCCACCTTCAGAAAACCGTCTGCTCACTGTGGTCAGCACGAGCTGATAGCTGAGCTCGACATCTTTAAGCTCAGAGTTTCCTGCGGTGGCCGAGCGCTGCTAACGCTCCTGCCAGGGAGACTTTGATGCGGGCGAGTGTGTGAGACTTTGATTTGTGTCTGAAGTGACTGTGGTGGATCTGATCTCCAGGCTCTCCTGCCGGGTTGGCACTGTGGTTTGGTAGCGCTGCGGTTTACAGACAATACGTGATAACACTTTCTACTTCAACACTAACTTTAAAATTCTGTTGTTGTATCATGCATGACGGTGGGTAAAGACCCATGCACTGAAGGAATAGCTCATCCTAAAATGAAGTGAAGTCCATAGTTTTTGACACTATGGACAAAAACACTTTCATGCATTTTGTCTTATTTCAGATGAGTGGAAAGAAAAATCCACAATACACATTTAAGTGTTTATTTTATTGCACTTTTGTCCATTTGTGACTGTAGATTTCAATTACAATACATATCTTTAAAGATTAGAAATCTCCACTTAAGCAGCTTCACACACACCAAACTTTATTCCAATCTATATTAATATATCATTCGCCTGTACAACAATAACAATAATAAAAGATGTTTTTTTCTTTAAAAAGTTACACATGATATTTGCATAAAGTCCACACAAATCTTATTATCCCTATTTTTTCCTCATTTTAATTATTACTGTCTTAAAGATTCTGCAAACGTATGCACTCAACTGTATTTAAGCAGGACTAAATATCGTTCCTGCTTGTGAACGCAGTGTGGAAAACATGCCTTGGTGGTTTAAATGGGTTTTTCCAGAATTTGATTGATTTTTATCATCTAATGACTGCTTGGTTGAAAGGGTTCTGGGCCGGATCTGTTGCTGTCTGGGTCTGATCTTTTGAACTTCAAGGTTTCAGTTGGTTCAAAAATGCATCCTACATTTATGTGTGAACTTACTGAAGAGTGGTCATTTCTGAATGAAAACATTCACACGCCGGTTTTGAGCACAAATGCGTGGGTTACGACATCGTCAGGTGACTTTAATGGTGACTTTGATAACCCAGGGTAGAGCAGTAGCTCATATTCTGGCATAACTGTTTGTTTTAGTAACACTTTATTTTACAGTGTCCTTGTTACATTATGTTTCATGTAGTAATAACAGTAAATTATGCATAATTACATACAACCAAATCCTACCTTAACCCTATAGTAAGTACATGTTGTTAACTATTATTACTCAGTACATAAATATATAATCACACTGTAACAAAGACACCTCAAAATAAAGTGTTACCTTTGTTTTTTGTGTGCTTTTATTTTCTGTCATTGTTCATATTTGTGACGTTTCACATCCACGCTTTATTCACAGATAACTCTCTTGACTGTTCCTAGGAGGAAAAAGAAGTGCATTCGCTACCTTCAACGAGGACGCTGCGCCAGCCCCCATTCTTCCGATGGAAGTGCTATAGACTCCTCCCCCTCACCTGTCAATCAGCTGCCAAGCCCCGCCTCCCCCACCAGCAGGCCCCACCCACAGATTGGCAAACGCTCCGCCCACCCGCCCAGACTCTCGCTCCACTTCAGCAGAATTAAAACAGAGAGCACGACACGCCAGCCACAATAACCCATGC
The DNA here is from genome assembly GCF_963993115.1 of Abramis brama. Taxonomy (NCBI): domain Eukaryota; kingdom Metazoa; phylum Chordata; class Actinopteri; order Cypriniformes; family Leuciscidae; genus Abramis; species Abramis brama. Next base: position 2,636,734 of record NC_139977.1, read on the forward strand.
CGAGACTCATTCCTCACGTTCTCTGTGCTCCTGTTTACTCAAAAAAAAAAAAAAAAAAAAAAAAAAAAAAAACATGTATTATGGCACATCACTCATCTTTAAGGAAGTCGTGGCAGTAGATTTTCTCGTGGGTGAATCTCATGAGGAATGTTTTCTCTCTTTTATTTTATTGACAGTTAAGCATATTATTGTTTTCATTACCATAATGCAACAAAAAAAAAACTCATTTTTGTTACTGCAGTTCAGACAATTATACATGAAACGATGTATATTATTAATCCTCTAGTGCTGTTCGGTCAGATTTGACCGAAAAATAGTACTTTTTTTCTTCACTTCATCGGAATGGTACGAAACTTGGTAAAGATTTTGGCACTTGCTGTGTGAACACACACACAAAAAAAATATGGACATGATTCGAAAAGGTTAAATGTTCCTGTAAAAAACAGCCACACTTGAGCGCATTGGAAATGAATGGGAGACGAGTTTCCTCTAGTGGAAGCGTTTGGTACTGCAGCCGAACTGAAAGCTCATTTTTTGAGGTATCAACCTCAAATTTGAAAAACAGCTTGTTTAGATTTCTGTCTTCGATTTTCTCACAGTTTTAGAGTTAAACGTGTTTTGGAAAATATATATTTCATATAAAAATTGAAAATACTATTTTTCTGCATTTTTCATTACAATAAATGTAAAATTTTACAACTTTTTAAACTTTTTACTTCAGCAATAATCTGCCAAGTGTCGTCTTTAAAAAGAGATCAAACTTAAGATGTGTGACAGTTTAAGTTGGAAATTTATTTTTCAGGTCTATGCTTAAAAAGTGAATAAATAAATTATAACTACTGCATAAATATAATTTAGTACTAAAGAATTCCCTAAAAATACAAAATATTAAATAAGAAATATTATTGAACTAAAACGAAGTTAAAGTGGTCTTTTTTTGACTGACAAGCGAACAGTACCAGGGGGTTAAATATGATTTTCTGAATTACAGTAATGCGAATGTAGTTCTCATTATTGTCTGATTCTCATTAGAAAGTACAATTACAGTAGTGGGAATAACGTCACAATCCAAAGAGACTTTTCTTCACATGAAATGAGTTTCTTACTTCATTTTTTGATTTTGTGAAGTACGATCTGTATATTTCTTCGTGAGATTCAGCCACTGTGTGTTAAAACCGCTTTCGACTGCCGATAATCCATCATTTAAATGCCATGTCTCTACATCACTGAAAAGTTCTCAATTCTACAATCAAGTAAATGTGTTGTAAAACGTATTCTTTTATAGATATTAAAGTCCGTAAATAACTAAACTTTTATATGTTTTTATGTAAAGAGAAAAAAAAAGAAAAAAAAAAAACATTCTTGGGCTTTTTACTTTTATTCATACATTTTAAGTTTTTGTTGTGTAGATCTGTAGTCTGCTACGCCTGTCATACATCCAAACGTCAACGTTTGAAAAGAAGTATGTGCATGTATTTTGTATGTTTCAGAAACTCTGCTTTGTGTGCGTGTGTGTATGTGTGTGTGTATGCGCTTCTCCAGCAGTCACTCGATGTTCACTCGGGTCTGTCTCGATCATGCCAGCAGAGGGAGCCAGCTCTCCTACTTTCGCTTCTGATGTAACTAGATTTATTAAAATATTTTGAAAACTCTGTTTAAAGCTGATCTTTCATTGTTCCTGACACTCAACACTTTAATATGTCTTTATCCACTGACTCGAAGACACTGAGCACGAACTATCAGAAAAGTGACTTTTATTCATTACCAGGATTTGATTTCTTGATTTCAGCTAATTCCTATCAGGAGTTATAATTCCACTAGTAAAAACTATAATTCTTGACATCTGTTATTGTATTTTCACCATAGGCTGCCATTCAATTATCAAGAATTGATTTCTTACAAGTAAAAAAAATATATAGTTTTTGATTTCAATAATTACTTTACTAGTAAAATTATAAATTTCTGACATCAAGAACTCAATTGTCAGTAGTTGAAATGTGCATTTCATGTGTACAGTAAATCTGTAAACATATTTCAACATGTTACATTTGTCATTTTTGATTTCTGAAAATGTATTTCTGATATCAATAATTAGGAGAGTAATTTCAGATGTCTAAAATGGCTTTCAAACCTTAAAAACGAGATCTTCCCTGACATCTTAGGTTGTCTATGAAAGCCTGTAAGGACTCGGACGGTTTTGCTGGGAAAATCAAATGTATGTGGGGTTTACGTGCGCTCCAGAGAACCTCTCTTTCAAGCACATGAAACTAATGCTTATACAATGTTCAGGATAAGACTATTTCTAACTTTTTACTTCTAAACGAAGAACAAAACGGCGTCGGATGTTCGTTAACAGTATATCGCCTATTAACTTCTTATTTCTAAACAAAAAACAAAACAGTGTCAGGATGTTCGTTTATAGTATATCGCTGCAAACGTATTTCTCACTTTTTACTTCTAAACGAAGAACGAAAAAGAGCTTCTCCGTGAGTATATCGGGTCCTTTAATCTCGTTCAGTCTGTTGTATGTTACGTGTTCACGAGTGCGAACAGTAAGCGTCTGCTGCAGTTTCACTGAACGGCCACCGGTGTCACTAATAACAAGGGTTTCTGAACTCCACATTCAGACCCTTTAAACAAACGCTACTGTACCAAGAAACGGATGAAGAAAGCTACATATAAAACTGACTATCTGGCAAAAACAGTCAAAAAGGTGCAGAAATATTGCAGAAAGAATGGACAAATCCCACAATAATCGTTTTATTTTTTGGAATTAAAAGATTTATAATCCTAATTGCCTGCCATTTACGAGCAGAACTGTGACTTTCAGTCCTATACAATGAAGCAAAGAAAACCAAGTGAAAGCAGACACAAGTACTTCCAGTTCATTACACACGTTTTATACATCTCTCCAACACTGATCTCTCGTCAGCACAAATCAGGCCGCTTATAAAATGTTGCTCATGTATTTAAAAAAAAAAGAAAAGAAAAGAAAACCAAATCAGCCGTTTGGCGACGAGCTCAGTTAAAAATAAAAAACTGTGGCGAAGGGAGTGTTTTCTCTACATGGGTAAATACTAGTTCCAGTGAGAAAATGAGAAAAGGAAATGGTGGTTTAACAAAAAAGCTTTTACACCACACATGCTAGCAAAACACATGGGATTTGACTGTTTATTTGTGTTAAATATGAACAGCGCAGTGCAATTTTTTTTAATTACTTTTTTACGTTTTTTTGGACCAATCCATAGTGTTAAAGTGTGTCAGGATCTTCACTTCTCTTCACACCACTGGTTCTCCTTGCGTACCTGCAACACACACACACACATATTCTGGTGAGCGCGAGCGCATTACATCACGAGACGCAGGATAAAATGAGCTCTTGTTTTTACCTGGGCTTCCTCTTCCTCTGTGAAATCATTTTTGATATTGAACGTCTTTCTGATCTCCTCTGGGGTTTTGCCTTTGATCATGTTTGCAACCGTCTTGCAGGTCACATCTAGCAAACCTTTGATGTCCAAGTAATTTGCAGCCTAAACAAAAGACAAGAGATGAAAGTGAGCAAATGGAAGTGGAGCAAATGAAGAGGCGGACATCTTGTGGCTAGCAAATGCAACGCTGCTCAAATCTCACACACATTTGCATGAAGGATCCATGCCAGTTACATTTTAGACACTGGTATAAACATATCTATCGGTGCAACATGCATCACATGACTAAACACACATCATCGTTTTCAAATATCTCAGAGTCCACGCTCTGTTTTCGAGGCGTTTTCAAATGTAAATGATTGCTGTAGCTAAATGACGCTCATTAAGACAGTGACTTGCTGCCACCTACTGGCGATTTAAATCATTTCAAAGTTTTAACACCCACAGCATTATGTAATTGTAATTGCAGTGTAAATACATTTGAATGCTGCTTCAGTGCCACTTCTGCAGTGCAAAAATGAATTGATAATATAGGCTGTTACCAATCAAATGAAATCAATGTTTATTATTAGAGCTGCATGATTAATTGTGACCCTGGACCACAAAACATGGGTCAATTTTTGGAAATTGAGATGTGATCTGAAAGCTGAATAAATAAGCTTTCCATTGATTTATGGTTTGTTAGGACAATATTTGGCCGAGATACAACTATTGAAAATCTGGAATATGAGGGTGCAAAAAAAATCGAAACATTGAGAAAATGTCCTTTAAAGTTGTGCATTTATGTTCACGATTGTGCTGCATTCACTCACAAAAATAAGTGTTTTATTGATTTACAGTAGGAAATTTACAAAATATCTTCATGGAACATGATCTTTACTCAATATCCTAATGATTTTTGGCATAAAAGAAAAAAATGCCATACAATGTATTGTTGGCTCTTGCCACAAATATACCCGTGCGACATGTGACTGGTTTTGTGGTCCAGGGTCACAATTGTTAAAACATCACGGTCCTACTCCTAAATGGCAGCGATTCGTCTCTGTCTATTAAACCTTTGACAAGTCCGATCACAGCGAACATTCAGATCTGAGTTCTGATCCAGAGAGAGCCGCTGTCATGTGTAGATATGAAACAGCTTCACAAACGGTATCTAACACACAGGATCATTATTTCTGTCTTACAATCATTCCTACGATCACAGAAGCACCTGGCTAAACGTTTATAGTTCTGATGACTACGTCAGCATTCAAAATATAGGAAATCACCTCTTGAAAGTAACTTGACGTTTCAAATGACGATTGTATCGATTACATTACACAAGTGGCGACAAGTGACTTAAAAGCATGTTTTTGTCATTGAATCATTCACTCAAGAGATTAGTTTAAAAATGCTGATGAAATAGGTCTTTATGAGCGAGTCATTGAATCATTCACTCATTTTAAATAGACTGCCACAATTAAAATTTTGTCAGAACCTCTAGTTATGTTATTTTGTTTAGAACAAACCTCATTGGTTCTCACACATAAGCTTCGGTACGAAATCCAAGTGATCCATGTACATTCGCTGATCAGTGTTTGTGTGCAAGCATGTTTGAGCTCATCCACTGTCTGTGTGTGAATAAAGTTCATCAAGTGACCCGGTCTCTTCTGAAGCCACGGATTAAACCGCTTCATTCATATGGATTTATTTTCTGCTCTTTTTATGAATGTTTTGAAGACTCAGAGTTTTGGGTGAATTGACTTTCAATATTTGCGATCTGAAGATGAACGAAAGTCTTACGGGTTTGGAACGACACAAGGGCGAGTAATTCATGACACAACTTTCATTTTTGGGTGAACTAACCCTTTAAACAGGTGCTTCAACTGGCTTTGCTTCATCAAGTGCAGAGAAGGGCTGCACAATATACAGAAATTATTTAAATATCGCAAATGTATGTATATATATATATATATCGCGATAGCTTGCAATAACTGTGGTCATGAACAAAAGTCAAAGAGAAAATCACCCGCTGCTCTCGGCTGAATAACTTTTGTAGCTTTTAAGAATCAGTGTATATTTAATTCATACAGTGAAAACTAAGCAGTGTTTTATTTTTACATTTGATTATTCAGTTTCTGTTGTTAAATAACCCTAATGTAGGCCTTCCTGAAACCTGATATTAAAATAACACTTCTTTAATTAACTAATAACTTCTTATGCTACAGTAAAACACGGCTGTTCACTTTCAGAAGCTGAAGGGATGATTTCTTGTCACTAAAAGAACGTGAAACACGCATGTAGGTTATATAATTTTATATATATTTTAAAGATAATTTGTTTATTTGACACACTTTAAGCATTACCGTATCGAGTTATTGCATATCTCGATATCGTGCAGCCCTAGTGCAGAGTGACACCTTTATCTACAATCTGGCGCACTGAAGTTGTCCTAAAATCCATTAGGCTGCATTTAGTCAAAGTGAGTTTGACAAACCAGAATGAGTTCGAAGAGAGTGCCCTGGTCCACTTTGAGGAACTCCTGGTCCCACACGGGAATGTCATCCGTTCTTTTCTCTTTATTCTCGTCGTCTTCGGGTGGAGGAGGGTCATCTTTATGGTGTGTGCACCACTGAATCACCTGTGGACACATCAGACACCACACGGCTCAGTCCCATGCACGACGGACACTGGAGGACTACATTACACACACACACACACTAGGGGTGGGAAAGGCAAAAATGTGACGATTCGATAGTATTGCGATATTTGGGCCACGATTCAATATTATTGTGATTCTTAAGATATTGCGATACAGCAAGTATTGCGATTCGATTCTGCGATATATTGCGATTCATGTCCCCATATTATTCAAAGGCATTACAAAAAATGAGGTAAATAACACTGCTCAACTCACTTCAAATGTCACATTTAATTCTGTGAACATCATCTTCTACACATTAACTGAAGTGAAAAACTTTGTCCTTGAACATTCAGGACACAGGACCTCATTACAGGACAGGACGTAATTATTCTCTGAATAGGAGACCTCTCACATGAATGGTGAGCTCCCAGCACATAACTTATTTAAATACAATAGAGTAACATAAACCTGAGGATAATCATAAATAAGAGTAACTTAGAGCTTCAATCAAAGTGAGAAAAATAAACAAAAGTGTGTCCTGCTAGAGTCCAGTCCTGTTGGCTGCGAGGTCATCAACTTTGGTTTCATTTGGGAATATTGGCATTTTTGTTTAGAAAAAGGAGTTGGTCAACATGCCCACACTTTCGATTTGAGAGAAGACGGAGCGTCGTGTGCAACCGGTTGTGATGATGAAGCCATTTTCATTTGAATTTGCTGTTGAATGCACGACAACAAAGCACCGCAACAAGCGCCACCTTGTGGATGTAATACGCAAATGTAAATTATCAGAGTAAACTCCGAGAAAACCAATGGAGAAAACCCGAAAGTAAAACAGATACTTTTATAATTAAATATTGCAATACTTCGATATAATTGTGTGTGCAAAATATAGAAATACTGAACAGAATCGATTTCTGTATAACATTTAAAGCCACTTAAATGAACGAAATGACTCGAATAAAGATTTGTTCATTTTGATGAACGAGAGCGAACGAGAGTGAGTAAAATGATCCGAACTTCCCATCACTCGCCATGTAAAGGTCTAACATGCTGTGACAGCATCTAGCAGCCGAACCTTGACCTTTAGTGCTATAGTGCTATATTTAAAACTATAGTGTTGAATCTTTACAACCTTGTGATGAGAAGCGCTGAGCCAAAGTAGAAGCTTTAAAGGGTTAGTTCACTCAGAAATAAACTCTCCCTCATGTCGTTCCAAACCCGTAAGACTTTCATCTTTCATCAAGTCGTTCATCTCAAACACAAATGAAGATATTTTTAAAGAAACCTGAGAGATTTCTGTCCCTCCATTGACAGGCTACGCAACAACCAGTTTGACACTTCGAAAAAAGTTCATAAAGAGAACGGAAAACTAGTCCAGATGAATCGAGTGGTTTAGTCCAAAGTTTCCGAAGAGACTCAATCGCTTTATATGATGAATAGATTTAATTCAAGCTTTTATTCACACATAAACATTCATCAACCCACACACACATCAGTTGTGGAAACAGAAGATCAAGCAAATACAGTTGAGCTGCTGTTAATGTTTGCTAATGATCATGTTTATATGAGGGGAAAAAAGCCAAACTTAAATCTGTTCATCATATAAAGTGATCGTAATTTAACATGATCGAGTCTCTTCCGAAAATTTAAACCGCTCAATTCGTATGGATTAGTTTTACAATGTCTTTATTAACTTTTTGAAGTGGTAGTTGCGTAGCCTGTCAATGGAGGGACAGATATCTCTCAGATTTCATTAAAAATATGTTAATTTGTGTTTAGAAGATGAATGAAAACCGCATGGGTTTGTAACGACACGAGGGAGAGTGGCCATTTTTGGGTGAATAACTTTAAGGGCTAGCTGCGGTTTTCTGTCAAAAAACGTTTAATGATTTAACATTTGTGAATGAAAAAAATTAAGACAGCTATAAATATTGGAATTTTAATTTTACAGTAGTAGTGTAAAATATATTTTTCTTAAATATTTTATTTTACAGTGAAATATTACTATTGTTGTATTTTAGTTTTTTTTATTCAGTACATTTTATTAAGATAAACAATCATAACAATGATAATCATTAATAATAATGATTATTATTGATTTACAAAGTCACAAATTGTGCAGCCCTACAAACAAGCACAGCAAACCTGATTTCCTCCAAAATCGTACAGTAAATAGTACCAGACGCCATAGTAAAGCTGTCCAGGTAGGCAGCGCACAAGACTTTTGAACACAGACAAAGTATTTCATACTTTGTGTGTGTGTGTGTGTGTGTGTGTGTGTATGTGTGTGTATATATATATATATATATATATATATATATATATATATATATACATATATACATACACACACATACATACATATATATATATATATATATATATATATATGTATGTATGTGTGTGTATGTATATATGTATATATATATATATATATATATATATATATATATATATATATACATACACACACCCCCACACGTAGTGAATATTCATTAACAACAATGGTACTTCAAGGAACAGACACCCTAGTGCACCCCAGTGCGTAGACACTTCTTTATTTTTTTGCACCGTTCCCGGAAGTACAGCTCGCCACACACACGTGGGAGACCGAAACATGGCAGAATGGATTAAATTGGCCAATTAGTCATTCATTAATTATCATTGGCCGTGAATAAAATTAAGAGTTTGGTTCCAAAACGCGATAAACGCCATTTTTCGGTCGGCCGGTTGCGATATTCGCCGTGTTATTCTGTCATGTTTTCTCCCTTTCTTTCCAAACCGCTACAAACGCCAGCCTCCTTTCTCTGCAGAATGCAGTAAATCTGCTCAACCAATCACAGCGCACTGTAAACAGTAACGGCGGCGCTTTGAATACACCCGGCATCCTAGTTTTCCTTATCTACTTTGTACTTTTTGATCAACAAACAAAAAAAATTAATACATTTGACGGCATTGATGAACCTGTGGTGGATTCTGCCGTAGGGAAGAAACGTACGCCATCGAAATCGAATAATTTACGTGAGGAGATTAAGAAGATGAGGAAAAATGCCGACTGTTGCTTGTTCTCACACGACAGCGTCAAACTTCTGTCACGCTGACACGTGAACCCCAGTGGATCTTATAAAAAACTTTCAATTCTTGTACTCAAAGTCAACGAAAACCGAGCAGGACCATTTTACAGCTGATCGCCGTCAAAAAAGTTCAGGAGGTATTTGCGATGGCTGATTGAATGTATGTTTAGTCCAGTACGTGCCTGTATATAAGATTAGTACTGACCGAGTTCAGAGGCTGTCATGTGTGGATCAACTGACTTTGTTGTGTATTTTCAACAGTATGAAAAATAACTTTTATATTGATTCAATGGATTAATTGCATTTTGAAAAAAAAGTGTCATGAATTTATTGCATTTTTGGGGAAAAAATAATCCGTTTTTATAATAAATCTTTGAAAATCAAAATCTGGATTTGAATTTGTGTTATTATAACCTAAAGATGCTGTGTGAAAGTTTGAAACAGAAATAGTGGTTTTCATCTCGCCACTTTCTTGGTAAAGAAAACACATTTTTTACTCAAATTAATCAAAATGGATTTATCACGTTTATACTATAATATTCAGGAGTAAACAGTGCAGCTGACAGTGTGTTTATGTCAGAATGATTATTTTTAAACCACAACCTTCTTGGGGCTTCTTTGACCGATATATTTAACAATATATTTTGCATTTCTCATCCAAACGACGTCAAACTTGGCACTGCACTTACTCGTGCCCGTGGCGAGACACCTATCGAGTTTGAAATCCATCGGAGAGATATGCGAATAACAGACAGGATAATTAATTCCAATTAGTCATTAGATTAGTCGACTATCGATAAAATAATCGCCTGACTAATCGTTTAATTAATAATCATTTACCCCAGCCCTACTTACAATAGGGTTAGGGTAAGGTTTGGTTGAGGGTTCGTTGCATATAATTAAGCATAATTTACTGTCATTACTATGGTAAGTACATGTAAAAGTGACACTGTAACATTAAGTGTTACCGTACTGTGTGGTAATATATGATCTGGACACGTTTGGGGAGGCTGGAAATTTACCCTCGTGATATGAAATTCAATTAAGCAAGATATCAATGTAAAAGATTGACCTTCTTCAGGATGGCTGCGTTTACATTGGGCAGAGGAACCGGATCATCATCTCCTTCATCGTCCATCCCCAGATCTGAGCAGAAGACAGCAGAGATTGCAACACACTTCACATATCATATTCACAACACGCATAACAACATGCTTCCTATAACACACAACATCTCAGCTCATCTTACCTTCAAGCATGGTTTTGATAGTTACAGACTGCTTGGCGATTTCAACATCCACCTCAAACATCTCTCCATCAGAGCTCTGCAGTTTAATAGTCGGCATCTGCATGAATAAAACACAATTACAGTCAGGTTATTAAAGAATGGGAATGTCAGTCAGAAGCTAAATGACTCATGCTAGCTGTGTTAGCTCACATTCACCAGCACTCAGACTTCTACTACACATATATAACGCGTAAAATGTTTAATACGAAGAATATCCGCTGTCACATATTGCATTATTCAAAGTAAGAATCAGAAAACATCACAGCAACATAAAGCACAGGCTGTTTGTGATGCTAAGCTAACGTTAGCAGCGCGGCTACAGGCCTCTCATAGCAACCGCTGAATTCATCACGTCAACCGGTTTAAAACATCATAATTTCACACAAAAATACATTCACTCGGTCACTTCACTATCAAAATACGACATGTTAATGTGGCTGATTTGTGCCGTTCTTACCGTGAATGTGTGAGCGATGAAGATTTAAACCGAACGTCAACAAGGCCTGAATAAGACTGAGAATCAGCGTGCGCGCGCGCGCGTGTGTGTGTGTGACTAATGCACGAGCACGCGCAGTGGACCACGGGAACTACATGGTCAAAGGTATCGCAGTGACACACATTTTTTGTTTCGTAATGTTTGCTGCTTCAGCTGTTGATTCACATTGTTTCTAGATTATTGTGCAGAGTGATCCGATTCATTTTAAATAATTGCAAAAAAAAAACTGTATTGGCCTGTATATAAGAAATAAGTTAATTATCACAAAAAACACAAATTTCACCGTATTTATTTTATTTATTTTTGCCCCTGGCACAAAATGACCAGGTAACATCATTTCACAAATCATGGGCCATATGTATAAAACTTTTCAGAAAATGCTAGAGAAAAATAATTGGTTTAAGTTTTGAATTTAGTGTTACAATTCGTAGTAAAAAGTAGGACTTGTGTAAGAGAAGGGGCTATTTATAAAGACACTTCTTAGTGACTGAAGTGTTGTGAACTAAGGACTACAATGATGTCAACCCAAAATGGCCGTTTAATTCATTTAATTCATTTAATAACCAAAATCATTTAATTAAGGCAATAAAACATGTATTTTAATATTTAAAGTTGTTTAAAAATTTACTTTGCACTGTGCAAAGTAATGAGTAGGGTACAACAGGGTTAAAGGAACAGTTGGCACTTTCATAAACATCCGCTTTTCAAGATGCACGTGGAAATTTGTCTGATATTTGATGTGATCGCGGAAGAATATGTAAACGTATGGTATTTGGGGTGAAAGACACAATAATTAACATGATAATAAACAGCTGACTGACTTTTCCATTTGTTGACATGACATGGTTATTCAGATGGTAAATATCATACCTTAGAGATAATCACCATATTTATAATGAATCCATCATATTTAAAAATATGTTTGAACTATAACAAAACACAACTATAATAACGCCATAACAAAAAGTGTTGGAACTATTTTTCTATTTTATTTAACTAGCCTATATGTAAATAAAAATATGAATTTAATAAAAACATTTTTATTTTTTATTTATGATGATGATAATAATTATATTATAGTAAATAATACATATAAACATTTGAAGGCTATGTGCTGTTTAAAAGTAAACATTGTTTATAAATCACCGCATTTATTAAATAAAATTACAAATGTTACAATTTAACATTGTTTCTGCACATTTCTCATTTCCTTTTATCACATATATTTTTATCACATACATACACATACACTTTTATCACATAGATTAAAGTCCCCCTGTGGTGTAAATCCAGCTTTTAATGTTGTTTATGTGTCTATGTGGTGTTTTTAATGTGCTTTAAGACAAACCATGTGTAAATTCATAAGTCGACACCATTGCTGAGTATTTTCTCCTTAAAACTGCAGTGAACCAAAGACAGTCTCAAAAACACGCTTTGACATCGCTGGTGTTTCTGACGTCACAAACTACCTTGTAACCAATCAGATCAACGTGTGATCGTCAACCAGTGGATCTCTGAGCTGAGTGAGTGAGTGGAGGCGGGGCTCATTTGCATATTCATAGAACCGCGCATACTAAATGAGGCAAGGGTGTCGAGTTACATTCAAGATAAATGAAGAATGAAGAATATGTCATTTGCATATGTATTTTCACTGTTTCTGCAGTCAAAACTGGTTATGGCCAGTCAAGACTTTTTAAAGTCAGTTACATAAAAAGTTTAGATTGTTATCATTTGAACTGGAAAAGTATGTTAAGAACTTTTGTGAAATTGTTTCAGCTTATTGCAAAGCTAAGTTATCTTGAGGTAACCCCTGGTTGAAAAACACATTTAAAAGACTATTAATATTAAGGGTTTAAAATACAGTTCACATTCAGGAATATTATCTATTTAATACACTATCAGATAACAAAACCTGAACTGAATAAAAGAGACTGAACACGGTAACATTGAGCTAAATGTGTATATAAGATTTTGGGAACACATTTTATTAGTCTTTGTTAATGTTAGTTAATAAAAATACAGCTGTTCATTGTTTGTTCACAGTGCATTAACTAATGTTAACAAATACCCTTGATTTTAATAATGTATTATTAAATGTTGAAATTAATATTAACTAAGATTAATAAATGCTATAGAAGTATTGTTCATTCTTAGTTCATATTAACTAAGGTTGCTAACTAATGAACCTTATTGTAAAGTGTTACCAAGATTTTACATGAATAAATGGTCTTGTTGAGCCATTTCATAGTTGAATTGAATTAGTTTCATAAACAATAACACTGCAATTTTTCATTGTTTTATTAATGTGAAGCGGCTTTGAAACAATCATTACTGTATAAAGCTGATGAAATAAATGCAGATTCGAGCAGAGAAACAGACACAATACAGGAGCAAGATCCATCTTTATTGTTGAACTGGTACCCTTTATACAGACACACACCATCATCTGAAGCTATCCCAGCATTCCTGCGCCGGCAGGCCATCTTAGTCCGCCACAAATCATGAAGTTGGCATCGGTTTAACATGTTCCCCCCGTAGGAAAGACCACCCTCTAGATACTGGATGTTGGGATACAAAAGCATCTCATTCCTCCCACACCACATGGAAAAAAGGTGGACATAAATTGTAAAACTGACACATTTCGTTCAGCTGAAAAAAAAAAAAAAAGTGCAAACATACATACATAAAAAAAAAAAAAAAAATAAGGAGAGTACACAAAGAGGGTTGAGAAGGCGTGAGTGTATTGAGGACAGGAGCGAGACGGGAACGAGATCTCGTGGTCGTGTGTCGGACTGAAGCCGGGTCGGATTGGATATGGCACACACACGCACACACACACACACACACACACCCCTTTTGGTCCACAGACATTTCTTTCGGGATCAGTTTTCTCTTTAATCTTTTTTCATATATATACTGTTGCCCACCGTTCCTCTCCTCTTATTTTAAACTGAATGAAGGTTATTATATCATGGCAATACTGTGAGATTCACAGGAAGTAGTCGGGGGTCCGGCGAGTGACGTGTGGCTCTCCTCTGCGCGGCGCCGGGTCAAACTGCAGGCTGGAAACACACAACACAACACAACATCAGATCACACACACTGAGGACGGAGAGCGTTCATCATTATCCTCTACTTAAAGGAGCTGTATGTAAGAAATGTATTTCAATTAATCATAAAATGGCTCTGATATGTCACTAGACATTAAGAAATCATGTTCATTTCAAATACTTATATCACTGACAACAATAGTCCGGCCAGGATATTGTCATTTAAAAAGTGAAGTTGCAGCCCTCAACTGATGTTGATGTTGTCATGTTGTGTTTTGGCCTGAAGCTCCACCCTCCACCTATCTACCAATCACGAAGTCAGTAGTGTTTCGGCATCCGGGTTGCCAGCTCTGCTCTAGTTACCACAGCTGCAGCTACAAACGTTCCTGCAGCATATCTGGCAACCTCGAGTCAGGGGGGAGGGGGAGGGGATACACCGCTCTACAGTAATTTGAAAGTGATTGCAGTACCAGTTTTGGCCACAATCTTACATACGGCTCCTTTAACCAGGAGAATCACACTGACATATCGCTCTCTTCTTCCAGAGAGGTCACATAACATGACAATACCACAATTTACACATTCAAAAATTAAACTAATCAAATAAAATCCTGAGAAACAATAGTAACACTTTACAACAAGGTTCATTAGTTAACATGAACTGCACTTACACAGCATTTATTAATCTTTAATAATTTCAACATTTACTAATACATTATTCAAATCTTGTGAACATTAGTTACTGCACTGTGAACTAGGGCTGGGCAAAAAAAAAAAAAAAAAAAAATCTATTTTTCGATTAATCTATTTTTTTTAAAAATCTCATAGGCCACGAATTGATTGTTTTCCATATTTATTTATCCCCCAAAAGCCAGTATTAGTTTTCCTCCACTGTTCCTAGGCTTGCAGTCTCCATGTTACAGATAATGCCGTGAGATTTTGTGTGTTTTATATTAAACTTTAAATAACCTGATCCTGTTTGATCAAGGCGTGCGACTGTTCTCACTCGTCCAATTTTCAGCATCAATTTTTCATATTGCATCAAAATCCTGTCTATGCTTTTGAAATATAGAGTTGGGTTCTGTTTCAATGTACCCAAGTATACCTAAAATAAAAAGAGTTTAAGAGTTCTTAATTTCTTTTTATTAATTAACCACTTGTGAACTTATATTCACTGTTCTTTATTTATAAATCTAGGATTTGTGTGAAATCTATATTCATCGAGTCAAATCAAAAATCAAAATCAAATCAAATTTAGAATCGAGATCGAATCGGACCATCTGAATCGATACCCAGCCCTACTGTAAACTAACATGAACAAACAAAGAACAGCTGGATTTTTATTAAATAACATTAACAAAGCTTAATAAATACAGAATCAAATGTATAGCTCATGATTTGTTTATGTTAGTGAATACATTAACTAATGAACCTTATTGTGAGTGTTACCGAAACAATTGCAAGTCTCCTTTAAAACATTGTGCGAGAGACGTTTAAAAGTGCATCTACATTAAGATTAGAGATTAAGATTAACTAACTCTTTCTAGAAGTAAACCATTCAAAGTTGGAATTGTCATATCAGTAACTTTAGAGCGACCACGGCTAAAAATCATGTGTTTTTAGTTTAAAAGGCTTGATTTAAAGAAGATGCTGTTGTATG
The DNA here is from genome assembly GCF_963993115.1 of Abramis brama. Lineage (NCBI taxonomy): Eukaryota > Metazoa > Chordata > Actinopteri > Cypriniformes > Leuciscidae > Abramis > Abramis brama. The sequence continues at coordinate 2,652,353 of NC_139977.1, forward strand.
AATAGTTGCATCATCTGCACAAACATGTGTTTTGGCTGAATCTGTTCCATGATGTAAATCACTGATAAAAACAGAATAAAAGAGGGTCTAAAGCAGATCCTTCATGAACACTCACAACGAGTACTTGAGGGTGTCGTCGAGCTCCATGATGGCCGCCTGATTCCCACACCGGTAACAGTAGTTCGGCGCGCTGAAGATCGTTACCACATTGCGATCATGGCACCAGTTGTAACCCTAGGGGACAAAAAGAGACAAATTAACTGACTGACTTTACAGATTTGAGCAAAACTTTTGCGATATTTTCTAAATGTCGATTAAAAACTATTGCGAAATGACTGTGCGACGAAATTATGCGACTAAAACGTCATTTTTTCCTCTTGCGATAAATCATTCCAACAATCATGGCAACGGATGTTTGTATGTTTACATATATCTCAGCCACCACTCTAGACATTATATTTAATGGAAGGAGATGTGTGTGTGTTTTCCAAGCATTAATGGCAAGGAAAGGCCGTTATACTGAGAGCGGCTCATATGAGGAGTTTCTGGGTGTTTCTCCCTCAAATCTGCTTCAAGATCTTGATTGTGGCATTTCTTAGTGGTTTAGAGTCCAGTATTCCCGTAATTATTTCGTCTTTTATGAGTTTAATGAAGAACTCTGTCTCGTCTTCTGCCCAAACACACCTCATCATCAACGTCAGGGGACTGTAAATGTGCAAAAACTGTTTCCATTGCAGTTTTGAGAAATATTCCTTTTCCAAATTGCCTGAAAAAACCCCCTCATGCGAGCGAAATAACAATAACTATGAACATAAACATAATCATAACGATATCTGTATGAACCAGTGAGGTTCATTCTCGTGTTACGCAGCACTTTCGACTTCATGAACGATTTAAGTTTTCTGGTGAATACACCATCAATGAAGGGACAGAAATCTCTCAGATTTCATTAAAATATCTTCACTTGTGTTCCGAACATGAACAAAGGTTTGCAACGACAAAAGATAAAGATAATATAGATTCTCTGCCCAAAAAAAATGACTCATTACTGTCTCACTCCTCCATAGGCTTCTAGGTAATCGAGATCTGCCATCCCAGAAAGTTAGTAAAGACATCGTTAAAATAGTCCAAGTGACTACAGTGGCTCAACCCTAAGTTTATCAAGCGACGAGAATACTTTTTGTGCGCAAAAAAACACAAAAATAACGACTTTATTCAACTCTTCATTTTCTTCTGTGTTTCTCTGTGCGAGTTGAACGTCAGAACGGAGGCTCACTATTGGCCAGCATCACACACATGACCAACGTTGGCCAATAGTGAGCCTACGTTATCATTAATTTGTGTTCTGAAGATGAACGAAAGTCTTATGGGGTTGAACAACATGAGGGAGAGTAATTACTGACAGAATTTTCATTTTTGGGTGAACTAACCCTTTAATGCATGTAACTTCCAGGTAAGGACCTGATTGTGTGTATATGGTGTCATGAGGAGAGGAACGCACCTCCATCACCAGCTGGTGAGCTCTGGAGACCAGCGTAAGGCCGTTTGCATGGTTGAACGTCTCGGATATGTCCTGCCCAAAGGTGTATCCCGCACCTCGAGGAGAAATCCCCCAGCCTCCACGGTCATCCGGATCAGACCACAGAAGATCACACATGGGTCCCTGAGGAACAGCAGAGGCAGAGAGACGTCAGTGCTCGATTCAGGGAGAAAACACATTCAGGACCTTCAGTGGCTTTTCAAGCACTACTTTTTGGGTTTTCAACGACTTCAATCAGAGATCTCACTTATCAAACAATATCTTTATCATCTGTCAAATTCTAAGAAAGGTAAACAGATAAACAAAAATAAACCAATAAAACAAAAAATGGTACAAATAAAGTGCAGCAGATGCAATGATTATGACAAAGACATCGCTTTCCTGATTCATTCTCATGAATATGATTGACCTGAAGAATGAAAGATGTATTACAGACTTGGATATTTATGAGCAATATCACACTCATAGCCATGCATGCTCTATATATCAGACAGCGTTGATTTTGTGTGAAAAGATAGTTTCAATAACTCGAGCACTTTAAGTACCTTTTCATAAATACGGCTGTTTTCAAGGGTTTTCCAGGACTTAAAATTCAAAACGTGAAATTAAAGCCCTTCAAGTACTTTAAAAACCTTGTACAAACCCTGTTGTTTTAGCTTGACTTGATTTTTTAAGAGATTTTGCCATGTAAACCACACAATAGGGTTTCAACTACTGCCACAGTTCACCACTAAAACAGTCATTTTTATAAGGATAGGAAATGACATGATGGGATAAGCGATGATCAATACCTCGTGAGGAACTTCCTGTAAACGATCCAGCGCTCTGATGTGATCGAGAGTGTCTATGGACGGTGACAATCCTCCATGGAGACAGAATATCTACAGAGAAAACCATACGACGTGAACATCACAGCAACATGTTGATGGGTTTAAAGCTGAAGCGTTTCATGATCTTTTCAGTCATCGACCTCCGAATGGCTTACTCACAGATGATTGCATATTAAGGATGCTTTATGGATATTTGAGTATGTAAAACACAAGAATTGTCCTACCTGACCATCTACCAAGGCAGTGAGGGGAAGGTAATCGAAGAGGTCTGTGAAGTATTTCCAAACATTTGCATTGCCGTATTTCCGTAAGCACTCGTCATAAAAGCCGTACACTTGTGTGATCTGTCTGCTTTCGTGGTTCCCTCGAAGTATTGTGATGCGTTCGCGGTACCTTACCTGGAATATGAAGACATGACCAGTGATTAAACATCAACATCAACATTTAAGATCATATTTCCAGCCCAAAACTGACTTTTAAATCACCAGCTGTGATCAATCCTTCCCAGAGATCCAAACACGGATCTCGACTACACCATATCCGACTATACGACAATAAGTGTTTTTTGCTGTTGTTTTAATAGAAAAAGATTAGAGTAATTTGGATTTATTAGATTTAAATTTTTGAGAGAAGTTTTGTTTTACCAGCAGGCCTATATGATAAAGAGCCTATAATAAATCACGAGGTAATAAAACATGTGTATGGGTTGACATTCTCTTGATTTGTGCTTATACATTAATTCTGCTGAATATACATTTCTCAAAATGTGACCCCGGATCACAAAACCAGTCTTAAAGGGGACCTATTATGCCCCTTTTCACAAGATGTAAAATAAGTCTCTGATGTCCCCAGAGTGTGTATGTGAAGTTTTAGCTCAAAATACCCAACAGAATTTTATTTACAGCACGTTTAAATCATCATTTTTTGGGTCTGTGAAAAACTGTTTTAGTGCTTCTCCTTTAATGCTAATGAGCTGCTGGTTCACGGCACAGGGGGCGGAGCCTAAGCAGCCGCGATCAGAGCTAGAACAGGGAAGATGATAATAATAAAACAGACAGTCACAGTAATGGTGTTCATTTCGACCATAAAAATGCCTGCAGAGTCAGAGAATATATGCTGTATGGAGTTGAAACAGGTATAGTTTAGTTTAATTACGATTATAACCTATTTGGCATTGCTTGTATACACTATTAATGCAAGCCTGCTGTAGGACTGTGAGTAAACGGTATAAGAAGTGCTTAAGTAACTTACAAACATTTCTGTAGAGTTGAGGGAGCATTTTCTTTTAAAACAAAATGAATCCACCTCGTCTTCAGTGGCTGGCAGATTTCAAGAGTAAATAAAGAGAGCTATGTGAATGAATACATCCAGCTACAACACCTTCAACGCTTGGGAGATGCTTAGACGCTTCTCGTGAGTGCATTGCTGCAGCAATGGCTGATGTGTAAACTCGCAGTGAACTCGATCAGGGCGGGTCTAAGTTATAACGGCAGTGTCAGTCAACACTCGTGGGCGGGGCCTGTGGCTTTAGTGATGTCACTAAAGCCACATTCTGAAAACAGGTCATTTGGAGACACTGCTGATGATTTATGGGGATAAATGAGTGAGTGGATTTTTATCACTGTAGGGTGGTTGTGTACACACACTGCCAACACACTAAAGCCCTGCATTTCAGCCCGAGCCCGACGGGCCCCGACTTTTTTACACGTCATAGTTCACATGCGGGCCGGGCCTCGGGCCTTTTTTTGGGTTATCCTTAATTCTTTTTATATTTTTAGACATTAATTAAAAAAATATGAGAAGTTGACGTCGACGATAGAAAAACAAACATAGAAAGACATTTAATAACCTCATAACTTTCATAATCTTATAATTACACTGACATATGATTGACATGACAGTCTCACGCACACACGCACACACAGAAGGTTTCCCGTCAGCGGAACCAACGATTCACCTCGTGCAAATAATGGAGAATATTAAGAGAAAAATCGCGAGTGACAGAAGAGAGGACTGGGTTAAAATCTTCCACTGTGGATGCGATTCTTTTTCTCCACGATGCTCTGTAAGAGACTGTTCTAACTTTTCGTTTGACTGGACTTTATTTTCGTTTAAATGTTGGAAACTACTGATGTTTTTCGTTTGATTGGACTTTATTTTCGTTTAACTGTTAGAAACTACTGATGTTTTTCGTTTTTCGTTTGATTGGACTTTATTTTCGTTTAACTGTTGGAAACTACTGGGAAAAAGAATGGCCATGTTCTGTGGTGCATTTTTGAGGTAGGATAACCTGCAAGTTTGTTTTGGATTTATTTTATTTTATTTGTTTAGATTGGCTATTGCTCATTTCGTTTGCGAGCGCTGTTGCGAGCCGCCTGAGCCTGCCTCAGTATTTAAAAAAAAAAAAAAAAATGTACTCACTGTGGTTTAATAAATAAACATTAAACTAACTGTCTGTGTGATATGCTTGAAGTGTTTTATATCTATGGATTTTATTGTAGCCAAGTAAAGTATTAGCGTTGATTTGAGAGGCTAAACTGATCAAACATGTTTTACTCGCTGTTGGCTCGGCTTGCTTGGTCGTCATTAATTTTTATTTTTTTAAATGCTCCAAACATTTGTCTAAATTAACTTAATAAAGAAATGAAAAGAAAAGAAACATAACTAACAAAACGGACATATTTTAATGCCTGCAAATAGGGCAGGCTGCCGCTGTGGAAAAACGGGCTCGGGTCGGACTCGGGCTGATAATTCTGATGAGCTGTCGGACACGGGCCTCAAATCTAGGGCTGCAGGGCTCTACAACACACATTTATGTCCAAACACCATACAAAAGTGAATTTTGCATAATAGGTCCCCTTTAAGTCGCACGGGTATATTTGTGGCAATAGCCAACAATACATTGTATGGGTCAAAATTATCGATTTTTCTTTTATGCCAAAAATCATTAGGATATTAAGTAAAGATCATGTTCCATGAAGATATTTTGTAAATTTCCCACCTTAAATATATAAAACATTTATTTTTGTGAGTGAATGCAGCACAATCGCCAACATAAATGAACAACTTTAAAGGAGATTTTCTCAATATTTCGATTTTTTTGCACCCTCAGATTCCAGATTTACAATAGTTGTATCTCTGCCAAATATTGTCCTAACAAACCATACATCAATGGAAAGATTATAGCTTATTTATTCAGCTTTCAGATGATGTATACATCTCAATTTAAAAAAAAATTACCCATAAGACTGGTTTTGTGGTCCAGGGTCACAAATGACAATCATTATGATTATAGTTGAGCAAAATAACTGGGATTATCAATTTAACCGTTATGCAGCATGGCAAAAACTAGACTGAAATATGCAGACATTGACATTTGACTCAGGGCTGAGACTAAATAAATAAAAATAGCTGACAACATGAACACTGATAGAAAGGCACACTGCATCTGCTAGACTACAAGATAGCGGAGGGCTCTAAAGTTAAAGGCATGTGGAACTAATTTAGAGTGTGTGCTGCACAATATTGAGAATAATAATAATAATAATAATAATGAGCTGAAGCTTGACTTTACTAAATTAAATCTCAATATCTGTCAGAAAAATCGCAATTAGATATTTTCCCCAGATCGCACAGCCCTAATAAGAGGTTTATATCTAGCAATTCAGAATTCTGAGATGTAAACTTTTTCAATATTTGTATTCCTTTATTCTGTGGCGTCCATAGACTGCTACTTCACAACTATAATCTTCTGCCACCATTCTTCTAATGCACAGTACAGAAATTAGTAAATGCATGGTGTTCATGGCCGATTCAGATACAGATTGATGATTTCTTCTTTGTTATAGAGCAAATAAACAACAAATATATTTGCTTAATCAGTCAAACTGGCCTTAAACAAAAAATATCTGTAGTCTTTTGAAATTAGAAGCATTTTAATGACGATCCAAACAAAGATGCTGCACACATGTAACATGAGCAGTGTTTTACATTACTTTAGAGATGGTATAGTTAAAAACAGACTTGAATTATGCTACAATAAACAAACTAAAACCGCGATCGGACTGGATGTAAAGCTAATTCAGTGTGTGGTGCTTAAACAGGCATTATACGGAGCCGAGGGTCAATAAACTCTCATCCGGCACCAACACAAATGTTTCCATGGTTGTGATGTAACATTTAATCGTTAACCTATTATTCCTTCTGTGAACAAAGCTCTGTGCTCGACTCGAGTGGTAATGTGCTCATGAATCAGCACAGCGAACAACAATGTGCTTTCCCTAATTCCATCGTCAACAAATCGGTCTCTTCCCAGTGCCTGTTGATGACAGACTTCCTCATTTCCATATTTATCACGGCATCTGTCATTAGTGACATCATAACTCTGTTTTTTTCCAGTTTTTATATGAAATATTGATCAACATTATTATAATATAATTAAATAAATTACTGTCACTGCAACATTTATTAAAACGTGATGCAAAGATGATGAAATAATCCTCAGAGCAACATAAGATGTTGATAACTTGATTAAAGATTTTTTAGTTTCTGAACCTGAATACCTGAAAATCTCTAAAACACTATTTCAATCGTGTCTTTGTCCAGCTGTGTCTATTTGTTGCGATTGCTTATTTATTTTTTTTTTCTATTTTAATAACTGAGTGTTTACTTGTCTTTAATAATGCTTGAAATCTTTATTAGTTAGGCTGTTTTCTACAGGCAAACGCTCCTTGTGTAAGTGTTCTTCAGCCTGTTGATTATTGTTCATGATATTCAGCTACAATTAACTGTTTTGCAATAAGACTAAATGTGAATGATATCCAAGTTTTTTTTTTTTTTTTTACCTTATTGGAATTGAAATTAGAAATCGATAAGAATCTGAATCGATAAGCAGAATCGGAATAGTTAAAATTCAAACGATACCCAACCCTAAATATAATTATATAATTTAATAAATTACTGTCACTGTAACATTTTTTATTAAAACGCGATGCAAAGATGTTGAAATAATCCTCAAAGCAACATACGATGTTTCTAACTTGATTTTTTTTAAAGTCTTTACACACAAATCTGCAAGCACACAACAAACTGAGCCATCTAACCAATCAGAGCAAGCGCAGGCTCACGGAAAGGCGGGGTTTAGAGATTCAGATTCAGATTGTTTTATTTAGTGCCATGTCAGCATTCAAGGCTATTTTCATGGCAAAAATTCAATTACAAAAATACAAATATCATATAAATACAATAAAAACCAAACAAACAAAAACAGCAAGTCATATTATAGAAGATTTATTAAATTAACATGATAAAAAAAATCCAAAACCTTTTCAGGCATAATCTTACTAAATAAGTCCTTAAAGGGATAGTTCGCCCAAAAATGATATTAAACCCATGATTTACTCACCCTCAAGTCGTTCGAGATGCATATGTCAATCAATTTTCAGACGAACACATTTTCAGTTATTTTAGAAAATGTCTTAGATCTTTCAGTGGTTATAATGTCAAGCTATGGGGTCCACCTCCTTCAAGTCCCAAAAATGTGCATGCATCCTTCACAAAAGTAATCCATCCGGCTCCAGGGGGATAAACGAAGGCCTTCTGAGGGTAATCCGTGCGGTTTTGTCGTAAAAATACACATATTTAAAACTTTATAAATGAAAATAACTGGCTTCCAGCAACGGTCGACGCGCGTTCACGGGAGATGGATGCCGGCGTCGTTGCTGGAAGCCAGTTATTTTCATTTATATGCATCTCGAACGGCTTGAGGGTGAGTAAATCATGGGTTTAATATCATTTTTGGCCAAACTATCCCTTTAAGTGTGGTAACTTTATAAAAGAGCATTCTACTTGTATTAAGTCCAGGACAATCTAATAAAATATGTTTCGGGGTTTAGAGAGAGCGAATCCTTGAACGAACCGTTTCAGACACTGAGAGAGAAAAGAAACTACGCTGTCATCAAAAACGAGCCCTTACCTTGAGAGCGACAAGCAGCGTGACTGTTTCCACAGAGTAATAGCCTCGGTCCACGTAATCTCCCATGAACAGGTAGTTCGTGTCCGGTGACTTTCCTCCGATTCTGAAGAGCTCCATGAGGTCATGAAACTGGCCGTGAACGTCTCCACACACCGTGACGGGACATCTCACCTCCTGCACGTTTGACTCCTTGGTCAGGATTTCTTTAGCCTGCGGAGAAAATAATAATAATGATAATAATGTCATTCTGATTTCTGACCTGCCAATGTCTTAAATGTAATTATACCATGTGCTCTCTGAATACTTGAGTGTGATTAAACCCGTTTAATGTGCAGGTAGCTCCAGTCAGTTTAATCACTGTTCTGTATTAATGCACTGCTTTCACTGAAGGCTAGATCTAACGAGTCTTAGCTGTGTGTGTGAGAGAGAGTGAGAGTGTGTGTGTGTGTCTCCACACTTGCACAGGTCCAAGGCCTGTATCTTTGCAAGCACACATGAACATGATAAACACACTCCTGAACACTAAATGTTTCTCTTATTTTCATTCATTTTCAATGGACGGTCATTTTGACCAACATAAGCTCAGATTAATGAGGCCTACGATCAATCAGTTTAAACCATAAAGGAGAAAACCTGTCCTAATTGAAAGAAAACAATTTTAATTTCAATATTTGGTTATTTGCAGTCCGGCTAAGCTACATTTCCAACATGCTTGAATAAACCCAACGTGAAAACAAGCGTTTATGACAGCCACAGTTTATTAAATGTTATTTAATTATAAATAGTTTATAATCATTTACTTACACTTTCTAAGTGATCTTATGAATCAGTGACAACTCCTAAATAACTGGTTTGTAAATAAAGCAATACTTCATTTAGAAATGATAAATTGATCATTAATAAAGTATGAAAATACAATTATTAAACATTATAGATATGCTTATAAATCAAGAATAAAGCATTTATATCTGTATTTATAAACGGCTTATTAATGTCTATTAATGCTTTATAAATGATGAATTTACTAATGCCCAACTAATGATTAACAGCGTGCAGTTTTTATAAAGCGTTACCAACATTAATAATTTGTTAATTAACGAGTGTTTGTGAGTCAGTGTCGGCTGCAGAGGTCATCTCTGTGCTGTAGGGAGAAATGCACTGTACTAGTTTAGCTCCAACACTTGGATATGCACCTAATAATAGGCACATTTATCTAGGCTAATGTTAGAGCGAGCAGTCATGTACAGAAGTTACCGTAAGGCTGCATGTTTGAGGTCTATGAACGATTTTTATGAGCCGCTATATGCAAGCTGTCCTCCATATTGGAACAGTCAAATCCATGAAGACGGGAGAGCAGGTTAACTGTGCGTCTGCAACCGTAGATATGAGCATGTTTGAATATGTTTTCACAGGATATAGTTTATCATTAATGTTAGATAATTCTGCATTATGCTTAAATCTGCATATGGTTCCTATAGTTTAAAAACCTGTAATATTGAGCGATAAAAACAAACCAACACGTTCTCACTGGTGAAAGGTGATCCCAGTATTTGGGAATTTAAATCTCAGCAGTTTTTACAAACAGAGGCTGCAACATGTTGAGGCATCGTAGAAACCTCAGATTTTTACTGCGAGTGACGACAGCATCTGACTGTTCCAAGATGGCGGACGCAGTCGACTGGCATCTACATCTATACAGATCTATGGCATGAACGACCTGTCTGTCACGGACTGCGAAGTCTCAGACGCCACGGCACAGCACACAAAATTAGAAACACTTCAGGAGTTTGGAAGTCATCATCTGATTGGTTGAATTCTAGGGTCCATCTGGAAACAAAGATGCCATGATGCCAAACCCCCTCATGGAAGAAGAAAGCCATAATACTTACAACCGTGACAAAGAGTGCTTATCAGGATCAACTAAAGGCTGGATTTAAGTAAGTGACGGATGGAAAGTTTGCAACATAAGGCATCTTCACACAGCCGAGTTAAGGCTGCTCTAAAGTGGCTCTGTGTCTGCTCAGAATTCCTGTGTAAAGACGCAATGCCGCATTAAAAGCAGACTTAAAATATGCCGGGTCTGACCCACCTCAGCCCCTAGTGTCAAACGCGACTCTGATACGGTTTTGGTTCAGTGTGAAGAGAATGTGAACTTGTGCCGGCCTAAACTACGTCATTGTCATGACAACCAAAAGCACGCCTGTCAATCAAGAAACGGCCTAGCTCCTTATTGTTTTAGAAAAATCTAAAAAAGTCTACCAGCAAAGCAGTGAAGTAAAAGCGTCCTGTACTCACATCGGGAAGCAAACCATAAATATATCAGCAGAGAGTCGCCGACTCGCCGTTTGTAATCTTCCTTTGAAGAGACAGATCGACGCGCCGCTATATTTCTCCCAGTACGATAAATGCTTAACCCACTGTGATCGCATTGTTATATTATATTCCAAAAATCATTTCCTTGAGGACGATATTTCCCGACGGTCTGGTGACATCTGCTGTCCTGCCAGAAATGCTACCGCTAGCATCATTGTTCATTTCTTGTGCCTTCTCCAAACTCCAACGGGACTTTCTGGCGCTTAAAAAAAAAAAAAAAACACCTTTCGACCTCGTTTAATCCTGCAGTGACCAACCCGGTGTAATAATTCAGAATTTCTTTGTAGCATTTGTCCCGGCTGGACCAATTTTATTAAGAAATAGAAAAAAAAAAAACTATTTATTAACTAAATTAATTTAAAATTGCATATTTTTATTTTGAGGTTTATTTCATAATTTTTCAATTAATTTTTTTAACACGTTAAAACGGTAGTCATGTTTAAAGCATTGTTTGCCACTTCAGAAATGCAATAAACTTTCAGTGTAAACTTGAAATTAATTTTTGTGATTTTATGCCGCTTCAGATTTGGTTTCTGTGGTGCTTTTTCAGTGTAAATATGCCTATAGACTCTTTAAAATACATCCAAGAGTTTCACACACTCGTCTGTTATTGTAGGGACAGCCATGTTACATTGGAACAAAACAAACTGTGATTTGTTTCTTTACATGTTACTCAGCCTCTGGCCAATGACGATAAGTCCTGTAGACTCACTACTGTGCTGGGTTAGACCCGACTCTACTGTGTACTGTGCTGGGTTAGACCCGACTCTACTGTGTACTGTGCTGGGTTAGACCCGACTCTACTGTGTACTGTGCTGGGTTAGACCCGACTCTACTGTGTACTGTGCTGGGTTAGACCCGACTCTACTGTGTACTGTGCTGGGTTAGACCCGACTCTACTGTGTACTGTGCTGGGTTAGACCCGACTCTACTGTGTACTGTGCTGGGTTAGACCCGACTCTACTGTCTACTGTGCTGGGTTAGACCCGACTCTACTGTCTACTGTGCTGGGTTAGACCCGACTCTACTGTGCTGGGTTAGACCCGACTCTACTGTGTACTGTGCTGGGTTAGACCCGACTCTACTGTCTACTGTGCTGGGTTAGACCCGACTCTACTGTGCTGGGTTAGACCCGACTCTGAAGTAAGAACTAATTTGTTTCCCAAAATGCATTTCTAGAACTAAAACCATTACCAGTTCCTGCAGTGCAAACACACCAAAGAGTGGGTAATTCCAGCAAAAGTTATAGGAACTATGAAAAGGCTCCTATTGCAAGCTAATAATTAGCAGCTATTTTAGTAGATTCAAATAAAATTAAATTGGCTAACTAATATTTCAATAACCTTTAACTCGTTGGGTCAACTCAATTTATTTGCTATGGTACAAGCAAATGTAGACATTTAGATCGACTTACATTTTTACTCTTATTTACTCAATTCATAAGATGTATTTAACTGATTTCACACCTTTAAAATGTACACATTATTTAAGTGCTATAACGTTTCACCGACAAACAAAAAAAGTACATCGAAGTTTAATTTTCTAGTGTTCATAAACTGAGCACAACTATGAAATCTGCTGCAGCAACAGATCAGCGACCAAAACTTGCTGGGATGTTACAACATGTTTGAGTCACAAATGGACAAACCCAACGGCTGGGTTACATTTTTTAACCCAACGTATGGGTTTGTCCATATCGCCATGTCCCAAACATGGATTGAAACAACCCAGCATTTATAGAGTGCAATAAAAACTGCCCCACACTCGTGATTCAACCATGAGACGCGATCAGAGAAGCGCTAATGCTGAGCTAGAGCAGAATAGCATTAGCATGTGTGCTCTGCTGTCATCAGATGATGGCCTCTCACACGGCCGCCATTTTGAGACTCTGTGAGTGAGGATGAGGAAGAAGCTGCATTCAAACGATTCGCTTTTTCAACTAAAAAAAAACACATATTCAGAAACTCTCTATAACCCACACGTTGTTTTGATCCGAACAGAAGTTATTCTGATTTAACAAGTCACGCTTTACTGCGGGTTATAGTATATTGATTCATACTGTAGCTTTCAGCCTACCGTAAATAAATTAACGGCACAGACCGATTCAACATTCACACGTGATTTCATTAAAGATTAACGGAAGACATGTCGGCTTGTGTTACTAAATCAAAAACAATCGTAGTTTCTTATGAGTGTTGCGGCGGTTTAAAAATCCGCCATCTTGCATCTTAGCAGCTAACGCGGCTAAAGGGGGGGAAATGAAATAAACACCGAAACACGATGTTGGTGGTGTATTACACATACATACCTTCTCACAGAGGCTCTTGACTTGGCTTTCTGAGAGCTGTTTGCATTCGTTGAGCTGTTCGATCCATTGATCCAGCTCTTTCGTGAACGCCTTTTCATCCATGTCTGCTTTTCTTTAACTCGATTTTCACACGGATTTCTGATCTAACTTCTCCCAGCTTTCCACGAATATCCACCCGAAATCGATTGATTACTTTAAAACGTACATGTGGCCAGGGATCTTGAAGTAATTAGGTACGGGAATCCTGTGAGGAAACGAGAAGCCGTCGGCCTTCAGAGTCCCACCCTGACCACGGTTGTTTTCACTTCAGCCTTGCCTCACATCAGACTCCGACAACCGGCGCGGCGCTGATTGGCCAACCGCAGCTGTTCCATTCTTGATACTGCGCTCTGATTGGCCACCCGCAGCCGCTCTACCTTTCTGATTGGTTGCTAGATACGTCGTTGGGCGTTTTCCTTTACTGCAATAGGATCTCATTAACACGTCACCGGTTATATTATTTTTGTGTATATTTTTTATATAATAATTTATTTTATTTAGAATTGTTGATAAATATTACATTCATAAGTTCTTAATGAGGAAACTTTCTTTTGTAGAAGCTTTAAAGTGACTATGAAATCAAAATGGACAATTCTTGTTTTTTTTATTATTTATTATTGAATGTTGCCGTGTTTCTTATAAACGATTATAAAAAAGATATACATTAGAGAGAATTATTACTGATATACCCAACAATGTAAAAGAAAAAGGACAAAATCATGTATAGAAACGGTTGTATAAAGAAAATGGGTTACACGGGCCTGAGGACAAAACGGTGATTTTTGATTTTTTTAATGACTTTATTGAACAATATTAACAACCATAATTGGCCTGAAACAACATATGCAATGTCTTCTCAGACCACAGACAAGCACCATAACATATGATAAAGAAAATACAAATAAATAAGGTTAGAAAAAAAAAAAGAAAAAGGATTCAAATAAATAATAAATAAAGGAAATAAAAGACTAGGGGTTTTCAGAAAGTTTCACATCCTCTATCTAAGTAGGTAAGATTAAGGCATTCTTTTTCTTCATTAATTTTAGCGATAAGAAGTGATGACACAGTTCTTTATGAAAAACACAAAAGTTTGGAAGTGTTTTCAGGAATCTATTCTGGTGTAAAAAGAATTTCCCAAGAATAATAAATGTGTTAACTGCCAAGTCACGTGTTTCATCTTTCATAAAAATACCACAAATTGACAAAACGGTGATATGTGGTGGTTCAAAATGCTGTAAAATATTTCAAATTATTATTATTATTAATCAACCTCAATATGCTTAGCGTTAAAATGGTGTTATTTATGACTAAAACAGGTTTAAAAGGCATATTGTTCAGCATTTTAAGGCAGTAAGATCATGATTTTACTGGGGACACAAAAGGCACCAAATCCCAGGAAAGACCCAATGATCAGAGCAAAAGTAGAAATTATATTATGTCATATACCATATTATGTCAATTTCTGCTCTTTATGTCTTATTTATAACTATTTGTCATAATTATGACTTTTAAAGACATAACTGTCGACTTTTCATCTCATAAATATGACGTAATATGTAATTCTTTCAACTTTATCATAGTTATGTTTCTTTTCTTATGTGGCAGGAATTCCATATAAAGCAGATAATATGCTTGCAGATTTGCCGACTCGGTTCATGGCCCTTTTTATTATTTATTTATTTTATTGCATAACGCATTTGATACAATTTGCTGAAAAAAGAAATTGATCTTGTAATACAAAAATCGTTTAGATACAGTTCATGTTTTCATAAGGAATAATAGTAATACAAATAATAATAAATAAATAAATACACATCAGCCAATAGAGAATTGAGACAAATATCATACAAGTAACAAATAATCTGTATAAAAATTATAAACAACATAAAAGTACACAGGCAGAGTATCAGACAGTAAATATCAGTTAAATTAATTATAAAGTTAACTTAGATAAGTATTGCATACATTTTGATTTACCATCTAATCCAGAGATACATATATAATTTTTTAAAGTCAAGTTTAAAAACATTGAAAAGAGGTTTATTCTTCATAAATTTTGATTTATGAATAAAGAATTTTCCAAGCAAAATTAATAAGTTGACTATATATTGTACAGAGGACTTTGAGTCAGAAAAGTAAAAGAAGATGTCAAAATTACAGTAGATAAATGTATGTTTGAGTCAAGGTGTCCATTAATGAAACATTGTATATCATTCCACAGAGAAGAGCTATGTGAACAGCTATAGAATAAATGGTCTAACGCTTCTGTTTCCAGAGAGCAGAAGCTGCATTTTTCGTCTACGGTAGGGATACATTTAGAAATAATCTTGTTACGGGGTAATAATGGTGAAGAATTTGATATTGTAACCAGAGCTATACCCCTTAGAGATGAGACAGATTTGGATCAAATTAATATATCTTTATCCAGCAGTGTTTCAATAAATGGTCTATCTTTTCTAGACAGAAAAGTCAACAACAAAGTAATAAAAAACCTTTTATGTGCAAAATCAATCCCTGCTTCCAGGTACAAATGGTCCCCCTTGTATGCAAATATTAATTGGAATAGAGCATGGAGTAACCCACATACATTTTTAATTACAAACAAAGTAAACGAAATATAACTTAAAATTCTTCACCATTATGGCCCTTTTTATTGTTGTTGTTGTGTGTGTTATTTGAGTGTAAAGCTGTGCTCGCACTGCGGCTGCTGCAGGTCTATGGCGTCACGAGTGACGTCACCGGCTCATCGCCCCGATCCTCCCGAATCTGACGGTGTTCTGCTCGTTTTATGACACAATCCGGCGATAATAAAGCATGTCTACTCCTGCGAGACGAAGGCTTATGAGAGACTTTAAGAGGTTTGTGATTTCACATGAGTGTTGTGTGTTGATGTGACGCCTCACGCGCGCTTTGTTTATACTCGCAACTAGCCGTTAGCAGCGTTAGCTAGGCCTGCGCCAGAGTTCATTCCTGGTGTTTTTCTCCACAGTACCACAGTACAGTACCATAGTACCTTTTCTTAGGGTAGACAGCAATCGTGGGCATCGTAGGCAGGCTTGGAAAGCACTCCTGGTGTAGGTTTGGAGATCCAGCTCTTACTAACCCAGATTGCTGCTCAATAACGTGAAAGTGCTTCACAGTAAACATACTGTGTTATCGACATTCTGGACTCATTTTTATTAATAAAAAAGTGGCAACACTTTACAGTAAGTTCCCTTTAGTTAATATGAACTAACCATGAGAAATACATGTTACTGTATTTTTTAATCTTTGCCAACATTAGCTAATAAACAAAAATACAATGGTTTCTTGTTAGTTCATGTCAGCTCAGGTCTATTCAATAATATTAACGTACATCTTTTGATTTTAATAATGTATTAATATTAACTAAGATTAAAAAATACTTGAGAAGTTGTTAGTTCATATTTAAATGTGGGGTAGGCATTTTGTTTTATAAACACTTTGAAGCAATCAACAATAGAAGTGGTCTAAATATTATAACGTGATGTGGAAGTCTCAGGACCAAAAAAGAGCTCTGTAATTTGTTTACGTTTAGTATTATTGTAATATTATGTGCTTTAAGACATGAGGTAATTTAAAGGGATAGTTCACCCAAAAATACTCCCCTTCAAGCCATCCTAGTGACTTTCTTCTTCCAGCCGAACACAATCAGAGTTATGTTAGAAAATGTCTTTTTCAAGTCAGTGATTCTAGTTTATAAAGTTATAAATATGGATATTTTTCTTGGCTTCAGAAGGTCTTTATTAACGCCCTGGAGCCGTATGGATTACTGTTATGATGGATGGATGCACTTTATAGGGCTTCTAAATCTCACCCCCCATTCACTCCCATTATAAAGCTTGGAAGAGCCAGAACATTTTCCAGCGTAACTCTTGATTGTGTTCGGCTGAAAGAAGAAACTTATATACACCTAGGATGGCTTGAGGGTGAGTAAATCCCGGGATAATTCTTATTTTTGGGTGAACTATCCCTTTAAAAGAAGAAATGTCAAAGTAACAAATACTGGTATGTTGTCATTCATTACCGTGGGTCCAATAGCGTTATTGTACTATGATTCTGTACAGTATTTTTAGGCTGACTAAATTGTGAGACAGCCCTTATTAAACGCACTCGACTGCTGATAAATGCAGAACTCAGAGTCAGCCAAATGTGTGTGTGTGTGTGTGTGTGTGTGTGTGTGTGTCAGGGCTCGACATTAAGCCTTGTCATGTGCAAGTAAATAGTAGTAAAAAATAGGATTTTTGAGTTGTAAAAATAATTTATTCTGAAGCAATATCCTCAACAGTGTTCAATAAGCTTTGACATATTAATTTATGATATTTACCCTGAGGGCTTTTTTTAAAAACCTTTTATAAAGGACTCCCCCTTCCCTTAATCTTATTAAATATATGCTTCATCTTTCATTTTAAATTCTTAAATTTGATCAATAAATTAAATTAGAATAATAAGACACTACAGGGCTGTTACCAGTCAAATTAAATCATTTACACTGAAAAATTACAGCTGCATTAAATAATGCTATGAGATTGTTTTAAATATTTTTTGAATATACAAATAAGAAATATTGGAAAGAATGATACTTTTAAACATGAAACTCAAACACTCAAAAACTCAAAAGGTGGCGGCAGGTGACCGTCTTAAAGGGACACTCCACCCATTTGCATTAAAGGCAGGGTAGGTAGGAATGGTCTAAAAAACTTCTTTTTCAAATTTGTTTAAACTTTATGTACATATCAATACATAATTAAAATGTAAGTACTCTGAAAAAGAAAGTATAAAAATCGAGTGTCTGTAGACCTCTCAGGACTGTTTTAAAGACAGTTCATTATTTCCATTCACTCCACCCCCTCCCTTCTGGGCTCCTTCCAAAGCCACGCCCCCAAAACACATGAACGCGCGACTCCAACCGCTGAGCTGAAGACGCATTATTTACCTGAGAGAAGCAGAGAGGAAGGAGCACAGTGCATGTAGTGACATCATGTCAGAATCACATGTAATAAAAAAATCTAACGCTAATTGCTTATGAATATAAACAAATAAGATGTATTTTAGTACTCACTATCAAGCTAGCATATTGATATTGGTAAATTTAAAATATATATATTTTTTGATTCGTTAACGAGCTAGTTATATAAGCTAAAAACAGGTTGCATTGATACACTTTTTTACATTACCATCAGTTATATTGTGCTGAAGATGAATTTCGTGTAAGATTCATAACATATATGGTGTTCTGCATGTAGGGGTGGGAGATATTGACAAAAATGAATATCTCGATATTTTTTTCCAATATCTAGATATCGATATTCAGGCGATATTTTTGCCATCCTTCAAAGAAATGTGAGCAAACTGGCAAAAAAGGTCCAGTTGGTCTTTTGACTTGCTGCATTTGACCTATATTATTCTAGGCTATAGAAAAAAACAATAAAGGAGCTAACTAAACAGAATCTGTGGCAGCCCCTACTTTTTCCACTTACAAAAAAAAAAAAAAAAAAAAAAAAACTTAACTAGGCACTTCTTGCAACAGTGATTATTAAATCAAACAACAATATTGTTGATGATCAATTCAAAGTAAAAAAAAAATAACATTTTCAAAACAGTATAAATCCATTCATTTTTCCCCCAAAACGCTATAAATCCATCTTTTTTTTTTTCTTCTAAATTTATGGTTTGTCTTTTTAAAAAAGTTTTTGTCTTTTATTTTTCGTGTTTGCATTTATGAGGAAAAAACAATATTACTTGACAGTTCTCCATTATGGACGCGAGCGCTCTGAAAGCTGCACTAAGACTTTCAAACTTTAACAGAGACCTCAAAACAGAAAGCACAAAGCCTTTCTTTAAAACGAATTTCGTTTTGTATTAATTGTATCTTAATTTTAATATTTTTTTTTTTCATTAATTCATTAATATTTTCATTCCTGGATTAAATACATAAAGTAAATATAGGCTATCAATCACAACATAAGGTGCTTGAACTGGAGATTATATCATCGTGAACCGAACCGTAGCCTCGCCTCACAGGCCTAAAAAATGTGGAATATATTTACAGAAATCTGGTTCTAAACAAAACCATCCAAAACAAAATAAAACTATGTAGCCTAAATGTGCATTTCTCCGGTGCATGCGTTCACTAGCCTACTGCGAAGATCGCGAGTCAAATATCGTCAACTTCATCTTTGCAGCCGACACAGAAATTAATAAACAATTAAAATGTCTTATTGCAATATTTTACACATTCATAATCATTACTTTTGCTGGTTCTTTGAGGCAGCTTTTTAGGTTTATGGCGTTTTGGAAAAGAGCTCTTCACGTACGTACAAACACCGTTTCACCAAGGCACAGCAGCCCTTCAGCACATAAGAACAAAAAGAGAAAAAGCACGGACTTACTAATTACGAAACTTTGATGTGGTTGAACAGGTGAAACAGTCACAAATTCCTTTGCAACTCAAACCTTCTCAGTACGAGTTATGATGGAAGAGAACAGCATTACAGTTTTCAGCGCGTCCTCCTTTGATTGCTGTGTTGTGACTGGAAAAGTGCATGCAGGAGCACATGCGCAAAATGTAGGTTTGTAAAATGTCCTTTTGTAAAATAAAAATAATTTTAGGGCGAAGCAGAGGAGGTCGTGCAAGAGGCCGTGGCGTGCAACTAGGGTCCGAGGAAGTAGAGGCTGAGGACGGGGTGGTCGCTGGAAAGCCACGATGATATTGACACGCGTTTTATTTCTTTGTTTATCCAAAGACTTTTTGTTCATTGCCTTTTCTAGAACTGTCTTCTTTTTTTGCCTTGTTTGCCTTCACTAACTGCATGCCGGTAATGTGAATTTTGATTGCTCTTTGTCTGCCATTGTTTTGCTATTCCTAGGTTCCGTGCCTCTCGAATTCCTCAAATCAAACGTGCGCGCGCAAGAGGGCAGATCCCGTGGCAAAAGGGTGGTTGCCATGGTTGCGAGAGAGAGTGACAGTCGCCTAAGCCAATCCTTTGATTCGTCCCGAATCGAAATAATGAGCTGTGTTTAATACAGATTAAACGGTCTAGAGTCACTTGATTTTTATACTCTTTTTTTCAGAGTACTTACATTTTAATTATGTATTGATATATATAGAAAGTTTTAACAAATTTGGATCTTTTATTTTTATATAGTCCTACCTACCCTGCCTTTAAGCTTTGCATTGTTAGAAACCCAGTCATACTATTGGTCGTTCAATGGTCGTGCAACACTCTCTCATTTTCCCCTGAGACGGGAGAAATCCGTTATATACCTCTTACACTTCCTCCCACAATGACGCAAAAATCGTCATTTTGCGTCATTGACGGAGGAAGTGTAAGAGGGGGGGATTTCTGTTGAGACTACAGACACTCGTTCCTCATCTTTCCCAGGGGCGGGACCCGCTCACGCTACAGACCTATTACAGATCAGTGGGTGGGACTTTACTCTCTGAAACTGAAAGCAATATCCTCCATCTTGTTTGAAGCTAAGCTAACAGGCGCTGTGGAGACAGATGTAAAGTTATGACAATAGCGGAGGAGAGTGCTCAATATGATATAGAGGAAGAGGATTTCGGAAGTCTGATGCTTGAATCAGGTGTTTGTGGCTACCTTTACAAGCCGCATTATAGCGAAGAGCAGCCGAGGCAGAAGACCTGCCTGCCGCGGACGAGGAGCCCGGACTGGCTCGAGTTAGGGCGGACTGGTGGCGCCGGTGATCTCACTATGCAACTACGAACCGCTACGAACACAGAGATAGAGTCCGTCTGCGGCAAAGAATTTCAACGATGACAATTTCTCCTGGACGAAATCTCTGAATCAGACGAGGACACGGACGCTTGTGTTGTGAACTATCCTAGTTTCGCACCGCATATGTTCTGACTGAACATCCCGGTACCATGCAATAATTCACCTTTTCGAAAGAAATGCAAACGAGGAGTAATGCACTAATGAGTTCGCCAACTAACTAGACGTTTTGTGTGAAATGAATTTCAAGCTCTGGTGGAGGCTAGCCTTGTAGACGGAAGAGTGATTTCTCTTATAGGCAGATATGCGCTGTTCTGGATTAGTGGGAGTGGCTTGCGGAGCTGTGCAATGTGGTGCATTGTGGGA
Source organism: Abramis brama (assembly GCF_963993115.1). Lineage (NCBI taxonomy): Eukaryota > Metazoa > Chordata > Actinopteri > Cypriniformes > Leuciscidae > Abramis > Abramis brama. Next base: position 2,673,540 of record NC_139977.1, read on the forward strand.
GTTGTTGTCGTTCATACAAATGCGTCCTGAAGTTATTTTTTGTCTTTCCTCGGTCACGAAGGCACCAAATTCAATAATTATTTTACATTTCGACTACATATATGACCCACTTTCAATAAAAAACAATGTTCCTATGACTCAAACGATTTGTTCAAACGGCTGATTCGTTCAAGAATAGGCAGTTGTTTATGAATGAGTCACTGAATCTTTGACTCGAACGATTCGTTCAAACGGCTGATTCATTCAAGAATGATTGTTTATGAATGAGTCATTGAATCTTTGACTTGAACGATTCGTTCAAACGGCTGATTCGTTCAAACGGCTGATTCGTTCAAGAATAGGCAGTTGTTTATAAATGAGTCATTGAATCTTTGACTCGAACGATTCGTTCAAACGGCTGATTCGTTCAAGAATGATTGTTTATGAATGAGTCATTGAATCTTTGACTCAAACGATTCGTTCAAATGGCTGATTCATTCAGGAATGAGGCAGTTGTTTATGAATGAGTCATTGAATCTTTGACTCAAACGATTCGTTCGAAACGCTGAATCATTCAGTAAAGTGTTGCTGTGAGATGCGCTATAGTTCTGCTGTGATATTTTGTGATATATTGTGACAGAACAAAAACGGTCAATATTGCGTCTCAAATGTAAGTGACAACTACTTGTTTATTGAACTGTTGTATGAAATCAGTGTCACGTTCAATCATGATGGTATTCAAATCAGGATACTTGTCCGGTTCAGCAAGTACAATTCTCTTTCACTCGTCCCTTCAAAAAATCCACCTGTGTCCCAGACAAGCGTTAATGTCGAGCCCTGATGAGCACAAGCTTAGTGTCTATTCATCATTACTGTTATCAGCCAAACAACAGCGTCAGTCCAGTCAAGTCCCTCTGAATGTGTTGATTCTGATGCGAGATGTTCATTATTCACCAGATGATTCTGCCTGTCAGCAATAACAAACCAGTAACGGGTCTATCTAAAGGCCTATTGTCCCACTTTACAGTGTTTTCTGGTCTCTTTGTGAATGATTTGAAGCCCTAAATGATGACCGATGATCTAAAGCTTTCTCATATTGGTTTACAGACTTCAGGAAGATCCTCCGACTGGCGTCAGTGGTGCTCCTTCAGAAAACAACATCATGCTGTGGAACGCTGTGATTTTTGGGTAAGTTTGATGAAGTGAGACTCATGGCAGCCATTACAGTAGATGTTTATTATTATTATTATTATTATTATTATTATTATTATTATTTATGATGTCTGTTTGCTTGCAGGCCTGTAGGAACGCCCTTTGAAGATGGTGAGCCAGTCCTTGATTCCTCCATAATACACAACACTAGTTAATAACCATCTTAATCAGCTTTGATTATTTATTTTAGAGCGGCTTATGTAAGCTGTGTGAGGCTTAGGTCCAACTTTCCTGACGTATTTACTCAAGTCAGCTTTATTTCTGCAATACAGATTGTTTCAAAGCAGCTTCACAGTCATAAATACTCCTAATGTGCCATTTTAGGGCTGCAACTGACGATTATATTGATCATAACTGATGTCCATCGCATATGCAGAATGATATCTAAACGTTTTTTTTCTCACTATCATTTAGCCTGCATATTTATATAGAATAAAACGGCAACTCTAAAAAGAACTAGCTAGCTAGGTTAGCTGATTACCTTAAAAGTCAGTATATATCGCCGTCAGTTCGTCTGCCGTTAACACTCTCTGACAAGCTTTTGTTTGTTAATAACGTAATAATAACATGAGTCTCTAAAGTTATTTTGCACTATTGCTTTGGCAAAGTTTGTCAATTGAACTAAAATTGAAAGCGCGATATGGCTTTGTGCCCTTATCTACGGTAGAGGATTAGGGCCAGGCAATAATAAAAAAATAAAACCATCTCGAGATTAAAGTCATTATAATGCGAGATTAAACTCGTTAAATTTCGAGAAAAAAAGTCGAAATACAATCTTGAGAATAAACTCATTAAATATCGAGAATAAAGTCGTTGTGTTGCGAGAAAAAACTCGTTAAATTTCGAGAAAAAAGTCGAAATACAATCTTGAGAATAAACTCATTAAATATCAAGAATAAAGTCGTCGTGTTTCGAGAAAAAACTCGTTAAATTTAGAGAAAAAAAACTCGAAATACAATCTTGAGAATAAACTCATTCAATTTCGAGAATAAAGTCGTGTTTCGAGAAAAAAAGTCGAAATGAAATGTAGAGAATAACGCATTCGATCAGTGTTCATTGCATAGCCTACTGATATCAACCTTATCGAGGTTTCGTGGTTTCCCAGGATACCATAAGACGCATTATTAATCGTTGTTGGATGTGTACGCCTCCATCCACAGAATGTAACGACTGTAACCATCTATACAGCCATTAATGGCAATGCTGTACGGTTTTAATTTATCATAGCTGTCCATATGCCAGAGAGTGCATTTGGGCCAGCGCAAGTGGCGTCTTCTCAAGCGTCTCCTTCGTCGAAATTCCACACCTTGAGGATCAACAAGTTTAATAATGCGTCTTATGGTATCCTGGGAAACCACGAAACCTCAATGAATTTCATGTTGGACAAAAGCGAGTACATCGCGCAAATTGGACTGATTTTTTCTTCTAAAAACACCTAGCCGACCTAGACCATGTTCTATTCTTTGTTACTGAAAGAAAGTCAAAAATATAGATTGACTAAGTGATCTAACTCTGCCAGTAGGTTATGCAATGAACACTGATCAAATGCGTTATTCTCTACATTTCATTTCGACTTTTTTTCTCGAAACACAACGACTTTATTCTCGAAATTTAACGAGTTTATTCTCACAATTACTTCGACTTTTTTCTCGAAATTTAACGAGTTTTTTTCTCGAAACACAATGACTTAATTCTCGAAATTTAATGAGTTTATTCTCAAGATTATATTTCGAGTTTTTTTCTCGAAACACAACGACTTTATTCTCAATATTTAATGAGTTTATTCTCAAGATTGTATTTCGACTTTTTTTCTCGAAATTTAACGAGTTTAATCTCGCATTATAATGTTTTTAATCTCGAGATGGTTTTATTTTTTTATTATTGCCTGGCCCTAATCCTCTACCGTACTTATCAAATAACAAAAGTTAACAAAAGTTATTTATCAAATAACAAAAGTCAGCTTTAATTAAATAAGTATATAGTCTGTTTGAGCTGCGTTTCAGCTCGTGATCCCGTGTTTTCCGCGTCTCGAACGGCTCGGTTAACAGTGAATGAACACCGTGAACTCCATCTCTGCTTGTGCTGCCAATTTAGCGTTTAGCATTTTGGGATCGTAGCTAATTACGCTTTTTCACATTTGCATAATTTCCAACATTTTTGTGGTTTCTATGAATATCTGAATATGCAATATATCAAAAGAAAATAAGACCCACTGCTTTTAAACAAACAAACAAACAAACAAAAAACAATTTATTCTAGCTTCATGCATTCTTTTTTTATCAACACTTGAATGTGGGCAAGTTTCATAAAACATTTTTTTTAACCAATATAGCTGCAAGCAGCAATTATCGGGGCCAAGCACAAAGAACATAATAAGACATGCCAACATGGCTGGGAGCATCTGACCAACTGCAACAAAGACATTTTAAGATCATTTTAGGAAAACTGGCTGGAAAATCATAAGTACAATCATAAGTAATTTGGTTTATCACTTTCGACCAATAGGTGGCGCTGTGACCAAATTGCTGTGCTGTTGTCAGAGTGAGGTGACAATGACACATGCAAAATTTGGTGTCAATATGACAAGGCATTGCAGAGATAAAGCCGAGTCGTTTTGGCATCATGTCTCAAATTTGTCGCAGCGGTTTACGAAAACGGTTTCGTCTATCGACACGAAATCCATAACTTTTTGTCCGCAAAGTCTGAAGATGATATGATTCGATTTTGGTGAAAATCTGACAAACTGTCTAGGAGAAGTTAGATTTTTTTTTATTTGTGCCAATGGCACATACCGAGTTACATAACGATATGCCTATGCGTTCGGAAAATATAGAAGATGGCCGACAAAATTCAAGATGGCCGACGCCTAAAATTGCTGATATGGGAAAACTGGGTATTGTTGGACTCGGCGTGCTGCACTGAATCTAAAGAGTTTTGTGATATTTGGGCAAATCATTCAGAAGTTATAAGCAAAAGTAGCCATTTTTCATATTTCCTGACCACTAGGTGGCACTGTGCCAAAACTGCAGATACCTTCAGGTCATGGTTGTCATAACAAACACCAAGTTTGGTCAGAATATGCTGAAGCACTGCGGAGATATAGCGTTCATTTTAGTGTCCATTTCGTTGAATTCGTTGGCGAGTTATTCGAGAACGATATGACGAATCGACTTTGATGGCATGGTCTGAAGATGATCTGGTTACATTTTGCGAAAATCAGAGCAACGGCATAGGAGGGGTTTGAATTTTTTTTTTTTTTGTGGAAAATTCAAAATGGCGGAAACATTTCACAACGGAAAATTACGTCATAGGGAAAAGTTATTAGCATAAACATGAGTGTAACTTTGGACAGTTGGTGGTGCTAGAGGGATTGAGTTAGAGACTCCAAAATTGCTGAGGTTAATGTTCAGACTGTCCTCTATCAGTGTGCCAAATCTCATAACTTCCCCGCAAGCGGTTCTATGGGCGGCCATAGACTTCCAGAGTGGAAGAAGAAGAAAAAACGGAAAAATGATAATAACGCCAATGAATACAATACGTGCCTACACACCTTCTGTGCTTGGCCCCTAAATATAGCGGAGGAAATCACAAATTTTTTCAGAAACTACAATGTGCATAAATAATGCTTCTATCGCTTGTTTCTGTTTCTTTCTGGCCTGTTTTGATCAGGAGATTCAGTCCTCTTTCAGAAGTAATAGTGCCCCCTACTGTATAACAGTGAAAACACAGAAAGACGGGAAAGAGTTAATATGAAGTCTGTGTTTTTTATAACTTGAGCTCAGTCTGTCTCCTCGATTACATTTCAGACAATTATTTAGACAATTATTAATTATTAAATCTTTTTTTTTTTACATGGAACCACAAAAGGTTGTTGCTTGACGTGATGTTAATTTGTCGCTGTGGTATACGAAAACGGTTTCGTCTATCGACACGAAATCCATAACTTTTTGTCCGCACAGTCTGAAGATGATATGATTCGATTTTAGTGAAAATCGGACAAACTTTCTAGAAGTTCGTTTTTTTTTTTTCGTTTTGATTTTGACGACAATCAAAATGGTGGACAGGGAGTTTGGCTGACTATGGCAAAACTGGTGTTCTCGGCATGAACCAAGGAATCTATTAAGACCAGTTTAATTATAATAGGCTAATTTATTCAAAAGTTAGTAGCATTTTTGGAAATTTCATTATAACTTTTGACCACAAGGTGGTGCTGCCGCCCCGAAACTCTTTGAGCACTGTCAGGGCATGGACGTCTGAAGGACGCGTCGGATGTTATTCGTGTTCATCTGAATCATCTCTCTCTCTCTCTACAGGAACATTTAAACTCGTTATTGAATTTTCAGAAGAATATCCTAACAAGCCTCCTACGGTTCGCTTCATCTCCAAAATGTTCCACCCGAACGGTGAGCTCCTGAGAGTGGTTATGAAGTAATGAGCCATGTCTGCAGTGTCTGTGACTGACGATGTTCTGTTGTGTGTGTTAGTGTATGCAGATGGCAGTATATGTTTAGACATTCTCCAGAACCGCTGGAGTCCCACGTATGACGTTTCCTCCATTCTGACATCCATCCAGGTGCATGATGGGTTTGCTACACTTCAGTTTATAAACAGTCCTGTTGTGTGACATCAATTTTGCACATATGTTGCATGTTGTCTCTGTTAATAAGTTGATAGTTACATTTAAACGTTTCTGCAGTACCGGGTCTATAAACGCTGTAAACTTCAACGGTTTCTATTTACAAGTAGGCATGTGACGGTATCAGATGTTCATGTTGCGATAACTGCTGAATTATGGTATACACACTTATACGGTATTAGCATGATATTTAAATAAGTTGCAAAAAAAAAGTTTTGTCATACTATAACAGGTTTAATAACTTAATAAAAAGAGCTGGACATTAAAATACAAAATAATTAGTGCTGGGCAACCATTAATCACATCCAAAATAAAAGTTTGTGTTTACATAATATATGTGTATAATCATTTTGTATATACAAATACACACACGTGCCTTTAAGAAATATTTGCATTTATATACTGTCTATAATTATACATGATTTATATCTAAATATTTTATATATAAATAACAATTTTATATTACATTTATATATTCAAAATAATTATACACATATATTATGTAAACACAAACTTTTATTTTGGATGTGATTAATGGTTGCCCAGCACTAAAAATAATACACCGCATTATAAAGAATAGGTAACACATTACAATAAGGTCTCATTAGTGAACGTTAGTTAATGCATCAATATTATGTTAATGTTAATGCAGTTATTATTTTGATAATGTAAAAAAAAAAAAATGCAAATGATCATTATTAGCCCATCAATTCACACGTCATGTAGCAGTAAATACAAAAGCGGTGGAGAAACACAGATTCTGCATTACGTTTCCTCACCTGTGCTGGACTTTAATAACAAATAAACAAAAGTTCTATTTTTATCCGATGTAAAAGCCCTTTCACACCAAAAGAGAAATGAATAATCCTCTGGATCACAGAATAGGACGCAGGAGAAGAAAGTTCGACCCTCTTATTTTAGCAATAAAAACAAACAAAAGCAATATTAATCTTGTGATTATAAGTATTGTTTGCTTAGTATGGTTTAATTGGATCAAAGGTCAACAGCAAAGACATTGATAAAGTAAGATTAAATATATAAAGTATATTTGTGTAATTTAACATATTTATTAATTATTGTAGGTTTGAATTTTACTGTTTTTAAAGTCCCCCTGTGGTGAAAATCCAGCTTTTAATGTAGTTTATGTGTCTATGTGGTGTTTTTAATGTGCTTTAAGACAAACCTAAATTCATAAGTCGACTCCATTGCTGAGTATTTCCTCCTTAAAACTGCAGTGAACCAAAGACAGTCTCAAAAACACGCTTTGAAATCGCTGGTGTTTCTGACGTCACAAACGACCTTGTAACCAATCAGGGGTGCGTTTCCCGAAAGCATCGTTAGCCAACTATGGTCGCAAGTTCATCGCAATATCCATTGAACTCTATTGGTAACGAGGGAACTTGCGACCATAGTTGGCTAACGATGCTTTCGGGAAACGCACCCCTGATCAACGTGTGATCGTCAACCAGTGGATCTCTGAGCTGAGCGAGTGAGTGGAGGCGGGGCTCATTTGCATATTCATAGAACCATGCATATTAAATGAGGCTAAATAAGTGTGTCAGGTTACGTTCAAGCAATTTTAAGGCGAAAAAAAATGTAATATGTAATTTTGGTGATCAAAGATGAGTTTTAAGGGATAACATGATTGACTACAGGGGGACTTTAATAATTTTGAGGAATACTGAATGTTCATGTGCAAGCGAGTCGAGTAAATACAATAACCATCATGTTCACACTAGTTACTTGAGGAAAAAGTAATCCGATTACTTATAATGCGCACAAAACCCTCCACACTGATTTTGTGAAGATTGCAGGTCATTATAAAAAACAAACAAATAAAGTGACATAATCGGCATTTTAATTAACCAAATGTTACATTTTCTGAGGAACTGGACAGGCGGAGGAGTGGAGAATGACAAAAAAGTGACAAAAAAATAAAAACGTGCAACGACAACAGAAAAACCAATGATGAATCGCCACAGAGTTTTGCTGTAATCAGTCGTTTCATTGAAGCATTGAATTGTGCTCATTCAGATCTCTTCCCATAATGCCTGTGTGATTGTGTTTAGTCTCTATTGGACGAGCCCAACCCGAACAGCCCGGCCAACAGTCAGGCGGCGCAGCTTTATCAGGAGAACAAGCGTGAATACGAGAAGAGAGTGTCTGCCATCGTGGAGCAGAGCTGGGTCGACTCGTAACGCTCGACACACACACAGGAACTATATTTGTGTGCTTATTTATTTTAACTGCATGGTAAGTTATTGCTAACAAAGTTTGAGATGTGCTGTTGTCGGATTGATGCGGTTGATGATTTAAAGCAATGCAATCCCTGAGTAAGTTCTTGAGTTACACATCAGTGATATATCCGAGGATAAATCTCATGCCCGTTCTGCCTTTAAAAGCACCCGACGACTGACCATGGGAATCATCTTTTTGTATCTGTATTTGATAACATCTTTATGCTCACATGTTTGTGCTTCAACAAATATTAAAAAACAGACAGAGTAAATGGAGGGCATGTGCGTATGAGCCGTGTCCCACATGCAGATGTTTTGAGAGTTAGCTTTTGTGAATTTATCATATGAACATTTATACTTCTAATATGCTGTATAAAAAATAAAAAAAAACATTCAGACTTGGAGTGAAGAGAATGAGTTCATTTTTATTGTTGCTAATACAAAAACCTATTGTAACAAAATATAAACGATGTGAAGGCCAGTCAACGAAGGCCGGTGTGTTTCAGGAGTCCTTCAGTCACCGCTGCAGAAGAGAAACACACACACACACACACACACATTAACATTACATTAATCTTCATACTCTTCATCACACCAGGAGACACTGAAGGGTCATTCGTCTCGATTCAGAGGTTCACTGCTAACAATGTGATTTTGATTGTTTTTTTTTCTGGTGAAAGAAATATATAAATGAAGAAGAATATCAAAATATTAAATGTCACAGATATATATTTACTCTTACTTTATATTTAAAGTACTCTTACTATATTTACTATCCTGACTGACAGGCTGGTCTAAAGTACTTCCTCCTGCTTCTATGTATTAATGCTCATGGGGAGCCGTAATGGGTTCATTCAGACCTTAACATTAAGTATTTTACTGTTGTGTGTCAACAAGATTCAACAAGATATTTTCACCTGGCTAGACCCAATGTTTAGATCTGTTGTGGCATTTATGCAAATTAGCACATGCGTAATTAGATTATGCACCATTTGTCCATGTTAACAAACAATTAAAAAAAAACTTGTAATATATTTTTTGTTTGTCTTGATGCAAGTAATCAACTCAGTAAATTTTCATGGTGATATCTAAAGGTTAACATTTTTAACATAAGAATAAGAATGAATACTGTAGGCGTATGAATAGTTTATATTTTGGTCTTTTTCGAAACTTCCCCCTTATGGGATTCTTCTGGGCTTTTTTATATTTTACATATTGAGGATACAAAATCAGTTGAGTTCGCTTCTGTTGCAATTTGTTCAACCTTTTTTCATAAAATGACTGGATTAGAAGTAAAACATGATCAGACAGATGTGCATTGTCACGATACTCCTCAGCGTGCACATATCGTGTGTGTGTGTGTGTGTGTGTTTACCCTCTGCTGTTGTTGTTTGATCAGTTCATCTCTGGTCTTGAAGACAGGAGCGTCCTCCACTACGATCCCCTCGGCCATCTCTCCCACCTTCTCCAGCAGATCTGGGCTATACCTGCAGATATAGAGGAGAACATCAAAACACACACACACACACACACACACACACACACACACACACCAGTCTTTGGGCTATACCTGCAGATATACAGAGGAGAACATCAACACACACACACACACACACCAGTCTCTGGGCTATACCTGCAGATATACAGAGGAGAACATCAACACACACACACACACACACCAGTCTCTGGGCTATACCTCAGATATACAGAGGAGAACATCTACACACACACACACACAAGTCTCTGGGCTATACCTGCAGATATACAGAGGAGAACATCAACACACACACACACACACACGAGTCCGTGAAGCGTTTCGCAGTGTTAAACTCAGTAATTACACCTCAAGTTAAATGGTGAGGTCAGTTTAAAAGTGGGGAAAAAGGTTTTGCATTTATATTTTGTAATCATCATAGCGGTATTTACTGCGTCAAAGCAAGAACAAATGCTTGAATGAAATATGGAGTCTTGTAAACACATTTCTTGCATGCTTTGTATATATACACACATCACACACACAAATTATGAACTGTGGTCTCAAATAAAACGAAGACTTTCATAAATGTCTGCCCGGGGCAAGTTGTCACAAATTTAGCGTATTATAAATGTAAACAACTTATTAGTTACAATTTTCGTTAGTCACAACAATGGTTTGATATCACATTTTCATGATATATTATATAATACTGTTTGGCATTTCATAATGGTTTAGAATATAGAAGTTTGTTTTCTCCACGGAATTAAAAATAAAAGGTTAATTTCGACCTTTATCTCACAATTCCGACTTTTCTTTCTCGCATTTGCGAGTTTATACCTCACAAATCTGAGAGGAGGAAAGGAATAAACTCGCAAATGCACGTGAGAATTGTGAGATAAAAAATGAATCACAATTACCTAACACATAATATTATTATTCCCGTGCGAAACACGTGACTCGCGGCCTGACCCCTGACCTGCAGCCCAGGAACACGTGATTGGCCCACACCATGGACAACGCGAGCAGGTGGTCCACGCGAGGCTTCTCCTCGTAGTTCGAGATGTTTCTGAATAAAAACTCCCTCCTGGACTTCCAGTGCTTGTCGCTCTCGGAGACGCCGCGAAACGTCTCGATGAAGTCCGACAACAGCCGGTTCTGTCCGATGAAGTCTTCCACATCCGCGGCCGCCATGTTGGAGAGATGACGTCACTCACCGCGCTGTTCTTCTTCTCCTCGCTTTATAGGCGGTTGGCAGGGCAGATTGTGGAGCACTACCGCCACCAACTGACCTGGAGTGTAATAGCATCGATGGGAAATTAAAGAGGTGGTATAATGCCCTTTTCACAAGATGTAAAATAAGTCTCTGATGTCCCCAGAGTGTGTATGTGAACCTTTAGCTCAAAATACCCCACAGATATTTATTTTATAGTATGCTAAAATTGTCACTTTTTGAGGGTGAGCAAAAACACACCGTTTTGTGTCTGTTCCTTTAAATGCAAATGAGCTGCTGCTCCCGGCAAAGGGGGCGGAGCTTCAAGAGCTAGTGTCCTTTTACCTCATACACACATGTGCTGAGTCCCAATTCGCCTACTTATACTACGACCTAAAAGTATGTACTTTTTTTGTGAGGAAAAAGTACATACTTTTGAGTGTGTAGCAAAAGAGTATGCACGTTCTGGGACATACTTCGATGACGTCATGCAACGTGAACTTGAACGTGGTTGCCTAGTTACGCACACCGCGACTGTTAACAAAACATTTTACATTTCATTCATTCATATCCAATATAATTTTATTTACTATTCCCATCTTTTTATCTTTTTTTCCTCATCGTTTTTTCCACAATACATTTACAATGTGTTCTACCAAATTGAGGAGTGAAGCAGGGCGTCGTCGTAGATTAACCAAACGCAGGTCGTTTGTGAGGCGGCTGGTTCTGACGTTCATGAGCAATCGTGTGCAATGTGTGTAACGAAAGCTACTTATTTTCTGAGTTAAAATATTTAAAGTTTATAGTATAACTATTGTTTAACATATTTTAAACTTAAATTCATCATTATGTATAATACTCAAAAATACCTCGATGAAAATGAACCATGCTTTTACTATAGTAAAAGTGTAGTAACCATGTGTCTTTTAGTTGGACTGATAAAGTTAACATTTGTACAGCCACAGTATTACAACAAATAAGTCAGTGTGGTTAAATATAGCTTTAATTAGGGTTAAACATTTGAATTCTTACACTTAAAAACTGAGGGCGCATCTCCGCTGCTGGGTCCTGTCATGTTAACATCATCACCACCATCACCACAAAGCTCCTCCCTCCCGCACGCAATGGGTTGTGGGCATTATTAGCCGTTAGAGTGTGCATTGATCTGCACTTCGAATTCTAACCGGAAATAGTAGACCATCCGGGTATCTTGGGAATACTCATTTCAACATACTACGGACGTACTAATTCTAGTTTCGCATACTATTTAGGACGGATAGTATGCGAATTGGGACTGAAACCTTTAGCCTTTTTTATGTTCAAACCGGAATCAGAAAGATGGAGAGACTCAAGAAGAAGTGACAACATGTAGAAGCAACAGGACATTTCTGAATGGTTAGTTGGTGAATTTATGTAGCTTATGTGTAGTTATCTTCTAGTCATTGATTAGCATATTCTGTCTTGATAATCGCGTTCTCGGGGGCGGAGTTTATGTAAATTGTAGGTAAAATAAAGACATGTTATGTTGCATTGTGATGTAATGGTGGTTTTCTGGAAGGGACTAAAGAACAAATAATTTTTATCAGCTGAAAGGCAGAATACAAATGTTTTTATTAAGTTATATAGACATTATATAACAGTTTCAGGTTATGTTTTAGTGTTGGTAACATGTCCCACAATTGTCCCACACAAACTTATAATCGTCCCACATTTGGTTTGTTTGATGGTGGTCACCCTAAGAACGGGTATTGCTCACAATTCATGTATAACTTTGATGAAAGGTTTTGATCCACTTCAAATGTGGACTACCGTATATATTTTGCATATTGCATAGGAATTCCCCCACTTTTTTTGGCAGAAGATTTTCTATTGACTTTATTTTTATTTTCTGCAGCTTATCCTTTAGTATTTGCCTTTCATTTTTATATGCTTTGCAGGCAGTGTATAAGGATTTGTTCAACAGTTTCTTCGTTACACTTATTGCACTTCTTTGTCGGATGCTTATATTGATTATAAGTAAATTGCCATTTAACCCTTTGTGTCCTGTGCAGAGACTGGAAATGATTGATTCTTCTATTCTTCCTGATATTGAAACCCAATTTCTGTTTGTGTGTTGGTCAAATTTATTTCAATAAAATGATTGTACTAGCCCATATTTTAGTTGTTTTTTTATTTTTATTTAATATTTTATATTATTAGGGGATTTTATGGTACTATATCATATTTATGAAGCAGTTATAATAGATTTATTCACTTTTTGAGCATGGACCTGAAAATTAAATTTCCAACTTAAGAAAATCAAAGCCATAAATCTAAGCAAGTTGTTCCAAATTTGAGGTTGATATCTCAAAAAATGAGCTTTCAGATTCAGTTTGGTCGCAGTACTGAACACTTCCACTAGATGAAGTTTGTTTCCCATTAGTTTCCAATGACTGCGAACAATACAAGTGTGACTGTTTGTTCCAGGACCTTTTAAAGTCTCCCGTCAATAACTATATTTATAGTCCGCTCGATTTATAGTCCGTATAGATACTTTGACTGCCTGTTGCTATGGTTACTCACAGCTGATGTAGCCAGCGCATTTATTTATTAATTTTGAACGGTAAACAGTCAGTTTCACCAGAACTCCTTTAGGTGTCCTCTATCACTTTTTAATGGACACCCTGCAGCTAATCAGAATCGAGTATTCACCCAGACCATGGTATAATGTGTTAATAATGTTGAATCAGAATAAGTTCCTCTTGCAGCATCTCTTCTCTAGCCTAGAAATCTAGACGCACCCTAGCGGCAGCAAAAATTATTTTGCAGCCAGGGTAGTCTAGCAACTCTCCGTTGACTTTAGTGCTGGAAAAACCTAAATTGGGTCAGGCCAATCACGTTGTGTATAGAGTAGGCGGGGCGGGCTTAACATAATGACGACAGAGTTGCGACGGTTCCCTGCTACTTGAAAATAAATGGCGGCTGCTGGAGAACAGCGGCCTTTCGAATCGGCTTTGGCCGCGACTCTGGAGGACTTGGAGTTAAGCTTTTCTTTGAGCAAAGAACGGCACTTAAAGCCCATGTTGCAGGTTTTTTTTATTTTTTTTAATTAATATAACCTTGTATGAAAATACCATATGAAAAGTAAATGCAGGATTAAAAATTGTTTTGCAAGACATAAGGGCACAAATTTAATAGAAAACGTGACCATTTCCTTGACCGTGTTGAAAAAGCGCTTTTTTTCACCAACGCGTCATATGACGTCACATGAGGTAGTCGTTTGGCTCTGCGTTCGCGCTCAGTGCAGAGATAGGTTGGTAGTCAGTTGGAGCGGTCATGATTCAGTGTGTTTTCTGTGCTTATTGTATTTCAATTAATCATCGTCGTGATAAATGATTGTGAATTATGGCCTGTCAGGACATCGAGTCCACAGGTTTCCGAATAAGAAAAAGGACGGTGCAATCTTCCGTGCCAGTGTGCGTTTTGTGCCGGGTAAGAGACGGGACTTCACTTCTGCTTCTGCTTTGAAAAACGCGGTAGTGTGGACCGAATGATTATAATCCCGGCGATATGTGCACACTGTCCCAGCTCCTTCATCGGGTCGCCCGGTGACGGTCCGCCATCAGCATGTGGTTCGGCCGCCAGCGGGAAACATGACGCTCACGGATCCGTCAGAGATCACATATTGTACATCTGTTTTACAAAATGTGCCTTGTCTTAATTTAATTCATTAACATATCCTACATAAACTTGTAATGTAATGCATTTATGTGTTTGTTATTAGTCTGCAGCCGACACTATTATTATTATTATAAATATAATATATTATGTTCTATAATTCATTTTCAATCTGTACAAACCGACTTTAATGTTTGTGTTGGCTGTTTCTACATATAAAGTTTTTATACAGTAAGACAGTTGTGATTGTGATCATTTATTTTATTCATCGTCACCAAATGGGTCAATTCAAAGCCTTTATAAAGTCCCTCTTCCTCTGGAAACTGTCTCCTAATGGCTGACACACACAACACATGCAGGTAAGGGTCTAAGTACTAGCTTTGCTATTGCCTGATACATGATGATAATAATCTGTACAGTATTGTGATCTGAGCATAGTGTTATACATATCGTCGGCTAACGTGAATACATCTATAAGCTAACACTGTTCTCTCGCCCTGTTCTCCTCACACCACAACTCACCGTTGTTCTGTCTAACCCTGGCCTGTCCTGCTCACTTGGCTTCATATCAGGCTCATAATTATATGATATCATCATATATATCAATTATAAATGAATTATATATATATCATACGAGTAAACATTTAGGCTACAATTCCCTTTCCGAGCTGTCATCCATTGCTTTCCTATTCGCTAGTTGATTTACTTTGACCGCTCTACCTCATGTTACGTCACTTCAGGTTCGGCGGTTTAAGCGATTTTCAAATGCGGAAGTAAAAATTTCTCACAAAAACGACCCCAGAAGCCTAAATAGCGTTTTATAAGTATATGTTTATATTTAAATCTAGTTCCTACATTATTTTTCTATACATTGGCTTACTGGGTACTCTAACCTGCAACATGGGCTTTAAGTCATTCTTAAAAAAGGAAGATGTGTTTGTAGTTTTGCCGGCCAGATTCAAAAGTTGAATCTATCAACTAGCTCCGCTGTTGGGAAAACGCTCTGGTTGGCTGTAGCGCTGTCCTATTGTGTGCAGAGGGAATTTGAAAGACAGCCATTTATCCCGCCCCTCGGATTCCGCCGTGTCTATGGTGAGTTGCCAGACCTAACATCTTGATGTAGGTCTGGCTTGCCAGGCTATCTCCTCTCTTCTCTGATGACGAGGGCGGGGCTATAACCTGTCACTCAAATGAGATCAGCCAATAGCAAACCACAACCATCCAATCAATTCCCCACGGACAAAATCAAGCCCCGCCCACATTAGTTTTTGTTCCAGAAGCGTTTCACTCGGATATATACAACACAATAGAGGAGAAAAGACGAGTGCAACTTCATTCATTGTGTGCAGTGATCTGAACCAAAAGCA
Source organism: Abramis brama (assembly GCF_963993115.1). Lineage (NCBI taxonomy): Eukaryota > Metazoa > Chordata > Actinopteri > Cypriniformes > Leuciscidae > Abramis > Abramis brama. Next base: position 2,689,315 of record NC_139977.1, read on the forward strand.
AAGACAACAATACAGTATATAGTAGGAAGATATGATATATTTTTATTTATTTATTGCCATAACAAACAGGTTGTCTGGAATTTTTCTTGGTGAGCTCATCCACAATTATAACAGAGAAAAAAAAAAAAAACATACATACAAACATAGATGCATACTGTATATAACCCAAGCGTTACAAAGAATGAAATACTGCTGCATAAACACCAGAAGAGTTAAAATAAGGTCAGTTATGATGACAAGTCAGTTACCAGGTTAATAATCACAACAGGCATATTCTCAAATGAAAATGAGGCGTGAGGAATAGACGTACAGTTGTCTTTACATTGATGTTTTCTGTTTCTGCATTTTCAGTGAACACGATCCATTGGACAGACTGATGTATTTTTTTCACAACTAAAATGGGTAACACTTTACAATAAGGTTCATTAGTTAACATTAGTTAATGTATTAACTAACATGAACTAACAATGAGCAATACATTTGTTACAGTATTTATTCATCTTTGAAATTAGGTAATAGGAAATACAGCTGTTCATTGTTTGTCGATGTTTGTTCACAGTGCATTTAGCTAACGTTAACAAATACAACCTTTGATTTCAATAACGTATCAGTATATGCTTAGTAAAACTAAGATTAATAAATGCTGAAGAAGTATTGTTCATTCTTAGTTTGTTAACTAATGAACTTTATTGTAAAGTGTTACCCTAAAATGTTTAATAATTCATAAAATCAGGTTTATTCTTTTGTTTCCATAAGCAGGATTTGTGCTCTTCTTCATATGCATGTCTGGTCATTATTGTAACTCACAAGCTTACAGTGTGATAGACACTGAAACAGACTGCTATGGCAAAATAATGGGCCGTTGTATGTGTAAATCTGATGAGTCGTCAGCTCGGTCAGGCAAACGCTATAATTTGGTGCACAAATGTGCTTCTGTTGCAAAAGTGAAAGATTATTTACAACAAGCATTACAGTCTAGCATGACTCATATTGAGCCTTCGAACTACACTGAACTAAATGATAAACGCAACACTTTTGTTTTTGCCCCCATTTTTCATGAGCTGAACTCAAAGATCTAAGACTTTTTCTATGTATGCAAAAGGCCTATTTCTCTCAAATAATGTACACAAATCTGTCTAAATCTGTGTTAGTGAGCACATCTCCTTTGCCGAGATAATCCATCCACCTCACAGGTGTGGCATATCATGATATCAAGATGCGGATTAGACAGCATGATCATTGCACAGGTGTGCCTTAGGCTAGCCACAATAAAAGGCCACTCTAAAATGTGCAGTTTTATCACACAGCACAATGCCACAGATGTCGCAAGTTTTGAGGGAGCGTGCAATTGGCATGTTGACTGCGGGAATGTCCACCAGAGCTGTTGCCCGTGAATTGAATGTTCATTTCTTTACCATAAGCCATCTCCAAAGGCGTTTCAGAGAATTTGGCAGTACATCCAACTGGCCTCACAACCACAGACCACGTGTAACCACACCAGCCCAGGACCTCCACATCCAGCATCTTCACCTCCAAGATCGTCTGAGGCCAGCCACCCGGACAGCTGCTGCAACAATTGGTTTACATAACCAAAGAATTTCTGCACAAACTGTCAGAAACTGTCTCAGGGAAGCTCATCTGCATGGTCGTCGTCCTCATCAGGGTCTCGACCTGACTGCAGTTCGTCGTCGTAACCGACTTGAGTGGGCAAATGCTCACATTCGATGGCATCTGGCACTTTGGAGAGGTATTCTCTTCATGGATGAATCCCGGTTTTCACTGTACAGGGCAGATGGCAGACAGCGTGTATGGCGTCGTGTGGGTGAGTGGTTTGCTGATGTCAACGTTGTGGATCGAGTGGCCCATGGTGGCGGAGGGGTTATGGTATGGGCCATACAGGTGCATTTTAATGATGGCATTTTGAATGCACAGAGACACCGTGACGAGATCCTGAGGCCCATTGTTGTGCCATTCATCCACAGCCATCACCTCATGTTGCAGCGTGATAATGCACGGCCCCATGTTGCAAGGATCTATTCCGGGAAGCTGAAAACATCACAGTTCTTGCATGGCCAGCATATTTACCGGACATGTCACCCATTGAGCATGTTTGGGATGCTCTGGATCGGCGTATACGACAGCGTGTTCCAGGTCCTGCTGTAACAATATTAGCTCAAAGGGGAAATATTAATAATAATCCATAATTACCAATTATGATTAATTATTAATATTTGGGTCAGTTAATTAGATTAACTTTGAGGTAAGCTAAATTAATATTACAATCAATTAATCAGTTCCAACAAACTCTTTGATTATTAATTTATTCTAAGAAAAGTGTATCTTTCATGGTCACTGAAAAATAATTATTCCTTAGCAGGTACAGCACTTAGAGCATGTAACAAGATCAAGATCGTAAAAGGGACTTTGTTGCAAGCAGAGAATCAGAAACCAAATGCATAATTGTGCATACGTTTTATTAACTAAATCACAAACATAACTAAACTAAACAAACAAACAAACATACATACATACATCCCTCCATACATACATGCATAGGTAAAGTGGTGAGTGTTATGGAACTGGAAGCAGGTAATAGAACTATGGAGCAAGATCTATTTAAGTATGAAAAGAAACCATCAGCTTATCATTTTCAGAGCACCTCATTAAATTGATACTTGCATGGTCCGTGCAGAGGACAATTCTTGAAGTGGTTGAAAATTGAGTTTGTTGAGTGTCAAAAGTCATGGTGCAAAAGTTGCAGTCGTTTTCTTCTCTGCTGGGTGGAGAAGATATGATAAACTTGCATGGTGGTTTCGAGCACATGGCTGTTGTGAGTCGAAGCCTGCGGCCCTGCTGAGGCCACGCTGGACAGCACGGCATCCTGAAGTGCAGAGAAGGCCAGGAGTTGATCGTTGCCCTTCAGTAATGGTGATTTTTTACATGTTTTACATTTTTTATTTTTTACATTTTTTACTGCTACATTTATTAAATTTCTGTACTAATTCTAACCACACATTAAATGAACCTATTGTACCTGAAAACTTAATTTGTTTAATTAATATTTTTTGTTATATTGTATTTTCCCTATTGTTTGTAATTTGCTTCTTTTTTCTTATTTTTAAATAACAGATATTAGATAAAATAACACAAAATAACTATATGGTGATATACGTATATCGTTATCATGAAATCAAATTTCTCATATCGTGAAATAAGAATTTGGTCATATCGCATTATAATGTAAGGATCCACTGAAGGCAAGTATTAGAGAATGTGGCGTGGGTGGACCTGGCAGGCTATGAAGCCTCCAGGGTGGCATCAGTAGTTCAGGGGCCAGGGCGGACCCGACAGTTCAAGGGGCCAGGGCGGACCTGACAGTTCAAGGGGCCAGGGCGGACCTGACAGTTCAAGGGACCAGGGCGGACCTGACAGTTCAAGGGACCAGGGTGGACCCGACAGTTCAAGGGACCAGGGTGGATCTAGCAGGCTATGAAGCCTCCAGGGTGGCATCAGTAGTTCAAGGGGCCAGGGCGGACCCGACAGTTCAGGGGGCCAGGGCGGACCCGACAGTTCAAGGGGCCAGGGCGGACCTGACAGTTCAAGGGACCAGGGCGGACCCGACAGTTCAAGGGGCCAGGGCGGACCTGACAGTTCAAGGGACCAGGGCGGACCTGACAGTTCAAGGGACCAGGGTGGACCCGACAGTTCAAGGGACCAGGGTGGATCTAGCAGGCTATGAAGCCTCCAGGGTGGCATCAGTAGTTCAGGGGCCAGGGCGGACCCGACAGTTCAGGGGGCCAGGGCGGACCCGACAGTTCAAGGGGCCAGGGCGGACCTGACAGTTCAAGGGACCAGGGCGGACCTGACAGTTCAAGGGACCAGGGTGGACCCGACAGTTCAAGGGACCAGGGTGGATCTAGCAGGCTATGAAGCCTCCAGGGTGGCATCAGTAGTTCAAGGGGCCAGGGCGGACCTGACAGTTCAAGGGGCCAGGGTGGACCCGACAGTTCAAGGGGCCAGGGTGGATCTAGCAGGCTATGAAGCCTCCAGGGTGGCATCAGTAGTTCAAGGGACCAGGGTGGACCCGACAGTTCAAGGGGCCAGGGTGGACCCGACAGTTCAAGGGGCCAGGGTGGATCTAGCAGGCTATGAAGCCTCCAGGGTGGCATCAGTAGTTCAGGGGCCAGGGCGGACCTGACAGTTCATGGGACCAGGGCGTACCCGACAGTTCAAGGGGCCAGGGTGGACCCGACAGTTCAAGGGGCCAGGGTGGACCTGGCAGGCTATGAAGCCTCCAGGGTGGCATCAGTAGTTCAAGGGGCCAGGGCGGACCCGACAGTTCAAGGGGCCAGGGCGGGCCTGACAGTTCAGGGGGCCAGGGCGGGCCTGGCAGTTCAGGGGGCCAGGGCGGGCCTGGCAGTTCAGGGGGCCAGGGCGGACCTGACAGTTCAAGGGGGCCAGGGCGGGCCTGACAGTTCAGGGGGCCAGGGCGGGCCTGGCAGTTCAGGGGGCCAGGGCGGGCCTGACAGTTCAAGGGGCCAGGGCGGGCCTGACAGTTCAGGGGGCCAGGGCGGGCCTGACAGTTCAGGGGGCCAGGGCGGGCCTGGCAGTTCAGGGGGACAGGGCGGACCTGACAGTTCAGGGGGCCAGGGCGGACCTGACAGTTCAGGGGGCCAGGGCGGGCCTGGCAGTTCAGGGGGCCAGGGCGGACCTGACAGTTCAGGGGGCCAGGGCGGGCCTGACAGTTCAGGGGGCCAGGGCGGGCCTGACAGTTCAAGGGGCCAGGGCGGGCCTGACAGTTCAGGGGGCCAGGGCGGGCCTGACAGTTCAGGGGGCCAGGGCGGGCCTGGCAGTTCAGGGGGCCAGGGCGGGCCTGACAGTTCAGGGGGCCAGGGCGGGCCTGACAGTTCAGGGGGCCAGGGCGGGCCTGACAGTTCAAGGGGCCAGGGCGGGCCTGACAGTTCAGGGGGCCAGGGCGGGCCTGGCAGTTCAGGGGGCCAGGGCGGGCCTGACAGTTCAGGGGGCCAGGGCGGGCCTGACAGTTCAGGGGGCCAGGGCGGGCCTGGCAGTTCAGGGGGCCAGGGCGGGCCTGACAGTTCAGGGGGCCAGGGCGGGCCTGACAGTTCAGGGGGCCAGGGCGGGCCTGGCAGTTCAGGGGGCCAGGGCGGGCCTGACAGTTCAGGGGGCCAGGGCGGGCCTGACAGTTCAGGGGGCCAGGGCGGGCCTGACAGTTCAGGGGGCCAGGGCGGGCCTGACAGTTCAAGGGGCCAGGGCGGGCCTGGCAGTTCAGGGGGCCAGGGCGGGCCTGACAGTTCAGGGGGCCAGGGCGGGCCTGACAGTTCAGGGGGCCAGGGCGGGCCTGGCAGTTCAGGGGGCCAGGGCGGGCCTGACAGTTCAAGGGGCCAGGGCGGGCCTGACAGTTCAGGGGGCCAGGGCGGGCCTGGCAGTTCAGGGGGCCAGGGCGGGCCTGACAGTTCAAGGGGCCAGGGCGGGCCTGACAGTTCTTTATAGTGGAAAAAGGTTTGGGCTGAAATATGTGCCACCAGAAACTGAATTTGAATCAATTATATTTGAATTTGAATTGCTAAACTTGAATAATTGCATTGAAAAACTGAATTTGAATTGTATAATTTGAAATTGAATTAATTTGTTTGGAACTGAAGTCCAATACAATTTGATCCTCACTGAAAATTCAACTCTCTATATATCCTCACATTCAGTTCTCACAATTCAGATTCAGACCACCAAATTCAATTTCAAGTTACCGTGACAGACATCCGGGTAGTTGGGGAAGAGCAATCGAGCGCAGATCGATAGATAGAGTTATCCCTTATATATATATATATATCTGCCTGAATCAGCCTGAAGCCTATAACTATATATATATATATATATATATATATATATATATATATATATATATATAAGGGATAACAGTATATATATATAGCAGTATAACAGTATAACAGTATATATATATAAGGGATAACAGTATATGTATATAGCGAGGCGGTTGTTATAGCGAATAACAGCCTGAAGGGGTTGTTATTCGCTATTACAACCGCCTCGCTATACATTATCCCGCTTATTACATGGCTACCTACAAAATAAATAAATAATTTGACACAAATTATTGATTTAAAAAGGAGTTTATTGATTTAAAAACGATTGTATTGCTTCCACTAAAGAAAATAGTCCGTTCCACGTCCATAGCAACGCTTGGCAGAAAGTATATCAAGAAATAACAGACCGCATTCAACATTGGAATTCAACCAAGCCATGTAATAAGTATATCACACCGTTGCCATGAAAAACAGAGCGTTGCTATGGACGCGGAACGGACTATTTTCTTCAGCAAAAGAAAACTCAACTATTTCCTCCAGCAGCGTTGTGTCGGTTTTGGATCCCAGGAAGCGGGCAGTAAGTCTCCAGATCCTGCAGCCGCAGACGAACTCTGCTGCCCCGCTGTAGTTTCTCTCCGTCCGCTGGCCACCGGCAAAGGCAGTGGAACTTCCCGCCGAAATATACGTACTCCCGATCACCACTATGTCTTTGGCCGGTCCCATCTGGATCAGCGGGGACCAGTGCAGCAGCGAGGTGAAGCTGTGTTCCTGCCCGGGAGAAGAGATGCTGCCGCGGGCCACGGAGAGAGAGAGGCCACAGGTTTCATTCTCACCTGTGAAATGTTATCCCTTGCTGTTATTTTTTTTATTTATTTTTTTCATTTCTTTCGTTCTAACATCCATAAGCAGCACAACAGTCTGGCATATTTAGTGCTGAGTGATGACCCTGCGACACTGAACTCTATCTATCGATATTGATCTGCGCTCGATTGCTCTTCCTTCATCCTCCAACTACCCGGATGTCTGTCACGGTAACTTGAAATTGAATTTGGTGGTCTGAATCTGAATTGTGAGAACTGAATGTGAGGATATATAGAGAGTTGAATTTTCAGTGAGGATCAAATTGTATTGGACTTCAGTTCCAAACAAATAAATTCAATTTTAAATTATACAATTCAGATTCAGTTTTTCAATGCAATTATTCAAATTAAACAATACAATTTCAAATTTTGTGATTCAAATTCAGTTTTCCAATGCAGTTATTCAAGTTTAGCAATTCAAATTCAAATATAAATGATTCAAATTCAGTTTCTGGTGGCACATATTTCAGCCCATAAAAGGTGCTTAAAATGTTTTTTACACTAAGACAAAAAATAGTTCTTTCAAGGTGAGACACTACAGGCAGAAACACTGTTTTATCTGTCAGTTTTGAGATTTTGGGGTTTTTGGCTTTCCACAATTTATTTATTTTTTTTCAGACTAGTGGAAAGAAAACAAAATACACTTTTAAGTGTACGTTTTATAGCACTTGATCTACTTGTGTCTGTAGATTTCAATTACAGTACATATCTTATAAGGCTGTTTTCTCAAAATGAGTTTTTTTCTCCACTTCAGCAGCTTTACATACACCAAACTTTACAGTTTTATTCCTATCTATATCTATATTCTGAAGGTTTTTACACAGAGGTTTGTTCATATATAATTTGCCTGATTTTATACAGAATTGAATTCCTAAAAAAAAAGTGCAAATGTATTTTTTTCTGGCTGCGTGATAAAAGTGATAAAAAGAGAAATCCAAAATCCCCTCTGTAAAAAACCTAATATGTCTAATATGTCAAAATAAAAATTAAAACAGGAATTTTGAACCTGGCTTTATCCAATGTTCAGATTTTTGTTCTAGAAATGTATGCAGATGAGCGGATATTTAATTAGATAATGCCTCATTTGCATATTTGAACATAACATTTCAGAAAACTTGTAACACATTTATTTTGCAATTCTTAATGTAATCAATCAACTGGATAAGTATTGTGAAATCTATTAGTTATTTTTACCCTCTTCACCAGGGGTGATAAATGAAAGGTTCTCTTTCCTTTTATTTTTCATGTGTGTGTGTGTGTGTGTGTGTGTGGCTCAGTCTTGCTCATTTGTAGACTAAACTGTGTTAACCGAATGACATGACATGACTTTAATGTTCCCTCATTAGAAGAGACTTTAATGTAAAATACTACTTCCTATTTTCTGATTTATTTATTGATAAAAACAGAAATCCAAAATCCCCTCCGTAAAAAGTATAATATGTCAAAACAATAAATAAAATTAAACAAGAATTTTGAACCTGGCTTTATCCAATGTTCAGATTTTTATTCTAGAAATGTATGCAAATTAGTGCATATTTAATTAGATAATGCCTCATTTACATATTTGAACATAACATTTCAGAAAACTTGTAATACAAAAACATGTATTATGTAATCTTAATGTAATCAATCAGCTGGATAATAATGGTGAAATCTATATCTATTAGTTTTTTTTTTTACCCTATTCACCCTATTTTGTTTATGTGTGTGTAGCTCAGTGCTCATTTATAGACTATAGTGTGTGTTATAACCTTATGACATGATGACGTGACTTCAATGTTCCCTCGTTGGAAGAGACTTCATGTCAAATACTACGTCCATATCTAATCCCAAGCAAAGTTGTGCGCTTGTAGGGAGAAGAAGGTCTTCCCAGACAAACTGAAGATGTCATGTTTGTTGTGTCAAACGGCATTTCCTCTTTCGTGTTTGTTCATGGCTCCCCCCATCGGACTCTGTGTAAAATGGTCGGTTATTTGAGCGAACCGCCCCGTTCTTCACTCATTTGAGTAGAGAGAAGCCGCTGACTTTCTTCTTCATGCTCGCTGGCTCTTGATGGACATTATAAAACTTGACAGGTAAACAACGCAAAGAGCTTTCGCGGTGTTTTCTCTCACGCGCACGAGCCACAGCAGGGTTTTATCCGCGCGCTTGTAACGGAAATTTTTGGTACGTCATTAATATGGCGCCAAAAGAGTTATAAGTGTAAGCTTAATGTTGCGATCCCGCACCTCAGTCGGTCTTGTTTACGCGGAAACAAACAAACAAACAAACAAAAACAGAATGTAAAACGCCTCATTGGACGGAAACGAGATTTAGACGCTGTAGAGACGTTAAACTCGATGACTTGTCACGTCACTGGAGCAGTTAGTGCGCTTCACTTTGCAGGGATGTGAGGAAATGCTTTCCTCAGAAACAGTTTTACGGATGGCGAACAGATGAACGTTGCTATAATAAGTGTGGAAACTGCGATTTTAGCAACTCGACGGACCGCGGCGCAGGACGCCATTTAATGTGGATTAAACCCGCCGACTGTAACTTTTATTCGGGCTGTGGAGGGGAAATCATCTGTCACACGGATGCTGAGAGACATACATGTGCCCTGGCCTCAGATGATCATGATCCGCTGATTTCTGTGCATCGAGGACATCACGCCCTCTTGTGCAAACCGCAAATAAGGTAAAGCGAAAGAATGTGCCATCTTTTCTGGTATCACGCAGTTTCAGGATGGGCGTTTGTGTTACATGAGATTTAAGTTTGCCTGAATTCTGCAGCCTCATTCTGAGATCGAGACATACATCCTCACGAACTGAAGCGATATGCTTTATTAATGATCGCAAATGTGTCTGTTTTCGACCTGTCTGTCATTATTGATAAACTCTTCCGTGCAATAATAGTCTTGAGTTTTTATAGGGAGGTAGAGCTTTTACTCAGCTGACTACAACTTGATTATTCCAAAGTTATTTGAAAGTGCAGTGCGCTCACACTATATTTGTTTAAAATGAAATTAGTGGTTGTTTTAGTATCGTTAAGTTATAAACGCTGGATGGCCTAGCATGCTTCTGCAAGAGATTCACTAACAAGCCCTGCGGGTCATCGGCCACGCCCCCTACAGTCTGCTTGTGACGTGTGCGGAGGGGGCGTGGCTGCGTGTGAGCAGCGGGAAAACGCGTTTCATATTTTATACCTCATTATTTTATCTTAACAATATCGGTACTCAATAGTGTTTTACTAGTCTAGTTTTCCATTTCAAATGCCTACAGTTAAAGTAAAAAAAAAAAAAAAAAGTCACCATGAAATCAAATTTGGCGGTTCTTATTTGTATGGAATATTGTGGCATTTATTAAAAAATATTTTTATGTGCATCAATATATTTGTTTTAAATGTATGTGGATGGTGCTATGGGGTAGGCCTAATTTTCAATTGCTCCTAATACTTGGAAACAAGTTAGCATAATTACTGTTCCGGTTCCATAGTCCTGAAGTCAATGGGTTTTTTTTAATGGGTTTTGGTTAAATGTCTGAAATTAGGTTTGTATTGAACATAAGCTCAAGATATTTTTACTTTTTATTCTACAACATCAAATTAGCGATTTGAGGGAATTTTGGATACTCTTGGCCGAAAACCGATTTATTTTTAATTATTATTTATGTATTATTTTAAATTAGTTTAATTTTGTATAACTGTATTAATATTAGACTTTTTAATGAAATTTTATCATTTTAATGATACTGAATAAAAAAAAAATCAAGTTATATATATATATATATTAATATATATATATATATATATATATTAGAGCTGGGAATCACTGGGTACTTCACGATACGATACGCGATACATTGTTCACGATACCGATAATATCACGATATGGCGATACTGCGATAATCGATATATTATCAGTAATAACTCACAATATATCATGTTTTAAGAAATAAAAAGATTTTTTTTTTAAATTAGGAAAATGAATCTCCGTTTTTTTTTTGGGATGAAACAATAACAAAAACAACTTGTGTCTTATCAGTTGCAACAAAACAGTCACAGACACTATTTTTGTTTTGCTGCAGATGATTTTTTTCACTCGGGAGAAATCGAGTGGAATCGGTGATGCTCGCATGGTCGCGGCTCTAAACATGTTTAAAAAATTCGGGGAGTCGGCCCGATTTTCACCAGCATTTATAACTTCACCAGCATTTATAACCGACGAGGTGTCCATTATCAGGTTTTAATGGACGACGGCGAGGCGTGAACCGTCCGACGCGCAGCGGAGGTCCATTAGGAGGTCCGCCGAAGTCCATTAAAACCTGATAATGGACACCTCGAAGGGCATTAACCCGCTTATACCATGGTTACTTACGAAGGAAATAAATATTTAATCAATTAATAATACTTTAATGTGTTTTAGAGTAAAAATCGTGAGGGTTTTTATTTATTAAGTCGAGCGCACTATTTAATATCTCCCGTATACAGGCGTTGCCAAGCAACGTGGCCACAGCGACCCGACCGCAGCAGTTGATCAGTGAGTTTGAGCCAGCCCAATCATTTATAACTGTCATCAGGCAAATTGACGGGACGCCTTTCCTAGGTGTCCATTATCACTTTTTAACGGACACCCTGCAGCCAATCAGAATCGAGTATTCACCCAGACCATGGTATAAATATTACTAAATAACACTATAGTGTTCACTGTAGAAATTAAATCTAAATTGATCTTTGTACAAAACTGTGTTTTGTTGTGTGATTAACTTTAATGACTTAGCAGCAGGAATGTATAGTCTGCTGTCACTTTAAGACCGAATGCACAAATCCAATATAATGATGCACATCAGATTTCTTTCTTAATATTCACTTACCAACTGTGTTTACGGGAATACTTGCAGAGGCTGGTATTTTGACATAATTTGTGTGTATGTGTCCCAGACAGCAACATCGTGTCGACCCAAATCCGGCACAGGTGGATTCCTCACGGCCCAGATGTGGGCCGGATCTGGGCCGACACTTGCTGTCTGGGGTTCGTTAAAGCGCACAAACGCATCTCTCTGTGCGAGTACCAAGTGGGGCCTGGTACGGATCAACTACGATCCATTTAACCGCTAGTTATATTGTAATATTGAGTGGAGTGTCACTCCGCGCGCAGGGCAGCAACTGCACGTTTGCTGAGGGGTCTGCAAGATCACTGTTGGCGCTGATTTGAGTTTAAATTGTTATTGCTTTTGTTGTTTTGACCCATGTAACCTTATAGTCAAATGAATAAGTTACAAAATTTTACATAGGCCTACCAGTGACATTTTCGATATTACAGCAAAACTACTACAGCCAAAGACTTTATTAAAGTCAACTATAAAGTTCAAATGTTATTAAAGAAAAGCAAACACTCAGTAATAAAATAAGAAAATATAAACTTAAATACAAGCAATGGCCAAAAACTAATTTAATATAGAACAAAGATGAAACAGATGAATCTTTCATGTCAAATTCTTACATTTGATCAATAAATTTAGTTATAATAATAAAACGGGGCTTTTACCAATGAAATTAAATAATTAACACTGCAAAACTGCAACTGCAATAAATAGCCTAATGTTATGAGATTAATGTTTTAAATAAATGTTTGAATATACAAGAAAAAATGCAATGATGCTAAACATGAAACTAAACCGCCTGTAGGTGGCGGCAGGTGACCGTCTTAATTAGTGGTCGACCGATATTGGTTTTTTGATGGCCGATGCCGATATCTTAGAGAGCAGGGTGGCCGATATAAAGCCGATATTTATATATATATTTTATATTTATTTTTAATCAATATTAGAAATAAATTAGAAAACAAATCTTTAAAATAAACATGCTTATAGATGGCAACTTCTTGAATCTGCAATCCTATTACAGTATTTTTCACAAATAAAGTAATTGTTTAAAAATATATGAAAATGTGAATAAAAAGGAAGTAAACACTATTGTGGGCACTGGTAATCAAAGACAAGGTAACGCTAATTTTACATACAGTACACAGAGAAAATGATATGAATATGACACAGTGGGCAACTGGATATAGCACAGCATATTTTAAAATGAAGGATTTAAAGTTTTTCGATCGCGTCTCCTGAAGCTGATCTTCTGTTCGCATTCACTCGCACACTTCACAAGATATCACAGCTGGACTCCATTACATCTGCAAGTTTTGTGAAATTAAATGTTTATTAGATATTCAGAGGTTGATGCGCATTTGCTGAATGTTGACGGCAAATGAGAAAGTATTTTAGCCTGATTGTTTGCCTTTTTTGTTACAAATAATATAAAAGCAAACGCTTTACTTGTTCGCATACCATAAACTTTCTTTGTTTACCAGTTCTGTCTAACAAAGTATTAGATATGACTGACAAGATATCGAAAGCTAATGAAAACAGAGAATGTGAGTGAGTGCTGTGTGATCAGGTGCTGGTGTTCTCAGCGCCGCCCGTCAAAATAAAAGTCCCACTTCCAACACATCGGCCAATCAGAAAAACGATATATCGGCCATGGTCTTAATAAGTCAATCATTGAGTCATTCATTCAAACAATTCGTTCAAACGGCCGAATCCTAATCATTCAGTAACAAAACACCGTGCTGATTGTTGTTTTCCTTTGGAACTATTTTCGTCTGTCAATAATGCATCTAAAATTGAAGTTACTTAATATTAAATAGGCTACTTGTTTATGATAATATTCAGCAAACAGCTCCCATGGTTGTGTTTTGTTAAATAACTATATCATATGTTCTGTGAGATTCTTGTGTGCTGTTGCGCTCATCAGTCACTCTTTACACTGAATGTGGCTAATAAAATCAGAATCATTCTCGCGTTTCGATGCTTCCCTAATTATTTTTAAGCTACTTGTCAGGCCTTCAAAAAAAACACATAACGCGTTATTGTCGAGCCTTGAAATGCGAAGTTGAACCAAAGTTAACCGTTGTTAAATGTTGATCAATTTAAAGACTTAGTGATAAAATAAATAAATAATAAAAATAGGTTAAGCTTATCATTTTACCCTTTTCTGCTCTGTTTCCCACAACACTTCCCACATCTATCCATTTTTGGTCATGGGACAGACTTAAAGTAGTCGGAGGGTGAGCGGTTGATATTTATATAATAAATATATAATAAATAATCAGTTAAAATGCTAAACAAAAGTTCCTTTCATAATTTGTAACAAATAATTTTTGATTATTTATAAAGTTTTATTAAAGGAGATTTTCAAAGAATTATTTTGCCACAATGGCGCCCCCTATGCACTGCAAACCCCATTTTTGCGCCACTGGGGGCAGCATATATATTCAGCCTTTTTTTTAGCATTTGTGTTGTAAAGGGGTCTGACAATAGTTGCGTCAGTTTATTTGCCATCATACTGTATTTGCTCAAGTTAACAATATCTTCAACTGCTTGTAGAATAGCTATATCTGTTCAGTGTGTTTGGCAGCTGTCTTGTGATTGGTGGAGAAGGAGGCGAGGCGGTCACATGGGTAGCAGTGTGCGTTCCTCATTGGGTGTGGGAGTTATTGATGAATGAAGCTCTGCCTGTGTGAGTTCTGCCTCTGATGTTCCCCCTCTTCGTGGATTTGTGTCACGCGTGCCGTTAGGAGGGCAGTGTGTGACTGCGTGTGCTCGTGTGGCGGATTACATGTTTGTGAGAGATGGATGTGGTCCTGATGTTAGGATGACATCTCCAGATGAGTGTTTTCACCCAGAGAGATGACATTACCATGCTTTGATTTATAAACCAGAGAAAGGTGCTCCTCAACCGAGAGGCAGAGACACTTTGCAAATTTATTAAAAAGAAAAAACTTAAACAATTACATTGCTGTTACAATTTGAATAGAGCATTTTAATTTTTTGTCTGATCATCTTTGAGATGAAAACCATTGTATTTTTACCCCCAAATTCAATGTTTTCTGTGTTTTTATTTTTCTGGATTCCAATTTTATACAATTTTAATAAATAAAAAAAAAATCATGTCTAATTAATTGAATTTGTAAATCTTTAAAGTGGACCTATTATTATGCCCTTTTACAAAGTCTTCTTGATGTTGTTTTCAGGCTCTACTAGAACAGGTTTTCCTGCGTGAATGTTGATTATTCTCCTCATATTCTCCATTGTTGCGGCTCCTCTCTTCCCAGTCTGTCAGTAACGCTCTGTTTACTTCCTGTCTCTATGAAGCCCCTCCTTCTTAAAGCACACTGTGCTCTGATTGGTCGGCTGGATCAGCGTGTTGTGCTTGGTCGAGCGCTTCGAGTGTGTTTGGGAAATGTCCCGCCCCTTACCATAATTGCCAGTTTAACACACTACTAACTCACTCAACCAGGCCCCGCCCCTTTATTCTGCGTATGAATATTGCGACTAAAGCTGGACGGTATGACGCAGGGCTGCACGATTATGACAAAAATCATAATAATCGATTATTCCCTTAAAATTTTAATTGTGATTATTAATATTAATTTACATTGAATGATGTTTTGAAAAGCTTTATTCCATTGACTACATCAACTACATGGCATCATTTTATATAAAAATAAAAAACAAGCTGAAAACACTCTTCCTGAAAAAGTTTTATTGCTTTTCTATAACATTAAGCTTCAAATGTCAACTAAACATCGGTTTGGTTTCTTCCTAAAAAAAGAAAAGAAAAGCCTGGTATAATAATAGGGGCGTTTGCGCCGGTTAGTTCTAGGAACTCTGTTATAGGAACTATATGCGTATGCCGTGTGGTCGCAGTGTTTCACTATATGAGGACATGAACGCATGAACTTCATCTCTATAGTCTCTTTATTAGCATTTTACCGTTTCATCTGAGGAAAACTATCATCATATCATAAAACATACAGCCTAAACTCAAAGGTCTTCACGGCAACCCTTCAAAATAAAGGTTTGGTTTAACTTAAAGAATTTGTGACAGAAATATATTACTGTTGTACAGTATAATACTAACACTAATAATAATAATAATAATAATAATAATACATTATTATTAAATATTTATTTTTTAAATAAAAGTTTGTTAAATTTCATATGATTAAAAGATAAATAATTTAATGTTTTATGCCCTCATTTAATTGCCAGAAAAATTAAAATACACAACAGAATTTCTGAAATAAAAAAAAACTTTTCTAAGAAATACAATTTTATTTTTGAATTAATAAATCAATGTTTTTATGATTTCATTAATTACACATGATTTGATTATAAAAATTTAATTAAACCATTAAAATGGAATCTAGAAAACAGTAAACACAGAATTTGGTAAAAATAAAACAGAATTTGAGAAAAATAATAAAACGTATTTCATAGGGCCCTAAACGTGAAATTTTTGTTAAACTTTTAATAAATTGTTGTTAAATTAATTAGACATGTTTTTTGATTACTAAAATGTTATTTAACCATTAAAATGGAGATAAAAATTCCAAATAAAATGGAATCCAGAAAAATGAAAACAGAATTTTGGGAAAAAATCCAACAGATTTCATAGGGCTCTAGTTCATGTCCTCATATCGAGACGCAGACGAACGTCACGCATGCTTCAGTGTGTAGTGGAGCAGTAGGACAATTATTATATAGGCCTAATCACTTTGATTCAAGACACTTAGATTTGTTTTTATCATCCATCCAGTTTAGTTTTTTTTATTCTTAACATTTTTCAAAATTCTTTTTATAAAATAATAAATCAAAACAGTTCACACTCTCTCTTTGTGTTTGGTGAGCCTCGCTCACAATCGGTCTCAGTCTATAACACGAGAGTTACAGGTGTAAACAGGGCCGTGGTAACATCAGTGGTCTGATGGTAACACAGACGGTTCTGTTAGCCTGATGGTGTGTGTGTGTGTGTGTGTGTGTGTGCGCTCCTCTGGTCTGACAGTGTCTCTTTCTATATTCCTATAAATAGCAGCATTGGCTGTGCTGTGCAGGAGAGAACAGCTGAAGATATCTCTCTCTCTCCCTGGGGGACTGCAGTCTATTCTCTCTCACCCAGAATACTCCTGTTCACGCTCACTTTCTCTCTGGACACATCCAGCTCTCTCTACACACACACACACACACACACACACACACACACACACACACACACACACTAAGCTCGTGCCGCAGAGCTGTACCCATCCCATCCTAGCCCAGCCCCGCATGCTTTCATTCTGTCACGTGTTCTCTGTTTGGATTTCTAGTTTCCTGTTTCCTGAGTCTAGTTTTGTATTTCTTTTGGTTCCCCTCATTAGTCCCTCATTGTTTTCACCTGTGTCTTGTTAACCTTTTAGAACCTGAAGCTAAAATAGGTGTTTTTCACATATTTTGTTTTTTTTTTACTGTAAAATTCTAAAACAGTAACAAAGTAAATTGTGCAGAACGTTGTTTGGCCAATTTTTTTTTTAAATTTTATGATTAAAAGAAATTAAATTACTGTTTATTTCTTTATTTGATTACCAGAAAAAAACACAACACCGAATTTGTGTGAAGAAAAAAAAAAACATTTCATAGAACCTACAATCAAGCACAGCAAACCTGGAATTTATTTTAAACCAAATGTTAAATCGCAATTTACAATAAGTTTTATATTTTTATAGGGATGCACCGATATGAAAATCTTGGCCGATACCGATAATTCTTTATATTTGAAAGGCGATAACCGATATATATTGGCCGATAAATCTAAATCCAAATATTTATATTATTTTTGAGAGCCTGGTTACAAAAACAAAAGTCTCACTATTAAAAGCCATGTCCCAAACACACAATTATAAGGTTTATGAATGAATGAATGAATTTGAATGTTATGTAGCCGATATGACAGACTTGCGCTGCACATGTTGCACTTTACTGTATTTTCCTTTTTTGAAGTGATTCCAATCATATTTCAAGCAATTCAAAACCATCATGTTGAACAGTGCGCATCTGAAGAGTCTCAGCTGAAGGAAATAATACATTATTATGCAGCTTCAATATATTGGCTGAATTTTCTTATCAGGCCAATAACAGTAACATAAAAAATTATCATATATGTCTCATGGGTAATTTTTTTTTCAGTTGAGATGTATACATCATCTAAAAGCTGAATAAATAAGCTATAAGCTTTCCATTGATGTATGGTTTGTCAGGATAGGACAATATTTGGTCGAGATACAACTATTGTAAATCTGGAATCTGAGGGTACAAAAAAATCGAAACCTTGAGAAAATCTCCTTTAAAGTTGTGCATTTATGTTGGCGATTGTGCTGCATTCACTCACAAAAATACATGTTTTATCTATTTACGGTAGGAAATTTACAAAATATCTTCATGGAACATGGCATAAAGGAAAAATCGATAATTTTGACCCATACATTGTATTGTTGGCTATTGTAGGGCCCTATAAAATCCGTTTTCCCAAATTCCGGATTTTTTTTTTTATCCTTTACTGTTATTTTAGTCGTAAAAAGAGTGTTTTTAATGTTAATGATTAAAATGTACACAAATAAAATAGGAATGACCTTAAATTTATTGAGGTAACAAACATCACATTTATTCAGTACTTTTCAGTAACAACAAAATATGAATGGTAATGAGCTTTATACTGCCCAGTAAAATAAATTATATTAGTTTATATAAGTTTAAATAAAAGTGCTCCATTAGCTTTTTCTTTCAAGTAAAAAAAAAAAAGGACCAAAAAAAACTTTTCAGCGTTATACATAAAGTACTTATAAGAATCAGCTTTTCCATACTGTACATTAAAGTGCATCAAAAACAAGGCAAAATACAGCAAGTAGGGCCTACTCCCTGAGTTATGAAATTAAAGTTGACTGCAGTAATGCACGTGTCTGTAGGGACGTGGTGGCCTTAGTAGCGTTATCATTGTACTTGTTCTTCACATGGCTTTTGGATAACAGGTGGTCAGTGCATGCGCTTCCAGTCAACGGAATGTTGACAAAACTTTAGGGCTGGTCCGAATACCATTTTTTGAGCTTCGAAGCTTCGGTAGTAATGAACATCGAATATTCGAAGCTTCGGAGAGAGGGGGCTGAAAATATTCTTCTCTCTAATAAAGGCAGGAATCTCTATGTGTCTGTATGTCCATTTGCATAATTATTATTTTGAGAACCATTCATCCAATCGACTTCACACGGGAGTGCAGTGTCGCATTTGGTGCAATATATGGACACGCGAGACGACACATTCAGAATTTAAACTTTTAGTAAGCTACAGAACAGCGCGAGCGGGAAGCGGCGCGCCTCACGCGGGCAGGGCTTATATTCTCCGAAAACGGACACTGCACTAGTGATATAAAACCATAGACTGTAAAAAATATAAAACGCACACACACAGGTCTGTTAAATTAAGCAATACTTTTAAGGTAGTCTAATATTTTTCTGACTAACAAATTGCTGACACAGTAAAGGGTAGATTTAAAAAAAAAAAAAAAAAAAATTTAAATAAAGAAAAACGAAATTTAAATAAAGAAAAAACAAAATTTAAATAAAGAAAAAAATTAAATTTAAATAATGAAAAACAAAATTTAAATAAAGAAAAACAAAATTTAAATAAAGAAAAAACAAAATTTAAATAAAGAAAAAAATTAAATTTAAATAATGAAAAACAAAATTTAAATAAAGAAAAACAAAATTTAAATAAAGAAAAAACAAAATTTAAATAAAGAAAAAAATTAAATTTAAATAATGAAAAACAAAATTTAAATAAAGAAAAACAAAATTTAAATAAAGAAAAAACTAAATTTAAATAAAGAAAAACGAAATTTAAATAAAGAAAAACGAAATTAAGTTAAATTAAAAACGAGATTAATTTAGATTGATAATAACGGGTAAAAAGGCTAATACATTTTGTTTCTATTATTCTATTTTCCACAATGTCAAAGCAACGCAGCTTAACCCAAAACACAAGCATTCGGTCCATACAAACTCCGCTGTTCTGCTCTAGTCAGAGAACACTCCCGTCGGTTCTATTTCTAGCATGCACGTTTTCCGCGTGGTTCGAGCCGCGCCTGAGACGCGTGTCTCATGCAGGCAGTGTGCAAACTCCAACCTGTTAACATGGGAGCCGAAATAAAAACGGACACGCCACGCAGCCAGTGAGTCGCCGGCCTTATTCAAGCGCGAATGAGAACCGTTTCGCGGGGGATCCAGGTGTGCAAAAAAAAAAAAACAAAAAAAAAAAAACGAATATTCGAATGTCAAATTTTCAAATCGAATACCAACCCACCGAACGATTATTCGAATATTCGGGTCCAGCCCTACAAAACTTACAAAACAAGAGTTCGCCTGACACATAAGTCACGTGGGAACTGCTCGGCTCGGTACTGAGGGCTTAGCGTCGAGTTTCTTAACTTTTTCGCCGACGAAAGCAGAGCCGTTGAGAGCCGCTTCGCCATGCTTTCACTGTTTTGAAGGGGGAGCTGAGATGACGGGAGGGGTTGTGTCGCCCAGATTTTCTTCCCCCGGTCTACATTTTCCTCAGACATACGTTTTTCTCCAACACAAAAACTTTAAAATTTTTTATTCCAAATATGTGAAATTCCGCATTAACACTAGATTCCGCGTTAATTTGCCAATTAAATTATAGGGCCCTACTATTGCCTCAAATATTCCCGTGTGACATGTGACTGGTTTAGTGGTCCAGTCACATATCATAGTGATCATATAGTAGCTGATACAGCATACATCCCTAATATTTTCATTTAAAATGTTAATAAATTGCAATTAGATTTCCCCCTAAATCATGTCGTGAAGGCATCTGGACCAGCGAGCGGGGTTCTCAGTCTCTCGTGAAGTGATGATCGACTGAGAGGGAAAGCCCTGTTTCATGACCACATTAATCTGCCAACAGCCAGTGAAGTGTTTCCTCTCCTGCCTGCACACACACACACACACACTCAACACTGCATGTGTTTCTGTCATCTTCACAGGGTCTGATAT
Organism: Abramis brama; assembly: GCF_963993115.1. Lineage (NCBI taxonomy): Eukaryota > Metazoa > Chordata > Actinopteri > Cypriniformes > Leuciscidae > Abramis > Abramis brama. Next base: position 2,709,936 of record NC_139977.1, read on the forward strand.
TGTTCATCCCTCCTTCTTCTTCTTCTTCCCTGACAGATGGAGAGTGAGATGAAGAGGAGAAAGTACTCCACCAGCAGCAACGACTCGGACACCACTGACAGTGAGTGATACACACAGATGGAGGAAAACACATGGCTTCTCCTCAGCCAGAGCTTTATTTACGCGTGGAGAAAGTTTGTGTCTGTTCATCAGTTGTTCAGCTAGTGAATGTTTTACTGGGCTTCGGCTGCACTCGAGTGTGTAGTTTTTAGGGGTGTAACAGTATATCGTGTGTCAATATATTGCAATAAAAAAATGCAACATGTATAGTGTCTAGTTCACCCAAAAAACAAATTCAAGTTTTCAGAGTTTTAGTGTCAGTACTACATTAAACTACTATAATGTTGAATATTATTACACCAAGTCCAAGACTATTCATTTACACTCACAATGTAAAACCAAATTTAGCATTTTAATCAACAGGACATTTTTTTGTTAACCTTTTATCATATGTCTTGGAGGATCACAATAATATCGTATCGTGACGTGAGGGTATCGCTACACCCCTAGTTATTCATGACATTTACAGTGTACATTAATTCACTTTGATCTTGCATTGTCTACATGACTTTAAGGCTTTGCAAGCAAATGTTGCACAGGAATAGTATGATATGCGTAATAATATTTGTACTTTTGATAGTTTTTAAAACCCAGCCAACCTGAATATTATATTACAGTAGTTATAATAATGATTAGTATAAGATTAGAATATTATAAAATAGTAATTAGGGCTGTAAATAATGTTTATTCTTGACAATCGATAGATACTCGAATTGTGCAGATGCTGATATTTATATGGAAAAATAGTGAGATGAAATTCTGATGCTTGTGATGTAAATCAAGTTCTTTATAATAGTGTAGCAGATACTGGCATAAAATGCATATAAATATCAATATCTTAGTAAGATGATTTTTGAATAGTTTAATGATCAAAGCTCTGTAGTTTTAAAACATAATGCGATGCAATCCAATGATGAATGAGAGATGAACAAATAAACCTTCCTCAAAAGCATCATATTTGATACTCATGAGTTCTCTAAAAAATGATGTCTGGATAATCAAGTAAACCGAAGCTGCGTCAGTCATTACTAACAATATCAAAGTTATCCTTGATATAAATCAGAGCAGATTTGACAGCAGAAACACACGAGCTGAAGGAGGATGATTGTACAATTACACTAAAAGACTTTTCCTTGATGAAAAAGTCTAAACTCTCAATCAGAGACAGAAGGACTGGAGGAGACTGGAGGAGTTTTGATCATGTTGATAATTTAAAGGCCTTAGAAATTTGTATTAAATATGATACATTAATGCAACAATTAATTTAGTCAGTTTAATTTACACTAAAGCAATGAAAACACCTTTCACTGAATTACTGGTCAAACAATACTTTTTCTTTTTAAATGGAAAGATTAAATCTGTTTTTTACTTTGACCTCAGTGGAAATTTTATCATCAGATGTTTATCAAGTATGCCGAAAGTTTATTGTAATTTATTTTTCACCTCAAATTTCTGTCATTTGCTCACCCTCGTATCATTGCAAAGCCAAAAAGAAAGTCACACAGGTTTGGAACCACACGAGGGCGGGTAAATGATGATTGAATTCTCTGTGCGTTCAGGTGTGTGACACTTCAATCTCTTGCAGGTCATGTGACCACCTGGTCACGGTCTTCGAAGAACACAGGGACCAATAGCACATGGGTACGCCATGAGCAGAAGAAACCATCTGAGGTGAGAAACACTGTTTCACGGTGAAAGTTTAAAGTCATCGTGAAAGTGAAGTTGCGTTCGTCTTATCTTCCCTATTGTGTCGTATATCCGAGTGAAACGCTTCTGGAACAAGAACTAATGTGGGCGGAGCTTGATTGTGTCTGTGGGGAATTGATTGGATGGTAGTGGTTTGCTATTGGCTGATCTCATGTGAGTGACAGGTTATAGCCCCGCCCTCATCATCAGAGAAGAGAAGAGATGCTGCAAGAGGAACTTATTCTGATTCAACATTATTAACACAATAATAAATCATTTAGAATAAACACTGCAATATTCTATAAAATAAACAGGAGTTGTCCATTTTTATTACATTACAACTTTAATCCAAATTAAGCCAAATGTAAAGATTTGTATATAAAAAAACATCTACTGGGTGGACGGCAAGATTTTCAGTGAAGTAAAGTCATTTTATATTAATAATAATACAGTTTATTTCGTTTAGCGCCTTTAAAATGTCATTTCTCAAAGCGCTTTACAACACAAGCAAGCACAATATAACTTAAAACACAAAGTAGAGAGCAAAAAAAGATATAGCACTGAATTAATAAACTAAATAAGTCAATTAAAAGCAATCCTGAAATAAAAAGTTTTAAGACTCGATTTAAAAATGACTAATGAGTATATGCATACAGTTTCGTGACGTTAATGTTGGCAATATCCTAATGCCTAATTGTCCACTTTCAGCAGTTTAGAGCTAAACAATCAAGCAGTTGAGAATAGCTATATGGTATATATTGTTTGATTTATGTGAGAGTATTGTACATTTGATGTATTTATTTAATGTGTGATTTTGTGTTTATTCATCTTGTTTATTCATGTGTAATATTCATCTGTCCTAACATCAAGTTCTTCAGATCTGTTGTGTTCATTTGTGAAAGGTCTGGAAGATTGTTTGTGAAGTTTATCTTTAAGTGCTTTTGTAATTGCTTAGAAAATGGCAAAGTATTTAATTCTTGCTTCAGTGACGGTGAAAATGTCAGAAGAAAACATCCGTGATGATGTCGTCGTGTTCTTTCAGGTGTTTCGGACCGATTTCATCACAGCCATGAAGTTGCCTGATTCCGCCCAGCTGAGCCCGGAGGAGTTCTGCTTCCTGTCGGACCCCTGGAGGCAGGAGTGGGAGAAGGGTGTGCAGGTGCCGGCCAGCCTGGAGGCCATTCCCCAGCCCGTGGTCAGGTGAGGTCCCGCAGACCAGGGAGAAATACTGCTTTCAAAATGTCAGAATTAAAATATGCTTTTCTTACTTAGTATTTTTGTCTTGTTTCCAGTCCAAATATCTAAAAAAAATTAAATCAAGATGCATTTGTCAGAAAAGTAAAATGTCCTGTTTTCTGGGGAAATAAATCAAAATTAAAGGGATATTTCACTGCTGGAAAGATGAATGTGTATTTAAATTGGGTCATTTATGTAGAAATGTGAAATTATTTTAGAAGTTGGTGCCTTCTAGACTGAGAAAAGCCTGAAAATGTATTTTGGGCTCATGTGGATGAAAGACAACAACTCCCAGAATGCACTTGCTTCGCTGCCCTACGAGGCCAAGCCACGCCTACCGGTTACAGAGGGCCGTATCAGGAGAAATTATACAGCTAGGCTACTAGTCGACTCGAAACTGAGAGGACGCCGTTTTATGGTGAGATCCCCCTATGGGCGGGTTGAGGACATGCGGAACGAGCGCCCCCTACTGGCTGGAGTCTCTCGCCTCTGGACAAAAGAGCCTCAGATGACGATAAATGATGATTTTTGCATCATCAGAGGTTTTTTTCCAGACACACAATACAGAAATCTCTGGTCTCAGGGGGACATGAGGGAGGGAAGCACGGTCACTCGAGAATACTACCGGGTTTCTACTGATACAAAGCGTAATGCTAATCCGTGAAGGATCCCTTTAAGTGAGTTGATGCTTAAAAAAAGCTAAATTATCTGCCAATGGGGTAAGAAAATTGATCTTAATTCAAACAAAATAATTTTTCTTACCCCATTGACAGATAATTTAGCTTTTTTTAAGCAACAACTCACTTAATTTTGATTTATTTCCCTAGAAAACAAGACATAATATCTTATGGCCTTTTACTACTTTAGTAAATGCATCTTGATTTAAGAATTTTTAGATATATGGACTGGAAACAAGACAAAAATACTAAGTTAGAACAGCATTTTTTGCAGTGTGGGCAATATTTAGAGTATTAGCGATAATATCGCAATAATTTTGACGATGATGTAAATATTTCAAATTCCTTCTCTTGTAGTGTGCTATATGCAAGAAATAGTAAAAAGTGTGAAGAAACATCAGCGATCACGTTTCACATAGCCAAAGATATGATACCTGTCGGTACTGTGGAAAACCTGGCTTCAAACGGCTGCTAAAGGCAATCGATCCTCCATACAGTTTGCCTTGCCGTAAATACTTTTCCCAGGATGCGCTCCCGAAACTGCATTTTAAAGCTGGCGAACAGCTGTCACAGAAACTTTCTCAGATAACGCACTTCGTAACCACTTCCGATCTAAGGACGAGCCAAACCTGCGAAAAACTTATCGCATTTTAATTATTTTACCCAGTTGCACAGTGTAAATTGTGAATTGTATGCATGTAAAAAGTTGACAGAATGCACTTTCTGTACTTGTTTTGCACTACTTCAGTTACATTTACATGTGTTAATAATGTACATAAAAAGCAGTAAGTGATCACTTGGTCTAGATTTTGAATTTAAAGTCGACATGAAATCAAAATTGACCCTATTTACTTTGTTAGCGCATATTACTAGTCACAGAAAAAAAATAATAGTTTGCCGTGGTAATCTTTAATCAAAATCTGAAAAGTTACTTCCGGTCTGGAATGGCGTTCCTTCTCTGATGACGTCAGTTTGACGGCTTGGGTTGGAAACGTGTAACCACTCCCCTAAAACCGTCAGTCTGTGAGCAGAGATGGAGAGGAGGAGCGCTGGAGTGAAACCCTGCCCTCTGTTCAATATTCCCTTTCACTGGGAAGTACGTCACAACACTGGAGAAAAGTCGTTTGCAACTTCCGGTTCACGGGGACTTAAAAGTTAGTTCACCCAAAAATGGCCACTCGCCCTCGTGTTGTTACAAACCCGTACGATTTTCATTCATCTTCTAAACACAATGAACATTTTTAATGAAATCTGAGATATTTCTGTCCCTCCATTGACAGGCTACGCAACTACCACTTCAAAAAGTTCATAAAGAGATCGTAAAACTAACTTAATTTAACTGCTTAAATTTGCACTAAACATTTTGTATTTACTTTGTAACAAAAGCTGTTCTATCTTGTTTTTCAATGGGAGCAAAAGAAAATCATGTTTTTTATTATTTAAAAGCTAATGCAAACATTTCGTGATATATATAGAATATCGTAAAATTTCAACAATATCGAGATATCACATTTTTTTATGTATCGCCCCGCTCTAGTCAGAGTATATATGCATATTCAGGGTTTGAAATGAACACCCTCCAACCCACCAGATTTAGCGCAAATATTCAACTCGTGAGTCATGATATATTAAATACAGCGTATTGCACAGAATCTGCTCATATCTGGCGTACTTGAACACACACGTCTCTATACAACAAATAACGGCGCGCTTGTTCTTTTGCATTGAAGCAATAGCGAAGATTAAAAAGCATTTGGTGAACAAACACATTGTTATTTTCGAATATCTTACATTTTTTACATTTTACATCTGTCCACCTAAAACACATTTTTGGTGATGAGGATGAAAGAGGAAGAGGAGATGCTGGATGACAGGATTTTGTTTGAATAAGAAATGAATGTATGAAATCAACCCACAAGAGGGTGCAAGCGAGCGCAATAAGCAAATATATAAACCAAATCAAGCATCGCATCTTTTATTGAAATGAAATGACATTCACTTTTTAAAGCGCATTAACTTTTGAAACAATTGTTCTTAAATTAAATATAATTTCCTTAATGTGCTTTAGTGTAAATTAGGCTACAATAGTGCATAAAACTGTGTTTGAGCATCAGTAACCTGAGAAAACACACTTCAACAGACGCTAATGAACTGCATGAAACACTCCACTTCTAGTCACTAACTCTACATATAGTTCATCAAAAACACCAGATGCTCATCTCTATCTGCAGCGAGTGCTGAGCGCTTTCTGTTGACTGTGTTTCAGCTCACACACACACACTCACACACTCAGCTCTGACCGATGTGCAGGTTTGGTCAAGTGTGTTGTTGCACGACTTTTGCCACCAACTGAGAGTGTTTTCATCACCAGGGAACCCATTTTTCAAATTAGCAACTGATCCGCACCGCGCTGTACTGGATAAGCTAACAGAAACACACCGCGCTAGTTACGTCGTCATCATGTCTCGCACGCCTCTTCACACACAGACTTGAATGCATTTGCATTTGCTTTTTTATTTTTTTTATTCGATGAATATTCGAAATAATAATTTTAATTTGAAAGAGAAAAAATGTCCAGGGTGCTCAAGGTGAAGGTGCTCTTTGGGGTCGGGAATTCAGTAAAATGTAGTAGAAGGAAATCCAAGGCACTCTTCTTTAGAAAATTATAAAAAGCCTTTATTGGACTGGCTATTTCATGATAGAAAATTAAAAAAAAAAAGAAAAAAAAAAAATAATTTTTATTTGACAGCCCTAATATACAGTGCAATGCATAAGTGAATACACCCATGCTAAAGTTGACTAAAAAGAGGAATAAAAAATCATATTTTGGAAATTGAACTTAATGCCTTAATTTAAAAAATTAGGAAAAATCCAACCTTTAAGGACACCAATTTTCTTTGTGAATGAATAATGTATCGTAAATAAATAAATGTTCTTCCTTAAAATACATGGTGCATAAGTGAGTACACCCCTATGTTAAATTCCCATAGAGGCAGGCAGATTTTTATTTTTAAGTATTTATTTTTATTTATTTTTAGGATACTATGCATCCTGATAAAGTTCCCTTGGCCTTTGGAATTAAAATAGCCCCACATCATCACATAGCCTTCACCATACCTAGAGACTGGCATGATTTTATTTCAGTTAGCCTAAAAGCTAGTTTTATTTTGCATTGAGAGATGATCTTATGGAAAGTACCCCATGCCAATCTCTAGGTATGGTGAAGGCTATGTGATGATGTGGGGCTATTTTAATTCCAAAGGCCAAGGGAACTTTATCAGGATGCATAGTATCCTAAATTTTTTTTTTTTTAAATACTTAAAAATAAAAATCTGCCTGCCTCTATGGGAATTTAACATAGGGGTGTACACACTTATGCACCATGTATTTTAAGGAAGAACATTTATTTATTTACGATACATTATTCATTCACAAAGAAAATTGGTGTCCTTAAAGGTTGGATTTTTCCTAATTTTTTAAATTAAGGCATTAAGTTCAATTTCCAAAATATGATTTTTTATTCCTCTTTTTAGTCAACTTTAGCATGGGTGTATTCACTTATGCATTGCACTGTATGTATAGTATTAGGGCACACATGTCTCTGCTTGACGAGATCTGTAAAGTGAGCAACTCAAGAATAATAACGGAGTATGATGCACACATCACAGTGATGTCCTGTTGTGCAGTAAGTCCTGTCCTCTGAGCTTAACCTGAAACTTTGAAGACTTGATGCATGCTGGATGAGTTGTGTGGTCATTGAAGTGTGTGTTTTCCCCCCAGGGAGCTTCCGGAGGTCAGTCGAATCCCATTCTTTTCACCGATCCAAACCCGGGGCCAGTCAGAGTTTGGCTTCGGAGAGTCACATGGTCTCGCTGAGCCCCTGAGCCGCTACGATCTGGATGATCTGGATGTGGCCTGGCTTGAACTGGTTAATGCTGAATTCAGAGAACTAGGTAAGATTTATTGACCATCTAAAGCATTTTTCTTTAATGATGCAAGTATGTTATTTTAAAACAAGACTTGGAATTCTTTGTGGAATTAGTCGAGTCACATGTATTTCTATTAGGGGTGAGACGATTCGCTCGTTTAATCAGTGCATCGATTACAAATCCTGGCAATCTTGAAACATGTATTTTTGAATCGTGAATCATTTGTTCTGGTCAATGAAATTGATTTAAAATGATAAATGAATCACAATTCGATTCAACGCTTTAAAATATATAAGCATTAAATTATTACATGTGCGTATGAAAGTATAATTTCTACATTTCTACAGCTCAGACTGATTTTAAGTTGCTCTGAAATGGTTAATTCCACTGACAGCACCTGAGCAGTCGAAGTGAAACCCGGCTTATTCAAGGACACGCATTATGGCATGGATAAAGGAAGGAGCTAAAACATAATCATAAAGTGTCTGAAATGTATTCGACAGTTCTGTTGAATGATTAAAGAAATGTAACTTTTTGTTTTGTGTTATGAACTTACTGTTCAGCGAAGAAAAGTTAGTTTAGGATTAGTTGAGAAGGTGCATGATAGTCTATCCATGTTTAATGTGTCTGAATCACTGTATAGCCTTTACATTAACGGTTCAACACTATCCTACGCAACACTTAACATCAACTAACAATACTTTTAAGCCTTTTTAAATCTTGGCTTATGCAAGTTTCTACATATGACAATTTTAATAGGCTATTAAAATAAAGTAATGCAGCATTATAAAGAACTAACATGATCTAACAAAAGGGAACACCGAATTGATTCCTCTTTCGCATTTCCTTGCTCTTGAACGGACACATAAACACAAAATACCCGTCTAAATACCCTTCTCTGCACGTATTCTCTCGGCTATGTTGGTTGGTTGAGGAAAATTGACACAGACACTATCTATCTATCTATCTATCAATCACATTAATTGGTTGTCTGGGAGGGTAATGCTTTGTAAAAGTTAACATAAAACACAAATTTTTTTAAAAAAATGTTGACATAAGATATCTCTTTAAAAAAATAAAATAAACATATTTAAATCTTTTTAAAATTGACTTTTGCAAATAACGTTTGTTAAATTTATATTAGTATTTGTTAATATTAATGGACCAGAGCTTAAATAGTTTTATTTTTTAACTAACAACTAAAAAAAGATTTATAAATACTAACAAATATATTGCTCATTCATTGTTCGTTAATGTTAGTTAATACATTTATATGACAAACAAATTTTAAATGGGAGAAGTTTTTATTTCTATGATGCATTGGAGAGAATAATCCTGTCAGGCGCAGCACTGCTGTGAACGCGCGTTCACGTTTAAACACACTTTAAACAATGTATTATTCAATGCATTACTTCTATATAATTATATATTAAGTTGCTCAAGCAAGTGGTAAAATATTTAACCATGTATTTATATTAAAATCTTTTGCATTTCAATTTTAATACAATAAATCTTGCATGTCACAAAGAACTTGTTTTTCCACCTCCACGAATGTCATTATGTCGCCTTGTTGAGGTAAATTGTAGTTTTCCTTGCTTTACCCCGGTCTTAAAATGAAAAAAGTAGCATTTAATTAAATACATTTATGGTATAAATACATACATTTTATTTAATTAATCGCACTTATGGTGAAATGACTACATTTTCAGGTCAATCTGTGTTCATTTTGACCACGAAACATGCGCTGTCACTTTAATTCAGCGTTTGCAGAACAGCAAAAATCATAGACAGTATATAAACGGCAAAAATAGACTCGGTGCGGAAACGATCGCTGCACTGCTGTATACGCACCGCAACTGGAACGGATCGATCATCGACACGGACTGCATCCACGTGCAGTGTGAAAGCTCTGTAAACATGGGTACGGAAAACAATACTCACCGCATACACACTGCAAACGAAATATTTGTGAAACGGGCGTTAGGAGAGCTACTCCGGCTGCTACTCGCAGTAGAGTGAGTGTTGCCATCTTCAGTTCAGCGACATATTTCCCGCCGCACGCTCTCTGTCCGCTAGTGCTCATCTGTATTTGACGCAAGTGTTTGTTTGTGTGTGAGTGTGCGCGCTTGCGCACTCATTTGGATAATCGTAAACGCGCAAACACAGACAGAAAAGACATGCCATCGTGGAAATAAGATAAATAACATATTAAGGGCTATTTAGTTTTTGTAATAAAATAAAAAAAAAATAATCTGGCGCTATAAAGAAAATCAAATCAAATTTACTTGACCTTCAAGGGGGGCGGGGGGAGCCGTTAGGAGGGCGGGGCGCCCCCCTTATATAATGGTAGGGGAAACACTGTATATATATAAAAAATATTATTATTATTATTTTATTTATTTTTATTTTTATTTTTGCTGATCCGAAAAATTATTCAATCCATGGCTCAAAAATCGTAAATGGTCCAAACCGTGAGTTTTGTGATCCGTTGCACAACTACTACTGTCTCTGTTATGCATACTGTGGTAAACGAGTCATGTGAATAACACAATGCTTAATAATAATAACACAATGCTTAATAATAATAACACAATGCTTAATAATAATAACACAATGCTTAATAATAATAACACAATGCTTAATAATACAATGGTGCTGAGTTTTGTGATCCGTTGCAGCACTAGAGTCCCGATTCTTTTCTCTTCTTCACCTGTGTGTGTGTGTGTGTGTGTGTCCTGTGTTCACCTCTCCTCTTCTCCTCTTCACCTGTGTGTGTGTGTGTGTGTGTGTCCTGTGTCCTGTGTTCACCTCTCCTCTTCTCTTCTTCACCTGTGTGTGTGTGTGTGTCCTGTGTTCACCTCTCCTCTTCTCTTCTTCACCTGTGTGTGTGTGTGTGTGTGTGTGTCCTGTGTTCACCTCTCCTCTTCTCTTCTTCACCTGTGTGTGTGTCTGTGTGTGTCCTGTGTTCACCTCTCCTCTTCTCTTCTTCACCTGTGTGTGTGTGTGTGTGTGTGTGTCCTGTGTTCACCTCTCCTCTTCTCTTCTTCACCTGTGTGTGTGTGTGTGTGTCCTGTGTTCACCTCTCCTCTTCTCTTCTTCACCTGTGTGTGTGTGTGTGTGTGTGTCCTGTGTTCACCTCTCCTCTTCTCTTCTTCACCTGTGTGTGTGTGTGTGTGTGTCTGTGTTCACCTCTCCTCTTCTCTTCTTCACCTGTGTGTGTGTGTGTGTGTGTGTCCTGTGTTCTCCTCTGCTCTTCTCTTCTTCACCTGTGTGTGTGTGTGTGTGTCCTGTGTTCTCCTCTGCTCTTCTCTTCTTCACCTGTGTGTGTGTGTGTGTGTCCTGTGTTCACCTCTCCTCTTCTCTTCTTCACCTGTGTGTGTGTGTGTGTGTGTCCTGTGTCCTGTGTTCACCTCTCCTCTTCTCTTCTTCACCTGTGTGTGTGTGTGTGTCCTGTGTTCACCTCTCCTCTTCTCTTCTTCACCTGTGTGTGTGTGTGTGTGTGTGTCCTGTGTTCACCTCTCCTCTTCTCTTCTTCACCTGTGTGTGTGTCTGTGTGTGTCCTGTGTTCACCTCTCCTCTTCTCTTCTTCACCTGTGTGTGTGTGTGTGTGTGTGTGTCCTGTGTTCACCTCTCCTCTTCTCTTCTTCACCTGTGTGTGTGTCTGTGTGTGTCCTGTGTTCACCTCTCCTCTTCTCTTCTTCACCTGTGTGTGTGTGTGTGTGTCCTGTGTTCACCTCTCCTCTTCTCTTCTTCACCTGTGTGTGTGTGTGTGTGTGTGTCCTGTGTTCACCTCTCCTCTTCTCTTCTTCACCTGTGTGTGTGTGTGTGTGTGTCTGTGTTCACCTCTCCTCTTCTCTTCTTCACCTGTGTGTGTGTCTGTGTGTGTCCTGTGTTCACCTCTCCTCTTCTCTTCTTCACCTGTGTGTGTGTGTGTGTGTCCTGTGTTCACCTCTCCTCTTCTCTTCTTCACCTGTGTGTGTGTGTGTGTGTGTGTCCTGTGTTCACCTCTCCTCTTCTCTTCTTCACCTGTGTGTGTGTGTGTGTGTGTCTGTGTTCACCTCTCCTCTTCTCTTCTTCACCTGTGTGTGTGTGTGTGTGTGTGTCCTGTGTTCTCCTCTGCTCTTCTCTTCTTCACCTGTGTGTGTGTGTGTGTGTCCTGTGTTCTCCTCTGCTCTTCTCTTCTTCACCTGTGTGTGTGTGTGTGTGTGTGTGTGTCCTGTGTTCTCCTCTGCTCTTCTCTTCTTCACCTGTGTGTGTGTGTGTGTGTCCTGTGTTCACCTCTCCTCTTCTCTTCTTCACCTGTGTGTGTGTGTCCTGTGTTCACCTCTCCTCTTCTCTTCTTCACCTGTGTGTGTGTGTGTGTGTCCTGTGTTCACCTCTCCTCTTCTCTTCTTCACCTGTGTGTGTGTGTGTGTGTGTGTCCTGTGTTCTCCTCTGCTCTTCTCTTCTTCACCTGTGTGTGTGTGTGTGTGTCCTGTGTTCACCTCTCCTCTTCTCTTCTTCACCTGTGTGTGTGTGTGTGTGTGTGTCCTGTGTTCTCTGCTCTTCTCTTCTTCACCTGTGTGTGTGTGTGTGTCCTGTGTTCTCCTCTGCTCTTCTCTTCTTCACCTGTGTGTGTGTGTGTGTGTGTGTCCTGTGTTCTCCTCTGCTCTTCTCTTCTTCACCTGTGTGTGTGTGTGTGTGTCCTGTGTTCACCTCTCCTCTTCTCTTCTTCACCTGTGTGTGTGTGTGTGTGTGTGTCCTGTGTTCTCTGCTCTTCTCTTCTTCACCTGTGTGTGTGTGTGTGTCCTGTGTTCTCCTCTGCTCTTCTCTTCTTCACCTGTGTGTGTGTGTGTGTGTCCTCAGCGCTGCCGGAGCTGGACGAGCTCACCATGGAGCAGGTTGTGCTGGAGCTGGAGAGCCGGTGTCAGCAGAACATGCAGCGGGCCATCGAGACGGAGGAGGGCCTGGGCATCGAGTACGACGAGGACGTGGTCTGTGATGTGTGCCGCTCGCCCGAGGGGGAGGACAGCAACGAGATGGTTTTCTGCGACAAGTGCAACGTTTGTGTGCACCAGGTATTCCATCAAACAAATTACCCACATTGCACAGAGACAGAGCACATTTAGGCCACGCCCACATTGGGGGGGAATCAATCCAACCGTCTCCATTGACTTTGTATTGCGAGAAGCTGTTAGTGACAGGGTGTACAGCAAACAAGCTAAACAACCCAGAAACAAGTTTTTATAAGCTGTCGACCTCAAAAAAACGAGCGTTTAATACACACGAGTGGATACAGGCACCTGAGAGAGAGCAGCGTGTCATATTACTCTGAGAACTAACTTACGCCCACTGGAGGCGACCGGATAGCTTAGCTTACAGAAATATAATATATAAAACTTGACATTTGGATATTTGACTTACTAGTGACTAAATGTTTACTGCACATGTAGTGTATTTTAGCGCACACTGAGTGTCAGAATCCCACAATTTACCCATTCACTCCAGCCTGAATCCACTTTTGTGTCCTTAAACGCTCATTTTTTGGGGTCGACAGCTTATAAAAACGTATTTCTGTTTTTTTTAGCTTGTTTACACCTCGTCACATATCAGCTTTTAGACATTGTTTATGACGCGTGTCGCTTTGTCTCTATTGAGTCTGCTGCCAATGCTTGAGCGCTGGAATTAAAGTCACCATAAAATCAAGATCGACAATTCTTTTCTTTTTTTTTTACAGGATGTTGCATTCATGTTTTATCCGTGCACATCTTTATTATTTTTTAAAAAATGTAATCAAAAGCGTTAACCTCCCTATATCCCGTTGTGTGCATGCATGCAGTGAAACACCACTTGACACCAGGGGTCGGATTCACGAAACATTGCTTTTTTTCTTCTTATTTTCTAACTTAAGAGTAAAGTTAAGAATGTTTTGTATTCTCAAAAACATTTCTTAAGAATATTCTTTTTTTTAAAGGGTTAGTAAATTCTGTCATCATTTACTCACCCTCAAGTTGTTCCAAACCTGCATAAAGTTCTCTTGATTTTAAAATTCTAATTTTGTAGATATTTTATTGGTACTACCTGTGAATATGTCTTGCCATGCTCAATAAATTTATTTATTTTTAATTTAACTTAAACTTTTTAATTAATTTTAACATCTAAAGCACTATATGGGACTGCACCAGCGTATCTGTGTGATCTTATTAGTTCATACACACCTTTTATTAACAAAGTTTGGCAGGAGCACGTTCACATAATTAACACGAGTGGAGAAATTGATCGTTCAGGAGTGTGTGTCCCGTACACCACTGTAACTCGTGCTTCACTATCACAGTACGACGCATCGTTGAAGAATCCACTAGCTCGTCACGACTGTTTCTCCAAACCATATTGTCGCAAATTGGTCGTTCAACCACGTTGGTTAATGATGTCACGCCGGTGGAGGAGTAATAACTACTGTTAATGAACCTGTTTGAGATTGAATTAATGCGAGATGTTTTGCTATAAATCACAGACTGGCATCTGAGGACTATTTCTCATTTTTCTCAGTTATTTTGCTTTATTTCCAGATTCAATCATAGACTCGTTCTCACACACTAGAGCTCGTTCACACACACGCACTCTTCAGAAACTACGCTTTAAATCTCTTGACGAACTAAAAGACGTAAATGACATTTGCATGTATTGTAAATTAAAGACACAGGTTTGCACTGAATGTCAGCTTGATTATTTTGCTCAAGATCAGGATTTATTGAGTCCACATGTCATGAAAACTAGAAACTCTTCTTCTAAACACAGGTCACACAATGCAGTTTGCGAATGTTCGTTGGAACGATGGTTTCGGGAAACACAGACTCGTTGAACTATGATGATAACGACAGAACTTGCGATCACAGTTGGCTAACGCTGCTTTCGGGAAACACACTCCTGATTTGTGCACATTACCGGTTGTGTTGAGAGAAGTACTGTTTTCTCCTCCTGCAGGCGTGTTACGGGATCCTGAAGGTGCCGCAGGGGAACTGGCTGTGCCGGACCTGTGCTCTGGGAGTGCAGGCCAAATGTTTGCTCTGTCCCAGAAGAGGAGGAGCTCTCAAACCCACTCGCAGTGGAACCAAGTGGGTCCACGTCAGCTGTGCCTTATGGATCCCTGAGGTATCAAATGAAGCTAGTCTGGGGATAGTGGGTATAAGTACGGATGTAACAATACATCGATATGGATCGATGCATCGATCAAACATCTAACGATACGATGCATCGATGCCACACGTAAAATATCGGTATGCGGTACCTCTATTTTGACACTCTCCTCATCCTTACGTAACGTCCATCTACACATTTATGCCAAAGCGCGCATTTTCGTTTACTCACCATACTGTCTGCCAGTGTGTCTTTGAATGAACTTTAATTTAGTAAGTAACCTATATTTTTATAATAGTTATTATTACTTAATCAAAGCAACCCAGCTGCAGTTTGACTGACAGTTATCTGTTTTTGCAAATGAACTCTTCTGTTGTAAATGTCCCAAATGGAAGAGGGTGTGCAATTTTCAAAGAGTTTAATTAAACGTTCCTATTATATTTTATATTATATATTTTGGTTGCATTTGTGAGTTAATAAAAATGTAACTGGTTGTGTAAACTTGGCACGTATTATCTAAATTGTAAATATCGATATAGCCCTGAATCGAATCGTATCGCAGAATTTTTCCGGCAAATATCGTATCGCTGACTGAGAGAATCGGTATCATATTTTATCGTGATGAACTGTCCGATTTACACCCCTAGTTATAAGTGGTGTTTAATTTTAGGGATGGTTTCGACAGTGAATCCTGGATGAAAGTATCATCCGAAACCCGAACTTTTTTTAAAGTTTGATGTGTAAAGTCAGCAAATTCAATGGTGATTGTTTACTTTATTGATTTGTTGTAGCCCTAGTTGAGTTGAAATTCACTTTTGATTGAATTTTGCCTCACAAATGATTGTCTGACAGAAGATGCAGTAAAGTATTAAAAGCAGAAAGGAAATCATAAACACGTCACCTTTCACAATCAGCTCACTCTTGTCAAGTGCTACAGAACATGTGCACACGTATTCTTCTGGAAGATGACAAAGGAGAATTGTGATTAGCACTCAATAATGGATGAAGTCTAATTGAAATATTTCCTCTTTGTCTTGTCATGTGATTGAAAGGAAAGCTTTTGAGCTGGAAATTGTTTGGTCAGGTTGGGGGCAAGATGTTTCTGTAAAGGCGTAACAGATTTAGCGCTCTATTTTACATGCAAAAGGCTTCTGAATATCCAGAGGAGGACAAAAGAAGGTTTGACAAGAAGATAAGGACTCAAAGAGGGATTTTTGAAAAGCCTGGCCAAAATGGGTGTTCCAATGAAATGTACAGAAATTGAAGAGCGAGGCAGTAACAATAGCGGAATGATGAGGATGTAGAAAGCCACAAAAGTGAGTGAAAAGGCTCATTGAAACTGCTGTGCGGCGGCTGATGAATGAACATGAGTTTCCACATCTTCCAGACGCAGTGAATTTGATTATATTCCCCATTCCTGCTTATTTCATCTGTAACATGTTTGAGAGGATTGGGGGAAATACTGTTGTGTTACAATGCAAAGCTTAATTCCTTGATAGTAGTGTCGGGTATCGTTTGAATTTTAACGATTCCGATTTCGATTCTGCTTATCGATTCCGATTCTTATCGATTCCTATTTTCGATTCCGATAAGGTTAGACGTAAGACAAAACATTTAATTGTAGCTGAATTTCATGAACAAAGATCAACAGGCTGAAGAACACTTACACAAGGAGCGTTTGCCTGTGGTTTAAAAACACCATAGAAAAACAACTAGCCTAACTAATATACATTTCAAGCATTATTAAAGACAAGTAAACACTTAAAAAATTAGCCATCGCAACAAATAGATACAACTAAACAAAGATCCGATTGAAATAAACAGTGTTTTATAATTTTCAGATATTCAGGTAAATATCAAATGTAAAATAACACTGCACTTTATAAATAAAATACAATTATAGTTACAAAAGTTATTCAGTCGAGAACGAGTGAATTTTCTCTCTGTCTTTTGTTGTTTGATTAGTGTTATTATAGAGACGGCAGCAGGAATATTAGGCTGCTGTCACTTTAAGAGCTGCACGGATCCAAATACACATGCGCCTGCAGCGCTAAAAAAGCTTGAATGGTTTAAAATCACATTTTCTGTGCGTGCGTTTTGGATGTGTGCTCTGCACAGAAAACAGCACGCAAGTCTTCTCACGCTTGAATGGTTTAAAGTCATATTGAAATGCTCACAAAGGAATCAATAAGAATTTTAATCGGATTCCTGACCTCAAGTGTTCGATTCCAGAATTGGAATAGTTTTTCGATTCACAGCCCTAATTTTTAAAGATTTGAACTTCAATCTAACGTGAAAGTGTCGCACCATAGAGATGCTTTCTCTCATGCTCATTGTGCTGTAGATTCTGCTGTAGATCGTTTGTCCTCTTGCATCAAAATTAAATTGTGTTCTAGTGCACTAGGTAGCTCTGTTTTTGTCTACACTAGCCGTTTTCCCACTGTCGGGTCAGTAGGTGCTACCTACCTGTTTAGTACCCTAAAACCCGCCCTTAACATGCCTCAATAGAACAACGTCACACAACCATTTCACCAGCTGACTGAAAACTAGTAGGATCGCAAAATGAGCATGACAGAATCGAACGTTTGGTTTTTACTTAGTTCTATGAATATGCAAATGAGCCCCGCCTCCACTCACTCACTCAGCTCAGAGATCCACTGGTTGACGATCACATGTTGATCTGATTGGTTACAAGGTCGTTTGTGACGTCAGAAACACCAGCGATTTCAAAGCGTGTTTTTGAGACTGTCTTTGGTTCACTGCAGTTTTAAGGAGAAAATGGATTCGACTTGGATTCCAGCATCGATAATTGACCAATGTTTTATAATAAATGTTTTTTACAGTGGCAGTAATTCATTAATTTTCTCAGAAATGCACATCAATCATGCTGAATCAAACTGGTATTAACCATTTCACATACATTTTCAGTTGCATCTGCATCCATTTATGTGTGATCACAGGAATGCACAAAACATCTCCATTAAGTCTTTTTAGTCCAAAGGCTTACACATTTAAAAAAAAAAGAAGATAAAATATCATGTTTATGTCACATTTCTTTAGAAAGAGTGAGCATTTCTATTAATTTTCAATGAAATTATGTGATCGAAAGATGTTTGAGCGATCTAGCCCATCTCGCTATAGTGTTATCCATTCAGCCAGAGCAACAGGGGGAGCTCACGAGCAGAAAACAGGAGTAATGAGTTATACGGAGTGCATGTTATTCATGACATTTATGTGGATGCATGATATGGGTAATATGATTACATTTTGTTTTCTGACTTGTTTCCATGTCCACACAGGTGAGCATCGGCTGCCCTGAGAAGATGGAGCCCATTACAAAAGTATCACACATCCCAGCCAGTCGATGGGCCTTGTACTGTAGCCTGTGCCGGGAACACACAGGCACATGTATACAGGTGAGAGACGAGGCAGAAGAACCTTCCACCTGCTTTAATGCTTTTAAAGAACTAAGGGAGGATTGGCTACTTCATAAAGTCCAGTCAAATTTATTTCTATAGCCCTTTTCATAATACACATTAGGCTATTTCAAAGCAGCCTTACAGAAAATCATGTTAACGTTTGTAATATATTAAAGTCCCCCTGTAGTCAATAATTGTATCCCTTAAAACTCATCTTTGATCAGATTTCTTCTTGCTTTTAAATAGCTTGAATGTAATGCGACACCCTTGCCTTATTTAGTATACGTGGTTCTATGAATATGCAAATGAGCCCCGCCTCCACTCACTCACTCAGCTCAGAGATCCACTGGTTGACGATCACACGTTGATCTGATTGGTTACAAGGTAGTTTGTGACGTCAGAAACACCAGCGATTTCAAAGCGTGTTTTTGAAATTGTGACATTCAACCTTGTGTTCATATTTACGGTCATGTTCTTGTGATAAACATCGGTGCATCTCCTTTGACGTAGGAGCTAGCGATGACGTGTAATAGTGTAGTAGTGGTGTCCCATTTCTTAACCCAGAATCAGATCAGTCTGATTCATAAACTTTTTAAACATTTTTTCACGAATAATGGCTGAAATCTGGTCACTCAACTTCAGAAGAATTAGGGAGTACCGCAGTATAGCAAGTTGTACTGTAATGATATTTGGTCCTTGAATCTTTCCTTTTGCCTTCCTGTTTTGGAAGGACACGAGGGTGAGTAAATGATGACAGAATGTGAAGCGTTTTTGAGGTGAAACACGTGCCGTACTGTTTCCACAGTGCTCCATGCCATCCTGCGCCGTGGCCTTCCATGTGACCTGTGCGTTTGACAATGGACTAGAGATGCGCACCACTCTGGCAGAGAACGACGAGGTGCGCTTCAAATCTTTCTGTCTGGAGCACAGCTCGCGCTCGAACAGCGGCGCGAGTGCAGAACCGCGCCTGGATCTTCCCGGGATGCTTTCGGACCGTCTGAAGCAGGAACAAGCCGAACGGGAGAAAGCCAGCCATCGCAAGCAGAAGCTGCAAGAGCTTGAAGATGAGTTCTACAGATTAGTGGATCCCAAGGATGTTGCGGAAAGCCTTTCGCTGCCAGATGCTCACGTGGACTTCCTCTTCCAGTACTGGAAACTGCGACGAAAGGCCAACTTAAACCAGCCGCTGGTGGTCCTCAAGAGGGACGAGGTGGACAATCTGGCCCAGCAGGAGCAGGACGTTCTGTATCGACGACTCAAGCTCTTCACTCACTTGCGTCAGGATCTGGAGAGGGTGAGTGTAGCATCTTTCAATAACCTATAATGATCGTTTCAAACAGGTTTCCTGAACATTATTATTCAGGCATTATTTAGAGATGAGTCACGATTTTCGAATATTCGATTAGTTGATTTAATTATAGAATATCGAATAGGTTGTGCGATTATTGTCCAAGAAAAAAAAAATCCCCATGTTTTCGGTGCCGATGCATTGGTAATGCGTTCATGTAACCAGAGGGTGGCGCTGCCAATAACGCACCTAACAGCTGTCACAAAGAACCAGCAAAAGTAATGATTATGAATGTGTCAGATACATTTTAATTGTTTATTATAGGGGTCATCGGATGCAAAAATCACTTTTATATGGTGTTTACATATAAATGTGTCTGCAGTTTGTGGACACAACCACAATACATTGAAAAAAAATCCATTCACTCCTTTTTTTTTTTTTAAATCCTCAAAAAGTCTAAACACTCTCAATAATCAGGCCGTTATGATGTCATAATGCTCATGCTCCGCCCACGACCGCTGACGGATTGTTCCATATTAACATATTTCTGCCCTCAGCCATTTGACACCCCCCATGGAAGAGAGGGGTGGGGTGAGCAGTTGCTCATTATCATTTAAAGAGACATGCACCGAAACAGGTCGCTGTGAACAGAGCTGTTTTTGAGGAGGTAAAAAGGGCGTTTTACACAACCATTGAGGAATTTTAACCAAAGTATATTATAAACTTTACATGAACACCCTAAAGAATCATCCCAACTTGTGGAAAATGGGCATCCAATGACCCATTTATTAAGCTAGTGTTTTCTGTGTCAGTGTCGGCTGCAAAGATGAAGTTGACGATGCTGACTCGCCATCTTCGCAGTATTGAACGCGCCTATAGAGAGAAGTGCACATTTCATACAGATTACATTAAGCAGAGAGATATTCCTTTCTTCAGAAAGAATATTAACAAACTAAAGAATTTGAGCCAGGGATGTTTCTGAAATTTGTTTGATTTGACATGGAATGACGCTACTGTGTTTGCAGGAATATTCACTAGCTTATTCATACTGAATCGTCATCATGAAAACCTCTTTGTCGGGGTCAGTGCTTAACAAGACTGTTCAGCTTCAACCCTGATAAACACTCACCTACATGTTGCTTTCTAGTAATCCTGAAGACCTTGTTTAGCTTGTTCAGGTGTGTTTGATTATGGTTGAGCTAAACTTTGGCCCTCCAGTACCAAAGTTGCCCAACCCTTTTCACCAGTAAAGGTGCTCAGCAAATTAACATATTATTGATTATGAAGGTTAGTCACTGATTAGGTTAATGAGTTAAATACATTGGCAGAACTGTGGTGGCAACACTTACTTTCTCAGAGGACTTTCCCACCTATACTATGAATAATGAAGGTTTTACATCATGTTTTACAGAAACATGCTAACTCCTAACCATAGCTATTTCAGTGACTGGTGTGTTTTCTTTCAGGTCAGAAACTTGTGCTACATGGTCACACGCAGAGAGAGGATCAAACACTCTTTATGCAACCTGCAGGAGAAGATCTTTTCCTTGCAGATTCAGCTCTTAGAGAAGGACCTGGTTGGAGGTATGGAAACTCTTCACAACAATCTCTTATGTTTTTCTTTTAATATTTTGATCTATCGGTTTTAATTGATAGCACAATATCTAAGCTGGAAACGAGAATATTATGAGAGCTTTAAGCAGTGTTTGGGGGTCAAGTTCATTTACAGCTAAAATAGGGTTCAAAATGACCCTTCAAAAATGTATTATTTTTCCTTTTTATACAAATGGTCAGTGAAAGAAGGTGCTCAAACTACGGCTGGGCGATAAACAATATAACGATATCGAGTTTGCGATAATTTATGTTGATAACGATGATAAGCTCTAGGCTTTTTTACTCTAAATGGATTAACCTACCAGTCTATCACACATCAGAAATAAATGTGACAACATCCAGTCAGTGTCCAAAGAGCCGACGAGGGAAACAAACTTGCGTTACCCTCCAAAGCTGAGGAAATTGTTGAAAAAAAGGTAAGAATGCATTACACAACGTGATTTTGCGGAAACACGAGATGAAGATCATTCGAACAAGCTCTTAAAATGTGTTTTTTTTTTTAAAGTTGAACTTCTTTTAACGTGTTTTTATAATGGCGTGTCATGCATGCGACGCTGCGAAATACTCGAAACACATCCATCTAGCACGTT
Source organism: Abramis brama (assembly GCF_963993115.1). Taxonomy (NCBI): domain Eukaryota; kingdom Metazoa; phylum Chordata; class Actinopteri; order Cypriniformes; family Leuciscidae; genus Abramis; species Abramis brama. Next base: position 2,731,590 of record NC_139977.1, read on the forward strand.
TACATAGAAACCAGTGGAAAAGTAGCGCAGAGGATTGCAAAAACGCGTTCTGTGTGATCCGTCCCAGACAGTCTGCAAACAAAATGCCGACGGACGGTTGGGAAACACAACAAACATTTTCCATCACCAGTAAGGGTACTATCCCAGTGACAACACCAAGAGTACGAGAATGCGGTCACATGTGTAGCATAGTGACCGGTTTACAAAGTTTACATTTTGCCAGGGTTCCCACGGGGCATTAAACAATCTTGAAAGTCTCGAATTAGAATCCCATGATTTTAACGCCATTAAAAAGTCCTAAATATATGCTTTTAGGCCGCATTTACACTGCATGGCTCAAGGGACCCAATTCCGATTTAAATTTTTTTCCTCCCATGTGACACAGATGCACATGGATTCCGATATTCTCTGATCAATTTCAGGCCTTTTTTAAATGCGGAAATAAATCTGATATAATCACTGTCTTGAAGAATTTGTACTATATTGATATAAAGATTAAACCATTGTATTAAAAATGTTTCTATGAATTCCATGTCAATGAATTAAACACAATGTACTATTGAAATTGATTTCTTGATATCATAATGTTGTTTTTTGTTAGTTTCGCCAAGTGTAGTGTAAATGCAGATATCAGATATGGATCACTTTTAAAAGAAGATGTAAGCGAGTCGTCAAAAAAAATCTGATATAGTCAAAAAAATCAGAATTGGGCATGAAGAACTGCAGTGTAAATGCGGCCTTGGGCTGTGTAGCACCAAGTCTTGGCTCTTGGGTAGTACCCAGTTTGCAACTTGACTGTGTTACACATGTCTTTTTATTATGTAGTATGTCACAGTGTGCACCTCACCAGAGATGAGTCGCCTGGGAGACGAGAGCGGGCAAATTTAACTCTCAGTCGCTTGAAGATGACCAGTTTCAGAGATGGTTGGAAACAACTAATGACAGCAGTGCTTTTTTATTTATTTTAAGAATGCATTTTTAGATTATTTTTCCATCAACCGGTTAATATTTGCAACATGGCGTGTGTGCTACGTCAAAAAGGCTCTGATATAAACAACCCAATACTGATGAAAAGCACATGGCGGAACGAGTGAATGAAAACGCACATTTGCTCTCGGACAGTAGATGGCGCTGAAGGAGCAGCAAGAAGTGCAGCCTTTACCCCAGTAACCCCATAAACAACGCAGCTGCGCTACTTTCTGTTTCTGAACACTATTTAAATGTTTCAGACAGCCATTCAGTCATTTGACGTGTCACGTTACATACAATTGTGCATAGATTTTAACTTTCACTAAACACTGTTACATGTTGTCATGCGTTTACTATTTTTATAGTATACTGAGTTGAGTACTGTTTACATAGGCACTGACGTGATCACTTGCATTTTTTCCTAACGCCAGCGAAAAGAACTTAAAATCATTTCTGGTCATACTGATAAGATCATTCGAAACTGTAAAGGGTCTATTTTTATTTCTGTACACTCACAATAACAACAGAACTTTATGCTTTTTTAAAATAAAGAAAACAAACGGGGTGCGCTTTCTGCTGTCTCAGTCTCCATGATCTTATTTCTGAAATGCATCACAAATATGAACCGAAACTCAGCGAATACAGACACGAGAAATGCTTGAAACATCTACTTTTAAATGAAGTCAAATCGACGACAAATATTATCAGCTCATGTAATCCGTATGAACCCAACTAGAGATACAGTTCCTCAAGTCTCTGCTCATTATTATTAATGTGGCCACGCCCACTCGCAGTGCACCTCATTCATGCGGCGATCGTCCACGTTAGGCATGTGCCGGTATCAAATTTTCATGCTGCGATTAATTGATTGAGCTTTTATCACGGTATACGGTATTATCACGATATTTTAATTGCTATAATTATTAAAGGTTAAAAATTAAATTAAATTAAATACAATTTGGCTTTCATTATAATAAATTATGACAAGTAAAAATATAATACAAATGTAATATAGTGCACATATTTAGCAAAATACTCCCCTCTATAGCTATTTTTTCTAGTCAACTAACATGTTTGGTCATTCAATGTCTTTCCTGAGGTAAATGTAACGTTCTGTGACATAATTGTTCACCTGCAGTTTTATTGACCTCTTTCCGTGGTTGAAAAACACTGATTGATCGATATTATGTATGAGGCATAAATACCTTTCGGTAAGTTGTACTGTATCTTTAAATAAAAAGTAACAGAGGATCGGTTTGCTTGAACTGAGGCGCTACAGCGATCGGTCACGTCACATTTACAAGCACCAAAACGGTATTTATTGTCTGAATTTCGTAATAAAATGGACAGAACATGAGAGCTGAGAATTTTTTTCATATCAAAAGTAACCTGCTCTGTCCAGTCTGTCGGTGTCAGTGTCCTCTTTGCTCCGTGATTTTTCTCTGCGTGAGAAAATGGATGTGTGGCGCGAGAGAGTGTGAAAAGTGTCGATTGCGCGAGTCTCACACTGAATGCGTAGAGTTGACAGCCCTGCTTTTAGAAGGGGGATAAATCGTCGGCAGCGTTCCTCCTTCCGCCGTGCTTCTCCATGTGAGGATTGTTTACATTAGACTAAAGTGCGCACTGCGCTGCATGCACACAGTGCTTCATGTGGGGATTGTTTACATCAGAGTGCGCACGTGTTTCGCGCAGCATTCGCAGTGTTTGTTTAAGCGGTTGATGGAAAATAAGCTAATGCGCGTTCTATAAATATAAATTCTGATTTATTATTTTTCACGGTATTTTGAAGTGCCCGCGATAACAATATTGTGCATATTCATTACCGCGATTTATCGCATTACCGAATACCGGCACATGTCTAGTCCACGTGAACCTGTAAACGCCCCGTCACCTCAGTAAACAAAGCATCAAGCTTCATCAGATTTCCTCTGCTTTTCATCGAGTTTGGAAGAAGACGCGCTGTGAGGAATAAGCCTTGAATTTACCTCAGAAGAAGAAGAGTGCGATGCGACGCGCGGCTTGATTCAGCGGAGGATATCTTTTCTGACGAGTAAGTGATTCATTTTCACATTAGTTAGCGTGTTATTTTTACATAAACTTTTACACATTTTACTATTTGGGTATTTCCCTTTTCCTTCTTATTATATCGCCAGATTGAAAAGTGTGAAATCGAGTGAAAATATAAAATATAAGCAACCTTTCATTGCATCTAATGACATATAAAGCGGGTTTTTGCTCTATAATAAAAAACATAATACGATATAAAATTAATTTGTTTACACTGTAATATGATGAATGTTAAAGTCTAAGAATGTAGTGTTTTCTGTGAAATACTGTTTGCAAATATCATGTTTATAACTTGATGATGATAATAATTGAATTTCTAAAATATAAAATGACTTGTACTGTATGTATGATAATAAATACAAAGCATGTGTGCCTCTATGACTACAAAAATCATGTTTTTGTTATGAGTGGGTAAAATTAATAGTGATTACTAATGCAATAATATAGTTTCTCCTAATATATCAGCATGCTCACACGCCTTTTTTTCTTTTTCTTTTTTTTTTAATACAGGGACCAGATAGACACTACTGATGAGTCCTGCGGACTCAAACTTTCACACGAGTCTCTTCCGATTGTTTTTCTATGACAGCGCTGTACCAACATCAGCAAGTTTTTCAGCTAAATTGAACTAGTATTTTACATGAACATGGTGAATCACTGACTACTGATGGTGGGGCAGTTTTTTTCTTCCGTGCGAAAGAAGCCGCAGACACGTTGGAAATACCAGGTATGGTTTACTTGTATCTTCAGTCAAACAGGAACTGTTTCCAGGAAAGGTGTTTGACAGTTCATACGTCTGTGTTTAGATTAGTGTGTTAAATAATGTGTCTTTGACCTTCATTGTGTATTGATTATGTTGTGTTGAAATAAACTACAAACAAGGGAAAAAACCCATTCTTTTAATCTTCTCACCTTCTTTCTTTGGTTCCTCACGGTCACATTTACCTTGATTTGACCATTAGGGGAGGGTTTTTGTCTTCCCAGTTGTGAATCACATCGATTCATGGCCATCGACACTCCCTCGCAACACAAAAATTGTCTTAAAAAATATTGTTAAATCTCTAGGCTACAAGATCCAGCTCTCAAAAGTCTTGTTCAGTATAGCCCCTTTCACACAACGCGTTGATCCCAGGAAATTGCCGTAAAATTGCTAGAGTGCCTTCTGTGTGAACGCAAACACGTCCCGGGATTGATGCCGGGATCGATGCCAGGATGGGGACCTAGTAACATTGCTGGGATCAGTCCCGGAACGCGTCATGTGTGAACAAAAGCCAGGATCAATGCCGTAAGGGTGTGTCGCAGTGATGACACACGTTAGGGCTGTCAAAAAAATAATTAGAATTTCGAATTTTCGTCGAATTAATAAAATAAAAAAAACACAATCGAATGCAAAAAACGTGCTTTCGAATTTTTGGTGTGTCAAGAGGTGCGCGAGACATGATGATGATGTAACTGACGCGTAACTTTTTCTGTTAGCTTACACGGCGCGGTGCGGTTGTGTTGTTTATTTTTTAAAACTTTTACATGCATACATCAGTGTTGCCATGTCCACTTATTATAAGCGTTTTGGGCTTGTTTAAGTTCGGCTCATAAAGCTCATGAGGAGGTGCGGGTCATGATATTTTGGTATTATTTTCATCAAAGCATTTTGATTTATTTTGCTTTTTTATGGGCTTGTTGTTGGCTTTTTCTAGCAAGATCTGGCAACACAAGTCAAGACTCGTAGTGATTTTCTTGCACCGCACATACAGAAGAGAGAAACATCTCTGATGCAGGTTGAAATACCTCATTAACAACTAGTTGATCAGTTTGGTTCTGTACACGCTGCGTAGGATTTTTGTGAATGCGATTGTCACTACCTGCATTTTTCATTCGGGTGTAGAATGTGGTGGTCACTTCTTTAAATTACTGAACTGTGTGTGTACAGAACAGGATTAAGGACTAAACTGAACTGACAACCGGATTTAGTGTGGAAGTTATTTAGTGTGTAAGTGATGTAATACAAGTTTTTAGTTCTGATATATATATATGCACACTGATGTCTACGGTAGTGATCAAAATAGAGTAAATCACCTTTAAAAGCAACTTGATGCTTCGAATAAAGATTGCATCGTTACACCAGTAGGTGGCGACAAGTGACTGTTAAAACTGTATTTGTCATTGAATCATCCATTCAAGAGATCTGTTCAAAAATGCAGCGTCATCCAGTAATTAAACAAGTGTCTTTATGAGTGAGTCATTGAACCATTAATTTAATTAATTAAAAAATAATTTAATATATTTTTTTAAGTAGACTGCAGCAACATTTTATCAAACTTCCAGGAAATTACGTGTTATTTTGTTTGGTTGTCATTTCAGAATTGTGGGAGATTGTGATTCTCAATTAATCCAGAATCGTGCAGCTCTAATAGGTTATACCTCTTCAAATATTTGAGATGTCACTGTTGCTGCCACTATTTTAATAAGTTACAAGGAAACCGAACTTCAATTATTTTAAAACTGCAGTCCGTAACTTTTTTTGTGTTTAAAATTTATATGATAAGCGAGTGCATCATGAATCCACAGGTATCCACACATTCCTGTGTGATTCGCCATAGACATAAACACACAGAATTAGCTCCGGCTACAGTGTTCTTCCGCAAGACGCATACAATTCTGTTTATTAACCGCTAGAGCGCCAAAAGTTACGGACTGCAGCTTTAAGGCAGAAAAGCATGTTTGCACAGTTAAAAGTTTATGTTGTTAATCCATTTATGTTAATAAACTATATTCTAAAATGTAATTAATGATATCTCCAGGCTTCAGTCATTGTCAGGATACTTTTCAAGCTGGCAGCATTATAAAATTATACATCATGATAAATATTACTATCGATCAATATGGAAAAATAAAATTGTGAAAAATATCATATATTGCCCAGCCCTAGCTCAAACTAAACATTTGATCAGTTTTATTTTCTATACTTTGTCTATGAGGTTTGCCATTTGTCCAACCCTGTTACCAGATCTATGTGATTGTGTTGCTTTATATCAATAAACATAAAATTGGGGAAATGTATAAAATTAATCAAATAAAAACAGCCACAAATGGTAATTATTGGAGTCCAAGGATTATTATTATAGGAATCAATTGCCAGAGTTAAACTTTTTTTACAAACACATCCTTTTGGCCCTGTTTACAGCTGGTATTAAGATGTGTTTTGGTAGATCGGATCACAAGTGGACGACACTAAATACAGGTGTAAACGGGGTCTAACACGTTTTGAGCTTGTCCACTTTCAATCACTTCCAGAGGTAATTGAAAACGCATTCGACCACATGAGCGTTAACACTACTTTTCTGGAAGTGGTGAAAGTAGACAAGCTCAAAACGTTTTAGAGTTTGTGTTTTGTGTTCAAACAGCCACAAAAGACCATCTACTGACCTAATGAGTAAACATTATGGAAAGAGCTCTAGCCGGATGGGATTTAAACTATCGGCTGAAGAAAGATCCAAGTTTGGTTTGAAGGAAAAACATACCAAGCTCAATGTTCTCTCACCATTCCTGATTTCTCAAACACACTCACAGCGTTCGGCTGGTCTTGTGGGTGTCAGATGATACATATCAAATTTCAGGAGCATTTATGGATGATACATACCAAATTTCATACAAGTTTAGACAAACAGCCCAGGATGAGTGTTTAAAAAAAAAAAATCATGTGTCTTGCAGAAATGTTAATCCCTATGACTGTCTAGTTTTGGTGCACTGGAAGATTCAGAGCAAAAGGGCATGCTTATTTCTGCCTGTACTCTTCTGTATTTATTAGAAAATGTCCGTTAGCTTACTTTAGTGGCACCCTGTGGCCGATTCTCACGAGATTTGATTTACAGCCTCATGTAAGACACCCTACATATCAGCCAAATTACACAATCTCAGTTTAAGTGATTAGCTGCTGAAATTTGCTTGGCTGTCTGTGGCCTTTTTTCTTTTTTTCAATTGGTATTGTAGGCATATATTAGGAACTACACCATAAAGATACGCAAAGTAAGGTAAAAGCAGGAGACAAAATAGTGCTAAAAACTACTGCTTTACAACATCATTGTGTGATGTTAAAAAACTTGAGATGGAGATATTCTCTTATCTTGTTAGGAGACAACACGGCATATAACAAGATTAAACAGAAACATAAAGCAATATAAAAAATGAAAAAGAACAGGTACTGTATATGAATGTATATTAAAGTAATATGAAGAAGATAAACAACATAATTTAAGTACAACACAGATTGCATTTGAGATCAACTTTTTTATGTTGTGCATCAAAGTACATGTAAATAATTCTTAATACACTGAAAAAAATGATTCGTTGAATTTAATTTAAAAAAATGATCGTAAGTGGTTGCACACAATTGATTTTAGCTACATTTAAACAAATGTAATAAGTTGAACTAAAATTAAGTTCAACTTAATGCATTTGTTTAAATGTAGCTAAAATCAATTGTGTGAAACCACTTAAGATATTTTTTTTTATTAAATTCAACGGATATTTTTTTTCGGTGTAATAATTGCATTCATGGAAAACTGCATGTAAATAGATGTGAAGAGGTTTGATTATGATGTAAACATCTTATTTCAGTTTGAGTCCCACTCTAATTATTACAAATAATCATATCATTGGCGCACATGTAAACAGACAAAGCCTCTTGATGACATCACATTCGAGCAACTATCATTAACTGGTGCAGAGATTTACTGCAGTGAGATGTGGAGGCGCTGCATGACATTCGGTGGCTGATTGTGCCATGAGTCAGGGTTTATTTTCCTGGTGGATTCTTCTAGGAAAACCTGGATATTCCTGGTGTCTTGCTTAGAAACAGCCCAAGCCGTCAGTGCTGGTTCAAAAGAGTAATTTTTATAAATGATTAACTGAGGTTTCTTGTAATTATTGGAAGGAGAGAGTGCAGCAAAAGAAAAATAAAGGACAGTAAGGTGTTAAAGTCTTTCTGCCTTACAACTGTGGACAAACAAACTTAATCTTAATATTTTCTATAAATAATTGTAATTTTTAAAATAAATGAATTAGCTGGTAAGAAATCTGGGTTGTATCTGCGAGTCAATGTAGTCGAGTCGGGCCGTTTCAGCCCATGCCATCCGAATCTCAGTCCGACCAGGAAACCAAAGTTGGCAGCCCAGGTTTAGGTTAGATACTCAAAAATGTCAGCATTAATAAAAATGTGTCATGTTCCTAAAATTATTTTGGCTGTTCAAATTGAAAATCATACCCAAAGATATCTACTTGTGAGAAAATTATTCACCAATATATAATTTCATGACAATAAAATTGCCATGCCCTTCACATTAGTCTGGACGTTAAAGGTTTCATTCATCAAGTACATACTTTAGTATAATCTCTGACAATACATTTCCATAATGTCACACACTGGCTAGACTTGATAATCCAAACTAAGGCTTAAAGCAGAAGAATTGAATAAACATCAGGAACGATACAAAGAAACACCAGCACAAAACTTTAGCACAAGACAACTGAGGGTTTAAATACATAAGATAATGAGTAACAGGTGAGACACTAATCAATGAAACAATGAATCACTATGGCAACTAACAAGACCACAATGGAAACTGAAACTAAAACAGAAACTGAACGCAGGCAAACCAAAAGAATATCAAAATAAGAGTCCTTGAAATCAGAGACATAGGGAATCGTGACACATAATTGCTCTTTTACAAGTATGAATATGTGCACTTTTCACATGTTTTAATCAGATATGAACGCAGTGTTGTGCAAAATGTGTAAATCACGTTGTGATTGAGCTCTTTCAGTTACAATGGATTAAAACATGGACAATGAATAACTGAAATATAAAACATACTAAATATTGTACAGTAGTAGTGTACTCACTATATTATTATTAATCCAGGAGATCAGCCAGGACAGTTTTCACATGTTTTATTGTAAATGTTGATATGCGTTTAAATACATGAAATTATTAAATATTTGGTGTAAAATTTGTTTTGTCAACTACAATGTTTATAGACTAATATTAGATGCAATTTTATTTAGTAAATATAAATATAAATACAATTATACAATTTTATTTAGTAAAATTTACTAATATGGAATGAACACTGACTAAATTTAAATAAAGTTTAAAATGAAATGCACTTGTTGACTGCCAGGTTTGTTCTTTTGCAATGAGCAATAAAACAGGTTGCTGTTTGTTGTTGAGTTATGCCTTGCGCCCTCTTGTGGACCGTTGATGTAAAGTCTGGTGTTCTCTGATCTTTTCTTCTAACTCAGTGCTTCTCAAACCTGTTCTGGAGACACTGCAGAACACAACTGCACATATTGCATGCGGTGGTGTAGTCATGACCATAAAAGTTGATTACTATTACCCAAGCACTCCCTTAACCCCTCATTAAAAAAAGAATGGTATAACGATAACAATCCTTAGAAATCATAATACACAAACAGCCCTAGGGAAGAAGTAAGCATAAGGCATATGTGCGTGTGACCCTGACTACACTGATCGCATATCTTCCTTTTGTCCTCAATTCAGGGGCCGGTTGCATAAACCGCTAAGACTAGTCTTACGAGTTAGACATCACATTTTTTTCTTTAAGACTGTTCATAGCTTTTTTTAAGTCGGTTACATAAAAATGTAGATTAGCCTAATTTGATACCGAAAAGTAAGACTGGCTGCCCCAGACTAACTGATAGTGGGTCACACTAGAACTTTAGACACTGTCTTAACATAATAGCCATGTTTATGCAACAGTCTCCACTTATGAGCTGATGATCTAAATCAGGCGTGTTAGATTAGGGAAACACTCACAGTGTGTGGTGACATGTTTGAGATTTAGAAGCACTGGGTGTATAATTTGGGTGTGTATCAATCAGCTCCCTAGTTCACTAGTCAGGGCACTGATCAGGGAGTTGGCCATTTCAAGGGCCGTCTCAATCGCTGAATCCTTCCAGTGCACTGAAATGTTCGCTCCCTAAAAAGTCCCACAATGCACTGTGAAAACCAGGGAGCATCGATGCTCACTATGTTCTCTCAGTTCTGAAGCACGAAACTTGCTCACTGCGCATAACGAAACGTGATAGATGTTCTTAAAAATATAAACCATTATTTAATTATATTTCTGCATAAACATGCGTCGCTAGACAGGCTAGCTAGTTGATTTTTAACGATTCCGATTTCGATTCTGCTTATAGATTAAAATTCTTATCGATTCCTAATTTCGATTCCAATAAGGTAAAAAAACAAAAACAAAAAAAACTTGGATATCATTCACATTTAGTCTTATTGCAAAATATTTAATTGTAGCTGAATATCATGAACAAAGATCAACAGGCTAAAGAACACTTACACAAGGAGCGTTTGCCTGTGGTTTAAAAAATATTATAGAGAAACAACTAGTAAACACTCAGTAATTTTAAAAGAATAAATAAAAAATTAGCAATCGCAACAAATAGAAACAACTGAATAAAGATACGATTGAAATAAACAGTGTTTTAAGATTTTCCGGTATTCGGGTACAGAAACTAATCAAGTGTAAAATAACACTGCAGTTTATAAATAAAATACATTACAAATATAGTTATTTAGTCAAGAACAGCGAGTGAGTTTTATCTTTGTGTTTTGTTGTTTGATTAGTGTTATTATAGAGACGGCAGCAGGAATATTAGGCTGCTGTCACTGTAAGAGCTGCACAATATCGTTGCACGCCTGCATCACTGAAAACAGCGCGTCTCGTGCTTGAATAGTTTGAAATCACATTAAAATGACTTTTTCTGTGAGTGCGTTTTGGATGTGTGTGCAGCACAGAAAACACTCACACTTGAATGGTTTAAAGTCATATTGAAATGCTCACAAAGGAATCGATGAGAGGATTCAAAATTTTAATTTTATAACAAGTATTCGATTCCCAACCCTAAATCTAGCTAACATTTATAATTTATTAACGGCTGAAATGTTGCACGTATATGTAACAAGCAAAGTATTTATCATACTGTGCTTTAAATAACATTACAAGTAAGCCAGCGTCCTCTACTGTCCTTACCAGTGCCCGAATTCATGAACACGATACACTGATTCACGAGCTCGGGAGCTGATTGAGACACACCCTTCAAATTTACTTTCTCAGCTCTGCCGGGGAGGATTAATTGCTCATTTTAAGTGTATTGCATACTCTGTTTTCTGCACCTCATAGAGAAAAATCTAAGAGGGGAGAAGATTCATCGCAATGGAGTCAGGGAACGAGTGAAAGAAAGGAGGAAGAGCAGTCCAGAAAAAAAGGACAAATGGAAATCAGACGACAACTCTCTGTTCACACAACTGGGTAAGTGTGTAGCCCTCCAGTTTCATCGTCTACAGATCTGCCAAAAAAGACTTCTGCTGTCTGAGATGAGCAGCTGTTGGAGATGTGAATGGCCAATTCAGTTAGATTTAAAAACTTATTTTTTGTTTTAAATCAGAATGAATCCGTTCGATTCAATCCACTGACCAGCAGTGCAATTCAGTTGCGCTTTTAAAATGCATTTTTATGGTTCTTAAAGTTACCCTGTAGTCAATAATTTTACCCCTTAAAACTAATCTTTGATCACCGAAATGACATTTAAAAAAAAAAATATCTTGAATGTAACTCGACACCCTTGCCTCATTTAGTATGCGCAGTTCTATGAATATGCAAATGAGCCCCGCCTCCACTCACTCACTCAGCTCAGAGATCCACTGGTTGACGATCACACGTTGATCTGATTGGTTACAAGGTAGTTTGTGACGTCAGAAACACCAGCGATTTCAAAGCGTGTTTTTGAGACTGTCTTTGGTTCACTGCAGTTTTAAGGAGGAAATACTCAGCAATGCTGTCGACTTATGAATTTACACATGGTTTGTCATACAGCAGAGGTTCTCAACATTTTTTGTTTTTCAGTCTATACCGCCACATCAGGATCTTTCACAAAATATATATATTTTTGAGAGATTTTTTTCCTTGAGGAAATTTGCCATGTACTGTACCTGATAGGCCCCAATTAATCGACAAATTAATCGAACTCGAATCAAAATGCAGGCTTTTGGTTAAAATTCAAATTGTGAAATTTGTGTCAATGCCCAGCCTGGAAATAATGATATATAATCACAACCTTTAGGTCAAATTGTGCAGTCCTACAAATAAACATATTTTTTAACTCACAATTTTTTGCAGAAAATTCGCAATTCAATATCTTTTCCCCCAAATCGTTCAGACTCTGGTATGGTAGTCCTCCAGGAGCCAGGTTGAACACCCTACTGGGATCACAGTTGATCCGCGAACCGTACGGATCGTCTGCCCCACGGTTCGGCGCGCTTGTGATTCGTGGATTAAGTGTTAAGTTTAACCATCATAGAGTGAAAATGTACCATTTGCACGTGTTTTTTCTTGACAATTTACACATTCAAGCGATTTTAAAACATTCAAGCCAGAGAGGCGAAAGAGAGAGAGCCGCGCACACAGAGAGAGACTGGACACATACACATAAAATGATGTTAAAATGACCGTCTCTGCATATTTTCTCGTAAATGCAGTTGGTCATGTCTTAAGTGAGGTGAGAAAGAAATAGGATGTGTATCAGTATATTAGATCCGTGCATTCGGTCCTAAAGTGTCAGCGGCCTAATATTCCTGCTGTGTCAATAATGTTAATCAAACAACAAAACACATCTTTAACAAAGATTAATCTATATTTAATTTATACAGTGAACACTATAGTGTTATTTTACATTTTAATGATTACATGTCTGTACCTGAATACTACTGTTAGACCTTTATTATATTGTATTTACTTATGCTTATAATTTGTGTATTTTGTTCTTGTATTTTGACTATTCACTTGTCTTTCAAGTGTAATTATTAAAAGCTAGATTTTTGCAGTGGTATCGAAGTACTTAAAGTGGGATTTAAGTAATAAATGAAAAGCAAAGTTGCATTAACCCCCCTCCCCCCTTTTTTTTTCCCCCCTGGTCTGAAAAAATGATCTGATCCGTGACTCAAAAACCATAATATGATCTGAACCGTGAGTTTAGTGATCAGTTGCACTACTACACCACACCAAAAACCAATTTTGTGCATTGAGACACAGACAAAGATCGGTCCACTCATTGTTTAATGCACATCTTTTCCACAGGTTTCTCCAAATCCTTCCCGCTGGACGGTTCGCCGTTTGACAGCTGGCTGGCTCAGTCGGTTCACATCACTGCAGATAACATGCTGAGCCAGTGGTCTCTCTCCGGAGAGAGCGACGACCCGTCCGCCAGCCTCCTGCAGGGCGAGGAGAACCTGCTCAGCCTGATGATGGACCACTCCATGAAGTCCACCTGGAAAACTCCTCAGCTGGGACGCAAAGCGAGAGGCGTGCCACGCAGCCGCAGAAAATCCGCCTCGCTTCCTCGGACCGGTTCCACGGTTAAAGGCAAGGTTTGGTCCAAACGAGGAGAGAGATCGTTCCACCGGCACAGCCGTAGCGAAGCCAGGCCAGACCCGCTTCAACCAGCCATTTCCAAAATGGACTCGTGCCACATTTCCGAGGAGCACGGGTCTTGGGATGGCACTGGGGATACGGATTCGCAGGTGGCCTTACGTCTACGTGTACCTAGACAAGGCAAGTCACGGTCTAAGAGTGAAACTTCGCTGTTGAACAGCACATCTGCACCGGACACTGAGACGGATGGTTATTTCTCCGACGCAGAACAGAGTGACACTGAATTTCGTTCGTCCAGGCGAAAGTTACGCTTGCCCCAACTGCATGCTGGGAAGGAGCAAGTAGTGCGGCGAAGCGTGCTCGCCTCCTAAAGCTATTCCTGGATGTCGCTTTAGTGTTGTCACGTCATCAGAACGAGGCTCGGTTTCTCAATGCATACGTTTCCAGACCTTCAGCTGTAATGGCTTGTGTTCTTATCCCTGTTTTATCTGTCAGAGTATATTAGCCAGTCGCCTACATTTATGCAACCATAACCATTTGTGCTTGACAAAACAACGAGGAACAAGAAAAAGTCGAAATGAACACTGTTGGATGTGTCCTTTTGGGAAGCAATAGGATCTGTCCTGGAACTGGGACAATGACGTGGGCATTATAACGTCTGTTCAGGTTGTGTTTGTTTTGAATGAACATGTATGTTGTGTGTCTTCAGAGGATGTGGCTACTTTAAAATGATTTACCAGAGAAAATATGACACAAATAAGCACAAATAGCCATTGGGGAATGTAGCACACGTCATATCCATACGCTTTGGCAGAGTCTAGACGTACCAGCATCATGAGCAAGGCCCGCTTCAGCGTAATCCTTGCGTGTACGTGTGTGTGTGTGTGCCAGTGGACAGATCCGAGCACAGTTGGGTCAGTCTATCTCAAGTGGTCCAAAAGAGTTGGTTGCTTGGCCATTTTTATTTCCCCCCAGATTTCCACTAACTGTAGCTTTGTAACCAGCTAAATCTTAACCTAATTTTTACAGCCAATAGAGTTGCATCTGTGAATATTTAAGCAAAGTCTCTAAATTGACGTTCTGCATGTGCACGATAAACCATTTGGGAGCAGACGTCACAGTTTCGTCACACACATTGTGTCGGCAGAACAACCGTCGTCGAAGACGAGCTTTTAAGTGAAACGCAGATGTTTATGGTTGCAAGCCAACAAACGGACAGACTGGACCGATGAAATCTGCGACAATTACCCTATTATTAAAGCATGAATCTGATCTACATAATATTCAAATATTAGCCCTACAGTTACCACATGTGGTAACATATAAACCTTAAACATTTTTATCTCACAATTCAGACTTTTTTTTTCTCGCAATTGGGAGTTTATATCACAATTCTGAGGAAAAAAAATACATGAACTCACAGTTCTGAGGAGAAAAAGTCAGAATATTGAGTATTATAAACTTGGAATTGCAAGGAAAAAAGTCAGAATTGTGAAATATAAACTCGGAATTACCGTTTAATTGTTTATTCTGTGGCTTCCATCGACTGCTACCCATTATTTCTTGTAATACGGCACAGCAACATAGTGTCGGCCCACACATGGATTTCACACGGCCCAGATGTGGGCCGAATCTGGGCCGACACTGTTTACTACGCCGAGGTAAACAGTGTTTACTATATTTTCTGCCACCAGGTAGAACAAAACACCCAAATGGTCTACATATCTACAATAGGTACCCCATAATACAACATTACGGCTGAGACTCGAATCCTTCCGATTATAAACTGACCGTGAAGTTGAACTCTGAGTGGTTGTGATCATTGCATTTTGTATAAAATGTTTACATAATGTTTGTGTATTTTGTAATCTAATCTAAAAATCAGTTTTTGTTTCAAGGAACATCTCGAGTCAATGCTGAGGTTTCCGTAAACGTCTGTGTAACACAAAATTTGTAATACCAAATGCTAATTTTTCAATACCAATACATAGAGGTAATCACATTAAAAATGGTCAGGCAATCTCCACTGGACCACTTGTGACGGTGTGACCCTGTTACATCTAAATATAATGTCTTACCTTTTTCTTACTTTTTGTGAGATTCAAAACTTGTTTTGGTCCATTTGTCCAGAAAAAACATTTGTCATTCTCCATTAAAGCGTGCCTTCTGTAGCCCCCCCCCCCCCCCCCCATTTTAACACGATGAAGGCAATCAGAAATGGTCCGAAAGCTTGTATGAAAGTGTTGAGGCCGTAGATGTTCTTGGTGCCTAGAAAACAGCTTCCAACAATCATCAATCCTGCATTAGCAAAAGTGCTGTTCATAAACCAACGTCTGTCAGTCAGTTCTTCAGTTTAATGACATTGGTGACGTCTAATGAATCAACTCGTGGTGTTTATCTCAGGGTTAAAGAGAAGAAGTGATCGCAATCATGTGAAGAGTTAAAACCTGTACATTCACCAACGACTCTGTGTTTCTTTGGCAAGTGTGTTGAGCGGATCTGAGAGGAAACACTGAGTTTCTTTTCTTTCTGGCTATTTTATTATTTTATTATTATTGTATGATGATGCCAAAGAAAAGCAAGTCAGCATATGCTCTGAAGTGGATGTAAACCTTGTGTCCTGATCTTCTGAAGGTCTCGACCTGCACTGATGTCCACCTGTACACTCCTGGATCGCATCATCAATCGAGCACACGCGTGATGAAGTCTGATGCTCTATCCTGAAATGTTTTGTTTACGAGACAAAACCAACTGATATGTGGCGTACGTGAGCAAGAGTGTGTGTTCTCTCTGCACACCTGAGGGATTCACCCAACTAGGACACTTCTGTCCTCATGTATTCAGTCTCATGTCGTTCCAAACCCGTATCAATGTGTCTTTCCACGCAGAGGAAGTAAATGGGTCCAAAAAAGTAGTCGTCGTCGTCCATGCGCTACATTCCAGTCAGAATGTTAGTCTTTATTGACTGAAAACCTTCCCTTCCACCGTTGTGACATTTTGCGAACCGCATTGTTACCAAAGGTGTGCTGTGTTCTAGTCTTCTGATAAACAAACAAGTGGTTGTCATGTTGTGTACCACAGAAGAGTCATACGGGTTTGGAACGGCTCCACAGTGAGAAGAACGAACTCCTCGTTCTCACTCTTCATTGGCTTAAAGGAGGAGCTCTCTTCAGAATGAACATTTCCTGATAATTTTCTCTCCCCGACGTCATCCACGATGTTCATGTCTTTCTTTCTTCAGTGGAACAGAAATGAAGGTTTTTGAGGAAAACACTCCAGGATGTTTCTCCATATAGTGTCTTCAATGGGGTCCAACGGGTCGAAGGTCCAGATGTGAGTTTCAGTGCAGCTTGAAAGTCTCGACACGATCCAGCCGAGGAATAAGAGTCTGATCTAGACAAACCAGCGGACATTTATAACAAAATAAACATTTATATACTTTTAACCACAAATTCTCGTAGATCTCACTAGATTTGCGATGCGCCACACATCACGTAATTACGTTGAAAGGTCACGCAAGACGTTTACAAAGCGAATGTGCAGAGACTAAGTAAAACATTTACAAAAAAAATAAAGTAATTAAAAGGTAAAACAACGATGTCGGACGATTTTGAAGTTTTCCTCCCTACCCTACATTTATAAACCGGACCTTTCAACCTAATGTGTGGCGCATCAGCATTTGTGGTTTAACAGTATATAAATGTTAATTTTGTTATAAATGTCCGCTGGTTTGTCTAGATCAGACTCTTATTCCTCGGCTGGATCGTGTCGAGACTTTGAAGCTGCACTGAAACTCACATCTGGACCTTCGACCCGTTGGACCCCATTGAAGACACTATATGGAGAAACATCCTGGAGTGTTTTCCTCAAAACCCTTCATTTCTTTTCCACTGAAGAAAGAAAGACATGAACATCGTGGATGACGTCGGGACGAGTAAATTATCAGGAAATGTTCATTCTGAAGAGAGCTCCTCCTTTAACTCGTGACGCTGTCTGACCACAGACAGCGACCTGTACAGATCTCATGTATCTCAGCTGCTTTAATAGGAACTAATCATAGATGCTGGTCATTGCCGTTCTCTGGTTCAGTCATGGAAATACTGTGCCTTTAGTGAAATAGTTTCAGCCGCCTGCAAGAGTTCATGCTTCTTTTTCATGCTTCGTTGTACCAAAACTATAACATATACTCTACGTAATCTCTGTAAATGTTCAGCTTCTGTGCAAATCATTTTCCTCCCACAGCGTAACAGGGCGAGAATGACAGAGTAGATCTTGTATTTGTTGGCAGATATGTTGTTATTGAGCTATCCACTTCGACATCTTTGCACTTATTGTTCTTTTGTCTCTATTGCTGGCGTTCATTTATAACTGGCGGCTGCTGGTAATCAAAACCATCAAGGGGTGTGCGATATTGACAAAAAATATTTTAATATTTCCTGCTAACAATAATTAGATAATGGCTAGTTTAGGCCAAGCGGCAACCTTCCGGTCTCTCTTGAATCCAACACTGAAGTGACTTAGACTGCAGTTCATCGACTGGCCACTAGAGACAGGCTCCAAAAGAGAGTCAATCCCATAAACCCCCATGTTAAAATGCCCAACTTTACAGCAGAAAAAAAACATGTTTACAACC
Organism: Abramis brama; assembly: GCF_963993115.1. NCBI lineage: Eukaryota > Metazoa > Chordata > Actinopteri > Cypriniformes > Leuciscidae > Abramis > Abramis brama. The sequence goes on from NC_139977.1 coordinate 2,749,719, forward strand.
TGGTACTAAAAGTGGTTTTGGTCAATATAGCTAATGTTGCCCTTCATGACGACTGTGAGGGGGTGAATATTTTTTATAACTCATCCGTTTAAATTATATTAAGCCTTAATTTCTGCGTAATTAGGGTGTGGCCACTTGAGTGACAGGTGGATTGCCGCTGATGTCACTACTAGCCGTTTGTCTGCTGTCTGTTAGCGTCACGTCAGCTAATCCGCCTTGCTGCACATATTCGGTTATACGGGAGTGACGCGCGCCCAAGATGGCGATGGCCGGCTCCGCCCACTTTGGGCTTCAAAAATGCTCTTCAGAAACATCAAGCACAAAAAGTGACATCACAGAATATGTCCATATTTTTATACAGTCTATGGTTTAGGCCTGTCATGGACAGCTGACTCACGAAAACGTTCATATTCTTCATTTTCTGGTAGTTTGCACCAGTAATGAACTCTTCCATTAAAATGTCCACTAATTTGCACTTGAAGTGGCGTTTAGATGTATTTACACCGACTGTTCAATGCCGTTTAGAGGTGGCGTGAATTAATTTACACTGCAATTACAATTGCATGAATAATGCAAATAAATATTAAAAATGAAATACTTTAAATAGGAAACTAAAACCCCCAGTAGGCAAGTCACAGTTAATGAGTGAGTCACTGAATAATTCTAAAATGTATAAAATCAATGTCACATTTGCAGTCGTGCTGATATCAGGGAAATCCGCACACTTGCTCATGTGACATTGCTCAACTGCATCATATGATATAAATATAAAAGACACACAGAGCATTTGTTTTTTCCTTCGAGTTTTGGGGGTAATTCTAACTAGGCTTCGTCTCCGTTCACTCTCTTAGTGCCGTACTAAAGGCACTCGTTACTTAAGATTTTAAAACTCCATAGCAATCATCTGTGACTACCAACCACCTAGTAACACCATAGCAACCACCAAAAATACCTTAGCAACCGCCCTGTACACCCTAGCAACTGTCTAGAAACGCTCTAGTAACCACCCAAAATACCCTAGCAACCACCCAGAACACCTAAGTAACTGCTTAGCAACCACCCACAACACCCTAGCAACCACTTAGAACACCCTAGCAACCACCCAGAAAACCCTAGCAACGCCATAGCAACCACCCAGAAAACCCTAGCAACGCCATAGCAACCACCCAGAACACCTTAGCAACTGCCTAGCAACCACCCACAACACCTTAGTATAAATAAGTTACATGTGATTGGTTGCTACTACGTTGGACGATACTGATTGGCTGCCAGGAAATGGCAGGTCCCTCCTAATATGGCAGGGCTTCCGGCTGTCAACGGCAACTACTTCCTTTCTCATATGTATTAACTCGTTATTTCATCTGACTCCATAAATGAAAAAGGTTTTAAGGTTAGGTGTTTGGTTTGTGCAAAGCGAGTGACATACTCAATAATGTCAGCTCACATTGTTAAAAACAACAATTCCTAAATTATCGTAGACGACACATCGCACACCCCTTTTCTTTTGGCATGAGTGGTTCCTCTCATCCATGGAGTAAAGTTACAGGGAATCTACAACTGGCCTCGTAATAATCAGTTCCTCTGGTGGATTCCTCAATGCAAACAGTTGAATCTGGCTGAAGAAGAGTCATATTTCATCCACAGATATAAATTATATTTTGCATAAAGAAAAAGAAGCCATTTTTTAGGAATATTAAGGTTCTTTTTATTTTTATTATTATATTTTTTTTTTGTGTGGCATTTTCAAGCACCCAGAGGTCCTTCAGTGTTGTGGTTTACCCGTGACTAACCCTGCGTTTGCTGAGGGCCGGTTCACTGATGCTCTGAACTTCATTATGAAAGATCTCGTTTGTCCAACAGTAGCTTGTGCTGGCATATCAAAGTCTGAACTCTCTCTCCTGACTTGTTTACTGGTAATACAAATCTTAAATGAATGAAGCACAGGAGAGGTGAAGCACTAGCAGGCTTTAGTCTATTAAGGTTCACTTGTGTCCCGTACATCTATCGCTCGACACGGTTACGATACGATGAAATGAATGTTGCAGGAGTTTATCCTTCTATGTTCTTTGTTTCAAAGAATGTTGTGCCATTTGTTAATAGCAGAGAGAACTATTGAACATATACAAAAAAAAAAGAGCTATTTTAAATTATTTTACTTTTTTTGTTTTTTTGTTTGTTTTTTGCTATATTTATTTTCTTGTATTGGAAATCTTTATAGAAGGAGAAAAAAAAGACAAGTATTTTTCATCAGTGCAAAAACCTATTTTTCCGTTTTGTACATTTTCCATGTTAAGCAGTCTTTAGAGCAATATAATGTTCATGTGACTGTATGTGCATGCTGTGTGTGATGCCTTAATAACAGCCCCGTCCCATCATCGCCAGCGCTCGGCTGTGCTCGACCAGTGCACTCAATAAAGCTGTGCTTTCTGTCTACACGTCTCTGCTCTGTGTGTGTGCACGAGACACAACTACACACCAGCACAACTCAAGCTTTCAGTCAGCTCAGCTCTTTCTTCAGCTTAAATCATTTCACCAGACGGTGGTGATAAGTGACTGTCAGACACATGCACATATTTGCTCAAATCTGTGTAAAATATGTTTTCACTCAGAAATCATGATTCATCAAGTTCACATTCTATGATAAAATTTAGGACCAACTGAAAGCACACACACACTCCAGCATCAATCGGACAGCCAGTTTGCTATTCATTACTTACAGAGGTGGACAGTAACAAAGTACATTTACTTAAGTACACTTTTTGAGGATCTGTACTTGAGTATTATTTTTTCCGGAAACGTTTTACTTTAACTTCACTACATTTGAAAGACAAATATCATACTTTTTACTCCACTACATTTCTGTCACTGTCCTTGAGTAGAAAGTAGTAATGTCAGTCAGTGGGTGATTTTGGTTCAGGGACCTGCAGGGGTTGCACTTTGGCTGGAAATGAAAGTCGGATTGATGCCAGAACTCGACTGATGTTGGTTTCTGACGTCAACCCGATTTTCGTTTTCAACGTTGGGTTTGGTCTTCTACATGCGAATTTTGTCATTGTTGTGGAGCACACTAGCTTATAGATAACAGTAAGGCTAACATATTCATACTAAAAGCCCAAAAACTTTAAATAGGGCAGTATTTGAGTGAACAGCCATTTGGGTGTCCGAAACCGTTGTGGACGTTATTGAGTGACTTATTCAGTCTCACATTCAATCCCACTGGAACTGTGTTCTAGAAATATATGTGATATTAATATGAGGGCAGGCATAGATTCAGAGGCATAAGGTACTGTAAGTATTACACACAACAATGCAACAATAATAAAACAATGCATTGAAATTTACTTTTGATACTTAAGTACTTTTAAAAACAAGTCTGTACTTTTACTTAAGTAAAAATCAGTCTTTACAACTTTTACTTGTAACGGAGTAATATTTGACCAGTAGTATCTACTTTCACTCAAGTAAGGAAGTTGTGTACTCTGTCCACCTCTGATCACTTATTTGATGTAATTAGTGGTGCTTGCCAAAGGCAAGGCATCACTATTGTTATTGATCATTCATATTATTCTTATTTTTCCACACAAAAGTTTGGCGTGCAACTCCTCCTGCACCGTTTGTCATAGACCCATGAGTGAGGCGTCAAATCGACCGGCGATCTAAGCAATCGGATGTATGATGTTGTCTCCCTCAGAGGATTTATATTATCAAGCAGCCAATAAGTAGCCTTGCGATATCGCTGTATATCAGCATGGCTGTGATTTGACCATAGGCACGAGGCCCAGGCCAAGTGCCGTACTAAAGGCACTCGTTACTAAAGATTTTAAGAACTCTATAAAAACTCCATAGTAACCATCTGTGACAACTACCAACCACCTAGTAACACCATAGCAACCACCAAAAATACCTTAGCAACCGCCCTGAACACCCTAGCAACCATCTAGAAATGCTTGAGTAACCACCCAAAATACCCTAGCAACCACCCAGAACACCTAAGCAACTGCCTCGCAACCACCCACAACACCCTAGCAACCACTTAGAACACCCTAGCAACCACCCAGAAAACCCTAGCAACGCCATAGCAACTACCCAGAACACCTTAGCAACTGACTAGCAACCACCCACAACACCCTAATAAATAACTATAAATAACTTTATTTATAGAACACAATTTAACAACCATATTTGATCCAAAGTTATTTACAGTGAGAAATATGAGGAATTTAAAAGAAAAAATGTATAAGTAAAAAACACAATTGAAATAAAAAAAACAAACAATATATATATATATATGTGCGTACATACAAACACACTATTCAAGCATACACAGCAGCACATGAATGCTGGGGAGTAAAAATAAGCCTCTAAAAGCATCAAGTGATCACTTTTTGGTTTAGGGTTAGGGTGGGACAGATCAAAGAAATTGATTACATCTTAATGACCCAGAGGCTGTATATGGCTGAATAAAATCGCAAATATTGTCTGGGGTCATTTTGTGCAGTGCCTTGTACACAAAGAGAAGAATCTTAAAGTCAACTCTAAATTTTATCGGGAGCCAGTGCAATGAGGCAAGGACACGAGAAATATGTATGATCCCTTTTCTTGGGTCCAGTCTGGCTGCTGCATTTTGAAGCATCTGTAACCGAGACGGGGTGGATCGAGGTAGGCAAACACACAAAGAGTTACAGTAATCCAGTCGGTGAGAAATAAGTGCATGAATCATGATTTCAATGTCCTTACTAGAAAGTACTTATTAGGAAGTGTTTTGTTTTTGCTACAGATCAAAGTTGGAAAAAAACTACTCTTTATGGCTGCATTTACATGCTTATTACATTGGAGCAGAGGGAAGATTTTTTTGCATGATTGTGTGGGTTTGATTGTTACTTAAGGAGACTAACTATCTTTTAATGGAGTTGGTATTAATGGCATGACCTAGCAGAAGCACAGTTTTATTTTCATTCAGTTGTAGGAAATTATTTGTTGACTTCATCAACGCATTAAAAGAGATTATGAAATGCAAAATTACCAACACACTGCTAAATCTGCTCCTAATGTAGTTTAAAGAGATGATCAAATGAAAATTAATTCCTGGTTTAATTGGGAGATAAAGTTGGCGATCATCAGTGTAGCAAGGATAATTAATGTTCCCTTGCTGTCAGTCATGTTCAACGTTATGTCGACTGACAAATGGGGTCTCACTTGGGAGCCCCAATCACCTCTGAGTTTTAGAAAAACGGCCAATGAAATTCGCATGCTGTGGAATTTGCATGCTAAGCCACTCCGTGTTTTTAAAGAAGCCTTTCTGTCCGTGTGTTTCTGGATATGGTCGTTTCCTGGTCTCTCACTGTAAAAAGTGATCAGCTGACTTAACCCCCACCTCGCTTTTTTTCTTATTAGTGTAAAAGAGACTCAAATAACTCCGTCGATACATCCAAGTTATACACCATTCAAAACTGTTAAATGTCTTCTTTTATTTGTGTACACATAATAAAAACAAAATGTTGTGTTTTTCATAAAATAAAGAAAATAAACATGATGCACGTTCTGCCGTCTCTCTCAATGTGAAGTTCATTCTGAAACGCGACAGAAAATGAAGTGTAACTCAGTGAATACTTGAGACATATGTCTTTACAAAGCTTGAAGTCTCTATTTTTAAATGATGTAAATCATATATCAAAAACCAATATTCTCTGTTTAAGTAATCCATATGAAAGCAACGAGAGGTACAGTTTCTCAAGTACGTCCTCATTATCTCTAATGTGACCACACCCACGCACGCACGCGCAATTGACATGCAAATCGTGTCACGGTTAAATATAATACAAAAAGTGCGAGGACTCAAGTGCGGAAGAATGATAGTTTATTATTAAAAGAAAAACATATACAAAAACAAAACCCACGAGGGGGAAAACAACTAGTAAATACAAACCAAAAACAGAACATAAACTTACTAGGGAATCACAGGGTACGGGAAACATTAGACAACGAACCGACACAGACTGCAAACAAGAGGGGACTTATAAAGGGAACTAATCAAGAGGGAACAGGTGGAAGAACTCAAACAATAATCAGATAACAAGGGGGAGGGATCAGACAATGACATGAGCACATGGCCCAAAATAACAAAACACCCAAGTGCAGCACAAGACAGGACAGGCATGTGACATTACCCCCTCCCTACGGAGCGGCTACCAGACGCTCCATAAGACCAGGGCGGGACGGGAGGGGCAGACCAGGGCGGGAATGTCAGTCCATCTAACAGCCAGGGTGGAGACTTTCCTTCAGGCGGCCAGGGCGGAGCGGACAGTTCATCGGGCGGCCAGGGCGGAGCGGACTGTTCATCGGGCAGCCACGGCATAGACGACCCCTCGGGCGACCACGGCGGAGACGACCCCTCGGGCGGCCACGACGGAGACGACCCCTCGGGCGGCCATGGCACAGGAACAGGAACCGGCTCAGGAACAGACACCGCCGGCTCGGGAACAGGAACAGACACTGCCGGCTCGGGAACTGGAACAGACACCACCGGCTCGGGAACAGACACCACCGGCTCAGAGGCGGCCATCTTGTCTGAAGACACAGGTTCGGCGGCGATCATCCTCTCCAAAGACACAGGCTCGGCAGCCGTGACGTGAACACGCTCGGCGGCGGCCATCTTGTCCGAAGACCCAGGCTCGGCAGGCGTGACGTGAACAGGCTCGGCGGCGGCCATCTTGTCCGAAGACACAGGCTCGGCAGGCGTGACGTGAACAGGCTCGGCGGCAGGCGTGACGTGAACAGGCTCTGGATCGGCCGACCTGACCTGAACAGTCTCTGGATCGGCAGACGTGCCGAGCAGCTCGGGCGGGGCCGGCAGGGCGAGCAGCTCGGGCAACTCACAAACGAGCGCACATAGTCAGCGCTGAACTGCCTTAATACGTTCATATGTTAAAAAAAATGTCATAGGCTCCTGGGGTACATGGCATCCGCAGCCAGGGTAACACCGCTTGGATTGGTGCATATGAGACCATCACACCGATCTGTCCTCAAACTTTCAGTTCTTGGTCAGACCTTGCCTTTCTACGGGCAGGAGTCCCCTTAGAACAAGTGTCCAGGCATGTTGTTGGCTGGAAGACTCCCCGGAGATGCCCGGTCAGTACTGTGCTTTCCTTTCGGCAAGAAAGGCTGGAGCAGAGGCTGTCCCCCTTCACCTTGAAAGTGTATGTTGCCTTCGCGGCACATCACGTTGCAGTGATCGTGGGTTACTGGGAAAGCACGACCTGATCGTCAGGTTCCTGAGAGGCGCCAGGAGGCTAAATCCTCCCAGGCCATGCATTTCTTGCTGCATTAAAGATGAAATGGTTAACTTCTGTTTTTGCGCAGGCACAGTGAGGGAAAAACACTGAGTTTAGGGCAATCGGTTCGTAGCTCTGCTTCAACAGTGCGATAACCTCACGAGAGGCGACCAAAATTTCGGACATGTTCGAAATCCATCCGACCATCCAATTGCCTGTCGAGAGAGGTTAATCGCCTCTTGTTTCCCCCTGTACACTGCACGACAAACGACACACGATAAAGCTGAAAATCGCCCCAACCCGAAAAAAAACGCACTCTGCAGGAGACAATAATAACAGCAAAAACATTTTCTTTACCCACGACAAAGAAGAAATGAATGTTGAAGGCATTTATGTACTATACAAAATTTTAAAGGGGTGGTTGATTATGATTTGACTTTTCTAACTTTAGTTAGTGTGTAATGTTGCTGTTTGAGCATAAACAACATCTGCAAAGTTACAATGCTCAAAGTTCAAAGCAAAGGAACATATTTTCTTTTACAGAAATCACTTTTTAAGGACTACAACAAACGGCTGGTAGAGACTACACGACATTCCTCCCGGGTTAGTGACATCACCAACCATAAAATTTGCATAAACCCCGCCCCCGGAACACGATTTATAGATTGTCAAGACAGAATTTGCTAATCAATAACAAGAAGGTAACTACACATAAGCTACATAAATTCACCAAATAACCATTCAGAAACATCCTGTTGCTTCTACATGTTGTCACTTCTTCTTGAGTCTCTCCATCATTGTCTGAATCCGGTTTGAACATAAAAGGCTAAAAGTTTTTTAAATTTTCAGTGCATGTCTGTGTGAGTGCAAGCTGTTGTAGCTCCGCCCTCTGTGCCTTGAACAACAGCTCATTTGCATTTAAAGGAACAGACACAAAACGGTGTGTTTTTGCTCACCCACAAAAATTGACAATTTTAACATGCTATATAAAAATATCTGTGGGGTATTTTGAGCTAAACTTCACATACACACTCTGGGGACATCAAAGACTTATTTTACATCTTGTGAAAAGGGCATTATACCACCCCTTTAAGCGAGTTAAATGTACATTTGCTACTGGAGTTATCTTGAGCCAAAATGGCGACTTACATGTAAAACATGAGGTTAGTGTGAAGCCAAATGCTAGATTTATTTCTGTGGCAGTGTGAAAATGGAATTCATGTTTATGATGATGTGAAAACACTGTACCAGGTCAATGTATTGTGATTTGATTCTAATGAACTTCAGACAAAAAAATAACTTCTGAAAAGCCTTTATTGAAATGTAATAGTCTGTAATGGAATGTGTTGTTTTACTTAGAAACAAGTATTTGTTGTTCTGTAAAGTTAAACATGTAATTGTTGTTAATACATTGAAAGGAAAGAAAGAATGTATCAAACATAAAACAAAGGCATGACGAGGCATGGAACTGGAAACTCAGAACAAGAACAAGAAACAATCAATACTGAATTGTATTGAATACAGAAACATGACAATGACAATGACAAGAAACAAAACCCAAAACGTGACAGTGGGACAAAACACCGCTCTTCCGTCCCAATTACAACATCAAACAGGTTCTCCCCTCTCAGTGAAACACCCACTGAGAATCCTGTTGAATGTGCCCTAGTTATTGGCGATTCTATTACATGGAACGTGAAAATAGAGACACCAGCCACCATAGTCACATGTTTGCCAGGAGCCAGAGCGCCTGACATCAAAGAAAATTTAAAAGTGCTGGCTAATGCTAATCGTAAATTCTTTAAGAGTATCAGACGGAGATCACTAAAATTAACTTAAAATTAAAGAGGTGTGTGAATTCACACGTATGATGTCAGACATTGTAATTTGCTCTGGACCCCTTCCTGTTCGCCGGAGTGATGAGATAACATAAGATCTGACATTTATATATCTCTTCTCCATTGCTCATGTCCACAAGCGGCCAATCTTACTCTTCTTCATTCAAAATTGAGATCGAGGTCAATTTCTCTAGAAACTTCTTTTACTTTTGTTCTGTTAATTTCTGTTAAGAGTAGATATACCTCTGTTTCTGTAATATCTATGTATTCTGATTCTCTTTAGAGGGGATTGCTTTCGTTTCTATTAATGTCCCATTCAATGTAAAGGATTGCATTTCTTGCAGATCTGAATCTCAACAGGACAATTTGGAAGATGTCCAAATAATCTGCAATGTCAATTTGTAATTGGCGATTCTATTACACACCATGCCGTGGAGATGTTGTGTTTTTCGTCGCAAAAGCCAAACTACTTTGTTTGGCCTTCCAAAAGAGGACGCAATTAGAAAACAGTGCTTAAAGGAATAGTTCACTTTAAAATGAAAATTCTGTCATCATATACTCACCCTCATGTTGTTTCAAACCTGTATGAATTTCTTTCTTCTGCTGAACACAAAGGAAGATATTTAGAAGAATGTCAGTAACCAGACAGTTTCTGGGTCCCATTGACTTCCATAGTATATTTTTTTCCTACTATGGAAGTCAATGGGACCCAGAAACTGCCAGTACACAGGAATAAAATGCACGCATTCGGATATTTCGAAATCGGTTTCAGGCCTCATTCATATGTGGAAATAAATCAGATATAAATCAGTGCCAATGCGGCTGTAATGTAAACGGGCAGATCAGATTTTCTGAGGCATTAGGTTACGTATCCGCGGTTTAATGACGAGAGAAACCCCGACGCGCATCTGCAAAGGGACGGATGGCCTGAAGAAACGCTGTGTCGTCGTAAGAGAGGAATGTGGACAAACGTTGACACAACATATCAAAGGTTGGCTTGCTCATCCTAAAATTTCGGACCCACTGCTCTTCGTTAAAGCCCGCCACGATCTCATGAAAGTGTGTATCTATAGCACAAATTTTATTTCTCGTGCCATTTACACCAAAAATAGTTTTTGCGTGCATATGATATGCAGTTTTCACGTGCATATGATATGCACTTTATGGTGTGTAATACACACACACACACACTCCATAAATAAAAAACTTTTTTAACTCTTTAATTATGTTTTACCCGCTCAGATTAGGAAGCTATATTGCTGAGAGGTCCTCGCGTCTTCCGTGGGTCTCACAACGCAATCTCGTCAGTTTTGTTCATCAAACAGAGGTAATTGCTATATACCTGAGATCGATCACATTCACGTTTACACAATCAAAGATATTTTGGTATAGCCCCATGGAATTGCATACACTTGAATTTAATTTAAACGTTTTCTTCAGTAGAGGTAAGGCCACTATTACAGATATGAGTTGACCAACTTACTTCTCTCATAATAGCTTTGGATTGGCCAAGCCGTGGTTTCCCACGTACCCTTATCTAAGGTAACATTAAATTAAAACAGAGGTAATTAGACACACCCAGATTTAGGTTGATCAAACAGCATTCGGCCCTAAATGGAAATAACTTGTCTCTGCAAACCAAGTACACTTGAATTTATGTCAAATATTAGTCGTCACTAATCTGACGCAAACTTGCAGGAATATACGAATCCGATAATCTACTTGGGAAAACAATCTTAGAGTCAGTCAGAATAAAATCAAATGTTTACAATTGAACCTTCAACAAGGACCCACACAGGCCACAGGGTGAGCGCCCCCTACTGGCCTCACTAACACCTCTTCCAGCAACAACCTAGTTGTCTCAGGAGTCTCCCATCCAGGTACTAACCAGACTCAACCCTGCTCAGCTTCAGCGGGCAACCAGTCTTGGGCTACAGGGTGATATGGCTGCAAGAAGGAGTCTTCATCTACAAATCATTAAATAATCTTGCTGCTGCCTATTTGGAAAACTTACTCCAGCCCTACACTCCCGCAAGAGGTCTAAGATCGAAGGGTAAATTGCTCCTCCAGATCCCTCGAGCCCACCTAAAGACCAGAGGATTAGAGCTTTTGAAGTGGTTGGCTCCTCTTTTTTCCTTGGCTCTTAATGTGTATTCCTGTCCGGCTCTTATGGTGATTCTAATTGTATGTTTTTAATTTATTGTTTACCCTTATGCTTGAACTTGAACTTGAACAAGTCTCCTGCACAAACCCATATGGCCAGCTTCGTCTCCTCCCCACCATATGCCGGTGAGATGCATCCCAATCCTTAAGCAGAAGGAACCAGATGAATCATTCTGAATGATACCTATCCACAATCTGACTAAACTGAATGAACACTGAAGTGACCTTACCTGACCAATGACACCCTTTTCTTTTTAGAGCAGCTTTACAGCAGAATTTAATTCTGTTTGCATCATTGAATATTTGTTTCCTGTTTATGTGGCTTATATGGCTTGGCTTGACTTGACTATCAAAACCATAGCATTTATCTCTTCTTGAGTTATCTCTTCAGTGTCTGTCTCCCAGAGAGCACGAATCTACACAAAGATTTTTGTTTGCTTGTTATTTTTTCTCAAGGCACTTTCTTTCTTTTTTTCTTACAACATGAAAGGAAAAGAAGATTGCCTTGAGGATTGATTTTGATTTTGACTTTGATTGCAGCTATTCCAGAACATGTCTTCAGCTGCTTAGTGTTATCAAATCTTCCAGACATCAAATACCTTTGTTTGAATTGCTTTTGTGGAGGCTTCGACATCTGTGTCAGTTTGTGCCATTTCTAACAGAAATTACATTTTGTCTCCTTTTGTGTCTGTGTTTTTTATTTATTTATTTATTTTTTGGCACAGGCATGATAAAAGATCAAGATTCAAGCACTTTATTGTCATTGTGTAGCACAACAAAATGACTCTTGTGACAACCCCAAATGTGCATTTCAAATCCAGAGAGAAAAATGTTAAAATATAAATACAATTTAAGGCAAAGTACAAGTAGTTGACAATACATATACTAACATGCAATAGTTAAAGATAAAATAGTTAATATATACAAATAATTATCATAACAATACAATAAATAAATGCAATATAAAAGCTAAGGAAACAGAAATCATCATACAAAATGTTCAAAGTTGTTCAGAATATTGGCAAAATGTCAAATACAGTGTTAAATGCACGAGTGTGCAATAATAACACAATTATTATTGCACAAATGTACAGCAGCATTAATTATTATTGCACGTATTATTGAACAACGTGTCATACAATGCCAACATAGCTTATTACACCTGCAGTGTTGTCACCCCAGGAGAGATCCTCTGTGAACTCCAGGAACGTATAGCTCCATGACCTCTCCTTTAATCATTACTGGACTTTGGGTGATCTTTTTAGTGGTCCTAAATTTCACAATCATTTCTTTGGTCTTTTTAATGTTTAAAACCAGGTTGTTGATGTCACACCACGCTGTCAGGTTCTGAACCTCCTTCCTATATGCAGCTTCATTGTTGTTTAATATGAGCCCAATGACAGTCGTACCACTTGTTAAGTGGGCGGTCAATTTGAAGAGAACTGGAGATTGGTTATTGTCTTTATCAAACTGGCAAAGAAGCTGTTAAGTTCTTCTGCAAGATTAGCATTATTGTTGGTTAGCCATTCTTCTTTTTATAATCCGTTATTGATCGGATGTCTTGCCACATCGCCATGGATCGGAGTTATTGCCAAAATCCTCTTCAATTCGCTGTTTGTACTTTAGTTTCGCAGAACTAAAGCCTCTCTTGAGATTAGCTCTGCCAGTTCTGTAAGCAGAGATCTCCTGATTTAAAGGCTGTGTCCCTTCCCCTGAGCTGCTGTTATACTTCATTGTCAGCTGCAGTTGGTGTATATTTTTCACCCAAAATGACAAAGCACATCTGCAGAGAGATTGCTTTAGCTTGCTCAAGACTGCCACTACTTTGCAAAAGTGTAAAGCAGAACACAGCAAAGTTGTGCAATCCTTTGTCCTTTGCTGACTGCACAGATATGCACCACTGTGAACCTCATTAGGTCCTTCTGAAGTCTGTATTTTTCAGATTTTGTGTGCCCTTTGTAAGGGTCAACATTTTCTTTGTTGAATGATAGCAGAAAACTCTAGCCCAAGGCCCAATTAAAATCTGTCTCGATGTGATGTAATCTGAGGTCAACTTGCAGACATTGTGCTAATTGACAACAGCTCAGAAACTGGAAGCGGAGGTTAGTTTAAACAATCTCCTGGGAGAACAAGTAGTAGTACAGTACTCTCTTATTTTGATTGGGTATCTTGCTCACTATTCCTCCAGTTGCATCAAGATAGAGGGATGTGTTGTGGTTTTCCTGGAGGTGTGACACAAGGATTCCCATTCCCTGTCCGATGTACATTTAAACTGCAAAAGGATCAACTTGCAAATTCTGCATGTTGAAAAATCCCGTGTCACACTCTCTGAGTATTTGTTTGAGTAATCATCAGTTCCATAACAACATTGTCATGAAACCGGAGACTCCTTTTGAATAGTTTTGAGAACATTCCTTGTGAGGTATTTAGAAATGTTTCCAGCTATGAGCTCTGGAGTTTTCTGTAGTAGGAATTTGAAATTCCATCTTTTATTGCCTTTGCAATTTTGCCTTACGAGTGTAACTTGCCCTCTGAAATTTTAGTTCTGCTTTTGCATGTCTAACACGGCCAAATTGGGTGACGCCGGTTTTCTGTTGTGTTGTACTGGCTCATTACAGGTAAACACATATTTGGCCTGGCAATCAGAGAATGTGCACACTGCCTTTATCTTCATATATGGTCCGTGTTTTCGACTTTGAGGACATCTAACTCTAACTCTAGTTTTAGTTCTCCTTCTTTAGGCGCTATTTTCCTCCAGTCTAGACTATTTATGTGAATTTTGAATTTCTTTTTACCAGGTGTTGCTGATGTCCACTGGCTTTTTTTCCCTTTTGTCCTGTTTTCTCTGGTCCACCATTGCTGTCATCCTCAGGCTCTACAACCTCGTCAGGTGAATGAATTCCTTCAAAGCAGTAATTCAGTTCATTGCTTTCCTCAGCCATGTCATTGCATAGATAAACATGGTCTGATAATTAATCTGTATTGTCTTCCTCATTCTTATCCAGGTGGTCAGTAAGCTTAATTGTTTTTCGGAAATGTATGAAAACTATTGACTGCACATTTTTTACTTGAATGCAATTGTTAATGATGGTTTTTGCAACAAGTCCTCCAACCCATACGACCATTTAGGTCGTTTGTCAATACCTTCAAATACGACACATAAGAGCGTTCCCTACTGGCGCCCCTAGCGGCAGCTGCAGATATGGAGAACTGCAACATAAACTTTCGCCTCAATGCATTATGTTATTTATTTTATTTACCTGCTACTGTAGTTTACGTCAAACTCTCCCAGCTATTCGAAGTGGTTTATTGCTATAAAAAGATATGGATTTTTGATGACTTCATCACACGTACAGGTAGGGTTGCCATCCGTCTCGTATAGTCCCGTGTTTATGAATGAAATTATGTCATGTATGTTTCAAATCGGCATGTATTTCAAGCTGTGTGACGTTCAAATCATTCAAACGGACGCCAGCATTATAAAGTTAGTTTTCATTGTGATATTAAATTTGAAATTCGCCTGTAGTGGGAAAGGAATCATGCAAAAAGTCCACACATTTACTATGTTTTACCATAGTAACTGTCGATCCACCATGTCATAGTAAAAGCATAGTAACCGCATCCCATACCATGCTTCTTCCACTGTAACTGTAACCACAACACTTACCATGCTTTTACCACAGTAACTGTGTTTTTATTGTGTACTATTGTAGTTAAAGCACAGTAACACAACACTTACCATGCTTTTACATCAGTTACTGTAGTTGTAATGTGGTATTTGTAGTTAAAACACAGTAACAACATTTACCATGCTTTTATTTTTTTATTTTTTTAAAGATTTGTTTTTATTAACAAAAGCTCTTACAAGATGCTAATGGTGTGTAGGAAGGATCCACAGTTTGATACATTGAAAGTCGTATTTTACAAAAGGAATACACACAAATGTATAACCTTACAGACACACCTTACAAGGATGATGATTTCCAATTTTGAACATCAGAAGAGGAAAAAAAAGAAAGAAACATTTACCATGCTTTTACCACAGAAACTGTTTTATTGTGTTGTGTACTATTGTAGTTAAAACACAGTAGCAACATTTACCATGCTTTTGCCACAGTAACTGTGTTTTTGTCACATGTCTGTCCTGTCTTGTTCTGCACTTGGGTGTCTGTTATGTTGAGCCATGTGCTTGTGTTATTGTTAGCCCCGCCCTACTTGTTATCTGATTATTGTTTGAGTTCTCCCACCTGTTCCCCCTGATTAGTTTCCCTTTATTAGTTCCCTCTTGTTTGCAGTCTGTGTGGATCGTTGTCTCTGTTTCCCCCTGTGTTATGTTTTGAGTGTTTGCCTGCCTTGTTTTTCCCCCACGAGGGAGTTTTGGTTTTTAGTCTGTTTTGTTTGTTATTCATTAAAATTCCTTTTCTGCACTTGAATCCTCGCTTCACCTTTTGAATTCCCGTGACAGAACGATCCACCAGAATGAGGATTCAGCAGAAGGATTCCTGCCCTCACCTGGAGCGAATCATGAGACTCAGCAACTTGGTTTCTCTCCGACAGCAGGGGACCAGGGTGAAGGATTTCGCCCTGAGATTCAGCGCGGCAGCAGAGGGACTCGGGCTTGGGGATATAGTCCTTAAGGACTTATTTAATGTTTGTTTGGACGATCCCTTGCCTCGATGGGAGATGAAGGGGCTGGAGATTTTAGACTTTCCGAGGTTCACTAAGTTTCTCCACTATCGTGCTCGGTGGGATACATCGGACCCGCCTGCAGCCCCGCTGCCCAGCCCAGAGAATGCATCGCCGCTGCCCAGCCCAGAGAATGCATCGCCGCTGCCCAGCCCAGAGAATGCATCGCCGCTGCCCAGCCCAGAGAATGCATCGCTGCTGCCCAGCCCAGAGAATGCATCGCCGCTGCCCAGCCCAGAGAATGCATCGCCGCTGCCCAGCCCAGAGAATGCATCGCCGCTGCCCAGCCCAGAGAATGCATCGCCTCTGCCCAGTCCAGAGATCCATCCACCATTAATTCCGTCCAGACCAGAACCTGCACCTCACCATCGAAGACGGCGGAGGAGGAGGAAGACCTCCGGCCTCCCCAATGTCCCGGAGGATTCCGTTGCGGAGGAGCCAGAGACTGTTCACGTCACGTCTGCCCAGCCAGAGACTGTTCACGTCACGTCTGCCCAGCCAGAGACTGTTCACGTCACGTCTGCCCAGCCAGAGACTGTTCACGTCACGTCTGCCCAGCCAGAGACTGTTCACGTCACGTCTGCCCAGCCAGAGACTGTTCACGTCACGTCTGCCCAGCCAGAGACTGTTCACGTCACGTCTGCCCAGCCAGAGACTGTTCACGTCACGTCTGCCCAGCCAGAGACTGTTCACGTCACGTCTGCCCAGCCAGAGACTGTTCACGTCACGTCTGCCCAGCCAGAGACTGTTCACGTCACGTCTGCCCAGCCAGAGACTGTTCACGTCACGTCTGCCCAGCCAGAGACTGTTCACGTCACGTCTGCCCAGTCAGAGACTGTTCATGTCAAGTCTGCCGAGCCTGTGTCTTCGGACAGGATGGCCGCCGCCGAGGGTGTTCCCATCACATCTGCTGAGCCTGTGTCTTCGGACAAGATGGCCACCGCTGAACCTGTTCACGTTACGCCTGTCGAGCCTGTGTCTTCGGACAAGATGGCCGCCGCCGAGAATGTTCCCGTCACGTCTGCCAAGCCTGTGTCTTCGGACAAGATGGCCACCACTGAACCTGTTCACGTTACGCCTGTTGAGCCTGTGTCTTCGGACAAGATGGTCGCCGCCGAGAGTGTTCCCGTCACGTCTGCTGAGCCTGTGTCTTCGGACAAGATGGCCACCACTGAACCTGTTCACGTTACGCCTGTCAAGCCTGTGTCTTCGGACAAGAAGGTCACTACCAAGACTGGGTCTTCGGACAAGATGGCCGCCGTCGAGCCTGTGTCTGGGCCGGTGGTGTCTGTTCCTGAGCCTGAGCCCTCAGTGACCGCGACACTGGCCATTATAGCCACAGCCATGTGGTGTGTGTGGGCTACACACACGCTTGAGCCGGTGGCGTCTGTTCCTGAGCCGGTGGTGTCTGTTCCTGAGCCGGTGGTGTCTGTTCCTGAGCCGGTGATGTCTGTTCCTATTCCTGAGCCAGAGCCAGTGTATGTCCCTGAGCCGGAGCCCGTGTCTGTCCCTGAGTCGGAGCCTGTGTCTGTTCCTGAGTCTGAGCCCTCAGTGACCGCGACACTGGCCATTATGGCCACAGCCATGTGGTGTGTGTGGGCTACACACACACTTGAGCCGGTGGTGTCTGTTCCTGAGCCGGTGGTGTCTGTTCCTGAGCCGGTGATGTCTGTTCCTGTTCCTGAGCCGGAGCCAGTGTCTGTTCCTGAGCCGGAGCCCGTGTCTGTCCCTGAGCCGGAGCCCGTGTCTGTCCCTGAGCCGGAGCCCGTGTCTGTCCCTGAGCCGGAGCCCGTGTCTGTTCCTGAGCCGGAGCCCGTGTCTGTTCCTGAGCCGGAGCCCGTGTCTGTTCCTGAGCCGGAGCCCGTGTCTGTTCCTGAGCCGGAGCCCGTGTCTGTTCCTGAGCCGGAGCCAGTGTCTGTTCCTGAGCCGGAGCCAGTGTCTGTTCCTGAGCCGGAGCCAGTGTCTGTTCCTGAGCCGGAGCCAGTGTCTGTTCCTGAGCCGGAGCCAGTGTCTGTTCCAGTGTCTGTTCCGGTGTCTGTTCCGGTGTCTGTTCCGGTGTCTGTTCCGGTGTCTGTTCCGGTGTCTGTTCCAGTGTCTGTTCCAGTGTCTGTTCCAGTGCCTGTGCCTGTTCCTGTGCCTGTGTCTGTTCCTGTGCCTGTTCTTGTGTCTGTTCCTGTGCCTATGTCTGTTCCTGGGCCGGTGGTGTCTGAGTCTGAGCCGGTGGGACTAGTTCCAGTGCCTGAGCCGGTGGTGCCAGTTCCAGTGCCTGAGCCGGTGGTGCCAGTTCCAGGGCCTGAGCCGGTGGTGCCAGTCCCAGTGCCTGAGCCGGTGGTGTTTGTTCCAGTTCCTGCGCCGTGGCCGCCCGAGGGGTCTTCTCCGCCCTGGCCGCCCGAGGGGTCTTCTCCGCCCTGGCCGCCCGAGGGGTCTTCACCGCCCTGGCCGCCCGAGGGGTCTTCACCGCCGTGGCCGCCCGAGGGGTCTTCTCCGCCCTGGCCGCCCGAGGGGTCTTCACCACCGTGGCCGCCCGAGGGGTCTTCTCCGCCCTGGCCGCCCGAGGGAAAGTCTCCGCCCTGGCCGCCCGAGGGAAAGTCTCCGCCCTGGCCGCCCGAGGGAAGGTCTCCGCCCTGGCCGCCCGAGGGAAGGTCTCCGCCCTGGCCGCCCGAGGGAAGGTCTCCGCCCTGGCCGCCCGAGGGAAGGTCTCCGCCCTGGCCGCCCGAGGGAAGGTCTCCGCCCTGGCCGCCCGAGGGAAGGTCTCCGCCCTGGCCGCCCGAGGGAAGGTCTCCGCCCTGGCCGCCCGAGGGAAGGTCTCCGCCCTGGCCGCCCGAGGGAAGGTCTCCGCACTGGCCGCCCGATGGACAATCTGCTCCACCCTGGCCGCCCGACAGTTTGTTTCTCCCGTCCCGCCCTGGTTTGTCTCTTCCGTCCCGCCCTGTTCTGTTCCTCTCGTCCCGCCCTGGTCTGTTCCTCCAGTCCCGCCCTGGTCTGTTCCTCCAGTCCCGCCCTGGCCTGTCCCTCCCGTCCCGCCCTGGTCTGTCCCCCCCGTTCTAGTGGAGTGTCTGGAAGCCACTCCTTAAGGAGGGGGTTATGTCACATGTCTGTCCTGTCTTGTTCTGCACTTGGGTGTCTGTTATGTTGAGCCATGTGCTTGTGTTATTGTTAGCCCCGCCCTACTTGTTATCTGATTATTGTTTGAGTTCTCCCACCTGTTCCCCCTGATTAGTTTCCCTTTATTAGTTCCCTCTTGTTTGCAGTCTGTGTGGATCGTTGTCTCTGTTTCCCCCTGTGTTATGTTTTGAGTGTTTGCCTGCCTTGTTTTTCCCCCACGAGGGAGTTTTGGTTTTTAGTCTGTTTTGTTTGTTATTCATTAAAATTCCTTTTCTGCACTTGAATCCTCGCTTCACCTTTTGAATTCCCGTGACAGTTTTATTGTGTACTATTGTAGTTTTGTAGACTTTAATCTCGAAATATTTCAACTTTATTCTCAAAATATTTCGACTTTATTCTCGAAATATTTCGACTTTATTCTCGAAATATTTCGACTTTAATCTCGAAATATTTCGACTTTAATCTCGAAATGCTAGATCTTTTTTTTTTTCTTTTTTTTTTGCGGTTCAGGGCTTCCGTAGAAATATGCTTGCCAGAGGTGACATCAATCTCATGGGTGCACTCACATATTGCCCTACGTGCGGGCAAGGGCAACTGACATACTGCAATGCAAAGAGGTTGTTACATTTTTCCTCAATCGAGAAGGTATATGTATACTTGTCATACTAGTGATTCAAAACCAACATCTACAAAACAGACCACTCTACCATATGTCATTATCAGTGTTTTCTTACTAATAGCACGTTTCATAGTCAAAAGACAAACAAAAACAATTTCTTCAGTCAAAGAGTGATTCAAATTAAGAGTTTAAACTTTTTCCATTGACAAAGTCTATCAACAAAGAATATTTGTGGAATTACTCTTTACTAGTCAACAGAAATTGTTGAATGAACATACCCTGCTCACATTTTCTGGGCATTTTCACCAATCACCACAGCCTTTGTGGGGGGAATAGGCTCCAGGTAGCCATGGAATAGTGCCTCCCTGTCATGGAAGGGCATTAGAAAAGTTGTTGATATGGAGGAATAGGAAATGTAGTCATAGGGATAATACAGACATACTCACCAAGACTTGCAGTCAGCTCTTCTTCTATCTGAGGGACTTCCTCAGACACTGTGTTCAATCGAACTTCGGAAGCTGTAGAGGCCAATACATTTGGTTATCTATTCTATCAGGGTCTTAAAGCATCATATATTTTAGTCTAGAAAATTCCATCATACATCTGGCAAAGTGAGCTCAAACCATCTTTACACCCACCAACATTTAGAGAATTATTGTTATTAAACTATGACATAAATAACAAACCTAATGCATGGCGTTCTGCTTTTTGATGTTTCTCACGTCTGTGACTTGTGGCCACTGCGCTTGCGACTGCTTTCTTTCTCTTAGTCCTCTTTCTTTTTTGAGGGAACTTGGCTTTCCATTGCCATTGCAGCCTATACGAAAATAAAAATACTAATGTTTTCTGATAGAATATCAGACTAACTTATGGTTATGTTTACTTGATGGACGCTTTTTTCCAAAGTAACAAACAATAAAAAACACAAATCAAAAACTACAAAATATAAAATACTACACTACCATTGTGCAATAAAACATCATACCTCAACAGCAACTACAACAAACAAGCAAATAATATGTAGTACCAATAGTGATTTTCATAGACATGGGTGTAAGTTGATCAAAATTTGTCTCACCCTGGCCTCACGGAGAAGAGCCTTGCTTATTTCAGCAGCCATATGACCCCTGACCTCACTGGGATCTTCAAAGACACTTGAGCGGTTTTCCAACATGGTGCACAGATATAACAATACAATACAAAAATGCAGACTTTGCTGTGATAATGGGTATTGTAGTCTACGGAGCGATACGGGGATGGAAAGGGAGAGCAGGCAGTTCCCATACGAGAACGGTCACTTCGTATTGCGTAGCTATATGCAATGGGGAAACTCCTTTTCCTCGATTTACTGAAGCCTAAAATGTAAAACGCATTTGCAGCTGCACAGCTAGCACAGCGAGTGTCTGGCTCACTCATTGGCTGTGCTGCGACAACTGCATATCCAATAGCGCACTCTAACCATGTGATGCTTGATTCGACGGCGAAGGCTTGCAGAGGATTCAGAGATGTGAAGTTGTCGCTGAAGGAGTAAAATCTGCTAAAATGGCGTTTTCGGGGACTAATATAGGCTAAGGCCACGCCCCCTTGGCTGGAAAGAGCCCACTTCCTTCCAAGGGGGTAATCTTTCAGAAAAAACTGAAGCTTCCCCGGGGGCCGCCATTGATTAGCAGATCATCACCTGCTGTTAGCATTCCATTGACTCCCATTCATTTTGGCGTCACTTTGACAGCGAATAACTTTACATCTGAGGCGTTTAAAGACTCCATTTGTCCATTATTTATTTCTAAAGAAACACGAAAATGTATAAAAGTCTCCATTACCTTGTATCTTACATTATGAGAAAGATAAGAAGCAGTTTTTGTAAAAATAGGCTAACGATTGCGTCATAACCACGCGACTCTCTGTCGCACAGTAGAGAGATTACCGTATGGACAGGAGGAGAAGCTCGCGGGCAATCGGGGGACGTGGAGGCAAAATGACAAAATAATTAATCAGAATACTTAGCAAAAGTGGTCCTGATCCTAGCTCATGGACAGCTCCTACTCACACTCTCCGTCTCTGCAAGTTTCGGAAGGGAATGATTCAGATTTCTCTTGGCACAGCTACTAGAAGACAGACGGGTTGCTCACGTCCTACGTCATCAAGCTCAGTCTGAGTCTGCGCAGTACGCTCAGCCTTCAGGAAGTGAGAGCTTCTAATTGACTTCACTTTTCTCCGTTGAATCCAATGGGGTCACTGTGTCCATTTCTTTTACTGTCTATGCTTCCTTCCCTCATTGAGCAGCAACGGAAGAAGCGCGCGGTCAGATGTGCATGCGGCTATCTCTCTTTACGACATGAGAGCTACCGCTCCCTTACGTTCTGTTAATCACGCAGAACCTTCTCCGTGATTCAGACACAACAGCGCGGTTTTCATGCCTGGAATCAACCACGCTGAAACTGTTCTCTCTCACTGTGAGAACAAGCCGCCATTCTAAGTATTCTAAGAGCTCTTATCTGTCAACCCCCTCTGTGGCTCAGTGGTGGATTCTAAGACTTTCGCGCCAGAGACCCGAGTTTAAATCTCGGCTGCTCTGAATCTTTTCACCAAAGCGAACAAGCTCACGCCGGCCCCGCCACCGCATGACTCACCCTCTTTGGCAACGTCCGAAAAAGGGGTTGGTCGGGCTCAATGTTTGACCCCGCCCCCATCTAAACCCAGCATGAGTGCAATTGGACGAAGCATGGCCAGCTAGTCATGTTAAATAACGATTCTAACAGATCTATAGCTGCAGTCAAGGGGCCCGCTGTAAACCGCGCACCGCTGCAAACTATCGCTGTTCTCACAGCAGCTCAAACAGAGTGAGAAATAAATGTTCCCCCACAGCCCCCACTCACAGGTGGCTGGGAACGTTCTCAAATCAGTCATTAGGCCTGTTACAAGCGCACGCCACAACCGCACACTATCACTGCAGTCAGTGCGCAGTAAAGCACAAAAAGAGTATGTTTCACAAACACAACACACAGGTTCACGGTCCCCCTTCACTAGGTGGCCCCCTCCCAGTTGTTACACTGACTTTCCCCCAGGCAAAAGCCTGTACAGTCAGTCCAACACTCAGTATGTGCACAAATCACAATGTAAGGGTATCAGGTCCCCCTGTGTTAGGCGGCCCATCCCAAAATATGTGTAAAACCCTAGCCACATGGGCGTTGGCCTGGCAAGCCATCTCCGGTGTGTCGAGTTGGGTTATAAACACAATAAAGCGAGGCTACTCGCTCCAATTCGCTCGCAGACCCCCAAAGTTTCAGGCGGTTATCGAGACTTCGGTGAGAAGCAGCGTGGGTCACGTGCTTCGCTCCGAAATACAGAATCTGTTAGCAAAAGGGGCGATAGAATTAGTCCCCTCTGCGCTAAAACACTCAGGGTTTTACAGACGCTATTTTCTAGTCCCGAAAAAAGACGGCGGTCTCAGACCCATACTAGATTTGAGACATTTGAACAAGGCTCTCGTGTGACGGCCTTTCAAAATGTTGACTACCAAACATATCCTTCTGCAAGTTCGCCCGGGGGATTGTTTTTTTACGGTGGATCTGAAAGATGCATACTTTCACATTCAGATAACCCCTCGTCACAGGCCATTCTTGAGATTCGCCTTAGAGGGGCAGGCTTATCAGTACACCGTTCTGCCGTTCGGTCTGTCCCAAGCACCCCGTACATTTACAAAGTGCATGGATGCAGCGCTCTCTCCTCTGAGGCATCAGGGAGTGCGCGTGCTAAATTATCTCGACGACAGAAACCTGGCTAAAATAAAACGATTACATTACTTTAAATGAGTCCACCCCGCAAGATTACTGTTATAAACATGCACATCGTCTGAAACGCAAAGGGGGAGGTGTTGCTGTAATTTATAGTAATATTTTCAAAATCACTAAGAAATCTAGTTTTAAATATAATTCTTTTGAAGTGTTGGTGCTTAATGTAAAAATATATAGTGTAAATGACAAATCACGTTTGAGATTTGCGCTGGCTACTGTATACAGGCCACCAGGGCACCATACAGACTTTAATTCAATCAAGATGGCGCCGCGGATGGCTGCCTCGGTGTGGAGCTCTCCAGTTATTGTGTTGTTTTTGTTGGTTTGTTCTGCGTTTAGTCATTCTTTTCCTATCAGTTTCACCAAAGACGAACTACTGGACATTAGGAAACACACACCAGACAACTTTTTTATAGATTTTGATTACTCAGACGTTTTACTGGACATTCTCGTTGGAGGGGCAGCGGTGTTGTTCAAACGCGCGGTCAGACGCAAACGCGGGAAGCGCGGCGGCGCGCTGGTTAAACTCCGCGAGCGCGGCCTCCGCACTGCACTCCCCAGTATTCATCTTGCGAATCTCCGATCTCTTCCTAACAAAATGGACGAACTTCTTCTCCTCACCCGCACTAACAAGGATTTTTTAAACTCCGCTGCTCTGTGCTTCACTGAAACCTGACTGAGTGAAGCCATACCGGACAACGCACTACATCTGCCGGGCTTCCAGCTGTTCCGAGCGGATCGCATCGCGGAACTAACGGGGAAAACGAGAGGTGGTGGATTGTGTTTCTACATTAACGAAAGTTGGTGTTCAGATGTAACAACACTGAAGAAGATGTGCTCTCTGAATTTAGAGGCGCATTTCATAAACTGTAAACCTTTCTACTCGCCGCGGGAGTTTTCCTCATTCATTCTCGTGAATGTTTACATTCCTCCAGACGCGTGTGTGAGCGCGGCGCTACAACAGCTGGCTGAACATATAGCTGAAATACAAGACAACATGTTACATGTCCTACAGTAATATATTGGACCACTGTTACACCACGATAAAGAATGCGTATCACTCTGTCCCACGGGCAGCTTTGGGGCTCTCTGATCACTGTTTGGTTCATCTTATACCGACCTACCGACAGAAACTGAAATCAGCTAAACCTGTAATAAGGACTGTAAAAAGATGGACCAACGAAGCAGAGCAGGATCTACAGGCCTGCTTCGATTGCACTGATTGGACTGTTTTTGAAGCTGCAGCCACCGATCTGGATGAGCTCACAGATACTGTAACATCATATATCAGTTTCTGTGAGGATACATGCATTCCTACCAGGACATTCTTATCATTCACTAATGATAAACCATGGTTTACTGGGAAACTCAAAAAGCTTCGTCATGCCAAAGAGGATGCTTACAGAAGTGGGGATAAAATCTTGTATAACAAGGCCAGAAACAGACTGACAAAGGAGATCAGAGTTGCTAAAAGAAGCTACTCTGAAAAGCTGAAAAACCAGTTTTCAGCCAACGACCTGGCATCAGTCTGGAGAGGCCTGAGGAACATCACCAACTACAAATCACCATCCCCCCCATCTGTGGAGAATCAACAACTGGCTGACACTCTCAATGCATTCTATTGCAGGTTTGAGAAGCCCAGACTCACACCTCACACCCGCTCTGATGTGCACTTCACACATCCACCATCACCTCCTGCTACCCCTCTCCTCCCCCCTTCTGCCATCCAACCTGAGCTTAAGGTCTGTGTGGAGGACGTGAGCCGAGTCTTCAAAAAACAGAAGACTAGAAATGCTTCAGGCCCAGACGGCATCTCATCTGCTCGTCTAAAAGCCTGCGCTGACCAACTGGCCCCAGTCTTCACACAGATCTTCAACAGATCATTGGAGCAGTGTGAAGTTCCCTGCTGCTTCAAACGCTCTACTATCATTCCGGTTCCCAAAAAAACTAAAATCACTGGACTTAATGACTACAGACCTGTCGCTCTCACGTCTGTGGTCATGAAGTCGTTTGAAAGACTGGTGTTGGCCTATCTGAAGGACATCACTGGACCCCTGCTGGATCCCTTTCAGTTTGCTTACAGAGCAAACAGGTCTGTGGATGATGCTGTCAACATAGGACTGCACTAATTCCTGCAACATCTTGACAGACCTGGGACTTATGCACAGATCTTATTTGTGGACTTCAGTTCGGCCTTCAATACCATCATCCCTGATCTTCTCACAGCCAAACTGACTCAGCTCTCCATGCCATCCTCCATCTGTCAGTGGATCTCCAGCTTCCTGACGGACCGGCAGCAGCTAGTGAGACTGGGGAAACTCACATCCAGGACCCTCACCATCAGCACTGGCGCCCCCCAAGGGTGCGTTCTCTCCCCACTGCTCTTCTCCCTGTACACTAATGACTGCACTTCTAAAGTCCCCTCTGTCAAGCTCCTGAAATTTGCAGACGACACCACTGTCATCGGTCTCATCCAAAATGGTGACGAGTCTGCTTACAGACTGGGAGTTGAACAGCTGGCTGTCTGGTGCAGCTATAACAACCTTGAGCTGAACACGCTCAAAACAGTGGAGATGATCGTGGACTTCAGGAGAAAATCCCCAGCACTCCCCCCTCTCACCATCATGAACAGCACTGTGGCAGCAGTGGAGTCATTCAGGTTCCTGGGCTCTACCATCTCTCAGGACCTGAAGTGGGCAAATCACATTGACTCCATTGTGAAAAAGGCCCAGCAGAGACTGTACTTCCTTCACCAGCTGAAGAAGTTCAACCTGCCACAGGAGCTGCTGATCCAGTTCTACTCAGCCGTCATTGAGTCTGTTTTAAGCACTTCCATCACTGTCTGGTTTGGTTCAGCTACCAAATCGGACATCAGGAGACTACAACAGACAGTCCGGACTGCAGAGAGGATTATTGGTGCCCCCCTGCCAGCCCTCCAGGACCTGTACTCTTCCAGAGTGAGGAAGAGAGCAGGTAAAATCATCACAGACTCCACTCACCCTGGACACCCCCTGTTTGAACTGTTACCGTCAGGACGGCGACACAGATCACTGGCCACAAGAACATCCAGGCACAAGAACAGTTTCTTTCCACAGGCCATTTCCCTTCTGAACGCCTGTTCTGTTGTGCTGCCATCGAATTTAGCTTTGCTTAGAGCCCGCATAAACGGGGCATGAGCAGTAGCTGAATACGCCTGTTCTGTTGTGCTGCCATTCAGTTAGGTGGTCTGTGAGTGTGTTGTTAAAAAAAAATCATATGTATCAGTTCTTTAATATGTGGCCATTTTATGTGTGTATGTAATATAAATGTGTGTATATATTCTAAGTGTAATATAAATGTCATTTGATAAAATAAATAAATTAATAAAAAGGTGGGGTGGGGGGGCAGCTACATTCACTGTGGAATGGAGAGGAGGCCCCTGAGATGGAATGACCAGGGTGGATGAGGGGCTTTTCTTGTGGAAGGGGGAGTGGTGGGCAAATAAAAAAAAAAAAATCTAATTGGTGAATGAGGTTTATTTTTTATTTTTTTTAAATAGGGAATGGGGCAAACAAAAAGGGTAGAGGAAGAACAGTAATTATGTTAAACAGTGTTATGGTCAGCAATGCTATATGAATTTAAACTAGATAAAAGGTACACCACACCACATATAGTATTCAAAAGCCTGGCCATTTCAGCTGTAAAAGGCATGTCTAAAAGATTAATCCAGAACCACCCCTACTGGATTAAGTCTTCCAGACATTCAGCGATGCTATTTAAAAAATATTCATTGCCCCTAGTAGACAGATGAACCTGGTCTCTAAGAAACAACGCAGGGTTGTCAAACACTATGTGTGGATGGCGTACGATTCCCCCCTTGAGACCCAACACAAAGCTGGCCATCACACTGTTTACCCATACCCGGGACCGGTTGATCTTCTTTGGGTCTGTGGATCCCCATCGACGGTGATTGCAGATATGATGATGGTCATCTGTGGGTGCCGCCGATGGAGATCACACAGGTCCTGCTTCATCTCTGCGGCGAGATCCACACTCTTCATCTTCCCCAGATCGTTCCCGCCGCAGTGGATGAGCAGGACCTCCGGGACTGTTCTTCCTCACAGGGACTGGGCAAAAAAGGGGAGGACGCCACGCCACCTCAGTCCACCCCAGCCAAACCACTTCACCTGGGCATCTAGTCCCAGGTTAGAGCCCAGGGACCTCCTTGCCGCCTCCTCTCCACGGCGAACATAGCTGTCCCCCATGATCCACACAGTGGGAACTGCCAAAATAGAAAGGTAAACATTTCATTACAGTCATACCTGTGTAACCTACAATGTAATTCAATACAACACAATAGTGCCAACTAACAACACTTGTAATCACCAGTAGTCGCAATTGTGATTTTAACAGTAAAAGTACATATTGTGCAAACCATTACTCTAAAATGTTATTTAGTTTTACTCATTGCATAATCCATAACAAAACATCACTTGTATATATATATAATATACGTACCTCTTATGTTAACGGCGTCCATAACGAAAACTGCAGAATAACAAAATGAATATTAACATTAAACAATTGGAAATGGTGACCAAGTATATCAAGATACTGCCTGCCTCTGACCACTCGAGCAAAATAGCTAGCCATTGACAACAATCTGTTTAATGTGATGTGCGTAAGCTTCGTGTGAAGTTAAGATATGAACGAACGTTTTACCTTAAATGTGACAACCACAGACTGTATAAATTGACAACGAATTAAGTATTGCCACAGAGCTAACGTTATTCACAAAAAAAAAAAAGTTTATTGACGATAACTATGCTTCGTTGCCCTTAACGTTATACAGTGCTACGTTAACAGGACGCTAACTTATCTGAGGCGATTTAATGCTAACTGTTGCAGTGCACTAGGCTACGTGAAATAGCACATTTAAAAATACTACTGTTATTGTGTCACGAAATGTAGTTTTAAGAGTTTTTCAGTTGAGAATGTAGTTGTTTTAATCTCAAATATGTTTTTTTTTTATACAGATAGCGCCTATTTAAAATTTTGATCTGACGTTTGCGGAGTTGTGAGATCCAAGGGATCACCGGGCGCTCAGCGCTATGTATCCGCCTGGAACAGCCTTACCTCGGCTAGCGCATCTGACGTTTGCCGCTGGTTCATGTCTCTAGTCTAGTGGAGTGGTTAAACATGGGATATAATTCGTCTTGTGTAGGCTATATCTAACGGACGATCTTTAACGTTAACCATAACATTAACGTTAACAGTTAGCTGCTAACGTTAGATTATTTTACCTAGAAGTTGCAAACACAACTCCATTCATTCGTTGTAGTACTAACTTGTTAACTGTTCACATGAGTTTACCCGGATAGTACCTTGCAGGATACATAACTATAAGGTGTCTGAACATGTCTTTAAGAGACATACATGAACTTCACATTACAACTTACCAGCAAATTCAGATGGGTTGTCTATGGTTGTACTCAAAAAATAGGTTGTACTCTTCAGCTTCTGCCAGTCGATCTTTACAGATAGCTGAGGCTGCTTGGCTGAAGAGGCGGGTCCAACGGCCGGCTCAGCCGCACACAAAGCCCGCCCTTTTACCCATATATGGATTGGCCAGAAGGTGGGCGGGGTTAGGATTTCCTAAGAATTTCCAAGATGGCGCCGCCCATACCCCCCATAAACGGCTTCAAAACAGTTCTTCAGAAAGTCTATGGGTGACGTCACAGACGCTTTGTCGATGTTTTTTACAGTCTATGGTTTGATAAGAGTCCTGTCCTGAACACATGACCATGCTCATATTTGGTTATAGCAATAGCGCCACCTGCTGGTAGCAGGAAGTGTGGCAAATACAAAACGTGCTCGAAAAATCATGAAACTTTGCACATGCTTCAGAAGTGGTGAAAATTTCCGTGTGATGTGGTTTTCAAAATTGGGTGGGGCAAAATGGCTTAATTATTGCCCCTACATTTTGCCCCGGCTCTACGTTTCACGTACAGGCATGAAATTTGGTACATACATGTAATGACCCAATACCTAATAAAAAAATCTCTTGGAGCACAGCCCTAAACACAACAGGAAGTCAGCTATTTTGAACTTCCTCTCAGATTTTGTGCAGTTTTTGCCATTTCCTGATGTTGTACTTGAACGAACTCCTCCTACAGTTTTGATCTGATCCTCTTCAAATTGACCCTTCACTAAGCCCCGCCCTCCTTAGTTACTGTTGCTACGCCTGTCAAGCTTTTGCGCCTGGCACGTCTATTACAGTATGTATGCACGGGTTTCAGACATTCCTAAGGAGATAATTAGTCATTTTTGGCAAACAGGTGAAAATATGAGAGTGCAATACTGCAGTATGCATTCAAGGGCTATATCCACGACATAATATGCAAACGATTAGAGAATAATTTCATCAAAATTGAAGTTAAAGCATAACGTTAGGTCCCAGCGCAAGCAGCAACCGCCTCATATGCTGACCATTCAAATGGGAAACACACAAATTTGAGAACGAATTTACGAATTAACGTTTAATGAACGAAGGTCTTACGCGGTTGGAACAACATGAGGGTGAGTAATTACTGACAGAATTTTCATTTTTGGGTGAACTAACCCTTTAAGGCCTTTGCAACGTTAAATTGCGAAGATCTTGAGTTTTCGTCGAAGGGTGTGCCCTCGGCGGCCTGACAAATGTTCACCCAATTTCGGCCTTCTGGTGATATATGCATGATCAGATAAGTTCAATATTAAGCACACAGAATAATGTAAGTGAACTTTTTTTTGTAATTGCGCCTTTAAACGATTACATAATTGTGGCATCCGTAATTGTAAACATATATCGGCCGATACCAATACGGTGGCTGATATGTTAACATAAATGTTCCTCATCAGTGATTAAAGAGAATGAAGGAAAACACAGACCTGTTTGTTCCTCTGTTTCTTCATCTCTCGTTCTGCAGGGTTCCTCCTCAAACTCCATCTTTACAATAGTGTGTCAGTCGTTTCTCCTGCTTGCTGCTTCTTCTTCTGTGGGAAGATGGGAATATTCCCAGCATTTAAACTCTCGTGAACGGCTTCACTGACTGAACGAGTGAATTGTGGTCGTTGTTGCTCGTTTAGCAGATGATCATCACATTTACAATCACTCTCAATTATCCAGGTACAAATGTTTGCTCAAATAGTCATTCAGAAACTATTGCATAATTCTAATTCTAAGTCTTCTATCTGATTTATGTGTTGCCTTTACATGATGGTCTAACATTGATTCATTAAATTAAATGTTGTGAGATTTATGTTCGAACACTTTCTTCCAACAGAACGAACATCATCCAGACGGTAAATAATGACAAACATCAAATGAGTTTTGTGTTTGCCTACTATATTATATTACCGGTAGCCTACTTATTTCTTCATGGTATTTTAGTCTAAATCAGCGGTTCTCATCCAAGGGGATTACAAAAGTGGTGTTGTTATCAGGAATAAGCTCTATATTTACACACTGTTAAACTGTAAATTCTTCAGTTCAGAGAGAAGCTGCTAGAATATTGATGAGGGTTGATTGCTGTAATCAGACATCGATTAAACGTGTGAATGTGTGCAAAGTAAAGACGAGAAATAAGGCTCTTATGTCGCGAAACGATCTGTCATTTTCTAAAAAAAACAATATATACTTTTTAGCCACAAATGCCCGTCTTGTACCATCTCTGAGATGTGCCACGTATTGCGTCATCATGTTGGAAATTAAAACAAAGATGTCGGATGATTTTGAAGTTGGAGGACAAAATTAGATGAGATTTTTCACCCTTCCCTTCCTTTTTGAACTGGAGTACACAGACTCATAACTTAGATTGATGACGTGACGCGTGACCTTTCCAACGTGATGACGCAATGCGTGGCGCATCTCAGAGATGGTACACAACGAGCATATATATATATATATATATATATATAGAAAATGACCGATCGTTTGCTAGATAAGACTCTTATTTCTCGACTGGGATCGTGTCGAGACTTTGAAGCTGCATTGAGACGGACATTTGAACCTTCTTTGAACATTGGTATAGTTGGTTGCCACTGAAGTCCATTCTGTGTAGAAAAATCCTGGAATGTTTTCCTCAAAAACCCTTAATTTCTTTCTTTATATCTTGGTCAAGAGGAATATTGAAAAAAAAGAAAAATTGGAGGAAAAGAAAAATTGGGAGGGTTTAGTGGAGAAGGTCTGTGCGAGGTTGTCTAGTTGGAAATGGTTGCTACCCCAGTTATCATATATGATATATATATATGATATATATGATAACTGAGGGAGATGGGGGAGATAAACAGCTATTCACCATGGCCCTACAGAGAAGGGTGTACTTAACCATTTTTACCTCAATATTTTGGATTTATGGCACTTGTTTTCTGTTTCAAGAGAGTGGTCAAAACCAGGTCCGTGGCTGTTTATCGAATCTCTTTTTCTCAATCCTCTTTTTGCTGTTGAGATTCTGAACTCTGAGACAATACGGTCAAATTTGTTTTTTTACTGGAATATCCATGTTTCAGGATCTAAGAAAAGGAGATGGGTGGATTGGGAAGCTGAAGAACTTGCTCAAAAAGTAGGCTTCAGGTCTGTGCGTCTCGCCAATCGAGTGCTAGAAGACCTAGAAGCTGCACTTGCTTTTTCAGCTAGAGAATTTCTCAAAGAGACTTGTACAGGAGATGATACAGAGCCATATTCTTTTCCGGAATTTTTGATGAAAAAGGATTATCAGGAGGAAGATCCTGCAAAATTGCTGTCTTTGAATACTCCAGAAATGGGGTTGTTCAGTGATTTATCAAAAAGAACTTTATATACAGCATGTGTTAAAACTATGAATTATCAAGACCTTAAAGATCAAACAGAAAGCAAATGGACTTTTTATTTATTTATTTATTTATTATTATTTATTTTTATTACAGTGACTGTGCATATTAATAAACATTTCTGTCAATATGCCAGAATTAGCCAAAAGGCTATTTTTCATCTGCAGTCCCTAGACAAATGATAAAAAGTCACCCTAAAAGGGAGTAAAATTACATATTTACATAACAATATAAAGTGTTAAATAATATTTAACAGGCTCTTCCCCGAAAGGTAGCTGGCGGACTCTGTACAAAAAAACCCACTGAAAAGAGATTGTATAATCAAAATACATGACAATAGACTTTTATTACAAAGTTACACTATCATTGGGATACCAAATGTATGGTACATTAACAGAAATTCAGCATTATAGAAATAAGTATATCATGTAGTCCGACATAAACTGTGCCAAAATAAGAATATCTATGATAATGTCTATAATAGTAAATGTATGTATGAGAAAATAAGGGAAAATAGATAGCTCCAGACGTATGAGAAATGCACATACAATCATCATCATCATCTTCATCTTCATCATCCACTGAAACAGCTCGACTCAGGAACCAGAGAGCTCAGATCGTCCCTGAGAAACTTATTACACAAATAATACAGGAGAGATGCTGGAAATGCTCTTCATGAACGTTGTTGTTTATTTGTTGGCTGACTGTAGATCTTTGAACATTGTCAGATTGTTCAGCCAGAATTAAAGCACATCAACCTCATTTATACAGTACACTCAGATCTGCAGTAACTGCTCAATCTTTTCATATGTTTTTATCACGTCTTTATGTTTTGGGCCAAATTATGGAGAGTATCAGGGATTAAATCATTATTAAACTATACCAGTGAATCATGATGAGACTTACTTTTTCAAAAAGAAATTGAATCATTGATTACCCTCTTCATTCACTGATTATATTGTTTAATTTATGAATTGATGTGTTCAGTTTTCTGTACTCATGACTTGGAAATACTGTACATGGTTAAAGAATCTGTAATGTTCAAAATGTATTGGCTGTGTAACACTGAATAAATGCTGATTAATAAACGAATGCGGTGTGTTTTTGGACATTAAACAATACAATTCCCTATAACGCTAGCATTAGAGTGTTTGGTTTTTTTACAGCAGAGAATAAAAGCCTAAATTCAATCTGTTCATCATATAAAGCGATTGAGTCTCTTCAGGAGATTTGGACTAAACTGCTCGATTTAAATAGAGAGCCTAAGTCCCTCCCCTTCCGGTGGAACACCATGGGACCTTATTTCGGAAAAATATTGTATGGTAGTCAATGGCGAGAGACAACAAATATTTTGATCTCGTTTGAATTGTGCCCTGAATTACACATATGTGAAGTCAAGAAAGTCGCAGTTTGATGTAAAACTGTTGAGGTATAAGACTGTGAAAATACGTAATTACAAAGACTACAAACCCAAAAGGCGCACGTGTGACGTCATACCTTTTCTCTCAATGAATGAAGCTAACTTTACTGAAGCTAACGCCTGTCATTTTTTCTATATTCTTACGTTATAATCGTAACGTTACGCCGTCATGCCTGAGTGTTTTGTACCAGACTGCACACATACGAGCAACGGATCTTATGACATACATAGTGCGAGACGACAGATGTAGTTCATTGAGCGATTTTCACATAAAACTAAATGTTACTCTTCTGTTTTATGACAAACTGTGACTTTCTTGACTTTCATAATTATCTTTTAAATTGACAAACATCATATGTGTAATTCAGGGCACAGTTCAGATGGAATAAAAAGATAAGTTGTCTCTCGCCATTGACTACCATACATATTTTTTTTTTGAAATAAGGTCCCATGAGCCGGAAGCAGAGGGGAGGGACTTAGGCTCTCTATAGATTATAGTTTAACAATCTTTTTAACTCTGTTGCATGGAAATCTGTCAGATTTCATTAAAAATATCTTCATTTGTGTTCCGAAGACGATCGAAAGTCTCACGCGTTTGGACTGACATGAGTGATTAAATGATGACTTTTTTGTTTTTGGGTGAATGTCCCTTTAAATGTGTTCGCGGCGATCAATCTTTTTTTATTTTTTTTATTTTTTATTATGCTTGCAAACAATACAGAGATGACAAACATGGTATATAATTTTGTAACAGAATTACAAAAATGTCAATACAAAATATAATGTACAATGTCATCTGAACATACAAAATAGCAGTGCATAACTAAGACAAATAAAATTAAAGAGAAATGAAGGAAAAATAAAGGAATCATGAGGGCAAGACATTTTATACATCATTTAGTGATTAAATTAAAATTTAATTAAAGTCATTACAATTTGCTATATGTACAAATTGTTTTAATTGCTTTCTTATTTACTGAGGATAAAATAGTGTTAAGGTACATTTTAAATTCTTTTTAAAAAAAACAATAAAAATTGGTTTGTTATTGGTGAATTTACATTTATGGATATAAAATTTGCCAATAAAATAAAATAAATTAATAACAAAGCAGCCTTTTTTTATTGGGGTCAGAATCAAAGTATCCAAAAATAATGTCTTCAATATTTCAATATTTTTCCATAGTTGTTCAGTATAGAAACATGACCAAAATAACAGTTTCTGTGTGTCGCAGCGATCGATCGGCCGCGCCCAGAGCAGCCGCTGTGACGTCACAGGCAGCGCGAGCTCCATATGACGTCACAGGCCGAGTTGTTCAGGTCAGTGCAGCGATTACCAGAGTCAGAGTTATTAGTCAAACAGTGTAGAAACTCAGAGTTATTAGTCAAACCGTGTAGAAACTCAGACTCAGAGTTAGTCAAACAGTGATAAAGTACAGGATCTGCAGAGAGCACGATGTCTGAACACTTCCCCATGGATGAGGAGATCTGCAGTGCAGTGTTGGAGGAGCCGCTGAGTGGCGCTGCTGAGGAGAGAAACACAACAGAGGAGTGTGAAGCTCCTGCTCCCCCTAGAGTCGCGTGGGAGAACAACACCTCTATCACCTCAGGTGCTTTCACACACACACACACACACACCAGGGCTGGCAACTGACACGCAATTGACACTTTTCACACGCTCTCACGCCACACATCCAGACAAGACAGAGCTGGTTACTTTTGATATGAAACAAATATGAACCGCTCAAATTCTGTCAGTTTTATTGCGAAATTCAAACAATAAATACCGTTTTGGCTCTTGTAAATGTGAGGTGACAGATCGCTGGCGCACGTGAACCGATCATCTCTTACTCTTACTACTAGTTAATAGTATATAAACACGAATTGGTACGATTGAAAGATACAGTAGGCTACAACTTACCGAAATGTTTATGCCTCATACAGAATGTCGATTATTCAGTGTTTTTCACCCGTGGAAATGGTCAATAAAACAGCTGGAGAACATATGTCACATAGTGTTACGTTTACCCCAGGAAAGCCATTTAATGACCATAGCACGTTAAAACTGCTATAGAGAGGAGTATTTTCTGTGACTATATACATTTCTGAAATGCATAACTTAGACCATTTCCTCTGATAACAGATTAACTGTTACTCTCAATTGTAATATGGACTGCAAATATGCAAATTAGATACAGTGTATTGATACATTTTACTGAATGGAAATGACATTTATGGCTATTTTACCCTCATATTGCATTAAGTAAAATGGCATATCAATTCATTCCATTATATCTTCCATAACACAGTTGAGAATCATCTTTATACAAAGTTTGGTAAAAAATAAAAATAAATACTGAAACCTAAAAATTGATTGGTGAATGAAAAATAAATGAATCCTAAAAAAAAAATTCATTTTATTTTTAAACAACTGTTTATTTTAAAGTCCCGGGGTCCACTACAGAGGACATAGCATAACATATAAAACATCCTTTTTCACAAATGTTTTCCCCCATTTGTTTTGAACTAGCAACATAAAGCAGCTGTACATGAGGACAATCACTCAGCTGTAATCTGTGCTAATAAAACACATGTTTCTAATCAATATTGTTGTTTGCAGAAAAGCAATCAAGATGGATGAGTTTCCGTGCTGGCGTCTTGAGAGAGTGGAATGCTGGGAAACGTCTCTTCCAAACCAGCGAAACCCAAGTGTGTGCTTTTGACCCGCTCAGACCCGCTCGACAGACCGCTCAGACCCGCTCGACAGCCCGAAAGACCCGCTCGAGTCCAGGCCGACGGACCCGCCCCACTCGAGTCCAGGCCGACAGACCCACTCGAGTCCAGGCCGACAGACCCGCTCGACAGACCGCTCAGACCCGCTCGAGTCCAGGCCGACGGACCCGCCCCGCTCGAGTCCAGGCCGACAGACCCACTCGAGTCCAGGCCGACAGACCCACTCGAGTCCAGGCCGACAGACCCACTCGAGTCCAGGCCGACAGACCCGCCCCGCTCGACTTCATACGGACAGACAGTGCGTGTTTATTATTATCACTCTGATTCATCTCCATTTCAGCCTGATGCTTCTGGCTTTAGTTTAATCTCTACTCCTGTCGGATCCTCACCTGATCTCAGGTGTGTTTGCTGCTGGAGTTCAGTCTCATGCTGTATATTAACATTCTAACGTCTGTTTTTCAGTATATTTTAAAGCCATTTATGAAGTGGGACGGAAACTGAAATCCAGAGGCGATCGCAGTGATTATTTGGGATTTCGAATCTCGGATGACAAACGAGTATGTTGCTCAAACTTTTCCCCTCTTGTTTCCTTCTATCTTTAGTCTTTCAGTCCTGACATAAACATCAGTGTTTACAGTTTTGATCAGAAATGTAAAGATTGTAGATTACCATGCGCACAAACAAAAATGGATCAGATTACTTACGTTTGCAACAATTTTCTTCATTTTTTAGGTGATCATCCGTTGTATTAAGAAGAGCCGGCCTGAGAAACTGGTGAAATTGGTAAGTTGACAACTTTATTCTTCATGAAATTCTCCAAGAATCGTTTTATTAAAGTATAAGATATAGTTGAAAGCCTACACCTTCTGTCTATCTCTTTTCTTTAGCCTGAGTGTCCCTTTCCTATGAGTCGAGAGGCAGCTGCAATGTTGATGCTACAAAAGTCTCCAACTAACACACATATCAACCAGTTATATGACATGCATATCCTGAAAGATCAAGACGTCCTGGTTCTGGAAGATCCACCTTACAGAATGACCTTGTTGGAGTTCTACCAACAAAGCCGAGGTTCCCTGACAGAACACGCAGTGAAATACATCGTTCAGCAGCTCGTTGTGGCGCTGCAGCACTGCCTGGATCATGGTGTTTATCACAAAACACACATGATGAACGTTCTCATCAACCCATACACCCTGCAAGTCAAGCTGACGAACTTCAGAGGCACACTGTTCTTAGAAGAAAGACGTGAGTCGGCTTCTCGCACACCGTTCACTGTTGATGTGTTTGATGATGTTTTACTAAACACTGGAAATGTATTCTTACAGGTGATGATGAACCCATATTATACACAGCGATCAGAGAGTACGCTAAGTGGGTCCCGATTGATGACACACGCATACTTCTGAACCACCTGGTCACAAGAATAGGCCGTTGGTTTTGGCAAAGGCCACGTCTGTCCAAAGGTGAGACCAACAACAAGAACAAAATGGAAATAACATTGCTTAAAAAACATATAGAGCTCAGTAAAATTATTAGTGTCAATGATGAGCAAAGTGTAAAACACAGCGGATTGACAATGAATGTTTAGCAATGAATAAATGTTCATGGGCATCCAGAGAATATCATAGTAACAGCAAGAAATGCTGTGTATTTCATGTTAACATGACCTTACATGAACTACATTTCTCAAAATCTGTTTATGAGTGTCTATAAGGACAAACGTGACTAATCAACTGTCTTCTGAAAACTTTGACAGAATGCCTGGATCTTCATGAGAAACTTAATGAAAAAAAGTCACGGATCACCTTAGAGAACATTTTACATCATGACTGGTTTAAAAACCCTTCAAAGAGAACATAGATGTTGTCCTTCCACGTTTTCCAGCATCCCTGATGGATTGTTGCAATGGATTGTCTGTGGAGAATGTATGTCCGCCCAATGTTACTATTTCCGCATAAGTCGGTGCGCAGTGTTGGGTAACTATTGCGTTACTTTAAAAAAAAAAAAAAAAAGTTTAAATATAAGAAATTTATTGGATACCCCCAATATGAAATGTTAAATGAATTAAATGGACACTAAATAGAACATGTTATTATAAAACATTGTACACTAATCTACACTATTGTAATGTTGCTGTGGGACAATGTGAGAGACACCTATTAACTTAAATATTAAAATATTATCATTACTATATTGGAACAAAACACAATAGATGGTTTAGAACTTTTAATATTTATTGCACAGACCTAAACTGGGCAACAAATCTATCTATAAATTAAAGCTGCAAGCAGCGATGAAAAGGGCCCTCGCACCCCTGCCACCGCCACCCGGCGCCTTTAGTAAAGGCCTTAAGATTACACTCACCAAATTTGAAGAGGATCAGATCAAAACTGTAGGAGGAGTTTGTTAAAGTACAACATCAGGAAATGGCAAAAACTGCACAAAATCTGAGAGGAAGTTCAAAATAGCTGACTTCCTGTTGTGTTTAGGGCTGTGCTCCAAGAGACATTTTTGTAGGTATTGGGTCATTACATGTATTTACCAAATTTCATGCCTGTACGTGAAACTGTCTGATGAAACGAAATACCTATCCAGGTGAAATCTCTCCGCTTCCTCATTCAGTGAGCATCCCGGGTAAATTTAGCCCTTCGTAAACACCTGGACCAGTACGTAACTGCTTCTGACATATAGAGTAATGGGGGGAAAATAAGCAATGGGCTTTAAATACAAAGCTCTGGAGCATTAGACATGCATACGAGTGGGTGTTCAGCTGAGTTTATGTCAGAGCAAGGGAAGTGCATGGAGGTCAGTGTAACTGTTCACATGCCAGATTTAAATCCAGGACTCCAACAGCATCAAATCCTTTCATTATGGCATTATAGATGTTTTACCATTGCTGAAAATTTGTTCCAAACCTGAAGGACTATCTATTTTCTGTGGAACACAAAAGAAGACATTCTGAAAAAAAAGTTTGTCCATGCAATGAAGTTCAATGGTAAATAATTAAGCCATTTTGCCCCACCCAATTTTGAAAACCACATCACACGTAAATTTTCACCACTTCTGAAGCGTGTGCAAAGTTTCATGATTTTTCGAGCACGTTTTGTATTTGCCACACTTCATGCTACCAGCAGGTGGCGCTATTGCTATAACCAAATAAGAACATGGTCATGTGTTCAGGACAGGACTCTTATCAAACATGTGAAGTTTGGGGCAGATTGGAAATTGTATGCCTAAGTTACTGCAGGCTGTCTGTGGTTGCCTAGCAACATCGGAACTGCAAGCAACATTAAACATGAGTGGAATACCAACACCTAGTCAAAGAGTATAGAAGTACCAAGAGGCGAAACTCAATAGAACGTTCCATTGCAACAAACTCACCCATGCGCAGAGCTGCAGCTCCGCCATCTTGGACTGAACGCAACACAGCTGTCATAGAATTGAACGATACCGGTTCAAATTCAAAAGCGGTTAAATGAACTAAAAAGTAGTTTCTAGTTTTTAATATCTCTAGAGCAGACATCCCATGTCTCCCGGAAGATCCGGGAGTCTCCCGCATATTGATAGCGGCTCCCTGATGCCCACAAATTAGCTAAAATCACCCAGAATCTAGAGCGAGCGAGCAAGAGCGCGCAGCTCCAAACCGTGTAGAGCACACGGCAGAAAGGGTGAGGAAGCGAAATATCAACATATCAACCTAAAATGTGGAACACAACTTGTTCAGATTTTTTGCTTTCATTTTCTTGCAGTTCTAGAGTAAAATATATTTTATAATATATATACTTTATATAAAATATAAATAATTATACTTTAAATTTGTACATTTTAATAAACTCAAACTTATATAACTTTTTCTGTTTCACTTTAATAATTTATTGCACTTCAACAATAATCTGACAAATTAAAACAAGACCAACCATAGGTCTAAATTCCAAAGCATTCTTGAATTACAACCATTTAAGTTTGGATAGTGATTTTCATGTTTATGCGAAAAAAAGGTGACACTAGTTAAAGGGTTAATTTAGTGATAACAATGAATTAATAAAGCGGTCATTTGCCAGGTTAGGTTCATATATCTCTGAAAGTATGCGATTTAAAAAGCCCATTTCGAGTCTTGACAATTTCGACCAAATACATAACATTAGCAAACTGTTAGCAGCTACTGCGGTTATGGGATAGCTTACATTAACGTTACAGCACCTGTTATCGTTGACGTTAGCTCACTTTAAAGTTAATAAAAACCTTTTCTACTTTACCTCTCTGGATCTTTGGGGAATCTATGAAATGCTAGTTGATTGGTTGTACACTGGTAGCCTAGTTGTTGCAGCTGATGGCAGAACACTGTTTTCTTTGTTTCCAATTATTTCCAGACATAATGTTAATGCTGTACAGTAGTTGTGCCAACAGTAAAGCCGTTGGTTCAGTCCAAAATGGCGGCCGCGCTACCGAAGCGCCACCTAGTGGCTGTTGTCAAAACTGCAACGGAGT
This sequence comes from Abramis brama, assembly GCF_963993115.1. Taxonomy (NCBI): domain Eukaryota; kingdom Metazoa; phylum Chordata; class Actinopteri; order Cypriniformes; family Leuciscidae; genus Abramis; species Abramis brama. Next base: position 2,790,662 of record NC_139977.1, read on the forward strand.
TTCGCCTCTTGTTACTTCTATACTCTTTGACCTAGTCTCAGCCTCAGACGTCGACGCCCACGGAACGTTGGCTGAACGTCTGATGCATATGGCACACTTTTCTGGAAACACTTCAGGAGTTTCGAAGTCGCGAACTGATTGGTTGAATTCTACAGGATGTCCGGGAGACGTGTGTGTCGCATTCTTTATCGGCCCGCCTAGAAACAAATTCTGTGATGCCAAAACCCCTCGTGGAAGAAGAAAGCCGTTGTGTTTACAACTGTGACAATGAGCGCTTGCCAGGATCAATTTAACGCTGGATTTTCAAAAAGTATATGAAGTTCGCGGCTCCATTGTTGCAGTAAACTTGCACAACGTTCTTGAATGAATAATTTATTAGGTGCACACCGGTCTGTTATTGTAGGGACGTCGACATTATATTGCCACGCCCCTAAACATGACGCGGAACAAAGCGAACTGTGATTGGTTGCGTTACATGTCAGTCAAACGTCCTCTTGGGCGGTCCTTGGCCAAGAAAAGCTGCGATAGAGTCCAGACCTTCAGCCGTCAGTCTGAAGGTCTGGCTACGCGAGACTAACCAACACCAAACCCAACCGACAGGAAACCAAAAGCTGAGGCAAATGGGTGGAGATCAAGAGGGGGAGAAGAACACGAACATATTCTCCTTAATGCATGTTTAACCAATAGTCTCTAGATTGTACATTAGGATACTTTAATATCTCTATTCACCACCATTCATTTCAGTTTGTAAGCTGTCAGATGAGACCAAACATGGCGTTATAATGGCATAATATATACATATTAGAACACACTAGTAAATAAACAGTGTGAAGTTAAAAATGTATGTCCTGTGAAGCAAATTGTACAGACTAGGGCTGCACAATTATGACAAAAATCATAATTGTCGATTATTCCCTTGAAATTGAAATTGCGATTATTAACTACAATTATCATAATTTACATTGAAGCGGATCCGCTTACATCAACGTTTCTACAGTGGCCCTAAACGGACAAACGCGTTTCGTCACTATGTTGTTCTTCATGCAAAGAAGCTTCAGCTAAAGTCAGCGAATAAAACACTGACACAATGAAGAACAAGTAACAATAATATTCGCAATAACATAGTTTTACTGAATAATTAAGTAAACCTAATTTCTTAATTTATCTTTGTTAAGAAACCTCATGGCTACTCTCTGCTGTCTCAGACAACGACATCACTTCCTGTCGGCCACCGTAACTTCTGTTGGTTGCAATTCGCAAACTCACCACTAGATGCCGCTAAAAATTACACACGGCACCTTTAAAATAAGCTATAGAAAGAAAAACAAAAACACATCTTAACCCTCTGGGGTCTAAGGTGTTTTTGGGGTCCTTGAGATGTTCTGACATGCCCTGACATTTGTGCTTTTTTCAGTTGCTTATAAACATATTAATGGCAAAAAAAAAATACACACTATTTAGCACAAACATGGCTACCATAATATGTGAGCAACAAGAATGTACATGTTTGCATTTTTGAGAGAATAATGTTTATGCATGGTTATTGAAAAAACTAAAAACTAAAGTTTCTGAAATAAGGCCACAAAACACATACTAAATATGTGTCAATAAGACTTTTGACTAATGGATGTTGTCGCCTAGGGCTTTTTCTTCAAAATGATGTGAAAATCACCCTGCCTAATCATTCACATAACACAATACATTGATTTAAATTTTGCAAAGCACTTTCTGTTTGGAAAGGCAATATTCGAGTGGGCGTCAACGAGCCAATGACACCATCATGCATATTTAGTGGTTCGCACCTGAGGAGACAATGGGGCCCGCATACTTAATGAGCCATTCATTCAGGTGTGTCACTGAGCCACAAGAAAGAATGCAAGAGCAACAGTTGGAAGCATCTCAATTTTATTTATTTTTTCACAAATTGTGCTTGCAAATTGGCCTATAATATCCAAGGAAAACATGTATAGTAATCGTGCAGTTAATTTTCATACTGTATTTTCAGTTTTGGAATATTTATCCTCTCCCCAAATTTGTCACTAATAAAACACAATAAAAATTATTTAAAGAAAAGGCTTATATTTACCTTTTAATAGTTTGTTTACATCTACCTTGTAAATATATATTTTTTTATTAAAAAGGTTACAATTACAACAACAAATCAAGTGTAATCTTTATTTGTAAAAACTAAAGTATACATTTTATCATACATATTTCAAAGTTAAGGATTTGATTGGTTATTTGATTACTTTATTTTTGACAAAACATACTATATTTAACATATGAGCAAAAATTGGCAAACAAAAGCTTATTTATTTTACAGTAAAAATGTATAATCTATCCAAAACTAATCAACGAAATGTTGTCTTTCATATGTCTGTAACATAGGTCTTTCGTTTTTATTATAAGAAATATAAATGTTAATTTGCAGTTTAATACGTTGCTTATACAAATGCATTTTATTTCAACATATTTCAGTCGATTTTTACTCCGTATAGCAATACAGTTTGCTAAAAGCGAAACATTCATTCACACACAGAAACGCCTGACTTTAAGTTGTTTTTATGAAATATTAGGGCATATAAATGTTAATTTCCAGAATAGCCTACATTTTATTTCAACATATTTCAGTCGATTTTTACTCATCTCAGTATAGCAATACAGTTTGCTAAAACATCATCATTCATTCACACACAAACGCGATTTTAATTTAAACTGTCTTTTTGCGAGCTGTGGTAAACAGCGCGCATCTCTGCCGTTCATTCATTCACAGAAACGCAATTCACTTGAGAAGGAAAAAAAACTTACTTCAGTATTCCTCAGCTCAGTCGGATCCTTGCTCCTCGAAATACCCGCACTTCTGAGGTACATTTTCCATTATTATTATTCCTCACAGCGCTGCGAGACGGTGTAAACAAGTAATGATCTGAATAAACTTGTGTTTTCTCGAGCTGATATGGGGGCGTTCACAGGTTTGCGTGGATTGCCTCAGTCATTTGCGTTTGAATAGCGCGCGCTCTCCGGGGCGTGGTCACATTACATTTGAATGAGCTCTAATGAGCTCGACTGGAATCGCTCTCTTTTAATACAGATTTCACAAGATGAGAATATTTGTTTTTTATATAAATTACTTCATTTAAAAGAAGAGAATTCAAGCTTCATGCCTGTGTGCCTGTACGCCTGTTTGACTGAGTATTCGCTGAGTTATTGTTCATTTTCGGACGCGTTTCAGAATGGACTACACTGGCAGAGAGAAGGCAGAACTAGCTTTGTGTTTATTTTTCTTTATTTGGCAAAAAGCACAACACTTTGTTTTTATTGTGAGTATACACAAAAATAATACACATTTAACAGAATCGATTGATGTATGAAACTTGTTTGTAATATCAAAGTCAACAGAGCAAAATTAATCTCTTTTGTACTGATAAAAAAAAGCGAGCTGGTATCACCGGCGATACCGCCGACCCCAGGGGGTTAACAATGCTTTGCTCAGGGTATAAGAAGGAAAGCTAACTGTTGATCTAGGAGAAAGGTTTTAACCCCGCCACTCCCGCACACCGATGCGTAACCTGAGAAAGGCTTTTAGGGCCTCATTTGCACAAAAGGGCATTATTTGTTACAACTAAGTTTTCTATACAGTCTGCTGTTCCATTCTACTGTATGTATATTTAAACATGTAACTTAATAAATAACTTTGACTGCTTTAAAGGCTTTGAGATAGAGGTCTACACAGAGCACCCGAGGACCCGGGATCCGACCCATACGGGTCTATATTTTAAATGGTCAGCTGGGTCCGGGTCGGGTCCTAATCTATTACTTCGGGTCCCAGGTCTGTTTAACATTGTGTGTAATATACCCGAGTCGATTGGACTCGGAGAACACTCTGCCGTGATCAGAGTCAGTCAGGAGGAAGAAACGGCGGGGCCAGAGGATGCCTGAGCGAATTGAAACGAGCGAGCCCACGCCGGCCACGTCCCCGCGTGCCTTGCTCTCTCCAGCGGAGACCCCTTCACATGTTTTGTCCGGGTCCAGGTGAGCGGCCCATTTTGTCCGCTCAGACAGACCAGCGCACCTCTCTGCAAGTGGCAGGCCTCGTCTCTTTCGAGGGATCAGAGGAGGAGGAAGATGGCACGCCCCCTACTCAGCCTGCACTAAGAACATCCACCTCCGCAACTCTCTCTACCGTTGATGGCGCTGAAGAGAAGGGATATGACAAGCTGCCCCCCTAGAGGAAGCAGTGGCCGCGCACCTCTGCCCACCCACTGCTATTGGATGGAGATCCTAAGCAGTTCACACATCTAAACCCTGCAGAGCCATTTCAGCTCTCGCTGGCTGAGCTTACACCGCCGCTGGCCAAGCTGCATCGGCCCTGCACACCATGGCGGTCCTCCAGGTGTTCCAAGCTAAACTCCTCCGCTCCATGGACGAGTCTGGACCTAATCCCGAGGCTTTTAGGGACCTGTGCAGCGCCACTGATCTAGCCCTGCGTGCCACTAAGATCACCGCCCAGGCTATTGGAAGGAGTATGGCTAGTTTGATTGTGCTAGAGCGCCACCTCTGGCTAAACCTGACGGAGATGAAGAACGCAGACAAGACTGCTTTTCTGGACACTCCAGTCTCTAGAGCACAAAAAGAGCATTGACATGGCGACCCGCCCCCAGACTTCATTCAACCCCTAGCCCAGTGGTTCTTAATTCCAGTCCTCGGGACCCCTTGCTCTGCACATTTTGTATCTCTCTCTTATCTGACACACTCAGTTCAGTTCATGGAGTCTCTCCTAATGAGCTGATGATCTGGTGTGTTAAATAAGGGAGACATACAAAATGTGCAGAGCAGCGGGTCCCGAGGACTGGAATTGAGAACCACTGCCCTAGCCAATCGGGCCGAGGTCTGGCCAGCCATCCCCGATGTGTCAGAATGGGTAATGAACACAATAAAACGAGGTTACTCGCTCCAATTCTAGACCTCAGACACCTGAACAAGGCCCTCATGAGACGGCCCTTCAGGATGTTGACAACCAAACAAATCCTCGCGCAAATTCGCCCAGGGGATTTTTCAGTGGTTTTTGTCAGTGGATCTGAAAGACGCTCACTTTCATATCCAGATAGCCCCCCATCAGAGGCCATTCTTGAGATTCGCCTTCGAGGGGCAGGCTTATCAATACACAGTCCTGCCATTCGGCCTGTCTCTGGCACCTTGTACATCTACGAAGTGCATGGACGCAGCTCTTTCCCCCCTGAGACAGCAGGGAAAGCGTGTTCTGAATTAACCTGACGATTCAGATCCTGGCTTCTCAGCCATTTGCAATGCCTTGGGGCCAAACTGTAACCTTCCTGGGAGCAGATATCGACTCGGTTCAGATGAGAGCATGGCTCACGCCAGACCGCTCTCTCGCCATTCGACAGCTAGCAGCTTCGTTCAGGGCGGGCTCTCACATGCCCCTCAGAACATTTAAGAGGATTCTGGGCCTTATGGCCTCAGCATCGTCAGTGCTCCAACTGGGCCTACTGCACATGCGTCCCCTGCAGCGCTGGCTAAAGCCCCGAGTACCGGCACATGCATGGCGTTCAGGCCTGGTCAAAGTGAACCACGGCTGTATCAGAGCCCTGGCTCCTTGGAAAGTAGCCGACTGGTACCAATCGGGCGTGAACATGGGAGTGGTCTCGAGGAGGAAGGTGATTTCAACAGACGCCTCCAACCTAGGTTGGGGAGCCCTGTTCGAGGGCAGGCCCATTTCCGGCCTCTGGTCGAGCCTGGAAAGGCGCTTACAATCAATTGCCACGTCTTGGTCCGGACAGACAATATGTCAGTGGTATCCTATATAAATCACCAGGGCGGTCTCAGGTCGAAGAACCTGCACACACACAATCTGGAGTGTTTTCGGCGAGGCAGAGGTCGACCTCTTCGCCTCAGAAGGCAACTCTCAATGCCCAATCTTCTTTTCCAAAGACAGGGACGCGCTGGCCCACAACTGGCCCAGCCGCCCTCTTTATGCATTCCCTCCGGTCTCAATGCTCCCTCAGGTCATTGAACGGATCAGGAAAAGCAAGAGTGCTGTCCTCCTAATAGCCCCTCTCTGGAAGACCCAGGTCTGGTTCCCCGAGTTGGCGCAGCTGCTAGAAACAGCTCCTTGGCCTATACCGCTGAGGAAGGACCACCTCATGCAGGCGAACGGGACGATCTGGCATTCCCGTCCCCACTTATGGGCCCTCCACATATGGCCCCTCAACGGGTACCCGGGAGCCTCCTGGAAAAGGTCTTAAACACCATCAGTGAGGCTAGAGCACCGTCAGCTAGATGTCTCTATGCCCTGAAATGGTCAGTGTTCACAGACTGGTGCGCAGCCCGGTACCTTGACCCTTATTCAAGTGAAGTACCACTGGTACTTTCTTTTCTTCAAGAGCTGCTGGATGCGGGTCGAACTCCCTCCACGCTCAAAGTATATGTGGCGGCCATAGCAGCCTTCCACGCTCCTGTGGCCGGCCAGTCACTCGGAAGGAACGACCTTGTCGTGCGTTTCCTCAAAGAGGCCAGGAGGCTGAACCCGCCTCTGTCACGGTTCATGAATTCACTGTCTCTTCCTTGTCTCGTGTGTGGATGTGTGTGGGTGTGTCCTGCCGTTACCGCTGTTCATCAACGCCCACTGATTATCAGCGCCAGCTGATCCCTATCTACGCCTCTTTATATGCTCAGTGAACGCTGTCTTGTGTTGTCAGATCGTTGTGGAGTTTCCCAGTGTTGTTTCCCGTTCCCGTTTCGGTCTGGCGTCTTCGTGGTCGGTGTTTCCTGTCTGGATGTTCTCCCCGTGTTCTTCGTTCCCATCTGGATTGTTTATTGTGTTCATCATTCACCATTTGGATTACGTCACTCACCCAGCACTTAAAGGACACCTCTCCAGCCTCACATCCATCACCACCGTGCTGTCCATTGAAGTCCCTGCGCCACTCTGCTGCCACTGTGTTGTGTGTTTGTTTAAATCTGACTTTTCTGTAACTTCCAATAAATCCATTTTACTTGCATTATTGCATCCTCATTTCTGAGCGTCACAGCCTCGACACCCTTTTATACCGGCCTGGGACCTTTCCACGGTCCTCAGGGCCATGAAGGGACCCCCTTTGGAGCCACTTCAGTCGGCTGATCTAAAGCCTCTTTCACTGAAGACCGCACTTCTGCTAGCCTTAGCATCAGTCAAGCGAGTGGGTGATTTACAAGCACTCTCTGTGAGCGCTGCCTGCCTTGAGCTCGGGCCCAACGACTCCAAAGTTGTCCTCAGGCCCCGGCATGGCTGTTCCCAAAGTGCTCTTGACTCTGTTCTGAGCTTAGGTCATGTCTCTATCAGCACTTCCCCGTTCGGAAGAAGATAGAGATGTGTCTCTACTCTGCCCTGTTAGGGCCCTTCGCGTCTATTTAGAGCGTTATGCCCCGTTCAGGCAGTCAGAACAGCTCATATTAGGGCTGCAAAATTAATCAAATTTCTAATCGCAATTACGATTATGGATGCCATGATTACCTAATCGTTCAAAGCCGCGATTACAAAAGAAAATCCACTCTGCGTGCATGTGTTTAGAGCGAGGCGAATCACGACTACTTCAGAGAACCCAGCACAATAGGAACGACCAGGCAGTGATGTAAGTGTATGCTGAAATAAAAAGTCTTTCACCTGAGAAAAACGGACTTTCCTGTCCTGTCAGCTGTTAAACTGCTATAGCGCACACTCTTCAATTGCACACACAAATGCGGTGGCAGCGCGCCGTTAAGTCACTAAATAAAATTAAAATACCAATAAATCACGTTACTGGTATGTCGTGTGTTAGCTGAGAAGGATTTGCATGCAGGGATGATTTTCATTCTATTCACCAGGAGCAGTTTCCATGTTTCATTAACAGTTCTTGTTAGTATTGTGTATTCACCGTGGTAACTGTCGTTTCCATAACCCCAAAATGCCACTTTATTTTCACTTGTTTTTGTTTTTTTTGTGATCAAATGTTTATTGAAGGAAAAAGAACAAGATATTAAGCATTTTAAAATCACAAGCAGCAGTCAACAGAAAATATGTATATATATCTATATATACACACATGCACAAAAACAAAATATACACATACATTGCAATATACATACAGTAAATATATAAAAAAAAAAAAAAACAACAACAAGGAGAATAACTCAATTTCAGGAACTTGAATTAATGAGTACACAGAGTAAACCAACTTGAATTAAATCAGATAAAGAAAAGAGATCATCTCACCCAGGCTTTTAGTGATTCAGAAACAGTATTCCAGTTACAGAGAGCCTTTTCATTCGCACCATTAACTCGAGCAGTAGACAATTCTAGAAGAGTCACGTCTAAAAATGTAAGAATCCAACATTTAACAGAAAGTGAATGAGGAGGCTTCCATCTCAATGCAATCATCTTTTTAGCAGCTGTGAGGCCAGCTAGTACAGTGCGTTTATGCTGATTATTAAGGTTCAACATTGTTAGGTTATTCAGTAACAGGACAGGCACCGTTACAGGTATTGTTGCTGAAACCAGATCAGATAATCCCAGACACTCCCACATCATATGTAAGAAAGTGCCTGGAACCTTCAGAACGCATTGGGTACAGGTTGGATCAGTTAATCTCTTCAATAAATGGAGTTTACGAGGTGTTAAATACGTTCTATGCACAAAGTTGAAATGTATCTGCTGGTGGTCAGGATTACGAGAGGCCTCCTTTATATTTACCCAAACATCCTCCCAATTAAATTCTGGATCCAAACTTGGGCAGTCACGTCTCCACAGCCTATCTAAAGGCAATTTGGCATAAGAGGCCTCCAATATAAAGTTATATAATATGGACACCAAGCCCCTATTATTCCCTTGAGCAATAATCAACTTATACAATGGGTGTACAAGCAAAGGTTGCTGCCAAGGAACACCATACGCTTTGAGGGCCGATCTAAGCTGTAGATAAAAGAAAAATGAGGATGCTGGCAAATTGAATGAGTTTGCAATGTCTTGAAAAGAGCACAAACCAGAATCATTATGAATGTCTTTCAAATGACGAATACCACTCCTACTCCAATGTGAAGGAGGAATGGGTCTGCCTCCAATTGTCAATCCTTTATTATTAAATATGGGAGATTGTGTATGCCACTTGCAGGAGACCTTGCATCTAGATTCAACTAACCTCCAGGTTTGAATAAGATGGGAAACTATGGGACCAAAGTGCAGCCGACATTGCTTATTTGATACATTAGAGAAAAGGATGTCTTCCAGATTCCATGGATGCACAATATGTTCTTCTATCTTGCGCCAAGAGACAGGAATATAAGGGTTAAACCATACAAGCAAAGGCCAGAGTGCAAAAGACCAAAAATAGAGCTTACAATCAGGCACTGCCAAACCCCCATCTACCCTCTTCCTTTGTAAAGTAGTCAGTTTTAAACGTGGTCTTTTTCTATTCCAGATGAATTGGGAGATATTACCATGGATTTTATTCCAGAAGTTGACAGCAGGGGAGAGGGGTATCATAGAACTAAAAAAATTCAATCGAGGCAAAATATTCATTTTTACAATAGAGATTCAGTCCTGCAGAGAGTTGGGCAGATTGATCCATCTGTCCAAATCTCTCTTGATGTCCTTGCCTACTTCTGAAAAATTGTGCGTCACAGTGTGGTTCAAAGAGGGAAAAATTTGTATCCCAAGATACTTAAAATGCTGAACAACAGCAATAATGGATGGGTACTGCAATATTTTAGCAGACTCATTTAAAGGTAAAAGGGCAGATTTAGACCAGTTAACCTTGAAACCAGATAAATGGCCAAACTCTTCGCAAACAGACAGCAGGCTAGAAATAGACTGTACTGGATTTTCCATGAAAACCAGAACATCATCTGCATATAATGCTACATGATGCAAAGTATTTTGAATGGAAATAGGTTTTATCTCAGTGGATTGTCGAATCATCTGGGCAAGAGGCTCAAGGGAGAGAGCAAAAAGAGCTGGACTTAAAGGACACCCTTGTCGTGAAGACCTAGTGATAGTAATTGGTGAGGAAAGTAATTGTCCTGTGAGTACTAATGCTGTGGGATTAGAGTAAAGAACCTTAATCATATGTATAAAACCCTTACCAAAACCCATATTTTCCATAACAGACCACAAGAATGACCACTCCATCCTATCAAAGGCCTTCATTGCATCAAGGGACAACACTGCTGAAGGAACCTTAGCACCCACTGCCGCATCTATTATATGTAAAAGACGCCTGACATTATCCACTGCCAGTCTAGATTTAATAAAACCTGTCTGATCACAATGGACTAGCAAGGGCATGTGATCCTGAATGCGCCGGGCAAGTACCTTTGCATAAATCTTTAAATCGGAATTTAACAGACTTAATGGCCTATAGTTTGCGCATTCTGAAGGATCCTTATCTTTCTTTAAAAGCAGAGATAATAGGGCAGTATTAACATCTCTAGAAAAGCTGCCTTTTTCAATTGAAGTCGTTATCATGTCTAGAAGCAAGGGACCTAATTTATTCCAGAATACAACATAAAACTCAGGCGGTATCCCATCTAAACCAGGTGATTTATTCCTTTGCATAGCAAGGGCAGCCTCGTTAAATTCTTTTAAAGAAATGTGGCTATCAAGTAGAGTGGAAGCATTTGTTGCTAGCCGTGGTAAATGTAACTTTTTAAGAAAATCATTGCATCTATTTTGTTCAGACTGAGACTCGGATTTGTACAAATTGGAATAGAAGACACGAAACGTCTCGTTAATTTGTTTGGGTTCAGTTGTGATAATGCCCGCTGAGGATTTGATGGAGGAAACAAAGATACCATTGCTATCTGTGAAGAGTAATTGCTCTGTAAAGTGGAATCCAGTCTAACAAAGTCTGCTTCAAGAGCTTGCAATTTGGCAGATCTGGCTTAGCGAATATTGGAGCAGAACAGTGTAGCATTGCTTCGTATAAAACCTTTTGCAGCCTCCCATAATATTCTGGGGTCATCAACGGAACCTACATTAAACTTCAAAAAATCCTCTAATTGAGATTGGAATTGTGTCTTATATTCATCATTCACCAATAAGGAAGTATTGAATCGCCACCTAGTGGCTCGCTTGGATAAACAGCCCAAAGTAGCGCAGCACCATATTCCTTTGTGGTCCGAGAGGGCTATAGGCAATAACACAGCATAATCAATTTTCTGGAAAAGTTTAGGAAATGAAAACAGAAAATCTATCCTTGAAAACGTTTTATTTAACTGCTTCAGTAAAAAAAAAAAAAAAAAAAAAAAAAAAAAAAAAAATCAAACTATCTACACCATCGTTTCTGCAATTGTGTAACAGTGGCCCAAGAAGTAAGTTAAACAACAATACAGATCCGGACCAGAATCCAGCTTGAACAATCACTGGTCGCCCGATTCAGCATTTGTGCCTTCAGTTTCCACCGGGACATCGTCTGCATTCGAGGAAAGGGGAAGCACTGCCGGTAATGTGTGGATAAAATCCTCAGCATCTGTCGGAGACTGGAACGACTCTACTCGACCACCAACCTTAATCGTCAAACCAGCAGGGTAGAGAAGGAAGAACTCCACGCCTTTGGCTCTGGCTTTATCCATTGCTTGAGAGAAGGCTAGGCGGCGTTTAAGGGTGTAGCTGCTGTAATCAGGTAAAAATCTCACCCTCCGACCATCAATAGTGAGAGGGTTTTTCCTGGCAGCCCGAAGAATTTCTTGACAGATGGTAAATCGAAGGACATTGATAATCATTGTGCGGTTGTTCGCTCGATTCTTGTTGTCATTATACACGCGATGTGCGCGCATTATTTCACCCCGGAGGCTACCGAGGGAGGGAAACCACTTAGATTGCGTCAGGTATTGCACTGCACTAGACCCTTCCAGACCCTCTGTCAGGCCCGTGATTCGAATGTTACACCGTCGACTCCTGTCCTCCATGTCCGCCAACTTAAGCTGCATCTGTTGTAACGTCGCTTCTTGAGTGGCTAGTAACTTTGAGTTGCCTTTGACATCCGATCGTATTTTCCCCATCTCCGCATTTATGGTTCCAATGCTGTCAGACAAAGTCACCAAGTGGGTCTGAATAGCACACAATTTCCCTTCCGTATCCTTTCCCATTTGTTGAAGTTGGTCAAAACGTGATTCAAGATAGTCGCGCTGTCTCTCCAACACTGATTCTGCAATGGCTTCCATATCAGTCCGATTTCCTTTGTTCTTCGAGGCATTAGACGCAGATTTTTTGTTCGATTCAGCCATCCTGCTCCAAGGGTAATTATTATTAAAAAACGTAATAAAAATAAAATGTTTCAATGGAGAATTACCGACCAAATGAACAATTCTGGGTGAGGAGAATCAAACTATGCCGCCATCTTATCCAGCTGATCACGTGACTCCATTTTCACTTATTTTTTATATTTTTAAATGATTGTGGTGGCTCATACCAACATTGTATTAACAAATACAAATACAAAACATAATACTAATTCTAATACAAACAGTTTGGGACTGCTATTTAATAGCTTTAGCATAGGCCTAATGTTTATTTAGTTTTCCCATAGCGTATAGCTACGCAATATATGTAGTAACAACAACAACTTAAATGGAGTCTGATAAATATTTGAATTTGTATTTCTGTATGTATTCATGTCTACACACACACCCACAGTAACACAAAAAATTACGTACATTTCGCTGCAACTTATTTTACACTTATATTTGTGAATTAGATTAAGAAGATCAGGGCCCGTATTCATAAAGATTCTAAGAATCCTCTCAGAAAACTCTTAATTTAGCTTAAAAACTTTTACGTAGGAGTCTTAGCTTAAAAGCGATTCGGGACTGATCTGAGAGCAACTCTGAGCAAGGAAAAGACAAAAACTTTTATCTTAGTGAGGAGGCGGGGTTGACCCCGTTGCTATGTATGACACTATCTTTTGACGACTGTGATTGGTTTGTTGTCCAAGAAGGAAAAAGTGATTTTAAGTATAGGGTCTATTCTAAGCCTTCACTTTGAAATTACATGTGTAATTTTTCCTATTTGATCGTTCTCTCACACACACACACACACACACATTATATATGTGTATATAAATCCTTTTTATTTTATTTACCATGCTGTGAATTTCCTATAAGGTATTTGATTGGCTTAGAATGATAAAAATTGTTCCACTCTTTCCAGTTACACTGATTGCTGGCGTGTCTATTTAAGTGGTGGTTTGAATGTTGGTTTTAATGTATCAAACATTGAATTTTCCCAGTTGCCAAATATCGTAATGTAGTGATTACTTTCATTTCAGGCGCTATGGCATTTCTGCGCTGTGTCGGAGATGTTAGCGTGTCTCTAATAAGATCAGTCACAAACATGATCCCTGCACGATCTAATATATAGCTTCTTATTAACTCACTGTCATCCATTGTCTGCAACACATTTCTTCTCCTTCTTCGTCTTTCTGTCATTTTCTCCTCTGCTAAAGAAACTCTTAAGCCTCTTAAAAGTCCTCGTCCGTGCTCCTAACAATTTTGAACTTAAGACCTCTTTTAAGGGTTAAGATGCTTTCTGAATTACTTTTTTCTTTACTAGGATTTTTTCTTCAATTTTAAGAGTAAACGCCCACATTTCTAAGAATTTTCTTAGAATTTTGTCACTAGGAGCTACTCTTTGCATTAAGATTCTTTATGATTCTTTAATCCTCTCAGAAAACTCTTAATTTAGCTTAAAAACTTTTACGTAGGAGTCTTAGCTTAAGAGCGATTCGGGACCGATCTGAGAGCAACTCTGAGCAAGGAAAAGACAAAAACTTTTATCTTAGTGAGGAGGCGGGGTTGACCCCGTTGCTATGTATGACACAATCTTTTGACGACTGTGATTGGTTTGTTGTCCAAGAAGGAAAAAAAAAAGTGATTTTAAGTATAGGGTCTATTCTAAGCCTTCACTTTGAACTTACATGTGTAATTTTTCCTATTTGATCGTTCTCTCACACACACACACACACACACACACACACACACACACACACACACACACATTATATATGTGTATATAAATCCTTTTTTTATTTACCATGCTGTTAATTTCCTATAAGGTATTTGATTGCTTAGAATGATAAAAATTGTTCCACTCTTTCCAGTTACACTGATTACTGGCGTGTCTATTTAAGTGGTGGTTTGAATGTTGGTTTGAATGTATCAAACATGGAATTTTCCCAGTGGCCAAATATCGTAATGTAGTGATTACTTTCATTTCTGGCGCTATGGCATTTCTGCGCTGTGTCGGAGATATTAGTGTGTCTCTAAAAAGATCTGTCACAAACATGATCCCTGCACGATCTAATCTATAGCGTCTTATTAACTCACTGTCATCCATCGTCTGCAACACATTTCTTCTCCTTCTTCGTCTTTCTGCCATTTTCTCCTCTGCTAAAGAAACTCTTAAGCCTCTTAAAAGTCCTCATCCGTGCTCCTAACAATGTTTACCTTAAGACCTCTTTTAAGGGTTAAGATGCTTTCTGAATTACTTTTTTCTTTACTAGGACTTTTTCTTTAATTTTAAGAGTAAACGCCCACATTTCTAAGAATTTTCTTAGAATTTTGTCACTAGGAGCTACTCTTTGCATTAAGATTCTTTATGAATACGGGCCCTGGGCCCGTATCCCTAAAGATTCTGAGAATCCTCTCAGAGAGCTCCTAACTTAACCTAAAAATTCCTTGCCAGGAGTTTTAGCTTAGAAGTGATTCCAGAACATTTTCAGTGAACTCTGAGCAAGGAATGGATGGAAAATCCTATCTTAGTGAGGAGGTGTGGTTGACCCCGTTGCTAGGTATGAGTCATCATTTCAAAAGCCGTGATTGGTTGATCCTACAAGTTTGATGAAAATTAACTTCTGGTGATAATGAGCAAAGGATGTACCCTCAGATCAATAAACATAATTATACACTCTAATCTTATGCAGACTGTAATTGTAAATAATATTTCACATTCAAGAAAATATCTGGAAAATGAATAGTAAGCTGTAGGGGTTATAGCCTAACATTAGAATCTAAAATATGTGAAAACTTAAGCTCATTACACCCTGTTCAAATAATGATTTGTGTCTTATTTGCTCATATTAATATCCTAGCTGGCATATTTTGTACTTTCACTCCCATATGGACCCCATTGAAAACAAGATGGCCTATCTCAAGGGGCTGTCCTTAATGAAGTAGAAATTGCAACGTTACAACTCAGTGTCGTCTTAACGAGGGAACATGATTCCTGCACAATCCAATCTGTAGCGTCTCAATAATTCCCTGTCATCCAGTGTTTGCAGGACATCTCTCCTGCCTCCTCTGTTGGCCATTTTGTGCAGCTGCTTAGGGGAACTCCTAAGCCACTAAAAGTCCTCTTCCCTGCTCTTAGCAGATCTCGCCTTAGAAGCCCTTTTAAGCGCTAGGAATCTTGAGGAATAGCTTTTATATTAACTGGGATTTTCGTGTCACTTTTAGGGGAAATTCTAAGAAAACGTCATGACTCTGAGAATTTTCTTAGAATTTGGCCGCTAGGAGCCACTTTTTGCACAAAAATTCTTTAGGGATACGGGCCCAGGGCCCGTATTCATAAAGATTCTAAGAATCCTCTCAAAAAACTCTTAATTTAGCTTAAAAACTTTTACGTAGGAGTCTTAGCTTAAGAGCAATTCGGGACCGATCTGAGAGCAACTCTGAGTAAGGAAAAGACAAAAACTTTTATCTTAGTGAGGAGGCGGGGTTGACCCCGTTGCTATGTATGACACAATCTTTTGACGACTGTGATTGGTTGGTTGACCAAGAAGGAAAAAAAGAGTGATTTTAAGTATAGGGTCTATTCTAAGCCTTCACTTTGAAATTACATGCGTAATTTTTCCTATTTGACCGTTCTCTCACACACACACACACACACACACACACACACACACACATACACACACACACACACACACATTATATATGTGTATATAAATCCTTTTTATTTTATTTACCATGCTGTTAATTTCCTATAAGGTATTTGATTGGCTTAGAATGATAAAAATTGTTCCACTCTTTCCAGTTACACTGATTGCTGGCGTGTCTATTTAAGTGGTGGTTTGAATGTTTGTTTTAATGTATCAAACATGGAATTTTCCCAGTTGCCAAATATCGTAATGTAGTGATTACTTTCATTTCTGGCGCTATGGCATTTCTGCGCTGTGTCGGAGATGTTAGCGTGTCTCTAATAAGATCAGTCACAAACATGATCCCTGCACGATCTAATATATAGCTTCTTATTAACTCACTGTCATCCATTGTCTGCAACACATTTCTTCTCCGTCTTCGTCTTTCTGTCATTTTCTCCTCTGCTAAAGAAACTCTTAAGCCTCTTAAAAGTCCTCGTCCGTGCTCCTAACAATTTTGAACTTAAGACCTCTTTTAAGGGTTAAGATGCTTTCTGAATTACTTTTTTCTTTACTAGGATTTTTTCTTCAATTTTAAGAGTAAACGCCCACATTTCTAAGAATTTTCTTAGAATTTTGTCACTAGGAGCTACTCTTTGCATTAAGATTCTTTATGAATACGGGCCCTGGAGTTTTGATTAAAGGTGCCATAGAATGGATTATTTTATTATTTTATAATGTTTCCTGGGGTGCCCTTATAATGTTAGTATGTTTTTTAGATCAAAATTTGTTATAATTTAGAAATAAAAGGCATATTTCCTAGCCTGATTTCATCCATTGATTTGAACACTCTGTTTGAAGGGGCGTGTCTGCTGTGAGACTTCAGTGTTGTTGCCCACTGCTGTGATTGGCTGACATGCTTGCATATGAAATATCTGGCATTACATGTAGAGCTATCTGGAAAACTTTTACTATTACAGCTTTTATATGTTTTTACTATTACAGCTATCGGGATTAACGAATCATGAGAAGTTTTTTTTTAAGTATTTAGATCTATTCCCATCACATAAAAGGTTTCAGTGATGAGCACTGAGCAGATGACAGCCTGTTGATCGCGTGAATGAAGATCTTATCACTGCAACGCGATATACTGATGCATAAACAGTGTTGAACGACTTTGAAAGAAAGATTATCTGTCTGAATTTGAACAATTACACATCAGAAATTCACATAACCCACTGGTTCTCCAGAGGCTCGGATGAAGGAGCAAAAAAATATTTTTGTGTTCATTTGTACAACCAAACACTGAGCAACTGCCATGCTTCGTTCGCTCGTTTGCAAGCCATGATGTCTCTCGAGGAAAAAACAATATCGCGCTGGATCTAGATAACACAATGTAAATTATCGTTAATAAAATCCCTACTTGCCGCTTGCGGGAATATAACGTTAGTTGAAATTGCCCCCTTCGTCCGTTTGAGACGCCGAGAGAAGCCTGGCTGCTTGATATTGTTGTAACAGTCCGTGGTGAAATGGGCAGAGCAACTAAACAACTTCGAATTAAACTGTAGCGGTATCCGATTATAGATAGATAGATTATAGATAGATCTGCCATTTTCCCTATGATCCTCCTCCTGCTTGTTTCTTCACCTGCAGAACTTCTGATGATTCGGCTTTGCAGTTTCGCCTGGCACTGAGCATGGGCTGGCATATGCAAATTTTTAGAGGCGTACATATTAATGATCCCATCGGTTTCGTCACAGTTGGTGTTATGTGGAGATTCGCCCGTTTTTCAGGGGTGTTTTTCAAAAACGAGATTTAAATAAGAAAGAGAAAACTATGGTGTTTGAGACTCACTGTATGTCATGTCCATGTACTGAACTCTTGTTATTTAACTATGCCAAGATAAATTCAATTTCACATTCTATGGCACCTTTAAAAGTAATTGAGAGATCATGAAATTGTTATTGAGGTGTTTTAGCTTTTTATTTTTTTTGACAGGTTGATGTTGTTCACATTCATTTAAATGTATTCATTTAAAATCTTAATTATGCTGTAACCATCCCCTAACACACAATGTGTGAACTTAAATGCATAATAATCATAATCAATAATCATGATTTTCTGATGTGGATGTGATGTATAATTCATATATCATAATGAAAGACACACTCAGTGACTGTCTGCATACAGAGGTGCTTTATTGTTGAATTGACAGTGGAAATCAATACGCGGTCTTCATGCACAGATGGTACATCAGAGCTGCTCTACTAACGCTCATATTAGAGTTATTATTAGTGTCCTGCACACATAAAACTGATATGATGACTTCGGCTGCTGCAACAGTCGTGTTTGATATTAGGCAACGCTCACATAAAGAAAGACACAAAAAACAAAAAACAAATTTGATTTAGGCAACGGTGGACCCTGCTCATCTAAACATCATGTGCAATATAAAACAACTTCACTGAAGTCATAACACAAAAACATAACGGGGATCATAGCAAACACACGTTTCATGACAATATTGCTGTTAGTTAGCATGGGTTCTCAGACGTGGTCAACAAGGTCACCACACACACATGATCTGTGCTGAACACACACACATATATGATCTGTGCTGAACACACACACATATATGATCTGTGCTGAACACACACACATATATGATCTGTGCTGAACACACACTAGAGCTGCACCGTTTTGTTTAAAATAGATCACGATTTAAAATAGACAACTAAACAAAAAGCAAACATGTAATTTAGTAGAGGTTTTGAAAAAATGTTAATTGGTGCAGTCTATTTAAACATATTGAATTAATTTGAATTATTGAAAAAAAAAAAAAAAAAACTGGTTGAGTGAATGATTCAATGATTCACTCATTAAGACTTCACTTGTTTCATTACCAGATTGATCAGTTTTTCAACAAATCTCACAGGTGTAACGATGCAATTAATAGAAAATGAATTTGAAGCATCAAGCTACTTCCAAAAGTTTCAGTTTCAAGTTTAATTTATTTATAAACCACATTTAAAACAACCTTGGTTGACCAAAGTGCTGTACAAAATTGCCTAGGTCCAACACAAAAATAAACATTCACAAGACGTTAAAAGCACACGAGTACAAATGGGTTTTCAAAAGACTTTTTAAACTCAGACACTGTGGTCGCTGTTCTGATCGCTACCGTAGACATCAGTGTTTATATCTGAACTATAACCTTTAATCCCAGCTCTTTTGTGATGAGTTGTATGTCTGTAACAGAAATAACGATACGGTGTGGTTGAAAAGACTGAAGCTGTTTCATATCTACACATGACAGCGGCTCTCTCTGGATCAGAACTCAGATCTGAATGTTCGCTGTGATTGTACTTGTCAAAGGTTTAATAGACACAGGTGAATCGTTGTCATACGATTGCAACAAGATTTCATGGGTCGTGATTAGGGCTGCACAATATATCGGAATATTGCAAATGTATATATCGTGATATGAATATCGCGACGGCTTGCAATAACTGGGGTCATGAACTAAAGACAGAGAAAATCACCCGCTGCTCTGGGCTGAATAACTTTTGTAGCTTTAATAAGAATAAGTGTATATTTAATTCATACAGTGAAAACTAAGCAGTGTTTTATTTTTACATTTGATTATTCAGTTTCTGCTGTTAAATAACCCTAATGTAGGCTTTCCTGAAACCTGATATTAAAATAACACTTCTTTAATTAACTATTAACTTCTTACGCTACAGTAAAACACGGCTGTTCACTTTCAGAAGCTGAAGGGATGATTTCTTGTCACTAAAATAATGTGAAACACATATATAATTTAAAATATTTTAAAGATAATTTAAGTTTATTTTACACACTTTAAGCATTATCGTATCGCACATCGAATATCGCAGTATTTAACGAGTTATCACATTTTTCTTCAATATCGTGCAGCCCTAGTCGCAATCTTTTACAGATTAATTGTGCACCTCACACACACACACACACACACACACAGCACAGAAGCCAATGTCAACAAACCACTGCAATGGATGCAAATGAATCGTCTGTATTTTGTGCTTGGCCTATATGTGACAGACAGCAGCTTTATAATCAGATATCTACATACCTTCATTTGTTTTTCTTCACGAATGATCCGGCAGACATGTAAAAATGCAGTTCTGCCGAGGAACAGAATCGTTTACACGCATCAGCCACATTCAAAACCTCTGCTTTCATAGACACCAAAAAGAAAACCAACAAGCAGAAAAGACACACAAAATAAACGCACATCTACTAAAGCACAATCTCTCACCCAGGTGAAAAAGACGTACTATTAAATGTATTAAAAATGAACTTGAGTATGTTTTTAGTACAATACAAATATACATTTTTAATACATTTAACAGTACGTCTTCTTCTTCCCCTTGATTAAATAAGACACCATGTGTAGCCGGTTAGCATGTGTTGCTCTGGTCAGAAGATGTAATCACTGGTCATCTTGAGCGAAGGCATGGCCTCGTTGACATTCTGGTCGAGCCGGTGATACTCGACTCCTCGGGAGCAGAAACCGTCCCGCCAGCGTCGACTCTGAGCCAGCAGCATCAGCTACACACACACACACACACACACACACACACACACACAGAGAGACACGGGGGAAAGAGTTCATCATCAGGACAGATCATGCAATGCTCAGTCTATTCATTACCTTCATTTTATACTTGATTTGACTCGCCCACTGACAATTCACCCAATAGTATTTCAACACCCGGGTTGCCAGTTGGCGGGAAACTCCACGTATTGCAACAGAGGAAGCAGCGAACGAACTGGGTCAGAGATCACAGATTCTACACGAACTAATAATACTCGAAATCCAATTAAAAAGCTCTACGATGATGGAATGTTAAAACGCAGATATAGTAGCTGATCAAATTACATTGTGAAGCTTATTGAGCTCATTCCGCGGTGTGTGATCTCAATCTGGCAACCCGTCGAGTCGAAGAGAAACAACTCTCTCCAATATTTTGACTTATTTTGACACGGTCAACCACTACGAATAACACAATTAGATCAAACAACTCATCCATTAATCGATAATCGTGAAATCATTCTGAAGAGAAGCCCATTTTCTTTTTGCGATGTCACATCAAGTTGCGACAGTATATACCTTTCTCTTGTTGTGGTAGGTGATGTACACGATGGCAACGAGAAAGGCGATGACAACCAGATGAAAGAAGAAGTGGGAATCTTCATCCTTGGTTGTATAGATGACTGTGTCCTTGATGTTTACATCTATGTTTTCAGAGGGGACATTGTCGTAAAGGTTTTTCCCCAAACCCTGGATGTCACCATCACTATCACCATCATCATCATCATCATCTTCATCTTTGGTTCCTCCAAAGCCCAGGTCTGGTTCTGGAGACGTGCTGTCAGCCATGTAATCTAAGGTGCTCTCTGGTTTATCTCCTGACGGGGTGGAGGCTGGCTTGTTTGCCGGTGTAACGGTGGGCTCTGGTGTGGTTTTCGGCTGGTCTGGTGTGGTTGTGTGTTGATCTGGTGTGGTTGTGTGTTGATCTGGTCTGGTTGTGTGTTGATCTGGTCTGGTTGTGTGTTGATCTGATGCAGATATGGTGATGGAAACGTCCTCTGCTTTGGTGGTGGTGCTGCTGTTGGAGTCGATAGCAGGATCTGCCATCACAGTGTCGTTCATGTTCTTATGAGATGCTTTTGAGATGTTTTGGTGTGCACTGCCATCAGACCCCGGTGCAATCCCAGCTGTAGAGGGAAACAAGCAAGATTAAGAGCGTTTACATCTGTCTAGGGTTGGGAAATCGAACATCTCTTCCAATTCTGTAATCAAATACTGGAGGTCAGGAATCAGATACTTATGATAAACTTAAAATATATTCCTATGTGAGCATTTCAATATGACTTTAAACCATTGAAGCGTGAGACGACCCGTGCAGCTCTTAAAGTGACAGTAGCCTAATATTCCTGCAGCCCCCGTCTCTATAATAACTCTAATATTCCTGCTCTATAATAACACTAATATTCCTGCTCTATAATAACACTAATATTCCTGCAGCCATCTCTATAATAACTCTAATATTCCCGCTCTATAATAACTCTAATATTCCTCTCTATAATAACTCTAATATTCCCGCTCTATAATAACACTAATATTCCCGCTCTATAATAACTCTAATATTCCCGCTCTATAATAACACTAATATTCCTGCTCTATAATAACACTAATATTCCCGCTCTATAATAACACTAATATTCCTGCTCTATAATAACACTAATATTCCCGCTCTATAATAACACTAATATTCCTGCAGCCGTCTCTATAATAACACTAATCAAACAACAAAAGACAGAGAAAATTCACTCGTTCTTGATTGAATAACTTTTGTAACTATTTGTAATGTACTATATTTTATTTATAAACTGCAGTGTTCATTTACATTTGATTAGTTTCTGTACCCCAATACCTGAAAATCTTAAAACTGTTTATTTCAATCGTATCTTTGTTCAGTTGTATCTATTCGTTGCGATTGCTAATTTTTATTTGTTCTTTTAAAATTACTGAGTGTTTGTCTTTTAAGGTTCTTAACTAAATTTTAAGTTAGTTACAAAGGTAAGTGTGTTGAATATCAATAAAGATAATTGAAAATCGATTCCAATTCACCCTTTGCAGGGAGTTTGATTGACAGGCCATCTGACCAAGGTCTGAGTATTTACCTGTGTTTAATAATGACTGAAATCTATATTAGTTAATTAGCAAGTTGTTTTTCGATGGCATTTTTAAACCACAGGCAAACGTTCCTTGTGTAAGTGTTCTTTTAGCCCGTTGATCTTTGTTCATGATATTCAGCTACAATTAAATGTTTTGCAATAAGACTAAATGTGTATGATATCCATGGATTGGAATGATTGGAATGGAAATTAGGAATTGATAAGAATCGGAATCGATAAGCAGAATCGGAATCGTTAAAATTGAAACGATACCCAACCAACCAAGTTTACCTCACCTGTAATCTAAAGGTGTGGCTTTTGTTTTTCACTTTTGCCCTTTTTTCACATAATATATGTGAAAATAACAGCATTCTGATGATACATGGGTTTTTCCTGTGAGATACGTATTCCAATTATTAAATTATTGAACTTTAACGATTAAACGATAACAATGTTTATGTGCCAATAGCAGACCATTTATCCAGCGCGAGCTTACTAGAGCAGATGTGTTCTCTGATCGGTCTCGGTCACGTGACCACTAAACATCGCTGTGGGATACACACACACACTAATTTAAATACACATTCATCTTTCCAGAGGTGAAGTATCCCTTTAAAGAGGAATATCTGAAGATCAACTTGTTTGAGTGTTTTTTTTTTGTTTTTTTTTTAAATCCTGCGTTGTTTACAAAGGCTTGACAGTTGCGAAACTGACCACGTCACAAAAAGCACGAGACTTCCGGTATCAGTATCAGAAAGAGTCTTGTGTGTGTTTCTATATTGACTCATATAATTATATTTATGTAAACGTGGCATTCATTGGTACCGAGACACAACCATTTGATGAGAAAGACATTCACGGCGCACAGGGGAATTCAGTCACAGGTTAACCTTCACACGAAACTTAGGCTCGATTGTATGAGCTAGCAGCTAGCGTTATAAGGTTAATAATTAAAGGACATCACTGGCCGCAGGAACAACCCGCTGAGGTTTGAAGGGAAATCTCTCCACTAACCTGGTGTGTTTAATGAAGCGCAGCTCACAGAAAGGATCTGCAGTGACACTAAAACTGCGATTATTCCCATCGTTGAGTTCCTGCATCGAGTCCTCCGTAACGTCGCCATCTTCAGTGATGTCGTCATCAGCGCGCATGCGCAGTGTCCGTCGCGGCGTTTGTGACGGGGTTGCAAGATCCTTGATTTTATTGCAAAAAGTGTGTGTGGGTTACATAAATCTGACAAGCTTTGGATTTGTAACTTTGTATGTGTTTCTTGTTGATCGTGAGATCAGTGACAAAAGATGAGTGTTTCTGGTCTTTTGAATGTAAACTTTGCCAAGATAATTAAAGGACGCATGTAATTTTGTACTTCAGGAAAACTATGGGGTTTGTTATAAGTAAAATCTCATGAGGTTACTTTTTTTTTTTTTTGGCATGTCTATCTGGAGATCAATCCAAAATGAAGGGAAATAAGAATAAGTGTTCAATATTACTGAATATATTGCAAAAAGTACATGCATCAAAAACACGATTAATATATTTACTGATGTGTGCATTTACTGGATAACTTCTATGATTTTGTAAATTATTTCATTTTGAAATATATTTATACGGTTATGTCCATATATAAGCCGAGGTTTAAGCCATGTTGATTTACATGAAGGACTGAATCAAAACATTAAAGGAGTTTCTTATAAAGTTGTTATTAAAACGTTTATCAGTAAACACCATTTACAAAAAGTTATGGATTTTGAAAGGTTGCATCATTGATGTTTATATCTGAGGATTTGGTTAAAATGATCATGCCGCTGGGGATAGCCCTAATTATTTTATTCTATTAATTTTCCAGTCACACTTTAGTTTAGGGTCCAGTTCTCACTATTAAATATTAACTACGACCTTTGCTTTAATAAACTTCTAATTACTGCTTAATACTTGGTATTCTTAATTCTTTGACAAACAGCAAAGGAGAATGTGAATTACAGTAGGCTATGTAGTTTTTTTTTTGCGTTCATCAATTTTCTATGAGAGACTTAAAAGGGGAACTTTTTTTCTGAAAGGAAAAATATACAATGCATCTTTTCCTCAAATCTTAAAAACATGTGAGTGTTTACATCTTACATTGAAAGAAATCAGACGATGTCTGGATCAGAATCTAATGCAATTTAATCGAGGCAATGTTTTACCCTAAATGATGCATGTGTGAACTGCAATAATAGGCTATATCTCAAACATATATACCAATAACTTTTATAACATCCCTCACATTGGTTGTAGTATTTAAAAATGTACTTCTTTTTTTATAAAAAGTTAAAACAAACTTGTTTTAAAACATACTTAAAGTCCCCCTGTGGTCAATCATTTTATCCCTTAAAATTCATCTTTGATTACATTACATATTTAAGTGTTTTTTCCTTGAAAAATGTCTCCATGCCTTAAAATATCTTGAATGTAACTCGACACCCTTGCCTCATTTAGTATATGTGGTTCTATGAATATGCAAATGAGCCCCGCCTCCACTCACTCACTCAGCTCAGAGATCCACTGGTTGACGATCACACGTTGATCTGATTGGTTACAAGGTAGTTTGTGACGTCAGAAACACCAGCGATTTCAAAGCGTGTTTTTGAGACTGTCTTTGGTTCACTGCAGTTTTAAGGAGGAAATACTCAGCAATGGTGTTGACTTATGAATTTACACATGGTTTGTCTTAAAGCAAATTAAAAACACCACATAGACACATAAACAACATTAAAGCAACACCAAAGATTCTTTTGTACCTTAAAATGATGTTTCCAAAATCGTTTCAGTGGTTCATCAAGTCGTATCAGGGTGAACGGCACTTCTGCATTCGCTTTGTGACCCTTCATCGGCTATAACCGCACTATTAAAGTTTGCCAGATCGGGTAGCGGATCTGTAGTTCGAATGAGACATAAGAAACTACAAATTTGACGATAGGTGGAGCCTATATAAAAAATAGCCGTTTCTGATGTTGCAAGACATCATACTTTCATAAAATCATGCAACATACTCTACCTTGTCTGTGGACATTGTTATTTCCAAAGCCGGTGCTGGATAAACAAATAGCGCGCGTGCGACTGTAGGCTAAATTATTTACGACAGCAGTAATGGACAATTCCGCTTCCAACCTGTAGGTGGACCGAAGAGGAAAAGTGCTTTGGTGTTGCTTTAAAAGCTGGATTTTCACCACAGGGGGATTTTGAGTAATAATAAAGCTTGCTCTAAAAGTCTTTTGCATATAATAACTACCAATATTCTGTTTTTAGTAAGAAACCAAACTGCACAATCCAGTGTGGTCCAGGTCCAAATGTTTTATTCAACTTAAAGTAACCAAACTGCTAAATCCACAGTATGCTAATCCAACATTTAAAAACGGAAGACTACGTCCACATATTCACATCTTTCATGCTCTTCCCCGGCACATCTAAAGGTTGTTTCCAATCTCCTTTAGTTCAGGGACAGCTGAAAGAGTTTTGCCATGAAAGGTACAGGCAAGTATGCAGTAATAAAACAATAATGGACAAGATACACATGTGGGTTCACTCGCACAGACGAGACAAACACGAAACGCACCCAAAAGTCTGGTGTCTACCACTAAAGACGTGAAGGGGCTCCTACAGCGGCCCTCGAGTGTATTCTTATGTACGGGTCCCTTCTTTCAAGGTTAGTTGGGGTGAAAACCGTGGATCAGGAATGTTGTCAGCTAGCATTAGTGTTTTCTGTTGTAAACATCTCTTTCTAGCCAACGGCCGAAAATATTGGTGAAATATTCTGTCACAATCAACACTGAAATAAATAATGTCAATGATGAATTGAAAATACATTTTAAAGCCATTTATGCTCTTCTTTCAATCTGTGTGACCTATAGCAGTGTCTTTCCTTTAGTAAATACACTCTCTGAAGAAGTGAGCCTCTACTAATGCATCATTTGACCGAGTGTGTGTCCTCGGCCAGGGAATCTAAGAGAAACAAGGTTTGTGAGGGAAGGTATTCAAAAAAAAAAAAAAAAAAATCAGTCAGGATTATTGCAATCCTCGGCTTCCTATGCCTCAAACTCCAGACCCAAACCCAGTTTGTGTCCACCAGCGTTAATGTTCTTCCCATCCAGAAGAGCAGAAAGGGTCAGCTTAATACCTGAGTCAAGAGATGGGAAAGAGTTAGATGAGGAACATTCACATCCATGAGAACTTACTGAAAGTAAAGGATCAGTTTAGTACAGCAGTAAATTCAGGGTTCGTACAGATACTGCAAAATGCAAGTATTCAAGCACTACTTTTTTGGTTTTCAAGTACTTCAATCAGAGATCTCACTTATCAAACAATATCTTTATTATCTTTCGAATTCTAAAAAAGGTAAATAGATAAAAATATAAACCAATAAAACAAAATGGTACAAATAACATGCAACAGATGCAATGACTGCGGTAACTTTAACCATTGAAAGGATACTATGACAAAGACATCGCTTTACTTATTCAAAATGGTTTTTCCCTCATTAATATATATGATTGACCTGAAGAATGAAAACTGTATCATATTCTTGGATATTTATATGAGCAATATCATGCTCACAGTCATGCGAAACAGCTCTATATCTATATCAGATGGGCTGCAGCATTCATTTCATCGATAAAACAATCTTTTCACAAAAAATTAAACACTAATTTCACATGTATTGTCTTTCAATAAATATGGCTGTTTTCAAGGGTTTCTCAGGACTTAAATTTCAAAAAGTCAAATTCAAGTACTTCAAGCACCTTGTACGAACCCTTACTAATGCTGCATTGGTACATAAACACCACAAGCCAAATATCTTTAAATAGTTTAAACCAGGGGTGTCCGATGCCCAGCTGAGTTCAGAGTTCATGCACATTAATTCAACAGCTATCAGCCTGTAGCCCAAGACTGGTTTCCCACTGAAGCGAAGGATGGGAGAGTCCTGGGAAAACTAGGTTGCTGCTGGAAGAGGTGTTATAGAGGCCAGCAGGGGGCGCTGCTCACCCTGTGTGAGTCCTAACATACAGTGGACGTAGTGTCCGTGACTTCACCCGTATGTTTCTGAAGAGCATTTCTGAAGCCCAAAGTGGGCGGAGCCAGCCGTTGCTATCTTGGAGCGTCACTCCCGGATAATGGGCAAAGAGGCGGGACGTGCGTGGAGCTGAGGTGCCTGGTTTTAGGTTTACAGGCCTATTTCCTACACATATTTTTGAGGACATGTCAACAATTTGTGATCCTATAATGCCCTTTTCACAAGGTGTAAAATAAGTCTCTGATGTCCCCAGAGTGTGTATGTGAAGTTTTAGCTCAAAATACCCCACAGATATTTTTTATAGCATGTCAAAATTGTCACTTTTTGAGGGTGAGCAAAAACACACCGTTTTTGTGTCTGTCCCTTTAAATGAAGAAGCTCCGATTACCTCACGCAGTGTTAACAGCTCCGATAGACCTCACACATACACACACTGAAACTTTCAAAAACTTTAGCCTTTTATGTTAGTATTAACTGTTAGTGAACATCCAACACCGCCCACACTGCTGAGAGCAATGTTAGATGAATAAATAAATATGTCCTGCACGCTTTCCTCTCAATAAAATAAACGCACAAAAAAAAATTAAAAACAGCAAGTTTATCCGATAGCACTTTATCCAATAGATTGCTTAAAATCAAGCAGCTTTACCGTATTAAACATGAAATACTGTGTCACAAAGGTGTTTAGCAGCCAGAGCTGAACTTTTACAGAAAAGCTGTTTCAAACTCCCAAAACGAACTCCAAACGAAACAATGTCACATCAGTTCGTTCTTCGATTTCGCTTAAATCGAAAATACATTTTTAAATTGACCAAAATTGTATTAGTCAGTTAGTCGACTTATATATTATCGACTAAATATTTCTTATCATTTGAAACGCATGTAGTAGAAACTTTACAAGTCCGTTCGATCTGACATTAACCTACATAAATGTGTGCTATTATTAGGCGGATATCCAAGTGTTTATGCGCAGTTGAAACTGAACTATAGTGCGCTTTTCCTGATAACTTTACTGCATGACATGGAGGTGCCAGCGTTTGCATTTTTTCCTGATAACAGCAGAAACAACATTCATTTTTGGTCATATAAGATAAGCATGGTTCGAATTACGTGGGAGCCAGTGGGAGCTGAGCTCCCATAGAGAGAGGATGAGCTCCCATGAAAGCAGTAAAATCATACACCTGTGGGGGTCTCTAAAAATCATCAGCACCATTATTTTAAATTATAAATAAAGCACTTTTTCCTTCAGACTACTGTAGCATGACTTAAAAGATAGGACAAGATGCCAAACACATGGATCTCGCGGGATCTCGGATCGTCATCACACTACGGTACATCCTTATGCTTAAATCAAGTGATAAAAGTGCCGCTGCGATCATTGGCGCGGATACTGTGTTTGTTTGTTTGTGTCTTCACTCGGGCGCGCTTCAATCCGTTGTGGAGACTCTCTATTCGTTCCAGTAAAATTACAAAACAAAATGCACACAAACGTGTCTCTGCCTGATATAGAACCACTTATAAACATAATCGAATTTGCTAAAAAAAACTGGACCACTTAATTACATGGTCAAATCTGTCGGATCTATTTCACTCACGTGAAAATTCTCAACAAATTAAACCAAATGTACTATTTAAATTGAATTGTGTTACCAACGCTTTTTTATTAAATTTGTATTATATTTACACATTTTTATATTTTTATATTACATTATTAAGCTACCGCGCCTGCTCATAGGCTACTTTTTCTTTTTTTTTTTTTAGACCCCCACAAAGATGAAATCATAATTCGAACCCTGAAGATAAGAGTAATGCATCATTAGAAACTGTAAAGGAAAACTTTTATTTGTGTATACTCACAATATCAGAAATATTTTTGTGCCTTTCTAAAATAAAGAAAAATCAGGATGCGCTTTCTGCCGTCTCAGTCTCTGTGAACTGGAGCGTGTCACAAAAATGAACCGGAACTCAGCGTCTAGGCCACTTGCCTCCCAGACGTGAGAAACAGATCTATAGAAAGCTTTAATGTCTACTTTTAAACGAACCAATTAAAATCTAAAACAGATGCTCTCTGATTATGTAATCCGCATGAAAGGTTATTTCTTTCTATAGATGCGTTCACTGGAGAGTCAGCATCATCATCATCATCATCATCTCTGTAGTCGACACTGACTCAGAAAACACTAGTTTATTGATAAATAATTAAAATGGCTCCTTGCTATTTTTTCCGAACGTTAACCCGAGTCCTGACTCTCTGAAATCATTGAAAATCCCAGGATCTCCTTTTTTGAAAAAAAGTAGGGGTGTAACCCTGGAATCCTGGCCAAATATGCCAATTTGTCTCAGTCTCAGTTTATAATGTGACCTTGTAAATGGTTTAAGGTAAAACTGAATATTAAATAAAATGCAATAAAATCAGAATATTGAGGTTATTAATGGATTTAAACATAGCATTACTTAGCAGCTCCTTTGAACTATTAAGCAATGTTTCAATTGTTTCTAGCAATCCTCCAGACGTTGATCAGCTGGGTTACTTTAGGACTGGAGGTCCTCTAGGAGCAGGACTGGACACGCCTGGTTTAAACGGTTGCATATGCATTTTGAACAGGTTTATTAAACTTGTTGCACATAATTTACATCTATATTTACTTACCGGGCTTCAAGGTTTGAGTATATCCCAGGCCGACGAGGCTAGAATTATTCACTTTGGCCTGTAAGACAGACAAAAAGTGTGTGAGTGGAAAAACAGTCATTATGTTCTGGGTAAGACACATAAGAAACAGCAAAATCTACTCCTTTCTTCTAACTCAGTCTTTACTCCTTTCTTCTACCTCAGTAAATGCGTTTAAATTCTTAATATTTTTCCATTTCGTAATATTCTGCAGAAGAGAGAAGTGTATCGTATGATTGAATTGGTTTCACATCACAGATTCATATCACAGATTCATATCGCGATACAGTATATCGTGACATCCCTAGAAAATATGCAATTACCATTTCTGTGGGGTGTAACGGAAAAGTAATATAACGAGTGGTGTAACAAATTACTGTAATAATATTACTTTTGAAAGGAGTAACAAGTAATGAATTAAATTTGATTAACGCACCTAACACACCCCTAATTCAACTAAATGTGTATTAACTGCTGCTGACTAAAAGTGTCAATGCTAACTTCACTCAGTTACTCAACACACACCGAGAAGGAAGCGTCGGCGTCGATCTGATACTTGGCCGCGATGCCGAAGCGGGTGTTGCTGTTCCCGGCGGTCCAGGCCAGGTTCACCGCCGTCTCCAGGTTATCATTCACTTTCTGGTAAATGGAGCCGCCGAATTCTGTTCCATCATTCCTGTGATTAGAAAACACATCATTCAGACACATCTTTTTCATCTTTTCAATTCAAAACTAAGCTTTTTAAAACAGTAAATGGCACTAAATTGACAGGTCAAATAGACTGCTCTAGAAGAAAAACACCACACACAAAACTGCCCTTTAAAGTCCATTCCTGTGGTGAAAATCCAGCTTTTAATGTTGTTTATGTGTCTATGTGGTGTTTTTAATATGCTTTAAGACTAACCATGTGTAAATTCATAAGTCGACACCATTGCTGAGTATTTTCTCCTTAAAACTGCAGTGAACCAAAGACAGTCTCAAAAACACGCTTTGAAATCGCTGGTGTTTCTGACGTCACAAACGACCTTGTAACCAATCAGATCAACGTGTGATCGTCAACCAGTGGATCTCTGAGCTGAGCGAGTGAGTGGAGGCGGGGCTCATTTGCATATTCATAGAACCGCGTATACTAAATGAGGCAAGGGTGTCGAGTTACATTCAAGATATTTTAAGGCATGAAGGCATTTTTTACAAGGAAAAAACATTTAAACATGTCATTTTGATGATCAAATGAATTTAAAAGATAAAAAGATTGGATCTTTAAAAGATATCATGTATATGTGTTATCTAGGGTGTTTTTACTGCAAAGCCCTAAACAACTGCACAGAATTAACTCACTCTTTTATTTGAGCCTCATGATATAAAGACGTAGGCAGTGACATTAGTGCGTTCCTTCCTGCAGCAAAGCCCTAGACAAATCCAATCGCCAGGGAATAAACAAATATATAAATAACCCACCTTTCTAACCTTGAGCCTGGAAAAACAACACGCATGGAGAACCCTATCCATCTCACTAATGCAGATCCAGCGTTCAGTACGACATCTCACTAATGCAGATACTGGGTTCAGTACGACATCTCACTAATGCAGAGACTGGGTTCAGTACGACATCTCACTAATGCAGAGACTGGGTTCAGTACGACATCTCACTATGGCTGTCAAAATTGTTCAAAAATGACATTCGAATATTCCCTCTAAAAAACACACGAATATTCGACCTATTCGAACATCTGGTTGCGAATTTTGTCAATGACGCACATTACGTCAATAACAGGACAAATTAATACAAAGAGACATAACTACTTGTATAGGTAGTTTATTTAAGTTTAAACATATTTGACAACGTATTACCTACACAAAAACAAACAAGTAAATCTCCTAATGGCCAAGACCGCAGACCTCACTCTCGCTCGCTCACTCGCAGGCACTCTTTCTCTCTCTCGCCCTCACCCGCTGCGTTCACACACCAAACGCGAATAGAGCGTCTGGCGCGAGTGATTTCAATGTTAAGTCAATGTAAATACGCGTTTACGCGCGTCTGGAGGTCTTGTGGCGCAAATGAGGCGTCACGCTCTCCGCGCATCAAACTTTTGCTTTTGACGCGCGAATTCAAAATGTTCAAGAGTCCAACTAGACGCGGTAGACGCGAATCCGACATTGAGCGCTCCGAGCGAGCTGTGCTGTGGTAAAAATTTAACTTTTCCTTGACATGAAACGGTAAATAATCAAACCAGTGGAAGCCTGCAGTGCATGAAACTGCTGTATCTAACCTACCTTATTCATGCTGCGCAATATCTATTCAGTCAGTACAGTAGCCTACTCTTTAGTAATGTTTCTGTTTACCGTTAACGCTTCTTCCTGTGACCTGTCCCTGAGGCAGCGCGCCTCTGCTACCGCGGGCGTTTTTCCACATTCGAATATTAATTTTCACATTCGAATTTCTGTTTTTTAAAACTATTCGAATATATATTCGAATTTAGAATATTCGTTGACAGCCCTACATCTCACTAATGCAGAGACTGGGTTCAGTACGACATCTCACTAATGCAGAGACTGGGTTCAGTACGACATCTCACTAATGCAGAGACTGGGTTCAGTACGACATCTCACTAATGCAGATATTGGGTTCAGTACGACATCTCACTAATGCAGAGACTGGGTTCAGTACGACATCTCACTAATGCAGATATTGGGTTCAGTACGACATCTCACTAATGCAGATCCAGCGTTCAGTACGACATCTCACTAATGCAGAGACTGGGTTCAGTACGACATCTCACTAATGCAGAGACTGGGTTTAATACGACATCTCACTAATGCAGATCCAGCGTTCAGTACGACATCTCACTAATGCAGATATTGGGTTCAGTACGACATCTCACTAATGCAGATATTGGGTTCAGTACGACATCTCACTAATGCAGATATTGGGTTCAGTACGACATCTCACTAATGCAGAGACTGGGTTTAGTACGACATCTCACTAATGCAGATCCAGCGTTCAGTACGACATCTCACTAATGCAGAGACTGGGTTCAGTACGACATCTCACTAATGCAGATATTGGGTTCAGTACGACATCTCACTAATGCAGATATTGGGTTCAGTACGACATCTCACTAATGCAGAGACTGGGTTCAGTACGACATCTCACTAATGCAGATATTGGGTTCAGTACGACATCTCACTAATGCAGATATTGGGTTCAGTACGACATCTCACTAATGCAGATCCAGCGTTCAGTACGACATCTCACTAATGCAGAGACTGGGTTCAGTACGACATCTCACTAATGCAGATACTGGGTTCAGTACGACATCTCACTAATGCAGATATTGGGTTCAGTACGACATCTCACTAATGCAGAGACTGGGTTCAGTACGACATCTCACTAATGCAGAGACTGGGTTCAGTACGACATCTCACTAATGCAGATATTGGGTTCAGTACGACATCTCACTAATGCAGAGACTGGGTTCAGTACGACATCTCACTAATGCAGAGACTGGGTTCAGTACGACATCTCACTAATGCAGAGACTGGGTTCAGTACGACATCTCACTAATGCAGAGACTGGGTTCAGTACGACATCTCACTAATGCAGAGACTGGGTTCAGTACGACATCTCACTAATGCAGAGACTGGGTTCAGTACGACATCTCACTAATGCAGATACTGGGTTCAGTACGACATCTCACTAATGCAGATACTGGGTTCAGTACGACATCTCACTAATGCAGATACTGGGTTCAGTACGACATCTCACTAATGCAGAGACTGGGTTCAGTACGACATCTCACTAATGCAGAGACTGGGTTCAGTACGACATCTCACTAATGCAGAGACTGGGTTCAGTACGACATCTCACTAATGCAGAGACTGGGTTCAGTACGACATCTCACTAATGCAGATACTGGGTTCAGTACGACATCTCACTAATGCAGAGACTGGGTTCAGTACGACATCTCACTAATGCAGAGACTGGGTTCAGTACGACATCTCACTAATGCAGAGACTGGGTTCAGTACGACATCTCACTAATGCAGATACTGGGTTCAGTACGACATCTCACTAATGCAGAGACTGGGTTCAGTACGACATCTCACTAATGCAGATACTGGGTTCAGTACGACATCTCACTAATGCAGAGACTGGGTTCAGTACGTACACATTTGTGTGCAGCTGAAACTCGTCGGTCTTGTATCCGACAGCGAAGTTGCTCTGAGAGATCCGGTTCCTGCCGGCCTCGAAGGTCATCTGGTACCCGGCCAGCCAGCCCTCGAAGCCCACCACCACGCCTCCATGCACTGCGGTGCCGTTGATATCGTAGTCCACGTCACAGCCCAGGTTCAGGTGATCGTGCTGGAAGCTGCTCTTGATCTTCCCGCTCTTCTTGCTGTGGGAAGTTACGAAAGAAGCCATAAGAAACGTCAGAAATTCAGAAATGTATTGGTGATTCTGTGCTGCATTTGTGAGACTCGTGTGGAAAAACAACAACAACACTTAATATGAGGAAGTCATCAACTAATATGTGACTCTGGACCACAAAACCAGTCACATGTCACACGGGTATATTTGTGGCAATAGCCAACAATACAATGTATGGGTCAAAATTATCGATTTTTCTTTTATGCCAAAAATCATTAGGATATTAAGTAAAGATCATGATCCATGAAGATATTTAGTAAATTTCCTACCGTAAATATATTACATTTTTTTTATTTTTTGTGAGTGAATGCAGCACAATCGCCAACATAAATGAACAACTTTAAAGGAGATTTTCTCAATGTTTCGATTTCTTTGCACCCTCAGATTCCAGATTTACAATAGTTGAATCTCTGCCAAATACTGTCCTATCCCAACAAACCACACATCACTGGAAAGCTTATTTATTCAGATAATTGACCCGTGTGACTGGTTTTGTGGTCCAGGGTCACATATAGAGTTAATATACTATTTGATTTTCACATGTTTATTTAACACTATTGAAGTAGTCCTGATTCAGGGGTTGGACAAGAGCTGCACAATTCACGAAATTGCGATATGGCTTAGTGACATTATTGATGGGCATAATTTTTTGAATGTTACTAATTTAAAACATGATCAAAACAGTAATCTATTTTAATAACAAAAGTTCAAATAAGTGAGCAAATGACAAATATGGGTATCGGCAGTTTATTAAAACTAGTATCGTCCCAAAACAAAATCCTATCCATGCATCCCTAATAAGGCTAATGTTTTATGTATTTGAGGAACGGGGAAGGCTGTCTGTGTCTAGCATTTGTCGTCGAGTCATAGTCAATAGCCTAGTGTCTTAAATAGCCTGTGCAAATCAATTCATCTTTTATAAAAAAAATGATAATATTTTGGTCAAATATCAGAAAAAAGTACCTATACTTTAACATAACTATACTTTATAACTTTTTAACCTTTATACTTTTTTATTTATTTGTGTCAAATTAGTGAGATCGGCGAAATAAGCATAAGCTTCAGCCGACACCTTTTCAGTCAAGCAACTTTTTTTTTTCTTTTAAAAATATTGTTTACACAGTAATTTAATTTTCGTTTCTATGTTTGCTTGTAAATTGTATTTCTTTTTTTTCCTTCTTTTGAAGTTGACCGAAATTTGTAAGTTGATGAAAACGTAATAGCATGCACTTGCTGCCTCAGATGCAGCTGTTCAAATGATGGACAAAACACACATTTTCCAAAATTTGCTGGTCAAAATCCTCGTAACTACATTGAGTTTAATTTTGGTCAAATGCTAATAATATGACATGCAACTGTCTGACTATATGTACTTTGACTTTTTTTTTTTTTTCATTTCCTGAAAAGTAGCGTTTTTGGACATGCAAGTTTTCCACCCGACATCTGCATTGATTATACTGGAGAACAGATGTGGTGAAGAGGCACATACCCAGTGTTTGGAGAAAAGGAGGAATCAAATGTCAACTTCAGCCCTTTGGCCAACTGAGGAAAATAAAGCAGCATTCATGTTAGAAGACTGTAACTCATATCACATCATGTGCACTGGATCAGTTTTCCACGTCTCTCACCTGGTCTTCCAGAGTGATCTCTGTGCCGAGAGTGTTGTCGGTGTTCCACTTCTCGGTGAACGTCAGCCCGTGTTCGGCCCACTTGTACTTGGTCTCCAGCGTTCCTGCTACCTTACTGGTCTCTGTGTTAGCCGAGCCGGAGCTTTTAAATTCCTACAGTAGCAGGAGAACACATGATGAGCACTGATAAGGACAAGTATGAAAAAATGGTGAGTAATCGCTCAATCAGCGTTTCAACTGTGGAAAGACATCAGTAAAACAGCTTGTAAACAATGATTCACAAAATCAGAAAAGCCATTCAATATCCATAAAATTGATAGTTAGGAATAAAAATTAACTCTAGAGAGGAGCATATATGAACTATAATCAGGGCACCAGCATCAACATGAGGGGCTTTCGCACCGGATAGTTCTAGGAACGAGCCACCAGTGTGTTTTCCCGAGAACTAATGGTTCCCATAGGAAGGTTTTCCTGGTTGCGTTCGCAGCGCCAGCAGGAACTCTGAAGTGACGTAAGACACGCTTGTTGTTGAGACTTTTATTTTGACGGCGCTGAGCTCACAGTGCTCGTATTCTCCGTGTTCATTAGTGTACGATCTGTCTAACAGTGCTGTCTCATACGTTATCAGACAGAACTGTTACACACAGAGAGTAGACAGTGATGAAGAGTTATTAGCGTATGCCGTGTGTCTGATGTCCAGTGTTGATGAGCAGAAACACATAATCATGTTTCTCTTGATCTCCTCAAAGTGGCGTTGGATTTTCTCCTCAGCGTAAAGGTTTAGAGGCTCATCTATCACTGTTTTACATGTTCGTAGAGTTAGTTTGTGGAGTAAATATATAGGCTATAATCTGTGTGTTTACAGCTTTAAGAATGGCGGGTGTTTCGCATGCGTTCGGCCAATCAGCGAACACTAAAGACACTGATAGTTCCTACAGCGCTGGTTTAGACCGACTCTAGGGTAGGAGGGTTAGGGTTACATTAGTTATTAGCTAAATTAGTTCCTCCATAAGGTCTTCCTAGAACTGAAATCGTTCCCAGTTCCTGCGGTGCG
Source organism: Abramis brama (assembly GCF_963993115.1). Classification (NCBI taxonomy): domain Eukaryota; kingdom Metazoa; phylum Chordata; class Actinopteri; order Cypriniformes; family Leuciscidae; genus Abramis; species Abramis brama. Next base: position 2,828,094 of record NC_139977.1, read on the forward strand.
AACGCGCCAAAATCCGGGAACTTCCGCCAATAGTTCTAGGAAAAGGTTCCTCCGGTGCGAAAGCCCCTAATATTCTTTGTTAAAAACCATAGATAACCAGGAAACTAGGAGAGACATTGTGAAACATTGAGCAAACAAGTTATGGAATGCTTTTCAGTCCACAAATCACCAACATTTACCATTTACCATTTAATGTAGAAATGCTAACTGTAACCATGGTATTGTGACAGAAATAGTCTAATGTTTTTACATTATTAATTTCTGGTTCATTCAACCTTTTGAGAGTGAATTTCAAGCACTTTAAGGACTTTCAAGTACTTCTCACAATTTCAAAACACTTCAAAGCTCTAAATATTATCCGATTTAAATGTTATTTTTAATGTGATAACCAGTAACATTAATGTGATAACATTATTTGTTCATCCTTAAAAGATAGTCCCCATTTGTAAAGCTCAAAGTTTCAAGATCTAGGAAAACTAACCATTAGTGGCAAACAAACGCTTTTATTTAAAAATGAAAAAACATGAAATTACCAGTATAACCAGTAGATGGCGGCAGAGGAGCACTTATTGACTTATTAGCCATTTCCACTCACTAATATATATTTTTTTGCACAAATTTTGCTTTTAAATTTATATTTAGACATAATGAAATCACTATTATAAAATAACGCATAAAGAAGTATTCTGTAAAATGGGTCAAATCGCTTCTAGTTCTGTCTTTTGAATGCGTTTTGTTAAATATAGAGCCAATTTACTCAAGACCTTTATTTTTCTTCTTCTCACTAACATTCAAATATTTAAATTGAATAAAATGGCAACATTGAAAAGAACTAGCTAGCTTAGCTGATTATCTTAAAGGTCCATAGATATCGGCGTTAACACTTTCTCAGCCTCGCTTTTATATAATCACTGAAGCTGTCGGTCAGTTCAGTATGATACTATAGAAGAACAATGGTACATTTAATAAGAGAAGGATATTTAAAAAAATTCCCTATAAAATGAGTTTTTTGCATGTTACTGTTGTTAACAGAAGTTCATTTCATCTGCATCTTAACTCCAGCTCAGTGCTTTACTGTCAAACGTGCATTTCTAAGAAATAAATGCTAACACTTTACAATAAGGTTCATTAGTTAACAGTAGTTAACTACATTAATTAGCATGAACTAATAAGGAACTGCACTTATACAGCATTTATTGATGTTAATTTCAACATTTACTAATACTTTATTAAATCTTGTTAACATTAGTCAATGCACTGTGAACTAACATGAACAAACAATGAATGACTGTATTTTTATTAACTAACATTAACAAAGATGAATAAATACAGTAACTAATGTATTGCTCATGGTTAGTTCATGTTAATTAATACATTAACTAATGTTAACTAATGAACCTTATTGTAAAACTGCACTTACTGATGCAAAACAACAGTAATTTAATAATTAAATACACCTACTCTTCTCAAATGTTATTCTGGAGCCCGGATATTACATATGCACTACATTTTTTTCTTAACCTGTTAGAGTTGTCTTCATTATTTAATTTATGTTTAAAACAAACTGTCATGAAAACAGATCGTTTTAATGTTTATACTTAAATATATAAACTGCATTATGCGCTAATTAAATGTCATGTCGGTTTTATTTGAGAGTTGATGATTATATCCAAATTAAGCACTTAAATATAAACTGTTATAATAATGTGCAAGCTGCCAGGATTCCCTGTATAGTTTACAGCTTCAGTTGAGAGACTCTCTCCCTTGAATGGACACGTACTAAATCAAAATACTAATTAAATCAAGAGCCAAAACTGATTCGTGAAATCAGTGTCAACAACCAGGCCTAAACTCTTCTGTATCTAAAGACAAAATCCTTTGTCATTTCCAAGTCCTTTCATTGTTGATGACAGGTTTAAGTGTGCGGACATTAACATTCCTAGCTCATACTAACACGAGTAAACAGTCAAAAGGTCAAGTGCTCTATACATTTCTTAGCGTCTACATTAACCTCATGGCAGATTCTTGCCAAAAAAGAAAGCATTAAAGATTCTGGCTTTTTAAAACTACACATCAGCAGCATTTCAACTGAGTTTGTCCCTCAGTCTGATTCTGTGAGTCAAATAGACATTTGAACAGAAATCACGTCAAGCGTTGTTGATTTTGTCTATGATCCACTGTCTACTTACCAATCCATTCTCTGACCTCGTTTTCAAGTCCAACTTGATAAGACCAAAACCTGCAAATGACAAAGACAGGCATCACTAACACAAAACAGCATGAAGAGCGATCGGTGTGTGATCTGACTGTCCATAAACCCCAGTGTTAAGCTGTGGATGTAGTGAAGCACTGCTCTGAAAGCACATTACTGAACTGAAAATCCTCGTTTCGCTCCTGAGAATACCTCAATATCTCAGGGAATTACACATGCACTTTAATAAGCTGCTGGAGACTTCTGACCAAAGCAAGCCAGGTTTTCAGAGAAAGTTTCCACCAACTGTGTGAAACGGCTGATCGATAAAATCAAGTAATTTCATTATATTATAACAGATGTTCTGTCTGTTTTTGGAGGACTCGCTGTTCAGTCAGTCTAATAGACTTCTAATAGAGTGCAACAGACAGGTTCCTGGTGTAGAAATTTATTTTCTCCGAAGTTGGAGCCTTCTAGACTGAGAAAAGCCTGAACATCTATGTTTGGCTCATGTGGATGAAAGACAACAACTCCCAGAATGCACTTGCTTTGCTGCCCTACGAGGACACTCCCAAGCCACGCCTACCGGTTATCCAGTATCGGAAGAAATGAGACAACTAGGCTATTAGTCGACTCGAAACTGAAAAGACGCCGTGAGATCCCCCTATGGGCGGGTTGAGGACATGCGGAACGAGCTCCTCCTACTGGCTGTAGTCTCGCCTCTGGACAAAGCCTCCCATGACGCTAAATGACGATTTTAAGTTGTTTCTACCGTTATAATGATAGAAAATCATTTGATATTGTGCCGATTTGTGTCGTGACTCGTGGAAGTCTCGCTATAGTTCAGTGATGAAATATGCGTGTACTGGAAATGGGAAGCCTCAGGTGCCGCTTCTAGAAAAAGCGTAATATTGAACTTTGTGCATCCGCCATTGTCACCGCATGTTAATGAACTCTCACGCAAAAGAAAACGAATCTCTGCACGTTTTATTTTTCATGATACTATTTATTTTGTGCTTTTTGAACAAAAGAGATGCTTTTCAGTTTTGTAGCTGATTGTGACCAAATTTAGTTTTTCATCAGCCCTACAAAATTATGACCTTCGCAAGAGTGCATTCTGTACAGATCACTGAGGGCGGAGCTATGCTAATAGGGCAGAGTTTGTCAGCAGTAGTGGGTGGGACCTGTGCTATAGGGCGGAGTCTGTCAGCAGTAGGGGCGGGGCCTGGTCTAATAGGGTGGAGTCTGTCAGCAGTAGGGGCGGGGCCTGTTCTAATAGGGTGGAGTCTGTCAGCAGTAGGGGCGGGGCCTGTTCTAATAGGACAGAGTCTGTCAGCAGAAGTGGGCGGGGCCTAATCATATGTGACGTCACAAACGCTACAATCTGCAAACGGCTTGTTCTGAGACACTGCTTATGATTTATGGAGATTTAAAAAAAGAGGAGTGTGTGGATTTTTACCATTAAAGGGTGGTTGTGTACACACACTGCCGACACACATTTATGTTCAAACTAGTGCTGTGAAAAGATTAATCGCGATTAATCGCATCCAATATAAAAGTTTGTGTTTGCATAATATATGTGTGTGTACGGTGTATAATTATTTTGTAATATAAATACACACATATGCATGCCATGTATACATTTAAGATTTTTTTATTTATATATAAATTATTTATATTTATATATAATATAAATTATGTATAAATGTATATACAGTATATACATGCAAATATTTCTTAAATAAATGCATGCATGTGTGTGTATTTATATATACAAAATAATTATACACAGTACACACACATATATTATGCAAACACAAACTTTTATTTTGGATGCAATTAATCGCGATTAATCTTTGCCCAGCACTAGTTCAAACACTATTAACACACACAAACAAAAATATCTTTGGTCCTCGCCAATGTTCAAGACATGGTTACAGCCTTAAGGTGCGTTTACACTACCAGCGACAAAGCGACAGGATCCAGTTCATTTCAATGGAGAGTAGGTGATTTCCGGCGACAGTGACCGTTGGCGACTGGATGGGGCATGTCCAGTGATATGTTCAACTTTATTCAAATGAAGAGTGACTTTTGGGAGCGACAACCAATAGGAGTGAAGTCAGTGGAGTCACGTGATCCGTCACCCTTCAGTGCCGAGTCCGACCGAGGCTAGATGAATGAGAAGCTTATTTTAGCAGTCAGAAACTGTCCTATAATTTATGATATGTGTCCGTGTGCATACGGTGGTACTCGCCGTGCTGACTCCGAGACTGAATGCTTTCATGAACCCATAGACCAGTGGTTCTCAATTTCAGTCCTCGTGACCCACTGCTCTGCACATTTTGTATGTCTCCCTTATTTAACACACCTGAACCAGATCATCAGCTCATTAGGAGAGACTCCATGAACTGAACTGAGTGTGTCAGATAAGAGAGACATACAAAATGTGCAGAGCAGTGGGTCACAAGGACTGGAATTGAGAACCACTGCCATAGACCGACATTTGCCCGTTTACTGCAGTTAAATAGCCTCGATGGCAACGAGCACATCTTTATGCATTTTATACTGATTCCATTTATATTTAGACTTTTCCTTCCAAAATGTTTGTTTGTAGCGGCAAGAAAACTGATTTGTTGTCTACAACATTGGAGTAACATCCGTGAATGTCACTCACAAACATTACTAGGCAACCAGTAGTGGGAACGCCCACTAGCGACCTCACCGCCAGCCACTGGCAAAGTCGCTTGTAGTGTGAATGCACCTTTAGCGCTAATATAAAAACAGATGAATTCATACCGTATCCTTTGGTGAAGATGTCCCTGGCAGACTTGCCCAGGTCCACATATGTCGGAGGAACGGCCATTGTCTGCAATGCAGAGAGAGTGTCAGGTGAGCAGGACAGAAGATGGCAGAGGTCACGGCAAGGTCACACAGGGAGCGGCGCATGAACACATGCGACTGTTGCTCACTGCAGACAGAGCTCCCTATCTAGACGTCATGAGTCTGACAGTCACCTCTGTGGCTCTAATGGGCGTTGCTTGACCTCATTAGGGATAAGGTTATGGGTTCAAGCTCCACCCCTGCATCCAGAGAGGAGGGGCTGGACGTCAAGCCCCACCCATTGGCTCTGCAGTGAGCAGCCTCTCCAAAGATGGACCAATTCAGCCCCGGTGAGATATTTTACACAGTAAAACCGGCCTAATGTTGGTTGACACATGAATACATCAATCATACACACATTACAATAAAAGCCTATTCCCTTACACACACTATACGTGATCCATGCGAATATTTCTCTAAGAATAAGCCAGAGAAGTTAAGCACAAAGAGCATATTCTATGCATGAATCAACACGAGCTCTACACATAAAAGCATCAGACTCAGTGGCGCAGGTTTTTAGGCCACTATCAGAGTAGATTGAGGATAAATGAGCACAGAATCACTGCTTGTCAGACACTTTCACACATCAGTAACACTTGCAACACTGTAACACTTCAATATTTCCTTTGGTTTGTCAAAGCGATCTGCTTGCGCAGCGAGACAATGACAAGAGTCATGCGTGCGCGTTTGCATTTAAATAAAACCATTAAAATGCAATAACATAAACAGGATGAATTTATTTAAACAGCACGTGCACATTTGATCAGGATAGCGCGCACTCGATGCTCATGCACAGACACTGCGAGCGCATTATAAGCATGAGTTGTGCCATTCAGGCCCTGCTCGCGACATTGATGCGCTTCACCATCCCAATCATCATCCCAGAGTCACTAAAACACTAGAGATACAGGCAATCACATTCACCCTCAATGACCCTCACGACTTTATAATCTCCCGCAGGATAAAGGTCTCAGATCTGAACATACCTCTGTAAGGTCGTGAGGAGGACAGGACTCAGCCGAGAGGAGGAGAGACGTGCAGAGAGACACGAGTCACGACAGACTTACACAAGAGAGCGTACGCAAACTGCGCCGCGCATGCGCAGTAATCCGGAGCATCATCAGCAGATTCCTTTTTTTTTTCTTTTTTTTTTTTTTTTTTTCATCAGCGGATTCCAGATCATCACACAGCACACACCCGGATGACAGATCTATAATAGAGATAGATAGAGTTTCCTGGTCTGCCAGAAACAGTTGAGCATGTGTTGATTCTTTGCACAGAATATGACAGAGAATGAATCCAGTTTACAGAATCATTAAGCTACGAAATACCAAATAGTATCTCAGTAAATACGAGATCCAGTGGTTTTGTGTGTTTATTTCAAAAATTGTCTTTTATTATGATAATAATTTTTGTTTATTATGTCTTCCAAAATAAAACTTAAGCATCATCATATTTTTAGAAATATTTCTGAATAGTTTCAATAATCTTCTGCAGTATTGATACACCGATACCTGCTGCGCTTTCTATTTAACAAGTATATAGTTTGTTGCGCTGTGTTTCATAGTAAAGCGCAGCACTGTGTTTATTTACACGTAAGCAGCTCGTAATCCGTCAGTGTTTTCTGTCTCAGAGAGTCTCGATTCACAGTAAATGTGAAAAAGACAAGTTTGATGCGAGTAAAAATGAAGAACAGAAAGTCTTTATTGTCATTGTATTGTGCAAAATAAAATGAAATTAGGAAACTTTATCGCTGCACACACACACACCGTCATCTTGCTAATGACATACATGCTTATTACATATACATATACTACATGAAGTAGAGCACTGTGTCAAAAGCTTCGAAGCACCAGTGCAGTTTGTTGTAAAAGCCTCACTGCTTCAGAAGCCACTGGAGTTTTTTTAATCAGATCTTGAGAGATTTAATTTCTTCTTTTATCTTCAGTTGATTTCATCTGAGGGTACGTTTATGCGAGTCGCGACAATGATGTGCTTAAAATGGAGAAGCTTTTCCTTTGAGTTTTCCGCGTACAGACGACACCTTTGTCAAAATGATCCCCATTCACACGGATCCGTGAAAACTATAGACTGAACACATAATACGCATGTGCATGACGTCATCATCATCACAGATTCGCGTTTTTGCTGTTTACACGGAGACCATTATCAAAAACTTGCACTGTGAAACTCGTTTTCAAAACTTTGCTTTTTCAGGCACCTAAAGTGCCGTTGTCATGTGAAAGAACGGCCAAAACGCATAAAAAGTTTTACGTTTTTAGTTAAAAACAGTGTTGTGTAAACAGTCCCTAAGGCTGTGGCTGAAGTCAGTTGTAGTTCTTGTTTTTCTCTATTCTTCCATGATCCTGCTTGTTAACAGCATGTGTTCATCATTAATGCTTAATTATCCCTTAATTAATCACTTAATTATCTCATTAACTTAACACTGCATCAGTGTTACTTTAACACTGTAGATTGGGACAATATGTACTCTACGCAGTGTTGATTTAACACTGGGGATTTTTGACTTTGACGGCGCATGGAGAGTTCATCTGAGAGGAAAACACTGTGATGAGAATAGATCAGACCAACCACATTCTTGGATCCCCCATCACTGCACATTTTGCATGTCTCATGCAACACACCTGGATTCAGGTCATCAGCTCATTAGAGACTCCAATGCCGTTTCTCACACTGTAAAAAAAAAAAAAAAGAATTCTAATTTTACGGAAAATAACTGATTTTTTTTATGGTAGTTTTCTTTTATTTTAAATTGTACTCAAAACTCTGTAAATTTAAAAACAATATCTGTAAATTAACAACTGTTATTTTAAGTATTATGACTAATGACAATTTACAGTAATTCACATTTTTATACACAAATTACTGTATTTTTGTATTTTTTTCCTTTTTCTAAAATTATACAAATGTATGTAAAATTACAATAATAATCTGTAATTGAACAGTAACAAAACAGTCAATTGATAAAACCGTCGAATGACTGGCAGCTGCCAAAAAAAAAAAAAAACCCCTGTAAAATTAAAGTAATGTACCATAATTTAAATAAGCCAAAAAACTGTTATTTTACAGGTTTTTCATAAATTATTACGATCAAACACCTTCATTGTAAAAAAACAAATTGTAAAATTTGTGCAGGAGATTCATTCAGGCCTGTCACTGGTGTATTTCTCAGTGGCAGTAGCACTAGATGTGGGTCTGTGCCAGTTTGGATCGCTTTCTTCAATGCATGTTTAACAGTCTTTATTGCTCTTTCAGCAGGTCCACTGGACTGAGGGTATCCAGGACTGGAGAATGTGAGCTTAAAGTCCCGTGATGCCGCAAAGGACTTCATCTCGTAGCTGGCAAATGGTAGGTTGTCACTCACTAATTCTTTCGGGATACTCTGGCAAAGACTGATTTCATCTTTTGTATACCGAGTGGGCTGATTTGTCGGGTAAATTCAGTACCTATTTTTGGATATTTTGTCAAATAGTCCACTAGCAATAGATAAGACTGACCTCTCAGCTCGAAGATATCTGCTCCAACCTTCATCCACGGGAGTTCTGGAACGTCATGTGTGATGAGTGGCTTTTTTGATGTAATGGCTGGAGTTGTTGGCAGGCGCACATTTCTCCACCATCATCGCTATGTTTAGTGCCATTCCAGGCCAGTAGAGGGATTTTCTTGCTTTGGCTTTTGTTCTCTGGATACCTTGGTGAGCTATGTGTAGCTTTTCTAAGATTACTTTTTTAAAGCTCTGAGGTATGATTATCTCCTCTCCTAACCATCACAATGCCGTTCTGTATGCTGATTTTGTGCCGCATAGGCCAGAAGCTGTGTAGGCTACTGTTCACACCACGTCTTTTCTGTGGCCAGCCAGTCTCTACCTTCTCACACAGATCTTGCAGCACTTGGTCTGCTGCAGTGGCCTCTTTCAATTGTTGGAGCATCTGTGGCCTCCAAACCATGCACAACTTTCTCATCATAGACATCTTCGCCATCATCAGCCTCCCTACTTACAGTTGCACGGGATAGTGTATTGGCAATATGCATGTGCTTGCCCGGTGTATATACAGTACAATGTTCGACTTTTGTAGCTGTAAGAGCATTCGCTGCAATCGTGCTGGGGCCTTGCACAGTTGTTTCTGCATGATGAAACTGTACTGATGAAACTTCCTTGCTGTGAAGACTATGGCGAGTAGCTCTTTCTCTATTTGAGCATATCTTTGCTCAGTGTCAGTGAGTGCTCGTGATGCATAACACACAGGGTGTCCCTCTTGCAGAAGACAGGCTCCCAAGCCATCTTTCGATGAGTCAGCCTGCACTCTAAAAAACAATTCTGTGGCTTAGTAAATATCACAGTAATATTTAACTTTATTAACTTTATAAAATCTCTGAATATCGTTTACTTGATTGTTTGAGTTAAACATACCAAAATAATTGACAAAAAATCCAACAGTTAATTTTATCTAAAATTTACAGTTATATTTATTTTATTTTTCACTAAAAGAATTTAGTATTTGACTAAACAATTATTTATTTATAATACACTTAATATATTTGTGAAATTTCTAGCAAAATATTTGAGAATGAAGAATTAAACTGATCTATTTCAAGAAACAAAAATATTACTTAATTTAAATCAATATTATTAATATATAACACACTCTTAAGAGATTGAGTAAGTTTACTCAATTAAAACAATGCTTGAAGCGTTTCTTTCAGTTTGTAGCGAACAGACAGTGGAACATTTCTGCATCCATGGATCACCGGTGTGAATGTCGGGTCACTGTCGGGTCACTGTCGGGTCACTGTCGGGTCATGTATATGATGGACTCCTGGGAACTCACCTAATCCAGTGAAGACTGATGGATGCATCTTGACCAGCTCTTCTTTGGTTGACACCGACTTTTTTGCCAGCAGCTCAATCCTTTTCACTAGCTGCAGCTCCACACATGCTGCCCAGGATCGGCATGTCTGATTGATCGGACACATAGAACTAATGTGGCTGTAGCTTTGTGGGTCTTGCATTTCAGTGACACAACACCTTTTGGGGTGGAGCGCATTCCCCCGAATGCTATTAACACCGTCGATGTAGGCTGTGGCTTAACTGGACCAGGGATCTTCTGGACAATGCACAGAGGTAGCACATTTGCCTGTGCACCTGTGTCTACTTTGAATCTTATCTCTATGCCACGGATGGTAACTGTCGTGTACCACGCACTGTCCTTTATCCTTCCATCTCGTGCACTTGTGCGAGTCTTAAAATGGACATGGAATCTATTTCATTCATTATGCTGTGCACTGCCTTTGCTCTGCTATCGTTGCGACTAGCTGCGTGGCATACCTTGGCAAAGTGGTTACCTTATAAGATACTGCTCTGAAGGCTGGGCATTGCCGTGGCTCATGACTCTTTCCACATCTGCGACAGTTTCGTGTTGCTGGTTTCTTACAACTTTTGCTCCTTGCACCAGGTTTTCTCTGTTGTGTCACTTTTTCTATAGCATTTACTTGAGAGTCTTGGACAGCCACGGCATTTTGCATTGCCTGTATCTGTGTTTTGCCTAACTCAGTTGCCCTCAATAGCTCTGTGTGTGTAATGACAAGTCATTTTCACGAAGTAATCTTTCTTTGAGAGAAGGGTTTGTTATGCTAAACACCAGCTTGTCTCTAAGCATGTCATTCTCACCTGGGCCAAACTCACAGTCTTTGCTTTTTTGTTTCAGCTCTGTGATGAATCTGTCCACTGTAATGCCGTCTGCCATGGGATGAGACCAGAATTGATGCCTCTCAAACACAACGTTTTTTTTGTGGGCTGCAGTCGTCTCGGAATGCTGTGAGCATGTCTTCCATCGTCTCATTTTCTTCATCAACGAGATGGATGGCCATTTTACTGAACTCTCATACAAGACACAGGCATGAGCAATCAACAGATGATCAGTCCAACACAAAAGTCAACTTAATCAAACACCAAATGTGTCAAACCAAATCCATCACACTCTGCACACAATACAAGCCCTCACACGCTAGGACATGTCTCACAGCACGAGCATGATCATTCTCCACGCTCTCGCACTTGATCTTCTCTCGTCTAATGCTTTTGCTCGCTCGAACACTTTTATTTTTGGCAGTTGAGGGGCGGGACTTGCTGTTTTAATAACCTCAAATGTCATTGGTTACTTCCCCCTTTCTGGAAGTCAGTTGTGATTGGACGCCCGTCCAATGACCCATAATTCACTTGACTTGAGACATCACTTAATTTGTTTTTATTTTATTTATTTATTGTGGTTTATTAATGTGTAATGTGATTTAATGCATTGGTAATATAGAATAGATTCTTACCAGATACTTTATTAACAGGAAGTCTTAGGGGTACTAGTGATTGCATTCTTGTATTGTTAAGAGATATTTACAGACTGTAATGACACATTGTAAATCTACCAAAATGTTTATACATTTTTACATTTTATATTTAAAACACAATAATTTGTGTTATTGCCATTAAAATATTAAAAAGAAATTGGAGCAAAATGGGAATGCAAAGTCATATTTGCTGTAGTTCACCACTACATTACCACTATACTCCCATTCACCACTATTTACGTTTACCCAACGAAAATTATATGTGTTCTGAGAACCTCAGAAATGTGAAAAGTGGCCATTAAATAGTTGTAAATATAACAAGGGCTTTGGATGAAAGATAAATTACTTGTTTATATCAATAAGCAAGTGTTGTTGTGTAAGCTTTTTGTTATCCTCCTGTGTATTACTATTATGTCAATTTTGAGTGGTTCGGTATATTTTCTATTAAATGTAAAAGGGGTTCTGGGTTCTCAAGGTAAGATACTGTACACAGCATGACTTATAACTTACAAAAGCCTTTTTAGAATTTGCTGCAGAATACAGAGGAACTCAAACCTCTTTGAACTTGAACTTGAACCTCTTTGGACTCGCTCTTGACACAGTCTCCACTAGTCCTAGTCTTGGACTTGGCAAAGGTGTTCTTGACTACATCCCTACAATCCAGTTTGACTTTATTTCTTTCATACTAAAGTTCTTATGGGGAATAAACAGAGGTTTAGATGTTGATGTCTTATCAAAAAAAATAAATAAACATATCACCATTATGGTGATCAGTGTTTGATTTAGCTGAGCTCTTCACCCTTGACTTTTCAGCATTAGTTTTTGTTTTGCTGCTTTAACTGTTTATCTACATGTTTGTTATGGCAAAAAAAAATGCAAAAGGAATTAGGGCTGATATTGTCATCATGTAGTGGACTGATTCACTGATATCACTTATATCTAAGTATATTAACATTTAATTCTGAACGGCCAAAACGCATAAAAGGTTTTCTGTTTTCAGTTGAGAACAGTGTCTTGTAAACATACCCATGATGTCTTCTTTTACCCGTGGCTGGAAGTCAGTTATATTTCTCTTTTCTTCAGTGATTCTGCTTGTTATCATCAGGTGTCTTCAATAATGCTCAATCCTCATCACTCAATTAATCACTTAATTATCTCATTAACTCCAATTAGTGTGGACACTGAGTGTTCATTTCATCTGGCCTACATGGAAACTGTGGACAAAACTTGACTTGATAGAAATAATAAAACAGAAAATGAAATAATTAAATTAGTGATCTAATCTGATTTATTTATCTAATAAATTTCAACATCATTGACAATTTTGATTACAATAACCTGTAGATGTAGGCTACATGGAAACTGAGGACAAAACTGATTGGGACCCAGTTACACACAATTTTCAAAGTAGTCAGATCCCAATTCTTTTCACACTGCACAACTATGAAGTGACAATCAGTCGCTGCTGTGTGTGCAAACTGGATGATGGATCAGCGACTCTGGTTTTCACATTGCGTTAATTTTCAAGAGGAAGAATCGCCGACAACTCTGTCTGGTCTGCAAACTACATTTCACAACCAAACACATGCGAGAAGTGACAAGAAAATAATGCTAGATCACTCGTGCATGAGACCGGAGTTCTCGTGTGAGACTGGAATTGTTATTAAAAGTGATAGACCGCAATAAGCTTACGATCCAAATTGTCTGTGTGCTGATTTGTTGCGAAAAGGAGAAAAAAGAAGAAAAAAAACACATTATATTGAGGAGGAAATGATTGGGGAGATGCGGAGAGCGTGAATTGTGTGTTCTGCAAGATTTGGGGGTAAATAAATCAATTTGTAATGTTCTGCTGTTGCGGCTGGTCAGGCAAATGTTTGTGCTTTGTTTTTTGTTTGATTTAATTGTAAATATGTAAATAAAAGTATATACAGTGGGGAGAACAAGTAGGCTATTTGATACACTGCTGATTTTGCAGGTTTTCCTACTTACAAAGCATGTAGAAGTCTGTAATTTTTATCATAGGTACACTCCAACTGTGAGAGACGTAATGAGTACAGGTAATGAGTGGAGAACAGAAGGGCTTCTTAAAGAAAAACTAACAGGTCTGTGAGAGCCGGAATTCTTACTGGTTGGTAGGTGATCAAATACTTATGTCATGCAATAAAATGCAAATTACTTAAAAATCATACAATGTGATTTTCTGGATTTTTGTTTTAGATTCCGTCACTCACAGTTGAAGAGTAGCTATGATACAAATTACAGACTTCTACATGCTTTGTAAGTAGGAAAACCTGCAAAATCGGCAGTGTATCAAATACTTGTTCTCCCCACTGTATCTATTAAAATACTGATATTGGTCTAACTCCTCCCCGAACTACCCACTGCTCGGGCATTAGGGGCTTTCGCACCGGGTAGTTTTATGAATTAGCCTCCAGGTTGATTCCCCGAGATTTAATGGTTCTCCTTATATGAATGTTTTCCTGGTTGTGTTTGCAGCGCCAGCAGGAACTCTGAAGTGACGCAAGACACGCTTGTTGTTGTGACTTTTATTTTGACGTCGCTGAGAATGCCAGCGCTCTCATTCTCTGTGTTCATTAGTGTACGATCTGTCTAACAGTCGTGTCTCATACGTTATCAGACAGAACTGTTACACACAGAGAGTAGACAGTGATGAAGAGTTATTAGCGTATGCCGTGTGTCTGATGTCCAGTGTCGCTGAGCAGAAACACATAATCATGTTTCTCTTGTTCCCTTCAAAGTCGTGTTGGATTTTCTCCTCAGCGTAAAGGTTGAGAGACCCAACTATCACTGTTTTCCATGTTTGAGTAAGTTTCTGGATCAGCGAATCTATATAATGTTCCCACTAACTAATGTTCCTATGAGGATAGTTCCTATGGTGTTGGTTTAGACCGACTCTAGGGTAGGAGGGTTAGGGTTAGATTAGTTATTAGCTAAATTAGTTCCTCCAAAAGGAGTTCCTAGAACTAAAATCGTTCCCAGTACCGCCAAAATCCGGGAATTTCCGCCAATAATTCTAGGAACTATGAAAAGGTTCCTCCGGTGTGAAAGCCCTTGCTCTCTCATTGGCTGTAGGTCAACACATTTCACACAGCAGGATTTTGAATCGCTGACAGGTCCAGATATTTAGCATGCCAAATATCTCACGGCGTCGGTGACTCATCGACGTTGAATCTCTCAGATCACGTTTTTGATAATTTAATAATTAATCTTTAATAATTCTGTCTGATTGTCACTCACGTGAACGAGTACCGATTTGCCTCAGATTTGGGGCATAAGTCGGCGCCTAAAATCGTGCAGTGTGAACTCGGCATTAGATAACCCAGGTGAAACCCCCAGCACTGTACATTTTGCACATTACCTTATCTGAAACCCACTTCAGGTCTTGTAGTCTCTACTAATGAGCTGATGAGTTGAATCAGTTGTGTTAGATGAGGGAGACATACACAATGTGCAGGAGCAAGGTTGAAAAACACTATCCCTTGTAGATGTGTATAAACTGAAATGCCTCTTTATTAATTACAAAAAACACAGGAAAGTAACGTTGAAGCACAATCATTTGCTATAGGCTATGCTCATAACAATTCATAATGAACAAGAAGTCAAGCAATACAATAGCTGGAAATAGTATACCTACATTTATGTTGCAGATATGTTCAGACTTAAACTAAAATAATGAAACAAAAAGTAATAAATGATTCCCCTTTAACATAAAAAGCTTAAAATTAAAAACAAAAAGCACATACAATGTCCCAGTTTAAGAAGCAAAAACAACAGATTAACAATAGCTGAAAGTAATATAGATCTGTGTATAATTACAAGTTGAAAAAAGGTTGCTATTTCTGGGCTAATTGTTCTTTTTTTCCTTTCTGTAGTCTTTGACCTTCTTAGCAAGAGTCACACCCATTCCCACTCCAGCTGCAGCACCACCAGTAATCAAAACTGCAGGTACGACCACGGCGGCCTCTGTTACTCCCAAGACTACACCTCCTGCTATTGCTGCTCCTGTTCCTACAGCTGTTCCAACTCCTAATGCAATATCCACTGCCTTTTTTTTCATCTCTTTTCTTTTAATCATTTTCTGAGCTTCTTCAAACATTTCATTTGTGTAGTTGTTTCCTCCATTTTCCGCAATCATTCTGTCAATCTTCTCCATCAGTTCAGTGACCTGAGTGCGGTTCTCCATGTCTTCATTGTTGAATGCGTGATATCTGCCACCACAGCTGTCAGTAAGAGCCTTTTGATGCTGACATTCTCCTACATAATTTTGCAAAGGTTTACCTTTCAGCTGATCGCTGTGAGTGAACAGAATGATGGTGTAGCGCACAGCATCTTCTCCAAAGTTCTCCTGAATCAGTTTGACCGCGTCCACCTCCTCCGCTGTATATCTCACACCCAGATTGATCACCAGCAGAAACGCATGAGGACCAGGAACTGACAGGTCAACACAACGCTGTATCTGAGTCTTCATGTCTACTGCAGACATTCCTCCACAAAACCCTGGCATGTCAATTACAGAGATTATTCTTCCTCCTCGCTGAGGAAATTGTTTACTGGACTCTGTTGTAACCTCTTTAGGGGAAATTTCTGAATGAAACCTTCTCTGTCCCAGGATGGTGTTTCCTGTCACACTCTTCCCTACTCCAGTCTTACCCACCAGAATGATCCTTACCTCAGATGCTGCAAATCAACAACAATCATATTTCAAATAGGATTTGTTCATACAGGATGTGATGCATGTTGATTTTTTTTTAAAGAAGTAACTGTATTGCAATGATGTCTATTAAATATTGTTTAGTTAAACTAAATACATTAAAAAGAAAGACTTAAGTTTCAGGCATGCACAAAGTATTTGCAGTTTAATTAATATAAATAAATGCACAGTCTATCATTGTCCCAACACTAGGGTGTTTAGATGTCCCATTTTCCCTGGGACAGTTCCGTAATTCAGACCTATGATTAGTGTCCTGACTTATTATGAAAACATTTTTTGTCCCATATTTCTTCTTTCCTAAATGGATGCTTATCACAGACTCTGATGATGTTTTTTAACAGTCATCAGCATCGTAAATCCTGCAAAGATTTTATATTTGCATTAAAAATGTACATTTATAACACTATACTATGTATTATATTACATTTGCATCAAATAATTAAAAAAAGGGTGCTGTAAGGGTGTTTCTAATACAGCGGCTGAGGGAGTGACAATTATAATGGTGAGCATTTGTGGTTAAAAAGTATATAAATGTTTATTTTGTTATAAAATGTCCGCTGATTTGTCTGGATAAGACTCTTATTCCTCGGCTGGGATCGTGTCGAGACTTTGAATCTGCACTAAAACTGACATTTGGACCTTCAGCCCGTTGGACCCCATACTATCGACAGTTTTAGTTTAGTTAGAATTCTTGTCTAAGTGAACTATACTAACTAAGCATTTGTAACACTTTTCATACTTTTCATCAACATACTTTTCCTATTTCACTTAGTTTTTGTTTTTTATGCAATCATCTGAAGATAAAAGTAGACATTAAATCTCTACGGTCTCAGCAGAGGAGGATTAAACAACTCCACAAACAGCATTACCAGCTTCACTTATTACTAGCCAGTTAATAATTATTGAGAATTAACAGAGGTTTAGATGTTGAGGTTTCATTGAAAATGTTTTGTCACTATTATGGTGAATAGTGTTTCCTTTAGTTTGACTCTTGGCTTTTTATGTCAGTTTAAGGTCTTTGTAACAGTGTTTATCAAAACATTGTTGTAAACGAAGCCAGGAACATAGATGATCAGGTGATATAGTTTTCATCATTGTAAAGTAGAATGATTCACTAGTCTTGTCACTGACCAAAAGTGGTTATTTGCCAAGATTATTTAGCTGTATTCTCTTGCCACACGTCAGACATTCTGAATTCAGAATTTTAAATGCATTGTGGGTGGAAAAAACCTTTAGACACACACAGACATAAAGAATCAGCATATTAATCTCAACAATGGTGACAGTTTCATGTCGCAATGCATGCTGGGAGCCATGAGTTTTATATTATGGTGGCTCCAAGCATGCATTGCCGCATGTTACGTACACTGCTATACGTAATTTTGTTTCTTGCGTATGTTGCTGCATATACGTGTGTGTCTGTGTACTTTGTCTGTTTCAATTCTTTGAGGCTTATGTGGGTTCCGTTCTACCTGTTACTGTGTACACTGATCACAATCCGTTAGCGTTCTTATCCAGAATGTACAATCACAATCAACGTCTTATGCGTTGGTCGTTGACTGTGCAAAATTATAACTTAATCATAAAGCATAAAAAGGGTTCAGAAAATATTATTGCTGACACCTTATCTAGAGCTTAAATACTGCTTCAGGTTAAGTTTTAAGGGGGTGAGTGTTACGTACGCCGCGCTACGTAATTTTGTTTCTTGCGTATGTTGCTGCATATGTGTGTGTGTCTGTGTACTTTGTCTGTTTCAGGTGTGAAACTTGATTGGAGATTCTGCCTGTCAATCTGCTGACATTTGGAATCGCGCCACCATTTGCCTTTCGCTGTGCAGTTTATGAATGCCACTAACTTCAATGGCGACAGTCGAGAGACTCTCGGTTGGGAAAGAGTATGCACACTCAGTGAGGACGGTTTTCTCGTTGGAGAGACCAGTCTGAGAGACTGATCGATGTCTGGGGGCTCTATGATCTGGATCTGATCTGGCAGTTGGATCAGCAGTTGGATCAGCTCTCATTTGTTTGTGCCCGTGCTTGTTTGTGCTTGTGCCCTTGATACATGCTGGATGTGAATGCTAAATGTTTGTTATCATGAACTCTTCATCTCAGTCACCATCTGTGCGTCACTGTGTAGACTGGCGGGAGAAGTTGTGAGTCACATTTGCACACGTAGTTTCTCTGAAATGTATAACACACACTAGTGTTAGGAGTGGTGCTAATTATGTATGCTTTTGTCTGTTTAGTTAGTATAGGTTAGTATGGAGGACTCCGTCACCATATAGATCCAGCGGTATGAGTTTTCGTGATTTTTCCTCAATCACGAAAAGAGAGAGGAGACAGCGGAATGGGAATCAAGCTGAAGAGGAGGAGCCATGCATGACGTTAGATGAGTGTTATGCTTTGTGTGCTCGTATCAGGGAGGAGAGTGCTGCGCTCCCGGTTAATTCTGGGGAGGCAACAGCACCCAGTAGCTCGTGGACAAGGAGGAAGAAGAAGACTTCCCGTCTCCCTAATGTCCCGGAGGCCGTCCCCGTGCAGCCCGCTGTCGTCCCGGAGGTAGTCCCCGTGCAGCCCGTGGTTGTTCCGGAGATCGTCCCCATGCAGGCCGCTGTGGTTCTGGAGGTAGTCCCCGTGCAGCCTGCTGTGGTTCCAGAGGTCGTCCCCGTGCAGTCCGCTGTGGTTCCGGAGGTAGTCCCCGTACAGCCCGCTGTTGTCCCGGAGACCGTCCCCAAGCTGCTTGCCCTGACGGTACCTCTCCAGCGCCTCGCCCTGCCGCCGCCGCCCCAGAGTCTCGCCCTGCCGGCACCGCTCCAGCAGCTTGCCCTGCCAGCACCTCTCCAGCGCCTCGCCCTGCCAGCGCCGCTCAGATGTCTCGCCCTGCCGGCACCGCTCCAGCGGCTTGCCTTGCCGGCACCGCCCCAGCGCCTCGCTCTGCCAGAGCCATCCCAGTGTCTCGCCTTACTGGTTCCACCGAGGCAATCTGCCGATCCAGAGACTGTTCAGGTCACGTCTGCCGATCCAGAGACTGTTCAGGTCACGTCTGCCGAGCCAGTGTTTCCAGACAAGATAGCCACCGCCGAGCCTGTATCCCCTGACAAGATGGCCGTCGTCGAGCCTGTGTCTGTTCCTGAGTCTGAGTCTGTGTCTGTTCCTGAGCTGGTGTTTGTTTCTGAGCCGATGTTTATTCCTGAGCCAGTGTCTGTTCCTGAGCAGGTGTCCGTTCCTGTTCCTGAGCCGGTGTCTGTTCCTGAGCCGGTGTCTGTTCCTGAGCCGGTGTCTGTTCCTGAGCCGGTGTCTGTTCCTGTTCCTGAGCAGGTGTCTGTGTCTGTTCCTGAGCCGTTGTCTGTCCCTGTTTCTGAGCCGGTGTCCGTTCCTGTTCCTGACCCTGTCCCTGTTCCTGAGCCGGTGTCTGTCCCTGTTCCTGAGCCGGTGTGTCCGTCTCCGCCGTGGCCGCCCGAGGGGTCGTCTCCGCCATGGCCACCCGAAGGGTCGTCTCCGCCCTGGCCGCCCGATAAACTGTCCGCTCCGCCGACAGAGGGGAGGACTTCGCCGTGGCTGCCCGATGGACTGTCTGCTCCGCCCTGGCTGCCTGATGAACTGTCTGCTCCGCCCTGGCCGCCCGATGGGTCGTCTGCTTCGCCCTGGCCACCCGACAGACTATCTGCTTCGCCCTGGCTGCCGGCTAAACCGTCACCCCCTGTTTCCATTCCCTTCCATGGACCTGGCCCCCCATCCCTCCCCCTGATCCTCCACCTGATCCTCCACTGTTCCACCTCCCTCCTGGACTCTAGTTTTGGTTGTTTTTTGTGGGTCTTGGAGCGTCTGGTAGCCGCTCCGTAGAGGGGGGGTTATGTCACAGTGTCTGGTTTATGTTTCCCCCGGTGTCCACTAGAGGTCTCTTCCCCATACTGTCACCATTCACTCTGGAACTGCATTACCCATAATCCTTTGTCTGTTCTCATCACTTGTGATTGCACTCAGCTGTTCCCTATCATATTGTTAGTGTCTGTGTATAAATACCCTGTCTGTTTTAGTCCTTGTCACGGAGTCATTGTTTTATTGTCACCAAACTTCAGAGGTCTGTGTTTCTGTCTGTTTCTTGTTTTGTTTATTTGGATTTGGATTGCTAACATGGAGTTTGAACCTTGCCTGGATGACGATGAGTTGGATTATACTTTAATAAATCACTACTGCCATACTGCTTTTGGATCTCCCTTTTTCCCGTGTGTCCCCGTGACAGATAGTCTAGTTCTTTAGTTAGAACTTTAGTTAGAGTTTTTTTTTTTTAATATTCAGTCCCCATCGAGAACGGTCACTTCATATTGCGTAGCTAATACGCAACTCCTTTCCTCGAGAAATATTGAAGCCTATATTTAAATCACAGTGCAGCTGCACAGCGAACACAGCAGAGCGTCTAGCAGGGGTGGAGCTAGACTCTCAGTACAGTGGGGGCGGAGCTTCATCATGGGGCCCTCTGCTACCAAGTCATTTTAAAATTAAAACCGTTAAAAAAACCCGTAAAATATCTGATGAATGCATATGTAATAATGTGTCACTTGTTGAGCCAAGTAAGCTTACAGTATATGTTAAATAAAACACAAAGAAAAGCCACATTTTTTGACAAGTTTGTATTGACGAACAAAGAAAACAGTTTGCCAATCAAGTAGAAATGTTTCAGAACCACGGACAGCGGTCAACATATGATTGACAGCGATGGTGCTGAACAGGCGCTCAATCAGTGCCACATTATATAATTGACATGGCACTATTATATATATTGAACACAAAGTTTGTTTACAACTCCATAGGTAGGCTACAGGTGCTACATGATAACTTAACTGGGATGAAAACTTTGAGAAAAACAGCTGATTTATAACATTCTGACGAGTGACTTATAACTAAAATATACATTTTTAAAGACGATTTTTTTTCTTACCATTTTGTTTTCTGCTTAACAATCCTCCAGAACAAATAAATCTAACAAAACTATACATATCATGGTCCCTTATTATTAAATCTTCATCCTCCTCTCCTTCATGGTGGCAAATCTGCCAACCACTTTGTCCTTGTCAATATGTATGTCCCACCCCACACAGCAAGGTGAGATTTGCCAGTCTGGCTTCATCCATGCACGAACGCAAGTATGTCTTAATGAGCCGCAGACGGCTGAAACTTCGTTCGGCACTGGCGCTGCTGATGGGAAGGGTTTTATAAATTCTGTGGAGAATGGTCAGGTGTGGGTAGACTCTATCCATGTCGTTGGCAATGAGGAATGGCAGGACGGCGTCGGTGGTGAGATCCATCTTTAACTCAGAATACAATGCACGAAAAGAGCGAAACTCCTCCACTGCGTCTTCTGGCTTGGGCATGTCTTCTGAGTAGAACCGGGCCAGCTCAAGCATTTTCTCCTCAGCATCAGGGTGCTCAAACCGCTTTGGGCAGAGTACTAACAGTTTGGCCATTTTTTTGAAGCCTAAAAATCGACTTTCAAACTGCCCAACAAAAACATAGAGAATGTAAAAATAAATATCCGTTCTGAAGCGGCGTCTGCTGTCCTCGATCTGGTCATCCTCTGCGTCCTCATCAAAATGCCTTTTTCTTTTGCGAACCCTCTGCTCCGCAAACTCGGTGGCTGCGTCGCTTTCTCTGGCCATATTTCTTGCTGTGTTCTCCATACTGTCAAAGGCCTCCTCTGTGCGTAACTCCCTGATCTGAGCCACAATAAGATCCACAGCAGTGTTGACATCCAGTGATTCTTTTTCGAGGTAATTCGACAGGATGTCCTCTTCAACAAATCGTTCCAAAACACCAACATGAAAATTAATTCAAATGTGCTAAGTTTTGACAGCAGGCCGTCAGCTTCAGAGGCCGCCTTGGGTGTGCTGTTGTGGTGGTGTTGGATATGGTTCAGAGCTTTGAGAATAGCTGGGAGGCTTTGTATCACCGCTTCTGTGGCCTGCTTCCTGGAGGCCCACCTTGTGTCAGAAAGGCTTTTCAGCGCAAGAATGGTTCTTTCCAGTTGCATGTTTTCCTGCTGCTCCTCCAGTATTTTAAATCTTGGAAGGCTTGAAGTTAAAAAGCAGTACAAAGTCTCAAGTGTGCCGAAAAAAACTTTTGCGCTACACAAACAACATGCAGCATCCATAAGAATCAGATTGAGGTTGTGTGTGCAGCAGTGGACATAAAATGCGTTGTCTGAGAAATTTTGCTTGACTCTGGCTTGCAGCCCCGTTAACTGCCCTGACATGGTTCTGGCACCGTCATATGCTTGTCCCCTCAGATCATTTACATTAAGACCAAGGTCCTTTGTCAGCGAATTATGCAGAAGATCATAAAATGATGCTGCACTGCCATCAGGTAACTCCTCAAATTTAATAAAGCGCTCAATGCTGCTGCCTGTTTTGGTGACATATCTGAGTGAAAGAGAAAACTGATCCATTCTCGTTATGTCTATGGTGGAATCTACGAAAACTGAGAAAAACTTTGCTGACTTTATCTCATCGATTATTGTGCTCAGTGTCTCTTTGGAAAGAGCTGCAATGAGTTAGTTTTGGGACTGGTGACTGAGGTATGTCACTCTGCTGACCGGGTTATTCATGTGCTGCTCGAGGATGGAGTCGTAGTGAGCCAGCAACTTTAGGAGCTCTAAGAAATTCCCCTCGTTAGAGTCAGGGGCTCCCAGCCCAGCATGTTCTCTGTGGCCACGAAAAGCAAGCCCCTGTCTGGCTAAAAAGAGCATGGTGTCCACCAGCCTGTGTAGGATCCTTCTGTTCTTCTCTACCTGCTCTCTCTCGGCTTTCAGAAGCTCCGCAATGACAGTGCTGTCCTGACTCAAATGAAACTTTGTCATTAGATAAGCCTTCTCTGCCTCCCGGTGAGCGCCGGACCTTTTATGCGTCTCAACCCACTCTGTCCCTTTTTTAAATGATAAAACCCCATACATGGGTCAGCCCAGGCTTTCCCAGCACTGGAAAGAGTGAATTAAGAATCAAGAATTAAGAATGTGCAGCAATTTGTACAAATAGAGAGTGTGTAGGCCTACTATATTTGTTGTAGCCATTAAATAAGAGCATTTAGTTTTATATTTGTTCAAATATTATAATGTTATTTTATTTCCCCTAGTATCGAAGTAGCTAGGTAGTCTTTTGCTGTCAGGTCAGAACAGGATTAAATCCTCACTAGCTTGTTTAATCTATACCAGTAAATCTAGGTGTGTCCCTACACTCTCGTAAACAATGACAATCATTGACAACTAGACACATTGATCAAATTCATGCTTACCCTCCAGCAGAATCTTTCCTGGATCCTTCGTTGTCCTTGGTCTTGCAAGATATACTATAATGCTCTGTCTATTACTTATAGAACTGTCTTTGTAAGCTGAAGTAAAACTTAACAGTGTTTCTCTTTATAAAATATTTAAACAAAAGATAAAAATACTGGTTACACAATGATTTATATTTGTAGCAAATCATCAAAAGGTTGCAGGTTATAATACTTCATCTTATCCAATCTCAACAGGGCAGTTCTGTATGAGTGGGAAATTACACAGGCTATTTACCTTGTAAAAATAACTTGTTCTCATCTGAGGTTATACAGCAGAGCAATATAAGCAAAAATAATCTCAGTTCAAGAGAGTTGATTTCTCCCCAGGGATGCACAGGACATCAAAATAAAAAATACAACAGCCAACAATCAAAAGGCAGTCATATATATAAGGAACTGGGTTACATTGTTCCTATGCAATTTTTTTTTTTTTCAGATGAACTAAATCATGTGACATCAACCTTCTATTGCCTCAGTCAAGGAGGCTTCTGGTGTCAACATTGTTTCCCATATATGGGCATTCTTCCGTCCTTTCCATCCTCTGCGCTTCGGGCCTCTGTGTAAGTGTGTATGTATCTGGAAGTGTATTTGTAGGTTCAAAATATCTTTCAAAATTCAAATAATTCCCTACAGACCCTCAGGTCCGGTCCCTGTCCCTTTTCTGTTGGGGATTTTTATTAATGGCTTGTCTTCTGTGAGCCTCGGGTTGCTTCCTCTGGCTCCAGTTGGGATGGAGCCAGTTGCTAATAGTGTGGCGTGTTACATTGCGTCCCCACTGTGTATTAGCTACGCAAAACGAAGTGACCGTTCTCGAAAGTGAACGTACTCGGTTACTAATGTAACCTTGGTTCCCTGAGAGTAGGGAACGAGTATTGCGTAGCCTGCCGCACTTGCAATCTGTCAGAGTTTGTCGCTTCAGTCGATTTAACCTGATTTTATGGCAGAATAATGGACTTTTATAGCCATAACCCCGCCCATTCTGGCAGGCTCTGATGTGCTATGGCGCAGAGTCGCCTGATTGGTTCGCGCGTCAGAGGCACTTCGCCATAGGGTGTGCAGTTGCCGCAGCACAGCCAATGGGAGAGCTAGATGCTATGCTGTGTTCGCTGTGCAGCTGCACTGTGTTTTAAATATAGGCTTCAATATTTCTTGAGTAAAGGAGTTTCCCCACTGCGTATTAGCTACGCAATACTCGTTCCCTACTCTCAGGGAACCAAGGTTACGTTAGTAAACAAGCACATTTTTGATTTAAGCACCATTCTCTTGCTCCTTCCTCTCCACCAGATTGTTTATTCATTTTTGCTCATACTTGTTATGTTGTACATGTTGTAAATACTCATTACTTTATTACTTTTTTATTATTATTATTTTATTCATTGCTTCATTACTACTTCACTTTATTGCAGTTGAAGAATTAAATCTTTCTCTTTTCTCTGTCTCCCCCTTTTGGTCACATACGCACACACCCACTCACCACTCTTTACGCACACACTCATTCCACACGCTCATTCATCACTCTCAGCTGTTCCTACTCTATCCCTGCAATTGCACTAATTTTCCCACACCTGTTCTCCCTTTCCTTCTAATTGTGTTTGCTTCTTCTAGTCCTCTTTTCCCCTGTCTTGTCGCCAGATTATTTAATGTTTTCTACATTAAAGATCTCAGCGCTCTTACCTTTCGTTCCTGTTCTGTCCTGTTCTGTCCTGTCCTGTCCTGTCCTGTCCTGTTCTGTCCTGTCCTGTCCTGTCCTGTTCTGTCCTGTCTTGCTGGATGTTAATCAGCTGCAGGTATTTCTCTGTGAATGCTGTTGCTCGCACTCTGATCTCTATCCAGCTAAACCTGTTACAGAGATCCAGACCAGCGCCAGTATCCAGCCGCCCTCTATCCTCTGATCTCCCGTGAGAACCGAAACCAGCAGTTTTCTTCCCGGGACCTCCAGCCGCTTCCTACATTAAGCTGTCCAAGAGGAGGATTTACGTTGTTTCATTACAAGTCCAGTCTGCTGGCAGTTTCTGTTCAACATTTTATATTATCTGAAGATTTCTGTTCTTTACTGATTTACCTGTGGACGGCTTCCTGATTTCATTAAAGACTGTATATTGTCGCATAACGCTTTTGGGTCCTCTCTCTCACATCCACCTGACAGAATAATCTGGCCAAGCATGGACCCAGCGAGTGGCAATCCGTTCCAGTCTGCTGTGAAGCTCCAGGGCACTATGCTGGGCAGGCATGAGAAGGAGTTATCTGCCGCGAGACAAGCTGTTGAATCCCTGGCCGCCCAAGTGTCGGATCTTTCCCTGCAGCTCCATCATCTTTGCCGTGATCCTCCCGTCTCTCCAGATTTCCGTGATTCACCCGAACCACGAATTAACAACCCTCTTTGCTATTTGGGTGAGCCCACTCAATGCTGCTCCTTCATAACCCAATGCGAGGTTGTGTTTTCTCTGCAGCCCTCTACATATGCCAAGGATCGAGCCAAGGTGGCCTATGTTATCTCTCTCCTCGCTGGGCGAGCTCGCGAGTGGGGAGCAGCCAACTGGGAAGCAGAGGTAGACTGCATCTTCAATTTTTGTCTGTTCAAGGAGGAAATGATTTGTGTCTTTGACCGTTCATCCCATGGGGAGGAAGCGCCTCGTTTGCTTTCGACTCTTCGCCAGGCAAGACGTTCCGCCGCGGACTTTGCAATCGAGTTTCGCACCCTGTCCACAACTTGCGGCTGGAACAAACCTGCGCTGGTGGCTCGATTCCTGGAGGGACTCAACCCTGAGCTCAAGGACAAGATCTTCACTCGTGAGGTACCGACTCGTCTCGACCCCTTAATTGACCTGGCTATCCGTGTGGAGAAGCGCTTCGATTTGCATCAACAAGCCCGCAACCTGGAATCCACGCTGCTCTGTGCTCTTTCCGCTGCCTCTTCTCCGCCCTCCACCGGTCCTGAGCCCGAGCCGATGCAGCTCGGTGGATTACGCATCTCTGCCAAGGAACGCGAGTAGAGAATTTCCAACCGTCTCTGCATGTACTGTGCATCGGCTGATCACGTCACGGTTTGTACGGTAAAAGCCAGAGCTCGTCAGTAGGCGGAGGGTTACTGGCGAGCGCAACTTCTTTGATCTCTCCATCAAAGTCCTGTACCACTCTTTCTGTTTTTCTCCACTGGCCCGGCTCTTCAGTCTCCTGCACAGCCTTGATAGATTCGGGGACGGAGGGAAATTTTGTCGATGAAGCATGGACCCTTGAGCAAGGTATTCCCCTCATAGACTTAAAAGACTCCACTCCTCTTTTTGCTCTAGATGGCAGTTCCCTTCCTGGGATACAGAAGGAGACAGCTCCCCTGTCTCTCACTGTTTCAGGGAACCATAGAGAGACTATTTCCTTTTTAATATTTCATTCTCCCTTCTATCCAGTGGTTTTAGGACACCCCTGGTTAGTTCAACATGACCCCCAGATCAATTGGTCTAATGGCACTATTTTGTCTTGGAATCTGTCTTGTCATGTTGAATGTCTTGCCTCTGCTGTCCCTCCTGTATCCTCTGTCCCTGTTTTTCAGGAGGAGCCAGGTGATTTGTCTGGAGTTCCTGAGGAGTATCACGATTTGCGAGAGGTCTTCAGCCGTTCCCGGGCCACTTCTCTCCCCCCTCATCGGCAATACGAATGCAGTATAGACCTTCTTCCGGGCACCATGCCCCCGCGGGGAAGGCTATATTCCTTGTCTGCCCCTGAACGCGAAGCACTCAAGAATTACCTCTCCGATTCCCTTAACGCCGGTACTATTGTCCCCTCTTCGTCTCCCGCCGGTGCGGGATTCTTTTTTGTTAAGAAGAAGGACGGCTCTTTGCGTCCCTGCATAGACTATCGTGGGTTGAATGACATCACTGTTAAGAATCGCTACCCATTGCCACTGATGTCATCAGCCTTCAAAGTCTTGCAGGGAGCAAAGATCTTCACTAAGCTCGATCTCCGCAATGCCTATCATCTCGTTCGTATTAAGGAGGGGGCAAGTGGAAGACCTCTTTCAATACGCCCCTAGGTCACTTTGAATACCGGGTCCTTCCGTTCGTTCTGGTCAACGCCCCCGCCGTCTTTCAAGCCCTCGTTAATGACATACTTCGGGACATGCTCAATATTTTTGTTTTCGTTTATCTAGATGACATTTTGATTTTCTCACCCTCTCTTCAGGTTCATGTCCAGCATATCTGTCGCATTCTGCAGCGGTTACTGGAGAATCGTCTCTATGTTAAGGCAGAGAAGTGTTCCTTTCACACGCCCTCGGTTACATTCCTCAGTTCGGTCATTTCGGCGGAGGGGATAAGTATGGATCCTGCTAAGGTCCAGGCCGTTATCAATTGGCCCGTTCCCGATTCTTGTGTCGCGCTCCAACGGTTCCTCGGCTTTGCCAACTTTTACCGTCACTTTATACGCAATTTTAGTCAAGTTGCCGCTCCTCTTACCGTTTAGCTTTAAATGAATGGCGTCAATGGTTAGAGGGAGCCCCTGTTCCCTTCACTGTTTGAACGGATCATAGAAATTTAGAATATATCAGTTCCGCCAAGAGATTGAACGCACGTCAAGCCTGCTGGGCACTGTTTTTTACGCGCTTCGACTTGCTAAGAATGTTAAACCTGATGCGCTCTCTCGCATTTTCGACTCCTCAGCCACCACCTCAACCCAGGAGGAGATTATTTCCCCTGGACGTGTTGTGGGCGCGACGGTCTGGGGAATCAAGAAGCTGGTTAAGCGTATTCTCTCTCTTGCGTCGCCGTCCCTTGCAACTGCCCTAAGGACCTCCTCTTTGTTCCTGTCTCAGCGCGCTTAGCTGTCCTCCAGTGGGGACAATTTTCTAAATTGGTTGCCCATCCCAGCGTGTGGGACACTTTCGCTTCGATCCGTCAACGTTTCTGGTGGCCCACTCTTGAACGCGACACGCGACGTTTTATTGCCTCTTGCGTCATTTGCGCTCAGACTAATGCTGGCAATTCACCCCCTGCTGGTTTGCTTCGACCCTTGCCCATTCCCACTCGTCCGTGGTCCCATATCACCCTCGATTTTATCACCGGACTTCCCGCTTCGGCTGGTAACACTGTCATCCTTACCGTCGTTGACCGTTTTTCTAAATCCGCACATTTCATTCCGCTCGCTAAACTCCCTTCCGCCAAAGAGACCGCCCAAGTCATAGTCGATCATGTTTTTAAACTTCATGGTCTCCTCTCCGATATCGTCTCGGATAGGGGACCGCAGTTCGCCTCACAGTTTTGGAAGGAATTCTGCCATTTGATCGGGGCTTCTGCTAGCCTTTCCTCTGGTTTTCACCCACAGGCCGAACGGGCCAATCAAATTGTCGGTCGCATCCTCCGCAGTCTCGCCCATCGCAATCCTGCATCCTGGTCCGAGCAACTCTCCTGGGAAGAATATGCGCACAATTCTCTCCCATCTTCTGCCACAGGTCTTTCGCCTTTTCACTGCTGCCTGGGTTACAAACCCCCTTTGTTCTCGTCCCAGGACTCGGAATCAAATGTCCCGTCGGTGCAGGCATTTATCAGCCTTTGCAAGCGTACATGGAGGAGGGTGAGATCTGCTCTCTGTCGGTCTAGAAAAGACTGTCGGGGGGGGGGGTACTGTCATGATCCTGGCATCTTCCTTTCTCTGTCTCCCCCTTTTGGTCACATACGCACACACCCACTCACCACTCTTTACGCACACACTCATTCCACACGCTCATTCATCACTCTCAGCTGTTCCTACTCTATCCCTGCAATTGCGCTAATTTTCCCACACCTGTTCTCCCTTTCCTTCTAATTGTGTTTGCTTCTTCTAGTCCTCTTTTCCCATCTTGTCGCCAGATTATTCAATGTTATCTACATGAAAGATCTCAGCGCTCTTACCTCTCGTTCCTGTCCTGTCCTTTCTTGTCCTGTCTTGCTGGATGTTAATCAGCTGCAGGTATTTCTCTGTGAATGCTGTTGCTCGCACTCTGATCTCTATCCAGCTAAATCTGTTACAGAGATCCAGACCAGCGCCAGTATCCAGCCGCCCTCTATCCTCTGATCTCTCATGAGAACTGAAATCAGCAGTTTTCTTCCCGGGACCTCCAGCCGCTTCCTACATTAAGCTGTCCAAAAGGGGGATTTACGTTGTTTCATTACAAGTCCAGTCTGCTGGCAGTTTCTGTTCAACATTTTATATTATCTGAAGATTTCTGTTCTTTACTGATTTACCTGTGGATGGCTTCCTGATTTCATTAAAGACTGTATATTGCTGCATATCGCTTTTGGGTCCTCTCTCTCACATCCACCTGACAGGTTGTTGTCTGTTCCTTTTCTTTTGCAATTCCCGTTACTGTCTTGACACACACATGCAAAACTTTTATATCTAATAATATTCCTAGACAAATATCATCTAATTAAAGAGGGACGTAATACCGCATGATGCATTGTCACTATTGTTGAGATTCATATGCTGATTCTTGATGTCTGTGTGTGTCTAAAATATATATATATAATTTCCCCACAATGTATTTAAAATCTAAATTTTGAATGTCTGATCTGTAGTAAGTAAAAGTTTTTGGTCAGGAATGAGATTAATTATTCCACTTTATGATGATGAAAAATATATCACCTGATCATATTTGTTTCTGACTTCCTTTGCAACATCATCTGTTTTGGTAAACACCTTTACAAAGACCACAAACTCAGATAAAAAGTACTGATGGGCGATTTCAAAACACGCTCCATGAAGCTTCAAAGCTTTAAAAATCTGTGGCTCGAAGCACGTACCAAACTGCCAAAGTCACATGATTTCCGTGAATTTTGAAATGAGAATTACAATAATATATCACTAATATATTTAAGGGAACACTAACAAAAACACTTTAGGAAAATCAATATATGTACGATAAGTAATCTGTGTGTGTGTCCTAAACTTAAAGTCCTTAAAGAAATACAATACATGGTTTTTGTTACTTTAAAAACTGATAATTCTTTGTTCTTCAATAACATTCTTGCAAAATTGATTGTGGTTCTTTTTTCAGCAAATTACCTCTCATTGTTACATCTATCCCCAGCTAGGGTAACAACTCACCCAAATACTGGGGTTGTAACAATGGGACTCACATAATCTGTGATCATGTTGTATATGTCCAAGTGAGTTATTTTTAGTAGACAAATGTGGCTACAATGTATCAAATTTTGAGAGATATAGAAAAAACAACCACTGAATTAACGATGCTCAAACAAAAGGTGTTACTGTCATCCCTGATCTCCCTTAAATATATGGAAATATATTTTCATTCCCTAAGAGATGTCTTTACATTGTTGAACTGTCAGTGAACTTTTGACTGATAATTAGAAATTAGAATCAAATACAACCTTTTAATGAAATTCATAAATGTTATACAAAGTCTATCTATATCTTATTGTAAAAAATATTATACAATGAAAGCCTGACAACATTGAAACCTCTTATAATCGTTACACTTGTTAGTATCACTTTCAGAAAAAAAAAAATTATGGGAAAATTAAGTCACTTACTCAGTGGGACATTTGAGTTATAGAACATTCTGGAATGGTCTCTTGACAGTAATTCCTCTGTGGAAAAAAAAAATCATGTTGTTTAAATTTGATATTTTTTTAATGTTATTTAAAAAATGTCAATGAATTACTTACCCGTATCACTCATTTCTGAATTTTTCTGGATATTTCTTAGTTGTGAATGTTTTTCTTAAGCTTCACTGTAAATGTTGATCAGTCAGTTGATCTGCCCTGTCTTACTGTTGATGGTCTAGTTTTGTTAAAACAACCGGAAAGAACAGAGGTTGCTTTCTTAATGTCTATAAAAGGAGATATGGTAAGAATCAGCCAATCATGATTGAACTGAAACTGAAAATGTTAATGTGTCAAGGTAAACCCATTGTTAGCGTTTAGCAGAGGTGGGTAGAGTATCCAAAAACTGTACTCAAGTAAAAGTACAAGTACTTATAGAAATATTTACTCAAAGTAAAAGTAAAAGTAATAATCTTAATAGTTACTTGAGTAAGAGTAAAAAAGTATACAATAAAAAAACTACTCAAGTAGCGAGTTAGTTACTTCGGATCATATAGGCCTCCCTCTCTCTCTCTCTCTCTCTCTCTCTCTCTCTCTCTCTCTCTCTCTCTATATATATATATATATATATATGAAGACTTCATGATGCAAAAGCCTCTGAGTGCCATCTGACATTTTCTTCTTAAACAAGCATTTTTATCAAGCTTGTATATTTAAGTTCACTAATTTCACTTTAAAGGTGCAATGTGCAACATTCCATGTTAAAAATACCCGTTTTTCGAACCCATACATGCTTAAACAATTGCCTGATGGGCTGAATGAGCCCTTCTCTGATCACTGCGATTGCCTCTATAATCCTGTACAGTAAAATAAATAAGAGGGATTCGGGACGGAATTTGAGACTGGGCGTGACGTCATGCGCGTTCACGCTCACCTGGTAATGTCTGGCAGGTTTGAAGACAACTCGAGCGACAAAACTTTAGTCAACTTTCGACAAAAGTAAAAGATGGATTCAAAGAAACCGGCTTGTAGTTCATTCCGAACCCCAACTTTTCACTGAGTTTGACCAGCCGATACAGATTTTAACAGATTCCGATTTCATTTTTTCTAACCACTTTACAGCACACACAAATATTTATTTTCTATCTTTTCTTTAAAGGTGCATTGCGCAACATTCCATGTTAAAAATACCCGTTTTTCGAACCCATACATGCTTAAACAATTGCCTGATGGGCTGAATGAGCCCTTCTCTGATCACTGCGATTGCCTCTATAATCCTGTACAGTAAAATAAATAAGAGGGATTCGGGACGGAATTTGAGACTGGGCGTGACGTCATGCGCGTTCACGCTCACCTGGCTATGTCTGGCAGGTTTGTGTATTCGCCGCCATTCTCCTTATCAGCGAAGACAACTCGAGCGACAAAACTTTAGTCAACTTTCGACAAAAGTAGAAGATGGATTCAAAGAGACCGTGTGGTCCATGAGCGTGCACACCTCTGGTTGCAGTTTCGCTTGTCGCCAGAGGGGGGCATAGTTCTGCAAAAACTCAGAGACTTGCGCATTGCACCTTTAATGACAATTAATAGGTAGGCTACGTTTCATTGCCATTTAAGTGAAATAACTGAACATAAACATACAAGCTTGATAAAAATGCATCTGAAGTCGTCATATAAAATAGTATTATTTAGATTTCTTTTTAGTTAAATGACTATTATTATCATAAGTAGATAGGCTATCTTTTCAACAAAAACAGGAGAGACAAGCATTATTTCTGCCATCTGTATAGTCCGAAAATCATTGCCTGTCCTTTGGTTTGTATAATAGTAACAACTACATTTGGATTATTCATACTTTGCAGTCACGTGACTACCATGGATACCTGGCGGGCAACAAACGGGTATTTTCAACGTAGAGTCCAGGGGCCGGTTTCACAAAGCTATTTTAGACCGGTCTATAATGTTAGACAAGTCTAAAATTTGCTCATAGACTAGTCTAATGCAATTTAGACTGTTTCACAAAAATAAAGACTGACTTAATTTAGACCAAAAAAATTAGACACCTTACCCCCAGGCTAACTTAGGTCTAAGACTCTGTGTTACCTTGGCAACCAGCAGTAACAATCAGTTACTTTACAAACTGCCAAAAGACAAGAGAAAATGGCTCATAATTTAAACATTTCTTCTTGTTACTACATTCCCAAGTAAAATGTCCTTGTAACTGTTAGGGCCGTTACATAGTCAACGCGAGCAACGATCGACGCGCTCCCTTTCATACGCAAGCGTCACTGGCGATGCGTGAAATGCAATACACCGTGACTGCTCAAACAGGGGGTAGTAGAGTCATAGTGGAGTCATAGCTCTGAATGCCCGTCTATTTCGCTTCAAACGCTCGCTTTATACGCGCGTCCTATTTGCCTTGGACGCGCGAATGGATTTAAAATGTTCAAGCGTCGAACTAGACGCGAATTTGACGCTCTATTCGCGTTTGGTGTGAATGCTGCATAATAACAGGCTGCGATGTCAAGATTGCAATGCTGGAATGTGTGTGTGTGTGTGTGTCAGAGAGAGAGAGAGGCACGGGTGCGATCCTACTTAAGATAGTCAGAGTCTTAAGTGCTTTGTGCAACGGTCTGATTTAGATGTCTATCTGAAGTCTGACTATCTACTATATCTAAGCCATAATCAAAGTCTATCTTTGTGAAACCGGCCCCTGTAGTTCCAGGTCTTTCTAGTAGCTATCAAGTCTGTTAGCGAGCTAGCTGCATAACTATGGACTAGGATTAACTCCAAGGTAGCTAAATTGTGTAAAGCAGACAAGGTTTTTTAAAGGCGGGCATACACTGTGCGATGTCTGTGCGATTTCAGCAAGGAACCTACTCACACTGAACGAGTAGATCGCATGCGATGTAAAGCCAAAGCTCAGGATTTATGTGCTCACACTGTACGGTCCGAACGTCGAGCTGCGACTTGACTGCTCACACTATGCGTGTGAAATATGCGCGAATCAGCGCGATAAATCCTCGTGCCGGGTTGTGCCTATGGATGATATCATAATTAGCCTATCCAGAGATATTGTCGAAACAAGCATCAGCTATCAATATCAAGAAGATTTAGCATTTCCAATTTATATATTAAATTATTAGCAGGCTAGTATTGTTGTATTATTATTATTATTATTATTATTAGGGAAGGCCTAGGCTATTAAAGTGATAGGCTATAATTAAATTGCCACGCAACAATTTCATAGCGCATCACCGCATAACCAACGCGCTGTGAGGATAATAAAATATTACATAGGCTAGAAGCTTATACTTCTCCTCATTAAAAATGGTCTAAAACATTTAGGTCGATTACAATTAATTATATACATATAATTAATTATTAACAGTCTATAATATGTCCGAACACTGCAATAATTCATCAATGAAAATTAAAAACAGCTTTATTTCAAAAACATTTTTTAACAATAAAAGAGGCAAGTGGCTTGGAAGAAGTGGGTAATGGTTAATCCATTTTGCAACACAAACTGGAGGTAAGCAACAGTAATTTGTAGCTTTGAACTACAGAACTTAAAGATCTCCCTTTTTTCGTTTTTTTCGTTTTTTTTTTTTTTTTTTTTTTTGCTGCAATGAAATGTTTTCGCGCAGGCGCAGTGAGGGAAAAAACACAGAGTTTAGAGCAATCGGTTCTTATCACTGCTTCAACTGTGCGATATAGTCACGAGGAGCGACCAAAATTTCTAACATGCCAGAAATTCATCCGACCATACGATTGCCGGTCGTGAGACGTTAATCGCCTCTCTTTCCCCCCTGTACACTGTACGAACACTGTACGACAAACGACACACGACAAAGCTGAAAATCGGCCCGACCCGAAAAAGAGTCGCACGAGTCAGAATTCGGCTCAAAATCGGACGAAAATCGCACAGTGTATACCCGCCTTAAGATAATCGAGCAGTGAAAATTCCTCCGTAAATAATCTAGCTCTACTGTTGGGTCATCTCTGGTTCTCATTGAAAACCATAGATATCACAAACCTCGAAACAACCTATCACACACTTTTATTGTTGTTAGCAAAAGACGACAGCTGTTACTGTGCGTTCACACTGCCGCCGGCGAGAGCGTCAAAGTGCCTGGAAGTCATTCATTTTCAATGAATTTTGCCACTCTCGCCGGGGGTGGTGTGAACGTACAGTTAGCCTAGCTACTTATAACACAAACAGCTGACTTGCTGAACCAGCTGGTGGTGTTGATTTACGAAACTACAGGGTAACTTAAAGACACGATTAATTACATGATCATACTCCCATTGTATTCAAACAAATGTTGAAATTACCTTTGATGGAGTGATGGAATGATCACTGCACAGACGTGTATACTGTGAATGTTGCTTATCTCATCTGCGGTTAGTGCATCCAATCGCACAACAACTATCTGGCATGTCGTTTACACCTCAAAACACCAACTTTTGTATAGTAAAACTGGCGACGTCCTGGCAAGATCCTTGATTAATTTACTGCACTGTAAAAAATGATTTTATGTCAAAGTAAATAAAACAGGAAAAATCATGTATCTTTTGCTAAGAATAATTTTGTAAAAATGAAAACTTTAGTATATTAAGTAAATCCTAATTATATACTAATTTTTTACTTGTAAATATTAGACATCCAACAGACAAGTGAAATTGACTTCTGACTCTCTGGCATATTTACATGGATTAATTAAGTACTTGAAGCAAATTTAAAAAAATCAAGTAAAATTTAGTCCTTGAAGAAAGGAATCTGCGCATGCGCAGAAAGAAGAAAACACGCGATGATTGAGGGATTTCGAATCTCCACTCCAACGGCTCTCGACAGGTAAGCAACAGTAAAAAACTGCATTATATTACGGATTTATAATGATTTTTTGATTAATTCAACGATTGTCTTGTCATCACTTCATGCTATACATTTGAAAAGTTTAGTGTTCTTAAGTTTAGAGACGTGCTCCAGAAAAAAGTTAAGGGAGAGGCAGAGGCAGAAAGCACCCTGTTTATTTTCTTTATTTTACAAAAGCACAATGTTTTATTTCGATTGAAAGTGGAAAAAGTAGACATTTAACAGTTTATTTTTTCATATTTCTTAAGTCTGTAATCTTTATGACCAAAAATGACGGAGTATAAGTCTAATTTGCTGCTACGCGCGGGCGCTTTTGCCGACTCAAGAGGGTTAATGACGAGTTAACTTTGTAGACGTTAGCCATATTTTTTTCTCAGTTTTAAACTTTACGTTTTACACGATTTATCAGTAATTACGCCTAAAAACCATGAATATGTCACTTAAATCATGATCTTTTTGTTTAATATTTATTTTGTGTGCAATTTTCTTTATAGATGACAAATATTGGCCACGAATTAACAATAGGCCTAAGTGAGAAGGTTCTCGTTCCCTCATCGTGCACAATATAATTCATTTCCTCATTCATTTGCTAAATCGTGCATACTATCTATTAAATGGTCCCTGCTTTTACTAAATCGTAACCACGTTGTAAATGACAATAATTCGTACTCCCAAATTCCTAATTCGTAGCCTTGATATCTGCTGTGTGTCACATGTTAGCATTAATGTGTGTAAATTGACTATGAGAGTAAGGTCATGCAGGATGTTTTTAATGATTTGGTTTAAATGAAATGAATAATGTGAATGCAAATTAATTAACTTTTAATTTAAAAGTATTAGCTGTTTACTGATTATTGTTTTTTTCTCTCTCTCTCTTCTTAATTTCAGGATATTTCTCAAATGCATTCAGCCCTTTGTGCCTCCGTTGCTGTAAACCGGTTGAGAGGGACAAAGAGAGAGACCGAACACACTGAATTGTTATTATTGTCATTATAGGTTTCTGTATATGCTTATTTCTTAATAAATTACTCTTAACTGCACATTGTCACAGTATTATTTTGTCACATTATAAGAGTAACATTTAATTTAATTTAAAATAATTACCAGCACTGCATAAAACAAGTAAAATGTATTTAAAATATCAAGTGGTTTTACTTAATTATATTAATTATATCAGATTTGTAAGTAAAAATTACTCAATATAATTTAACAGGCCAAGTTATATGTACTTATTCACTTTGTGAATTTTACTCGGCTTAGTTAAGTAGATTTACTTAATTTCCATCAATGTGAAATTTACTTGAAAAAAATTTGTGCAAAAACTTGCCTTATAAAAATTGAGTAAATTCTACTTATTGTTTTTCTCAGTGTGGGTTTCGTTGTTGGAGAACGACATTCTTGCCCGCCAGCCAGTACTTGTGACGTCACGTGCAAAGTATGAATTAGACAATGTCGAAATAAAGTGAATCTGCAGAGTGTTGCATTCAAAGGCATGTAATTGACACAGAGAAGAGTTAAAACTCTTCACATGTGCTTGCGCTCATGATTGCTACTGAACATCTGAACACAAAAATAAACAAACAAAAGTACATCGACGGATCTTCTTGTGTCTGTTCTCCAAAATATAATCAAATATTTCTGCAAGCATGTTAAACTGGTTACTGTGTCTAAAGCCCTATTCGCACGGGATTAGTATTACCCCTGGACCTCTGTAATTAGGAAATTACCCCCTGACGTCTGTGTTTTTGGTGGCTCATTCACACGGGCAAATAAATGTTCGTAATTCCCTCGAGTTTACGGACTTTACAGCGTGCACCCACCCATTCACACTTCACTAGCTGAACGTGCTGAAACGAAGGTCGCGCTGCAGTATTGCAATTCAAAAAAAGAACTTATTTAAAACCAATTTATTAGAGAAATATATTACAGAATATCATAGTATTGTATAAATATATAATATATCTTCTTTTATTCTTTGTCCATATTTACAACAAGCCTGCCTGAAGAAGGTATTATGAATACCGAAACGTCGCGATAGGCTTGTTTTTCTATTCATTTTATTTGGTTTATTTCATTTTATATCATTTTTACTCTTTCACACTTTGATTTCTTGAGATAGCCTACTTACGGGATGGACGTCTTTAGAGGCCGTGTGAGACAAAGAAATGCTCCACGATACAGACTACTAAGTTACACTACCACAAAAAGCGTCCAAACTTTCCAAAAGAGCTTCCATGTTGCACCAAAATACTTAATTTGACGTTTCCATGACAACGGTCCGAGTTGAGCTTCCGGATCACGTCTTTACTGTAGTTTGTTTTCTCTTTTGCAGCACTTCATAGTTTTTATTGGAGAAAAACTATAATCGGATTGGAGTAGATCATATCGAGAGATTTTATTGTTAATATAGTTTTAATACAGACGTAAAATGGACTGTTAAACGGCCCATAATGGTTATTACGTTCTTTAGAAAACGATAGGCTCACAGAAAAACAGCCCAAATCACAGACATGGGGATTCGCACGGGACTGGTATTATCAGAGGACCCATGTGTTGGCCGAAATACGGTAGGTAATTTTCGGGGGAATTTTTACAGACATTTTTACAGACATGGCAGATTCGCACGGGATAAAAATCACAGACGACCTCTGCGATTATTACAAATTACCGGAGGTCCCTAGGTAATACTAATCCCGTGCGAATAGGGCTTAAGGCGAGTTCGAGTTCGCACGCCACTGCGCAACAATAGCCTACACAAACTACCGCGGGATGGCGAGTGTTCATAAACTGTGAACAATGGTAGCTTTATTTAATGTATATGTCCAATAAA
Organism: Abramis brama; assembly: GCF_963993115.1. Classification (NCBI taxonomy): domain Eukaryota; kingdom Metazoa; phylum Chordata; class Actinopteri; order Cypriniformes; family Leuciscidae; genus Abramis; species Abramis brama. The sequence continues at coordinate 2,866,826 of NC_139977.1, forward strand.
CGGGTAATGTCATACTTTCTAGTAGTGCTATCGTGGCGTAATAATCTGTTTGGTTGTAAAATGTATTACCTGAGTGAAATGAAATTGAATATATCGTCCTGTGGAATCATTCATTCACAGACAGACAGCTTACGAAGATGTTCAACTAATAAAGATCTTCATCGCTGGCAAAAATATGATGCATTTGAAGATTTGCTCTCACTTGACTGGACTGTAGGTCCACGGCCACTTCATCCAACGCTCTTGATGTTCTTAAATCTTCTGTTACGACTCCGAGTCGAGTGTGAATTGAAATCGCTTCAGACGATTCAGTGCGTGCAGGAAACTGAACAGGTCATTCAAACTGATTCGCGAACCGATTTAGACAGATCTGCCTTGATGAAGTCTTTGAACAGAATCGACTCAAAAGAGTGATTCATTTGTGAATTGAGCATCGCTCATGCCCAGAAAAAAAGATACAGCGTGCTTGGAATAAACTACGCATTTAACAACATGTATTGCATTAAAAAGTAACGAGAGGAACGTCGCCCAACGTAACGAAGTAAAAGTACAGTTTTTTCACTAGAAATGTACTCGAGTTAAAGTAAAAGTACCCACATTCAAATCTACTCTTAAAAGTACAATTTTCCAAAAAAGTACTCAAGTAAATGTAACGAAGTAAATGTAGGCTACTTCGTTATACCCACCTCTGGCGTTTAGTTATTTTCACAACAATGGCAAGTCTTGTTTAACTCAAATGTGTATGCAAAGCGGCTGCAGAGTTAAATTCGAGATCAAAGAGATTAGGATGAGACACTTTGTTGTATAAACATATTTTATTAAGAATATAGATAACACTTTATTTTACAGTAAGTGCAATTCCATGGAACATATATAGTAAAAATGTTGTGCATACAGGTAAAATAGTGGTAACACAAGGTACTTACCTGAAGTGTATGTAGGTGGTAACTAATAAGAAACAGTGCTGTACTTACCAATGGTACATACACGTAACTAATATGCCATCATAAATTTACAGCTAAATGTAAGACAGAAAATATTACTGAAATAGCTGTAGAGGAATAACTAAAATAAGCATTATTTACTCTTGTTACAGTCACCATCTGGTTATCATTTGACCTCAAGAGTTTTGTACTTTTGCTTAATCTTTAAGTATACCCCATAAAGGTAACATAACTATAGTATGATTTAATTGTTTTTCCCTAAATACTTTTACTCTACAGTAACTGTAATGGTTATAGTAGCCTACAGCTTCATTTTAAACCTCTCGAGGTTCCCCTAATACTATATCCATATCACTTTTATTTTTGTATATAAACCGTTACAGTTGAGTGCAGGGAAATTCTATAGCAACTCATTCAAAAGGGGTCACTAACTTTCTTTTATTCAGCAAGACATTAATAGTTACAAAAAAAATAAAATAAAATTCAAATTGAAGTAAATGCTCTTTTTAACTTTAATGTATGCTGAGAAAATGTATCCTGGTTTTCACAAAAACATTAAACAGCACAACTGTATCCTACACTGATAATAGTAAGAAATGTTTCTTGAGCACAAAATCAGCATATTAGAGTGATTTTTGAAGGATCATGTGACACTGAAGACTGGAGTAATGATGCTGAAACTTCAGCTGTGCCATCGCTGGAATACATGACATTTTAAAATATATTAGAATAGAAAACAATTCTTTTAAATGATAAAATGTCACAGTATTTTAGTAGTTGTTACGAAGTGGAGGACGCAGTAAGATCCATTTGCAGCTTTATTAGAATAATCAACAGGCAGGGTAAATCAGGGGCAGTCAGAACAATGGAGATAATCTCAAAGCAGAACCAGATAACAGGCAAGGGTCGAGGCAGGCGGCAAGAATCACAGTCCAATGAACAATCCGGGTCGAGACAGGCAGCAGAAGAATCAGAAGTCAGTATAAACAATTCAAGGTCAGTAACAGTTCAGCAAACACAGGGAAAATGCTCAGAGATTGTACGCCGGGGCAATGCAATACTTCGCAGTGAACTGAAGAGTGACAGAGGTTTATATGGGTGTATGTGAATGAGCTGCAGGTGTATGAGATGAGTGTGGATGAGCTGCAGGTGTATGTGCAATCAGTCCCAGGTAAGCGGCATGATGGGAAGTTGAGTTTGTGATGTGATCAGTCTGGTGTGGAGTGCCCTCTGGTGACTCTCAGAGGCACTCCAGCTGGTGATCGTTACATAGCCCCTCCCCAAAGAGCGGCTTCCAGACGCTCCAAAAACAGTCCAGGAGGGAGGTGGAGCGGAGGCGGATCCGGGGGCGGGATGGAGGGCCAGGTCCGTGGGGCAGAAAAGGACCTGTAGATTGCAGCAGAACGGATGTCCAGGGCGGATCAGGCTGTGCAGGCGACCAGGGCGGATCAGGCTGTGCAGGCGACCAGGGCGGAGCAGTTCGTTCAGGAGGCCAGGGAGGAGATGACCCTTCGAATGGCCACGGCGGAGACGACCCCTCGGGCGGCCACGGCACAGGAATAGACACCGGCTCAGGAACTGGAACAGACACCGGCTCAGGAACTGGAACAGACACCGGCTCAGCGGCGGCCATCTTGTCTGAAGACACTGGCTCGGCGGAGACCATCTTGTCCTGAGACACTGGCTCAGCGGTGACCATCTTGTCCTGAGACACTGGCTCGGCGGAGACCATCTTGTCCTGAGACACTGGCTCGGCGGTGGCCATCTTGTCCGAAGACACAGGCGTGGTTTCGGCCATCTTGTCCGAAGACACAGGCGTGGAGTCGGCCATCTTGTCCGAAGACACAGGCGTGGAGTCGGCCATCTTGTCCGAAGACACAGGCGTGGAGTCGGCCATCTTGTCCGAAGACACAGGCGTGGAGTCGGCCATCTTGTCCGAAGACACAGGCGCAGAAGGAGGAAGAGGAACAAATTCAGGCTCAGGAACAGATTCAGTCTCGGCGGGACGAGACTCTTGACGGCCGGACGTGACGTGAAGCTCAGTCTCTGGATCGGCAGAAGTGACGTGAAGCTCAGTCTCTGGATCGGCAGAAATGACGTGAAGCTCAGTCTCTGGATCGGCAGAAGTGACGTGAAGCTCAGTCTCTGGATCGGCAGAAGTGACGTGAAGCTCAGTCTCTGGATCAGGATCAGCACGCTCTGAGCTTGACGGGACCAGCGGCGGCGAGGGCTTTGAGCTGGGTAGGACCAGCGGCGAAGAGGGCTTTGAGCTGGACAGGACCAGCGATGAAGAGGGCTCTGAACTGGACAGAACCAGCGGCGAAGAGGGCTCTGAACTGGGCAGGACCAGCGGCGAAGAGAGCTCTGAGCTGGACAGGACCAGCGGCGAAGAGGGCTCTGGGCTGGACAGGACCAGCGGCGAAGAGAGCTCTGAGCTGGACAGGACCAGCGGCAATGAAGAAGGCTCTGTGCTGGACGGGACCAGCGGTGAAGAGGACTCTGTGCTGGACGAGACCAGCGGTGAAGGCTCTAGCTTGGCGGCCATGTCGCTTGCTGTCTCAGGCGCGGCGGGCATGACGCTCTCAGTCTCAGGGGCGGCGGGCATGACGCATACTGCCTTGGCTTCGGCAGATTTGGCGTGAAGTGCGGACTCGGCTGGACTGGCGTGAAGTGCAGGCTCGGCTGGACTGGCGTGAAGTGCAGGCTCGGCTGGACTGGCGTGAAGTGCAGGCTCGGCTGGACTGGCGTGAAGTGCAGGCTCGGCTGGACTGGCGTGAAGTGCAGGCTCGGCTGGACTGGCGTGAAGTGCAGGCTCAGGGGATGCTGTGAGATTGTGGGACCCCTCATCCACAAAGCCCACAGTAAACGAAGAGCCGCTTATCCGAAGAGCGAGGTCGACATATTGTATAAAAGTCCATTGAGGGGTGTTGTCAGGCATGAGGTACTCTAACATGTCATCAAGCCCATAGCGGAACATGTCCTTTAAGACCGCATCGTTGAGGTCCACTCCATGGCAGAGCTCACAAAACTCCTCCACATAGTTCTCAATCGGGCGGTCACCTTGACTGAGACGGAAGAGACTGATTAGTGGGTCCATGGTGGGTCTCGGTTCTTTCTCGGCTGCTGGATCTGAAGTGGCGAAGTATTCTGTTACGAAGTGGAGGACGCAGTAAGATCCATTTGCAGCTTTATTAGAATAATCAACAGGCAGGGTAAATCAGGGGCAGTCAGAACAATGGAGATAATCTCAAAGCAGAACCAGATAACAGGCAAGGGTCGAGGCAGGCGGCAAGAATCACAGTCCAATGAACAATCCGGGTCGAGACAGGCAGCAGAAGAATCAGAAGTCAGTATAAACAATCCAAGGTCAGTAACAGTTCAGCAAACACAGGGAAAACGCTCAGAGATTGTACACCAGGGCAATGCAATACTTCGCAGTGAACTGAAGAGTGACAGAGGTTTATATGGGTGTATGTGAATGAGCTGCAGGTGTATGAGATGAGTGTGGATGAGCTGCAGGTGTATGTGCAATCAGTCCCAGGTAAGCGGCATGATGGGAAGTTGAGTTTGTGATGTGATCAGTCTGGTGTGGAGTGCCCTCTGGTGACTCTCAGAGGCACTCCAGCTGGTGATCGTTACAGTAGTAGTAGTAATAATAATAATAATAATCAAAAGAATTAACATTTTATAAATACACTTCCATTCAAAAGTTTGGTGTCCTAAATTGTTCATTGAAAACAAAATAAATATAATTTATTCATGCAATGTGGCCTGGCTTTATCGTCTGCTAACATGAACCACAAATTCAAAAGCATTCATCAACTATCCTACAAGTCATCAAGGAATATACAATACACAGCCTCTTGCTTTGTACAACTTTTAACAAACGTTTTTACAAACCAGTTGATTTAGCAATCACTGCACAACACTTGAACACATGTTTGTAAGAGCACAGCAGACTGTGACAACTTTGTCCAAGAAAACCACAGTCTCACCCACACATGGCAGAACCATATTTATGGGAATTTTAGAAGACAATATTTTGTATTTGTTTATTAAAATTAGCCTACACATTTTCCTCATGATTGCGGCAACCCACGCGATCCGGCGTCTTCTCGTCTGCTCCTCCACCCGCTTCCCTTGTTGTTTTTTTCCAGGAAGGAAAGCCAGTAGCAGTTTTAACATTAAGTGACATGGCATCTGACGCACAGAAGCCAATGGCACGTCTCTATACATTGGAACATCCGGTGGCACATCCGGTCTTCACTGGCATGTGCCAGTGGATAGTGGCATGTGTCACTGACATCGCGACACACTGACATTGACACTCACAGCTGACTGACACCGAGTCGCGGAACATGTCACTGTTGCGACACCTCCAGTAGTGACTGACATTAATCGAACACCTATAGCCTACTGACGTAATTGTGGCACAAAATCCTAAATAAATAGCCTAATTTTGTGATATTTAAAATATCAATTAAACAAATTAAAGTGCATTAATATTTTTTCAAACGTGTTATTTGTGTCTCGTCTGTATTTGATTGGCATGTGCCACTGAATGTTTTGTAATACCAGTGCTACTTTATGTTGTTTATCTGCAAAGTCACAAACTGCCCATTCTAGGAAAGACACAAAATAAATCATGGGTCACTACGAATAACGTATTAACAGTAGCGTCTGTTAGGCCAACTGTAAACCTTTATTTTTGCGTGATGCTGCACAGACGCACGCCAGTAGGTGTCAGTATAATGGCGCTTTTCCACTACACAGTACCAGCTCGCCTCGGCTCGACTCGACTCGGCTCTGTTTGGTTTTCCACTGTGTAAAAGTTGTACCTGTACCTGCTTCCAGGTACTTTTTTTCGTACCACCTCCGGCGAGGTTCTAAGCGGGCTGAGACGAGCTGAGGCGATACTAAAATGTGACGTGAAAACACGACAGATTGCTGATTGGTCAGAGAGAATCGTCACTATTCACTGCGTCATCATTGCACGCGCCAGACGGAGTATCCTGAATAAAAAAACAGCAAAAACGAAAATAAAAACATCCAAAAACAGCATACACTCGATTTCCTCCATTGTCCTGTGTGTGTGGGTAGTGGGTGTGTCTCGCGCGTCTCGCGTAAAAGATTAAGTCACGGCAGTTTCCAGCGGCGTCGCTATGACGACCAGGTACTATTGTGGAGGTACTATCTGCAATGGAAAACGGAGCGAAAAGCGAGCCGAGCCGAGCTGAGGCGAGTCGAGTTGAGCTGGTATGGTAATGGAAAAGCGCCATAAGTGAGTGTAACACTGGCCAGCGCAAGATTCTCATCTGTGGCTTTAATATTTCAAAAATAATTGTATTGAATTATGCATGTTGTAGGCTACACATTAACTTAGCGATGTTATATTTTTTGACAGCATAAAGCAAATTGTTATGCAAGTGGCATATGACGCAATCCATTGGCACATCTCACGTTTTAGTGACACGTATCCACTGGTACATGCCAGTTGGCCAGTTGGCCTGTGTCACTAAAACTGACATGTCTCTTTATGTTGTGGCACCTCCAGTAGTGACACCTGCAGCTGTCTGCCAGAGTATAATGTAGATTATGTAACATATGCACATAATTAATTTGTACAACAAAAATATATTTTATTTATTGAATAATTCCATCAAATTATTTTTGAAATATTAAAGGTACTGAGGAAGGTCATGCGCAACCGAACGTTTGTTGAATTTTTAAAATGCACTGAGCACTTTTTTGCACTTTTTATTGCTAGTAGCTCGGTATACTCCTTTTCAGATGCCTACATACCCTTTTTTTAATATTTTGGAAGGACTTGAATATTCTAAAGCAGGGGTCGGCAACCTTTTTGTCATAAAGTGCCATTTTTTAAGTTTCCGAGTTCATCACTGTGCCACAACACACACATAGGCCTAGCCTATATATATATATATATATATATATATATAAACACACACACACACACACACACTCATATGATATAAATACACAAACATCACAAACATTTTACATTTTCATAATGGCTTACACAGAAATAGTACAGAAATTTAAATATTTCTCTTGAAATTTGTTTTAGATTTAGATAGTTTAATAGTATTTATAACTCCTAACTAGAGATGCACCGATTACAATTTTCTAGGCCGATTCCAATTTTTCATTGAGTTTGACCTGCCAATACTGATTTAATTTTTTCTAACCACTCAAACAACAATTTTTTTCAATCAAACTATTTTTCGCCAAACAACAACAACAACAACCTGTTGGAGGGATTTTCAATATACAGGACTCTTATCAAACATGTAAAGTCTGGGGCAGATCGGACATTGTATGCCTAAGTTACAACAAATTCTTGTTTTGTGGCGTCGAAGTTCAAAATGGCTGACTTCCTGTTGTGTTTAGGGCTATGCTCCAAGAGACTTTTTTTTAGGTATTGGGTCATTACATGCATGAGTTTTCGAGCATAAGCGATCTCCGATTGCAACGTAACAGGGAGGAGAGTAAAGATGGAAAGCTCCTAAAGCTTAGTTCCATATATCTATCAACTATATCTATCTATCTATCTATCTATCTATTGTTGTAAAGTTTTCTTTCATCGAAGCAGAGACCAGTGAGACAGTTGGGATCGCGTTCAACAGAAGTTGTTCTTTATTGAGAACTCCACTGTATGCGTCTGTAGAAACTTCCAACATGATCTAATCTAACATAACTTTACATGGTATCTTATAGGCATTTTAGGAGGAGGGACTTTTGGGGGTGGAGACAAATTCAAACAAAGCATGTAAATGAGTATACAGGTTAAGGTAACACCCTAGACTGTGAGGGTCTGGCCAATCCTAATTCAATCAGCATAAGGCCGGTGACACACTGGATGCGTGGCGTGAGCGTCTCAGCTGCGTGGCGTGTCCGTTTTTATTTCGGCTCCCATGTTAACAGGTTAGAGCTTGCACACTGCCGGCTTGAGCCGCGCGGAAAACGCGTGCATTCTAGAAATAGAACCGACGCCTATTTTTCACGCGACACGCAAGCGTCTTGGAAGCGTTTCCAAGCAAAATTGAATAGGAAAAGATGTTTATATGACATTTTGACACGAATACATATTAATAAATGTCATTTTGATGTTTGAAAGTGTCTAGGGTTTGACATAAATGCAAATATAAATGCAATTTAAAAAAATATTATTCATTTTCAAATACTGCACCTGTCAATACAGAACGAATTATTCTGTAGCCTATTTTGCCGTCAACACTGCCGACGTTGTCTTTGCTGCTATATATTTATGTTTAACACGAAGTATAGGCCTTCCACAACTCTCTCCCCATATGTCAAATATATCACCAATGAGTCTTATCATGTCACCTAGCAGCAGCAGCGCCGCGTCAGACACGCTTCTGGTGTGCAAAGACATGGAAAACGCCACGCACACGCCACGCAGCTGACACGCAACAGAAACGCCACGCTCACGCCACGCAGCCAGTGTGTCACCGGCCTAAGGCTCCAAGAGCCATTTGGGTCTGAAAGCCATTTGCAGAACAAAAGGTGAGATTCTCAGTGAATCATTCGTGTGCTAATCCCATCAGTCTGAGTGATACTGGGACTCAAAGAGCCATTAAAGACAATGAGGAGAAAACAGGAAAGGCAACTTTGCTGAGCAGAATCATTATCTTACCCTTAAACACTAAATACAATATTATTTACCGTGATGTTATGTAAGGAAGCATATTTGAAATAGATTCTTAAATTTGAATCCTTCAGTCCCCTCTTTGAGAGTTCTTAAAAACTCTCACAAAAATACAAATTTAGACACATAAAGTTCATTCTTGTAACTGGTGTAAATTACAGGCACATATAACTTGCTCTGTGTTGTTAACTCATTTTCTCGTGAACAAGTTTCTGAACCATGAAGAATTATCTTCAGTCATCTGGTGTGTAATTTTGTTGAAAGATCAAGATTGCTTGTTGGTTAACTTGACATTAACCCGGTGCAGCACTCATGTAATGGTGCAGGCTTGTAGTCTTGATCATGTCGATGGATGACTGAAGGTTTCGTATGTCTCTGCGTTGTGTATTTTTCTTCTGTGTTGGTTGGCTCTGCAGTGGGTCTAGTTGTTTTCTTGAGGTTGGGGCTTCATACGCAGATGAGACGGTCGTTGCATATGGATCTCGAAAAAAAGCCATCAAGTTTTATCTGCACACTGTAAGACAGAAAACAGAAAAACAGAGAGCAGTATTTCTTCAAAACACTACGGTTGTAGCAGTTTAAACACTATGGTTCTATCGTTTTCAGAGTCTACTGTTGTCGTTTCATTCTTTCCCTATTTCTTAATTTATTTGACACCTATGGACCAGTGAGGAAAGGATGGACTAAATCGGGAAAGGCCTATGAGGTAGTGTCTTCACCCTGGGTTCACCCCCGAACGCCTGTTGCGTCAGTTCTTCCCAGGGCTCCTCACTGTCCGTGTCCTATTCTGTCCCTGTGTTGTGTACACACTGTACAGTGTGTGAGAAAATTGGCACATTTCCATTCTCCAGTGAAACATCAGTCCTAATAAACATCATTAACAGAGGATGGTGTCTGATTGTAGTGTTCTGCAGTAACATTTACGGCTGTGAGTATACTGAATGTCCCCCAAACAAAGGCTGTGACAGTCAATAAGTCTTTCATCTTTGTTGTGAGTTACTGGGGAGATTAAGCAATCACAGCCCAAATGGTTAACACCTCAAAAAGCTTACCCACGAGTCCAATGACGAGGGGAGGGGTTGCTTCAAAGTAGCAAACAAATGTAGTACAATCTGCATAACGTTGTTAACTTGTCTTAAGTTATTTTAGTTTTTTCTACATTCTTTTCCAAAATGTCCGTGCTTGCCACAGTAAGAACAACTGGCTTCTCTAGGACTTTTGCGTTTCTGTTTCTCTGAATTGACCTTAAAGGAAGCTGCTGCAATTTTTACTCTTGCCTTGACATCAGAGTCTCTTTCCCAAGTAGCTAACTTGTCCAAGTTGCTTTGCAGGGTTCTACTGGACCATGTTAGTTCTAAGTAAGGCAAGGCCTTTTTATGTTCTGACAGAAGACCCTGAAACCATGCGCGAACTAGGGGACCATTATCACCTAGCACCTGCTCTGAAGTGTCAGCGATTCCGCTGTAAGCGGCAGCGGTCTGGCAAAATCTTTCTGTGTACTCACAAACAGTTTCCCCCTTCTTCTGTACACAATTGGTAATTTTCGACCAATCGATTTTGGGTCCTAAGATATTCTTTAGGATTTTCAAAACACCTTCTCTCAAATCGCCTTTACTGACATGTTGCAGTTCGGAAGTAACAGCAGACTCAAAATTGTTGAATTCAGATTCAGTTAGAATTTGTGACATCAGCTGTGTGACTTCCGGCAACGACATGTCGTAAAGATGCATTTTACTGAACAATGCTCTTCTAAATTCAGAAAAATTTGTGCGTGCTGAGGGTAAACTCTGGGAGAGTCTATCTATATCCTTAGGACCTAAAGATGTTTTGGCAATCGTTTGTATTTGGACAACAGAAGAGTTCGGAGTAACACTTTTAGTTCCCTGAGATCTTCTCCTAGCCCCACAAACCTGCACTGAATCTACAGGCTGATCAGTTACTGATTGGATGGCTACATTTGTTTCAACGAAAGCTTTTAAGTCAGGATAATTGTTATCAGGCTGACTAACTTCTTCCACATCAGTTTTTTCTGCATCTTTGTTGCGGTTTACTTTCTTAGTCAACGAAGATATTCTAGCATGGAGCTCTTTGATCTGTTTCTCTAGCTCAGAGTTGCGCTTAGACTGTTCTGTAGCTAGGGTTAAACCGAATTCTCTGTGACAGAAGATAATGCCTTTGACACTGTTCTTGCGAATACTTTCTCCTAGTACCTTTTTACAATCTTCGATTGACCAAACTTTGCCTGGATCAATGCTAAATTTCTTTGTTAAATTCAATCTGACTTCCTCAGTCATGATTGAGTCCATGTGCTCTGATAACAAAGACTTGAATTCGCTATCTGTCCAAAAAGGTGTAATCTGTCTAGTACTTTTCCTAAACATTTTGTGAATTTCTGTTACCACAAACAAAACACTAAAAAAAAAAACCTTCTCTCTACTGTCTTGCAAACAGAGGGTACAATCTTATTAGCACATGAGGCTAAATCTAATTCTAAAGCTAATTCTCTAGCTTACAGATAGGTCTTCTCTAGCAAGAGCATACACACAATATTAAAGGAGCATTTCACCCATGGGAACATTGATCTTTATTGAAAGTGGGTCATATATGTAGTCGAAATGTAAAATAAATTTTGAATTTGGTGCCTTCTTGACCGAGGAAAGAAAGAAAGTAACTTCAGGACGCATTTGTATGAAAGACAACAACTCCCACAATGCACCACATTGCACAGCTGCGCAAGCCACTCCCACTAAACCAGAACAGCATATGAATCACGCTTCCGTCTATAAGGCTAGCTACCACCGGAGCTTGAAATTCATTTCACACAAAATGTCTAACGTTAGTTAGTTGGCGAACTCATTAGTGAATTACTCCTCATTTGTATTTCTTTAGAAGTGGTGAATTATTGCATGGGATTGTTACCGGGATGTTCAGTCAGATGCGGTGCAAAACTAGGATGGTTCACAACACAAACGTCCGTGTCCTCGTCTGATTCAGAGATTTCGTCCAGGAGAAATTGGCATCGTTTAAATTCTTTGCCGCAGACGGACTGTATCTCTGTGTTCGTAGTTGCATAGTGAGATCACCGGCGCCACCAGTCCGCCCCCAGCTCGAGCCAGTCCGGGCTCCTCGTCCGCGACAGGCAGGTCTTCTGCCTCGGCTGCTCTTCGCTATGCGGCTTGTAAAGGTAGCCACAAACACCTGATTCAAGCATCAGACTTCCGAAATCCTCTTCTTCTACATCATATTGAGTTACGTTACCCTCCGCTATTGTCATATCTTCACATCTGTCTCCACAGCGCCTGTTAGCTTAGCTTCCAAACAAGATGGAGGATATTGCTTTCAGTTTCAGAAAGTGAAGTCCCACCCACTGATCTGTAATAGGCCTGTAGCGTGAGCGGGTCCCGCCCCCTGGAATAATGAGGAGCTAGTGTTTGTAGTCTCTACACTTTTCAATGAAATGTGACTTCCTGCTTATTATGACGCAAAATGATGATTTTTACGTCATAATAAGCAGGAAGTAAAACACTTAAATCCTTATTTCTCCCATCTCAGGGAGATTTATTATAATAAATGACTGGGTTTCTAACAATACAAAGCTTAATGCAAATGGGTGAAGTGTCCCTTTAACCTGTAACTGTTAATCTTCCCTGCCAACAACAGAGGATCAATTTCATCTCTAAAAGAAAACTTTTTAGAGGCTTATCTTTAGTTAACCAAACTCTACAGCTGTTTGTTGACTACTTCTCTGAACGGCGCAGAGGAAAACATTTGTACTGGTCTGCATTGGTTCTTTGAATGGAGTGTAACTCACCGAGTCTTTGGTTGTACAGAAAACATTAGTCTGGAACTCAATCAGCTTTGTTGAGATCTTTGAGCTTGAAGTTTTCAATCTGGAGGAAGCTTGAAGTTTTAAGATTCAGTTCTTTGAGTTTCCTTCTTCTCCATCCGGGTCACAAGGCACCATCTGTTGTAAAGTTTTCTTTGATCGAAGCAGAGACCAGTGAGACAGTCGGGATCGCGTTCAACAGAAGTTGTTCTTTATTGAGAACTCCACTGTACGCGGCTGTAGAAACTTCCAACATGATCTAATCTAACATAACTTTACATGGTATCTTATAGGCATTTTAGGAGGAGGGACTTTTGGGGGTGGAGACAAATTCAAACAAAGCATGTAAATGAGTATACAGGTTAAGGTAACACCCTAGACTGTGAGGGTCTGGCCAATCCTAATTCAATCAGCATAAGGCTCCAAGAGCCATTTGGGTCTGAAAGCCATTTGCAGAACAAAAGGTGAGATTCTCAGTGAATCATTCGTGTGCTAATCCCATCAGTCTGAGTGATACTGGGACTCAAAGAGCCATTAAAGACAATGAGGAGAAAACAGGAAAGGCAACTTTGCTGAGCAGAATCATTATCTTACCCTTAAACACTAAATACAATATTATTTACCGTGATGTTATGTAAGGAAGCATATTTGAAATAGATTCTTAAATTTGAATCCTTCACTATCTATAAACTATATCTATCTATCTATCTATCTATCTATCTATCTATCTATCTTTCTTTCTTTCTAACTAATCTATCTATTTATCCTTCTATCTAATCTATCTTTCTTTCTAACTAATCCATCTTTCGTTCTAACTAATCTATCTTTCTTTTGTAACTAACTAATCCATCTTTCTTTTTAACTAACTAATCCATCTTTCTTTCTTTCTAACTAATATATCTTTCTTTCTTTCATTCTAACTAATCTATCTTTCTATCTAATCTTTCTTTCTAACTAATCCATCTTTCTTTCTTTCTTTCTTTCTAACTAATCTATCTATTTATCCTGCTATCTAATCTATATTTCTTTCTAACTAATCTATCTTTCTTTCTTTCTTTCTTTCTTTCTTTCTAACTAATCCATCTTTCTTTCTTTCTTTCTAACTAATCAATCTTTTTTCTTTCTCTCTTACTATTCTATCTTTCTTTCTTTCATTCTAACTAATCAGTCTTTCTTTCTTTCTTTCTTTCTTTCTTTTTAACTAATCCATCTATCTTTCTTGCTAACTAATCTATCTTTCTTTCTTTTTAACTAATCCATCTTTCTTTCTTTCTTTCTTTCTTTCTTTCTTTCTAACTAATCAATTTTTCTTTCTCTCTTACTAATCTATCTTTCTAACTAATCTTTCTTTCTTTCCAACTAATCCATCTTTCTTTCTTTCTTTCTTTCTTTCTTTCTTTCTTTCTTTCTTTCTTTCTTTCTTTCTAACTAATCCATTTTTCTTTCTTTCTAACTAATCCCTTTCTTTCTAACTAACTAATCCCTTTCTTTCTAACTAACTAATCCACCATTCTTTCTTTCATTCTTTCTACATAACCTTTTCTTTCTTTCTTTCTTTCTTTCTTTCTTTCTTTCTTTCTTTCTTTCTTTCTTTCTTTCTACCTAATCTTTCTTTCTTTCTTTCTTTCTTTCTTTCTAACTAATCTTTCTTTTTTTCTTTCTTTCTTTCTTTCTAACTAATATTTCTTTCTATCTTTCTTTCTTTCTTTCTAACTAATCTGTCTTTCTTTATTTCTAACTAATCTTTCTTTCTAATCTATCTTTCTAACTAATCTTTCTTTTTAACTTATCTTTCTTTCTAACTAATCTATCTTTCTTTTTCTTTCTAACTAATTTTTTCTTTCTTTCTAACTATTTATATTATCTTTCTCAAGCCAACTTAAAGTTTGTCTCAACAAACTTTTTTTTCTAGTTTGTAATTTCTATTGTATCGTTAAGCATGTGATGTGTTCTTCTGATGTATTATAAAAGATACCCTTGTACATGCTATTTGTTGGAAATAAATCCTAAAAAAAAATAAGGTAGAGTAATGGGATGACAGAGCATAAAAAGTGGACATTGTCAGCATTAGCGGCCCACTCTGTCTTCCTTGCTAGAATAGTAGGTAGTAGGAACAGTGGTCAGAGACATTTTTAAAAATGTTTTTGTACTGAAATAAAGGATAGCAAAGTTTTTAGACCTGTGTTTTTGGAGCACATGGGAAAAGGGGGACTGGAAAAACTGGAAGAGAGAGCTACTCTCTGAGAGAACAAAGGAAATTAACATTTGATCTTACTCTTGTGAAGTTAGCATCACCATTTGAGATGCAAAGTCTCACCTCAGAATACATCTGTTCCCCTCTTCCCCCACTCCCCCTCTCTCATGCTGAGATCACATGAAATTCACCCCAAAATCTATATGGTTTAATGTGAAGAATTATCGAGTATTATACATGTTTGGTATCACTTAAAATGTCTCAATGCGACTGGTACAAAGGTCTCATTCCCAAAGAAGTAAAACAAAAGGTAATAAGGTTTTTAAGAGTTTAGACTGGCACACAAAGGAGCGTGGGTCTCCAGGCAAACAGCCTCCTGTTCTCAAAGGTGTAAACCCAATGGGTAACACTTTACTTGAAGGGGTGTGCATAAGACTGACATGACACCGTCATAATCATGACATGACACATGTCATGAATATGAAGGAGGTTTTATGCATGTTTATGACAAATGTCATTAAGTGTCATTCGCTCAATTATGACATTTTTAATGCAAATATGACATTGTGTGAGATGTCTTTGTTATGGCAACTGTACCTCAGATCAGCCTGTGAATACTGAGAGCGGCCCGAGACTCTCAGCATCATGTATTTCCTAATGTTGGGTTCACATCTCTTCTCTTTATTCCAGAGCCTTTGATGTTTTGTATTGATTATCTTTGAACTGATTATGTAATTGGCATGATACATTTACCTGACATAATACATTGTAAACATTATTTGATTTTATTCTAACGGACTCTGACATTATTTGCAGTAAAGAGTTAAAAAAGAATAGTCAAACATTCTCTCACATTTAATGATGCACAGATATCATTAAAAACCTTTTCATTTATGGAGTCAGATGAAATAACGAGAAAATACATGTGAGAATATGTATTTCATTTAATCAAATTACTTTGCCATGAGAAAAGACCTTCACCCGCTGACCGGATGCCCCCATTGGGCCGATTGAGCCGGGCCTTACAACTACAAAGGCCAAATAATCCTGACATCTCAGAAACTGCAGCTTATACTGTACATTCCTTGTAAAATTAAGAACAGTCCTAAGTTTAAAGAGGCACAATAATAGGCACCAAGCTTGAATTCATGCAGATAAAACCATGAAGTTATAATTGACAACAGAAGTGGTAGTCAGAAGTTTTTCTGGTGAAGAAGACTACGGTACATTAGGAGAGGATTCTTTAGTGCTTTGATTTGGATCATAAACTGGTGCAGATTGAGTCGGATAGAAAACAGGCAGCATGGCATTTGGATTTGGGTAAAGCCCTGCAGCAGCTCCTGGATAGGGCAGTGCTGAAGGGTTATTCAGATTGGGGTAAAGTTCTGCATATGGAGGTGGTTGTCCACCAGGATAGGGCACAAAGTTAGGCTGAGGCGGAAGATATGGCTGGAATGCCCCAGGTGGGCCTTGCCAGGGAGGACATTGTTGGTCAGCTGGAAGAATAACCACAGGGAATGTGACTTCTGGATCTAAGGCAAAAGACACATCCAGATAGACCTGAAAGACAACCATGTACAGAATAGTTCAAGCAAACTGTTAAACTATGTGTTGAAGTTACAAAGGAGAGAAAACAAATAATTTATTTTTGCTTTACTCTTTGTAAGAAAGTATTGTACAGCGGGGGAAGTAAGTATTGAACACGTCATCATTTTTCTCAGTAAATATATTTCCAAAGGTGCTATTGACATGAAATTTTCACCAGATGTTGGTAACAACCCAAGTAAGCCATACATACAAAGAAACAAACAAAAATAAGTTCAGAAATTAAGTTATGTGTAATAATGTGAAATGACACAGGGAAAAAGTATTGAACACATGAAGAAAGGGAGGTGCAAAAAGGCATGGAAAGCCAAGACAACTGCTGAAAACTATTAATAATTAAAAAGCAATCCAGCCCTCTGTCAGTGGAAATTGTGGAAAAAAATGATGACGTGTTCAATACTTATTTCCCCCGCTGTATATGCTGTAAAATCAATGTTGTTATAGTCTCTTTTACCACACAAATTAGAAAGCATTTGAGAAATTTGTGACAATTAAAGGAATAGTTACTACTTCCATTTTCTTTTCTTTTAATGGTGAGTAAATTAAAGAAATATTTTTTTTTATTCTTTATTTATTTAGATTTTATTCTAAATTTCTTCTGCAGAATACAAGAGAAGATATTCTGACATTTGAAGAATATTTCAACGGTTTCAAAATATCTTCTTTAGTGTTCCAAAAAAGGAAAGAAAGTTGTACAGGTTTAAAATGACATGAGGGTGAGTACATTTTAATTTGAAGGTGAACTGTCACTTTAAAAATAGCAATACTAAGGAAGATCATATAGCACCTTGAGATCATACTGCACTTTTATAATTCTGCAGTTTTCAATGGTGACAATCAGGTCACGTGGAAGGTGTATGTCCACTACGAATTTTGTCTTTTCTCCAGATGGGATGCGATCTTTAGTTTCTTTGACTATATACTTAAGTCCTCCATTAGTGCTGCTGCCAGCAATAAAGGTCTGTTTCTGATTGAGGCTGTACTTTAGCTTGACGTCACGAGATGAAGAGTTGTCAATAGCAACAGAAACTCTGATTGTTTCACCTGCAGCAATATAAGGAATTATAAGGAATTAGATACATTTATCAACAATGGAAAACAAATACAAAATTACTATGGCAGGGTTTTGCATTCAAGTTGCAAATTTAATTTATGTAAAACCTATTTGCAGATAAAGCAGTGTTTTCATTTAGTGTGTTTAGGAGAACAAAGTAGTCACATTCAGAGAAATTGGAGATAAATATCAATAGAAATATTTACATCCAGAATTTTTATGCAATATCTCAAAATGTGCATAAATATATGTTGATGGAAACCCGGCCATTGGCATTACAGGCTAGTGTCTTTAGTTTATGCAGCTTTGACTGAGTTGCTTAAGAGCTACACAGATTATCACCTTGCATATAGCCAGTTTTGTCAGCTGTTACTGTCATTGACATTTTTCCTGAGCCAAAAAGTTTCATCTTCTTGACTGCTGTGCCAGATTGTGGTTGCTGTATATATACAAAAACAAAAACATTTAAAAAATAAATAAGTAAACTAAAATTACATAACATTTTCTATAAGCTCTAGGCCACAAGCAAATGGTTTAAATCACATTACATGAGTTCTTATAACAGTATAAGCAGTTACATAATCTCTCTATTTATCAAAAGATGAACACCAAAGAGTCAAATATGGTATTATAATTCATACCAGTAAATGACCATTGGTCCCATCATTCCTGGGCAAAAAGGATATTTCCGTACATGTAGATGATAATGGCTTCCAAGACCTCTTCAGCTTTA
Organism: Abramis brama; assembly: GCF_963993115.1. Lineage (NCBI taxonomy): Eukaryota > Metazoa > Chordata > Actinopteri > Cypriniformes > Leuciscidae > Abramis > Abramis brama. The sequence goes on from NC_139977.1 coordinate 2,884,872, forward strand.
CCATCAACACATACTTAACTGAGCCAATATGTCCTTTAAAAGATGGAGGCATATTTCTGAAATTAAGGTAAAATAAACATCTTTTGGTTTTCAGAAAAGACTGACAAGCATTATTATAGTGCATAATATGGCCATATGTGCACTTTAGTAATTGCAACTGTATGATAAGTTTTAATTTATTCCAAAAAACTGTTAGCATACCTGCATATAATATACTTTACAACTTTTTTTTTTACTTCACATAACATATCCAGAATATTATTAAATGAAATATTCTAGAATAATGAGCCATGAATATGACTGACATCTGCTTTTTCAGAAGACGATGATGGATAGGTCAGTTTTGCCTATAGGGTCATTCGATGTCAACTCAACCAGATGTCCCCGGTTAAAATTTTTGATTTTGATTTAAAAAAAAATTCTGTTGGAAGGAATGCATAAATTATGAAGAAAGCCAAAATAAATAATGTTCACCTTTGAAATGATGACTTTAGAAAAATGGCAGCATCATTATTTTATTTTTTACTTAGAGATTGGCAGATCTATTTGTAAATTCTGTTTACTTAAGCAATCTTTGTGATATTATATGCCAACAGGGACAGTTCAAAAATGGGAAAAGGCACTTCTTGTGTTTTTTCACAAGTTTGCATGCCTGTAACTCAAGTAGTATTACATCTTAAAGGTGCTCTAAGCGAGGTCATGCATTTTTTAGGCCAAAACATTTTTTGTCACATACAGCAAACATCTCCTCACTATCTGCTAGCTGCCTGTCCCCTAAACACACTGTAAAAAAAAAGTGATCTCTGTAGACAGCCCAGGGTCCACAAACGGCAAGAAAAACAAACTGGCCCAACCTGGACCACGAAACATAACAGCCCAGGGTCCATAAATGGCAAGAAAAACAAACTGACCCAACCTGGACCACGAAACATAACAGCCCAGGGTCCACAAACGGCAAGAAAAACAAGCTGGCCCAACCTGGACCACGAAACATAACAGCCCAGGGTCCACAAACGGCAAGAAAAACAAACTGGCCCAACCTGGACAACAAAACATAACAAACAAGTGTTCCAGCCACTGATCTATATAGAATGACTGGATAACTCATGACGTCATAAACAGTGAAGCCACCGCGCCGCCATATTGGTATTCCCTAGTGAGCTCACGCATTCTATTTAATCAATAGGAAATTTTATGATTTGACTGAGAAAACATTACCAGACACCGTTTTTATATCAAAAGTCTCCCTGTACATTTAAATGGGTATTTGTTTAAAGTCGGAAATTTTTCCTGCTTATTAAAAAACGTCTCGGGTTACTATTGTAACCCTCGTTCCCTGAGTAGGGAACGAGACGCTGCATCGATACTCGATACTTTGGGGAATGCCTTCGGCATGAAGCGTCTGAAGTCAACTATGGAACTATTCCGTTCTCGATTGGTGTAGCGTCATTACGTCACTCGTGACGTCGCATGTGACGGTGATCCGGAAGGTATAAAAGGGTCACAGGAACCAGGAAATGTTAGCTTCTGATTGGTCAAAGCAAGTCGTTCTCAGGGGCGCGAAAAGTGTGTCCGAGGGATGCAGCGTCTCGTTCCTTACTCAGGGAACGAAGGTTACAATAGTAACCCGAGACGTTCCCTTTCGTAAAGGGAACTCCCGCTGCACCGATACTCGATACTTTGGGGAACGAATACCCACACCACCACACTGAGAGAAATACACCCTGGTGTAAAGCATTTGGCACACTCACGGATGATAGAAATGAGTAGAGGGCAGATTCAAGCTAGCTTGTCATAAGATTTGGAGTAAGAAGGGGAGGTCTAGAGCTGGAGGCTCGACTGACCTTACTTAAACTTTTATTTGTCCCCGTAGGGCAATTAGTTCTGCAGCAAGACATAGACACAAGACAGACACAAATGCACAAATACAAGACCGAAATACATAAAATACTTAATGTTACAGGCTCTGGTTGTACAACAGAAGAATTGAGAAGATAAATAAATAAATACGCCTAAGTGCTACAGAATAAAGTGCTCCATTCCTGAAATAGATAAATAGATAAATAGGCCTCCAATTCGACAGCTATATGTTAAAAAGAAACATCTGACAATGTTCATCATAAAAATAAAATAGCAACATAGGGGAACAATTCCATAACAATCACCATTCATCAACAACATCATCAACATCAATCAATACTATACATGTTATAACAACCCCATCACTATTTAATTAAGTCTATCTACTCCTCCGGGCTGAGTTTAGAAAAGAGATGGCAGTCAGAATGAATGAGTGCCTGTATTTATTGCTCTTTACTGGAGGTAATCTAAACCGAGACCCAGAAGGTAAGATCTGAAACTCTAAATGAAGGGGGTGGGAACTATCAGAAATAACTGATTTGGCCTTCCTAACTACCTGTCTGTTATACAGGTCCGTGAGGCTACACTGGACACCTAGACCCTGCTGGACACCTAGAAGACCTCATGGATTGGAACCCCAGACAGTAGAAATTATTAGATAAGAGGTGAAGGCAAAAGCGCACCTTGTATTTCAGATATGAGTGGTTTCTGTAGATAACCAACTGTCTTATTGATAAAGGGAAATAGCTCCTAACCCTTGATACATAACTAGATGGATTGACTTCCTTCCAGCCTGAGGCCTAACATAGGAACCTCCAAAGCTATGACCTTGACCATCCGACACATGCGATGGAGGATGGAATACCTGAAGAATCATGATATTGCCTACAGGCACCTCAGTAGCTCCCACACTAGCAAGTAAGAGGGGGCAGCACCACCACTCTTCCAGGGAGTAAGACGAGCAGGAAGCAGACTCAATAGATTCTCATATATACTCATATATATTCATATATCTCATCCACAGAACATGATGGGTGCCAGGGATAACCCATCAGCCAGATGCCAATAGGCTGGATGACAGGATTCATCCTCCAATCTACAGGAACATGGAGTTTTAGTGGGAAAGTCCTTACGTGCACACCCTTAAAGACTTGCGGAGGGCACCGGGGCCGCCACAGAGGTCCTAAGCATGAACGGGAGATCCCGTTAGAGAACAGGATGGAACACCCGTACTGAAGCCAGTGGGCAGTAATTAACTGGGTTCAATGTCGTCCCTAACTTTAAATGTTTAGTTCCTAGTAGAGTGGGGTTCTAGAATGGATGACCTGACCACCTCGGTGGAAAGGGCAACCTATTTATGGGTTGGTCCCCCTCAGGGGCCAGACCCATAGTCTCCATAACTCCAGCCGTGGATGAAATAATGTACCACCGGCCTGAGAAAGAAGATCTCTCCTAATAGGAATTTGCCATGGAGGACTCTCCAGGAGACTAATAAGGTGCGAGAACCAAATTCGGGCCAGCCAGTACGGAGCAACAAGGAGTAATCTCACTCCGTACCTCCTGACCCTTTCTAGAACCCCAGGGAGCAGAGCGATCGGGGGAAAAGAGTACAGATCTGACCTCGGCCACATCTGTACCATGGCATCCAAGCCCAAAGGAGCTGGATGTGAGAGAGAGAACCAGAGTGGGCAATGAGAGTTCTCATGAGAAGCAAACAGGTCAACATCCGCCCGGCCGAACTCTCTCCATATAAGTTCAACCACCCAACCGGGCCTCAGCCCCTGCCTCGACAGGATGTCTGCTCCAAAATTATTAACCCCAGGAATATAAATAGATCTGACAGAGAGAAATTTATCCTGGGACCAAAGAAGAATCTGATGTGCCAGTCTACAAAGAGGGCGTGATCTCAAACCTCCTTGGCGGTTGATATAAGAGACCACCGACATATTGTCTGTCCTAACAAGAACATGATGGCCTCTGAGGTCCACAAGTAAGTGCCTCAGGGCAAAAAATACAGCCAGCATCTCCAAGAGATTAATATGCCATGAGAGATGATGGTCCTTCCAAGTACCTCGGGTGTAACGGCCCTCCATAACCGCACCCCAGCCCGTGAGGGATGCATCCGTAGTCAAAGTCTTTCTCTGACATGGTGCTCCCAAAACCGGGCCTTGAGACAGGAACCATGGTTTCTTCCACATGACGAGAGAACGAAGGCATCTGCGCGTAACTCTGATCATGCGAAAAGGGTTTCCCAGAGGAGAAAACCCCTTGGTCCTGAGCCACCACTGCAAGGCCCTCATATGGAGCAGACCAAAAGGCACTACCGTGGAAGCTGCAGCCATAAGACCCAAAACTCTTTGAAAGTGTTTGACAGTGATAGCCTGGCCTAACCTAATACTCTTTGTTGTGATTAAGATAGTATTAATACGAGCAGGAGACAATTGTGCCCGCATCATGACTGAGCCCCACTCTACTCCCAGGAACGTAGTCCTCTGAAGAGGAGTTAAGGAACTTTTCTTCACATTGAGTCTTAACCCCAAGCACCTCAGATGACGCAAAACAACATCTCGATGTTGAATTGCCAGTTCGTTCGACTGAGCTAAAATGAGCTAGTCATCTATATAATTTAAGATACGGACCCCCTGAAGTCTCAGTGGAGCAAGGGCCGCATCCATACATTTAGTGAAGGTACGAGGGGATAAGGCTAGGCCGAAAGGAAGAACCCTATATTGATAAGCTTTTCCCCCAAAAGCGAATCTAAGAAACTTCCTGTGTTGTGGGATGATGGAAATATGAAAATATGCATCCTTAAGATCTATCGTTACAGACCAATCCTTGGATCTGATTTGTTGAACAATCATAGGTATAGTTAACATTTTGAACTTAAATCTCCTCAAAGATTTGTTCAATACCCTAAAATCTATAATGGGACGCAGCCCACCATCCTTTTTTGGAACTATGAAGTACCGGCTGTAGAACCCGGAATCCCTCTGGTGGGGGGTGTAGACTTGGAATTTAGCCTTTCCCCTTATTATTTGATTCACAGGACCGGACACCAGTTATCTTGCCAAGAAGAATTTTCTTATATGTCAGGAGAGAAACTCTGAGAAGATGTTACATTCATGCCAGATCTATGCGTTCTCTTTTCCTCTCACATCTCTTAGTTTCTCTTTCCTCTCTTAGTTTCTCTGATGTGTACAGTAAGATTGAGCTTATATACATCACTGAGAGGCTTCCTTTTATGGTAACAAACTATATAGTTTGAGCTTTAAAAATGGAGCGTAAATGTCATGCGAACACATGGCACAATTCACTTTCCATATTAAGAACTATCTTCGTTGTTTACATCTGCATCAGTTGGAAACATGTTACAGTACACACCCCTCTGTCTCCCTTTGTCTCTGACATATGATCTTCACATGGATCCATGCTCTCTATAGTCTCTCATGCACTCAAACTCTCATGCACATACAACTCATAGCTCTATAATATAATACAACTGATTATGAATATTAATAAAGAATAATAGTACAGATACATAATATTCAATAATAAAATAAAATAATATTAAAAGATGAAATTTTAGTCTTCAGGGGGGAACATATTCTATGGCCCCCTTAGCTAAGAGGGTCTGGACTTCATCTTCCATTACCTGATCCTGGTCAGGAGATACCAGCGTATGAGTAACACCACTAAATCTAGGTGGTCTATACTGGATTCTATATCAGTTCTCAACTGTATTAAGGACCCACTGAGATATATATTTGAAGACCTTTCCAGGTGTCTAAATAATCTACTAGGGGAATCAGTCTCTCAGGACTGACCTCAGGTGTTTTATTTATTTATTCGGTGACCTGAAGCAATTTTCTGGCAGGAACTAACCAAATAATTTTTTCTACAGGGCTTGTGAGAGGTAGCGAACATTTCAGGGCCATACATTTCATAGGAACACTCTGTGTAATACATTCGCTAGAAGCCGATGCGTCCCGAAGCGCACTTGACGGCGGGAAGCAACATCGATTTCCTGAGGGCTCCGGGGAGCGAAATTTTAAAAAGGCCACGCGGAGGGGGACACCCTCAGAGGCCTGAACCTCCCATCACAGCCTCTTAGCCGAAGCCTTCCTCGCCTGAATAACAGTCCTCAGATCTGTTTTCGGCTGGGAAGGCTTCGACTGAGGGTGTTATAACTCACCTGAGGGAACACTCTCCTTCTGCCTCAGCAGGTGTGAGGAGCTGGCAGCGGCCTCATGGGACTGCCCCCTGGCAGCAGACCCATGAGACCTGGAGCGGCGGCAGGGGATTAGTTCTTTAAATGCGTCTGACTGTCGTTTCACCTCCTGAAACCTATCGACGACATTGTTGACACCGTCGCCGAAAAGGCCAGAAGGCGAAACTGGGGCATCGAGGAGACAAGCCCTGTCCTTGTCCCCGATGCCTGACAGATTCAGCCACAGATGTCTCTCTGTGGCTACCATGGCACTGGTGGCTACCAGTGCCATGGAGCGGCCGATGGCACGGGCCGTCTCCTTGGTAGCCTGGAGAGACAAGTCGACCACTCGACGCATCTCTCGGATGTCGTCGAAGGCAACCTCCCGGCTATAGTCCACCTCTTTGAGGAGGTCGGCCTGGTATGCCTGCAACAGCCCCATCGTATGCAGACAACTTCCAGCCCAACTTTCCAGGCATCATCCCATAGCCCTCCTCCCTGGCACCCATTATATTTGAATATAGATGTACATTGGGGCCAGATATTCTCGAGGAGAAGGGCTCATTCCACGAGCTCGACACCTCGGTGTGGAGATCGGGAAAAAATGGCAGACTCCAGCGTAGAGGCTGCGACCGAGTCTGCAGGAAGCGATCATCAAGTTTACTTTTTTTAGTCGCTTCCTGCATTTCTGGTGGCCAATCGATCTTTAATTTGGCCACTGCTCTGGTCACAACCTCTAGCTTAAAGGCAGGGGAATGGGGTGGCGAATTTTTACATTCCCCTGCCTCGATGACCAAAATATCTAGCTCCTCGGAACCAGATAATTCGAGCATCGGTTCCATTGCAGAGGCGGAAGAAGCCGCAGCGCCCTGAACGAACTCCGGAAGCTAGCTTCAGAATGTTGAGAAAGGGCCGAAGCCATCTCAACATCATCCACTAGCTCCCTTTGTGATCCCCATGAATGCAGACGTGGGACCTGATCCACGGGGATCACGAGCCTGACCATCCTCATTAAACATGGCGGAGCGGGAGCGGAGCATTCTTAGGGGCAGTTGTTCACAGTTAGCACAGACAGCGCCCTCGAGCGCTGCCTGTGCATGCTCCACTCCCAGACAAACTACACAAAGCGAGTGTGTGTCACCCTCGCTTAACGTGGGCAAGGGGACGCACACTGCCTGAATAGCTTCTCTTTATTCGCCATAATACTCTTTCCAAGTGACAAACAATGCTGAAGACCAGAAGCTAACATTTCCTGGTTCCTGTGACCCTTTTATAGCTTCCGGATCACCGTCACATGCGATGTAATGACGCTAAAGACCTATATTTATGTGAATTGGTGAATATTCAGGTGAATATTGTTTCTGTCATGATTCATGTCTGTGTTCCCCTGTCTTGTCCCTTGTTTAGCAGTTCCCTGTTATGTTGATTAGTTTCCTCAGGTGTTTCTGATTAGCCACTCCCCCTTGTTATCTTGTTTAGCTTGTTTGCCTCTGTATTTAAACCCTGTGTCTTGTATCAGTGTTTGTGGGTTCTTGATGTTGTAATGTTGTTTGTACTATTCCTGAGTCCTGTTCCCTAGTCTAAGTCTGTCAAGTTCTGAGTCTGTTTAATTAAAGCTGTTGCACATGGATCCTGCTTCCTCCTTTGATTCAACCCTGAAGCGTTACAGTTTCGTGGCCACAAATTAATAATACCTCAGCACGTTTTACTAATTTGTTCCCTCGTTTTACTATATTGTGGCCACGTTGTAATTCGTTAATTCGAGTCCACTATTTATTAAAACGAGGGAACAAATAAGTCGCCGTAACAACAAATTATTTAGATCAGTGGACAGGGCGCATAAGCGAGCAGGCCGCGCGCACACTCTCACCATCTACACTCTTGAAGCATTACTCTTGCCTCGGAGAAAACAACACGGGCATAGCGGCAATTGTGCATATAAATTACTACTTATAGGGCTTGAATTACAACCTGTGGGAAGTTTTTCTACATCCTTCTGTGAACGTTACACTTGTATGCTGCACAGCGGGTCATCTTGAAAGTGCCATCGGAGCAAAGAGTATAGAGTACCAAGAGGCGAAACTCGGTTGCAGTTTTGATAACAATCGCTAGATGGCGCTGCTGTCGCGCTGTCGCCATTTTGGCCTGAACCAACGGCTTTACTGTTAGCACAACTACCGTATAGCATTAACATTATGTCTGGAAATAATTGGAAACTAAGAAAACAGTGTTCTGCCATTAACTGCAACAACTATCAGTGTACAACCAATCAACTAGCATTTCATAGATTCCCCAAAGATCCAGAGAGGTAAAGTAGAAAAGGTTTTTATTAACGTTAAAGTGAGCTAACGTCAACAATAACAGGTGCTGTAACGTTAATGTAAGCTATCCTATAACCGCAGTAACAGTTTTTTAACGTTATGTATTTGGTCGAAATTGAGTCAAGACTCAAAATGGGCTTTTTAAATCGCATATTTTCAGAGATATATGAACACCTAACCTGGCAAATGACTGCTTTATTAATTCGTTGTTATCACTAAATTAACCCTTTAACTGTCACCCCCCCCCCCCCCCCTTTTTCCCACATAAACATGAAAATCACTATCCAAACTTAAATGGTTGTAATTCAAGAATGCTTTGGAATATAGACCTATGGTTGGTCTTGTTTTAAAGAAGACATTTGCTAGATTATTGTTGAAGTGAAATAAATTATGAAAGTGAAACAGAAAAAAAGTTATATAAGTTTGAGTTTATTAAAATGTACAAATTTAAAAATATAATTCTTTATATTTTATATAAAATATATATATTACAAAATATATTTTACTCTATAACTGCAAGAAAATGAAAGCAAAAAATCTGAACAAGTTGTGTTCCACACTTTAGGTTGATATCTCAAAAAAAGAGAGCTTTCAGTAAGATTTTATTTGGGTGCAGTACCAAACTTTTTCACTAAACTTACCGAAACAGGCCAATCAGGATGCTCTCTGTCTTACATGCGCTTGTTAAGGCACACACGCACACTAGCACACACAAGCAAGGTCTCTCACTCCCTCACCCTTTCTGCCGTGTGCTCTACACAGTTTGGAACTGTGCGCTCTTGCTCGCTTGCTCTAGATTCCGGGAGATTTTATCTAAATTGCGGGCATCAGGGAACCGCTATCAATATGCGGGAGACTCCTGGAAGTTCCGGGAGACTTGGGATGTCTGCTATAGAGATATGAAAAACTAGAAACTACTATTTAGTTCCCTTAACCACTTTTGAATTGGAACTGGTATCGTTCAATTCTATGTCAGCTGTGTTGCGTTCAGTCCAAGATGGCGGAGCTGCAGCCGCCTTTGAGGAGGAGGGAGTATCGAGCTTGCCTCCATTTTGTTTGACAATACTTTAAATGTCAACAAGAAGTGACTTCACCCAACATCGCTTAGAGCACCTTTAATATCCTTCTGGTTCTTGTCAAACTTTTCTGTTGGTATTTTCATTTTAAAGGCCCTATATGGTTCAATCCCAGAGATATGGGGATCTTAATGTGGTTCCATGAGAAAATTAGTCAATTGTACACATTTTTAGTGGTCGAAAACCAAATGTGGATTTGCATACTCTTTGCATTCAGGCAGCTGACACTTTTTCCCTTTAAAGAGGATTATCTGAACAACAAATAATGTTGAAACTAGAAATGCATCTTGTTTCAACAATATTACGTAGAAAATACCTGTCTAGAGTGCCATACAAATACTTTTTCTAAAGCAATGGAATCTTTAATTTTAAGGCCCTATATGGTTCTTATTACCAGTCACCGGTGGGCGATCGAGACCCTTTGGCTTCACTTTTCAGGGCTTGTGCGGCACGCTTGGTTTAGACACAATATTGGTAGATCTATTTGTAAAATCTGTTTACTTTAGCAATCTTTGTGATATTGTATGCCAACAGTGACAGTTCAAAAATGGGAAATGGCACTGCTTGTTGTTTTTTTTACAAGTTTGCATGCCTGTAACTCAAGTAGTATTACATCTTAATATCCTTCTGGTTCTTGTCAAATTTTCTGTTGGTATTTTCATTTTTAAAGGCCCTATATGGTTCAATCCCAGAGATATGGGGATCTTAATGTGGTTTCATGAGAAAATTAGTCAGTTGTACGCATTTTTAGTGGTCGAAAACCAAATTTGGATTTGCATACTGAAATGCTCATTTTCACTCAATCTCCTGTTAATCTTGAGTACCTATAGAGTAGTATTGCATCCTTCATATCTCCAAAAAGTCTTTAGTTTTATTATATTTATAAAAGAAAGATAGGCTGTACCAAGTCTTTCCGGAAAAAAACGAGCGGCTGGAGGCGTGCCGTGCGGGCGGTGCTAAAGCTGTGCTGACGCGCCGAGCTAACAACACTCAGAGACATTTGAAGCAGTTTTACTCACCGCCTGCGGTTCCACGACCACAAACCTTTATCATTGTGACTGCTCGATCCTTAAAGGTGCCTTATGCAACTTGGAGCCACCTATAGGCAATTAGTTGAATTACACTGGTAACGGTTACTAACGGAGTTTGATTGACAGCTTTGCTTCCCAGTAGGCGGAGACACTTTTTGCTTGCAGGCTGCAGTCAGACAGACCATCTGAGAGAGTGTGTGTGATAATTTGTGCATACATGTCAGCGCGGCATCGCATGTCAAGTTCGTAGCTTATTCAGTCCATTTTAAATTCTGATTTTGGCCGCCTCTCAAATGGGTTAAACCATAGGTATATTGCCTATGAAGTTCAAGTAAATGCGCTTGATAATCCACGCTCATTCAAGGATGTGCATTTATAGCATGGACGGAGAAAGCGCCGACACCTGCAGGATTTCATTTGACGGTATAAACATATTATAATCGATCTGTTCCGTGTAAGAGCAGAACGAACGAGCCTTTATTGACGTTTTTAAATCTGAAAAATCCAAAAAGCAACGAAATTGTCTCTTTTGCAGAGATCACAATGAATGTTTGCGAACTAACTAGCTAACCTGATAAATGAGGTATTACATTACTGTACCTGTCCAATAGAAACGTGGCCAACTCTGCATCGCTCTTCAATCCAAATGCAAACCTCATCTGCCGCCATCTGACAAACGGCAAACCCAGATTTACTCTGGTTTTACTCCAGGCTTTATCCGATGCTCTCTTTGCATTGCTATCTTTTCTTTTCTTATTTTTTTGGCAAGCTCCGTCGCTAGTAGGGCTTGCGTCCGCCATTACTTTAACAAAATATTGGGCGTGTTTGTAACTCTCAGTGTACCTGCCCTCAAAGCCTGTCATTGGCTATCACCTCACACACATCCTTACAAATGTACACGCCCCAAAACATCCCGACTCCAATATATGCTGGCTACCAAGGCAGTGGGGGGAATGTCAGTTCTGACACTTTGCCAGATACTATGTTTTAACGTTAGCTGATGACATATAAGGGTTATTATTGGATATTTTATTATGGAACAAGTTGCATAAGGCACCTTTAAGCATTAGACGATCTGCAAATCCGGCGTCGATCTGGGCTTTGTTTATAAAACAATCATCGTCTAAATGCAGGGAACAAACAGTCTTGCACAACTCCGTTGATGCTCTGGAAAAACAAACTCCATCCACTGGTCCCTTAACGCCGGGTTCTTTGGGAATCTGTGCAGGGTTGTCTTGCCCTGGCAACCAAAAACCCAATTCTTTGGTGACACTGACTTCCCTAAAGAGAAGTGCCCTTAGGACCCATATAAGGAAATTACGCCCCAGCTGATGTCACACAGGCCCATCCTTCAAACGTACAATTTAATTTTTGAAACTTTGTCCATGTTTAGCATGGGAATCCAACTCTTTAACAGTGTAAAAAACTCAGTATGCATGAAATAGCATTTCACCCCCCCTTTAAAGAGAATTATCTGAACAACAAGAAATGCATCTCGTTTCAACATAATTACATAGAACATACCTGTCTAGAGTGCCATACAAATACTTTTCCATCCGAAGAAATGGAATCTTCAATTTTTAGGCCCTATATAGTTCAATCCCAGATATATTGGAATGGTAATGTGGTAACATGCAGTTACAAGATACTGCATATTTGAACTCTTGGTAGTTTCAGAAGCTGTTAAAATGAACAAAATCCCATCTTCCAAATATCCCTGAAACTGATTCAAATATAGACTCTCAAAAATACAATTTTGAGAGCAAGTTAATGTGCCTCAACTTTCCACCATTTCAGATTTGGATTTTTGGCACTCAGACAGGTATATTCCATGCAATTGTGTTGATAGAGAAAATGAGATACAGTTCTAGTTTCAACATTATTGGTTGTTCAGATATTCCTCTTTAAAAGAAAAAAGTATCAGCTGTATGCAAAGTGACCCACATTTGATTTACTAAAAATGTGCACAATTAACCAATTGACTCATGGAGCCGCATTTAGATCTCCATATCTCTGGGATTGTGCCATATGGGGCCTTTAATGTTTGTTAAACACCAACATATAAAAGGATTTTGAGAAATCTTTAAAACTTCTTGCGTTACATGCATGCAAACTTGGGGCAAAGAACACAAGAGCTTTTTCCCATTTTTGAACTGTCACAATTGGCATATAATGTAACAAAGCTTATATTTAGCATATTTAACAAATAATAATGTGTAAATAATAATAAAAAATAATAATGATGATGCCATCTTTCTAAAGTCATTTTTACCCCCTGTAATCTGGCTCCAAATCTCAGGAGAAAAGTGTCATTTTAACCCCCTCTACAAAATAGTGGATTACAGTCAATATGCATCCATATATTTAATATTTTGGCTTTCAACACTATTTACAGGGTTCCCACTCTTTCATGAACACCAGATTCAGGGACTTTTACAAGCACCTTTTATTTTGTATCAAGACAATAAAGCTGGGTTTGTTACTGCCAATCTGGACAGTTCCAAAGACCTACTGTATATCATTACTGCAATAAAATCCAATTAAGAGAGAGGGCTGGTACAGTGTACGAGAGCGAGTGGGTTTGAACCAGAGATGCAGTTTGTATCTTTCTCTTTCCTGCTTTTAATAATTATTTAACACTGGTTTTCTTTTTCATGAACCATTACTTGATTAAATATATTAAAATATGGGAGAATATGCAGGGTTGCTGCACTTTTTTTAAAGTAAAATTTAAGGCTTTTTAAGACCCTTTTAAGACCTGAAGAAATGCAAATGAATACTGTACATTAGAGGTGTGCAATGACAAAACATAATATCTCAATATGTTCAAAGTTCTGTTAATAACAATAATTAAATATTTAGCTAAATGTGTGTTTTTGTGCTGGTACCATGGCTGGTTTAGGTTAAATTGATTAAACTGATTTTCAGGGGCATTTTTTTTACCTTATATAAGGGCATTTTTTCTAAACTTATTAGGTATCGCATTGACTTATATGTCAAATTCTAACTTTCAAATTATATTAAATTATATATATATATTCTATGTTAAATTATATTAATTGGAATAATAACAGTATAGGTCAGTTCCCAATCAAATGAAATCATTATTAACAAAATCCATCTTTGCAGTGCAGAGGTGACACAGAAGCGGCATCAAAAGTGGCATTAATATATTTACAATTTCATAAATAATGCTATGAGATTTTTTATTTATTCAATATTTAAATATGAAATGATTTCTTCATTTCCCTGGCACTAAGTGAGTGAAACAGCTTCACACTTCTCAAAGGTTTATCATGCAGAGCTCACATCACGATCCATGCGCTCATGGCGCTCCTTCATCAGTGGCGCCGTTTCATTCTTGCTTTTGCAGCACATAAAGGCATAAAGGCCAATTTTTAAATAGCACCATGCTACTTTAACAAAATTTAGTTAAAGTACTTTCAAGAAGCGTGGGAACCCTGTATTTGTTCGTCTTTCTTAAGAAAAAAAATACTAACCAAATCAAAAGTTTAAGATGGGAAAGTTTCCGAAATTTAGTTGATTTGGCACAGAATGACCCTTAATATTTATATTCTTTATGTTCCTCGTTACATTGTGTTTATCGGCTATTATTTTTTTAACTGTTCACATATTTACACAATAAAGAGCAACTTCCATTGAAGTAGTACCATAGATTGTGTTTTATCACTCACTGTTGAGGAAGCTGAAAACTGAAGGGAAAAACATGACTTCCTGGTCTAATCACTGGTCCATCTGTGAAACAAAAGGCATGTGTTGTGTGTTTCTGTTTCAGCAAGCATAATTAGTCAAATGTCAGCAAACAGTCTTTTCAGGTTTCCTGCAGCTTTTATGTCATTCAGTTTTAATGTAATTTATATATTAGTACAATGTATATGAAAACTCATCACTTACAAGTCTCTCCACTTACAAGAGTGGTGTTCTTTTCGCTTCGTCCTTTAGACATCACAGTAAGAAATAGAAGAAGTCAGTTATTATTTCCCAAACTTATCACACACTCACACACATAGAAAGAGAGAGAGAGAGAGAGAGAGAGAGAGAGAGAGAGAGAGTGTAACTGCTCCTACTTTGATTTGTAAGTTCACTATGAGCATTTATTTTGCCATTATTATATACAGTAATTAAATGATGCACACATAGGCTACTACAAGTAGCCAACTACTACAACTACTTGTAATAAATATTTAAAATTTTGTGCAACTTACCTTTTTTCGAGCTCTCTTGAACAAAGTATTGCTTTAGTTTGAAGTATCTCTCATGGTCGCTGTAGGTTGCTTCGTCTTCACCTTGATTTTCAGTCCAGCTCACGTCCGCATCTCCCGTGAACTTCACAAAAAACTTATCCACCTTTATTTCTTTGGTCACTTCCAAAACAACTCGCCCCTCCACAATGTCCCCACTAGTAAAAGTATTGCTTTCATTAATGGGGTCATAATGGAGAATAAGCTCTTTGATGGATCTTGACATTGTATTATTATGTACGTATACTATACACACAGCAAGCGGCCTGGTCTTCTCGTTCTCGTAGGTGAAGCGTTAGCAGGGGTTGAGGGCGTGACGCTTCTTATATTGCCTGATTAGCTTTGAGATTTGCATAGGGGAGACCGGGGACAGTTGCAACATGTCATTTTTCTCCAATCAGAAACTAACAAGAGTGATGACACTCATACTGCACATGCACAGTTAATAAGCGGTCTTGTCTTCTCGTTCTCGTAGGCAGGGGCGCCACCAGGAATTTTGGGCCCAATGACAAAAAAGTCTAATTGGGTCCCCTCTGCGCAGCTGTTGTCACCACATCTCTAGGACCTAACTGTCCCATCAAAAGCTTTACATAACTCCAATCAAAGGCTTGCAACTGTCTTGCTTCTTGTAGTTCAATACTAGTACTAGCACAATATTTAATGCTGTGATTTGTAAATGCAAGTCTGCAGTTCACTATTTGATGCAAGATTAAAAGCCACCATACAAATGTCCTTAAGGCAATCCTTTACACATTCTCAGTGTATTTTTATTGTAAAATTAATGACAGGTTTAAAAAAAAAGAAAAACTAAAAAACAAAACAAAATATATATTAACTTTTTAATTAAAATAAATTACCATCATCATCTCAAAACAATGAAAACAGCAGATTTTTTAACATAACTGCACATATATGCCAACAACAAAATAAAGTTGACCTGTAAAACGGAATTTCCACACCAGGGTTATTATAGGGCTACAAAGCAGATCAAGTGATCACTAAATCAATAGGTTTTGAGGTTTGGAATGATGGGAATAATAAAATCTGTATCTATAGATGTCATTTAACGGCCAAAATTCAGTCTAAATGAACACATCAAACTGGATTATTTTAATATTGTCTGTAACTTACATGCAGGTTGAGGTGATTTTATTTTATTTGTCATGATGGTCATTATGTGAGAAAATAATTTGTGTTTGATTTCTGTCATTAATAAATATTTCTTTTTTTTTCTTTTTTTGTTATGGTAAAAATAGCAAGAGAGACAGTCAGAGAACCCCACACAGACTCTGGAATGATGCTAACTCATTAACACAGTGTTGCTCACCTTCTTCACTGGGACAGGAAGGGGCAGTTATGGGGAGACTGGGGTGCTGCTGACTCGTCTGTTGTTTAGTCTGCTAAAATGGGCATGGACAATGATTTAATATGAATATCTTGCTAAACGTTTCCCTGCACTGATTAAATGTTGATGAAATGTAGGCTAACACTAGCCTGCAGCTAACTAGCTTATTTCATTACGGACAACAGGTTAATACCACTCACAGACTAAAGGCTACCCACCTTTCTTGGGGAAAAACTGGGTTACAAATTGACACCCTTTCTTTTGTCTTTGTCTTTCCTCTCTCTCTCTTCTCTCTTTCCTTTGTTGAAAACCAGATTTTATTTTACTATGCAACATTGTGGTCTCTGTGTGTTTCTGGCGCATCGACTGACTGTCTGCAAGTTTAAAGCTGCATTATGCACTTTGCCGACTTCTTCGCTGTTTTCTCGCTTTTTGCTCGCGGGTTTCTCTATATAGCTCCCCCTACAGCTTCGGAATAGATATTTGACAACACTGTTGTTAAAACTCGTTGGCTCGTCCCATCTTCTCCCACTGGTCATGTGCATTTGTTTTCAAAGAACCCGGCGAACGCACGGAGCCATGTCCACTGAGGTATGTATAATACACAGAAGGCTAGCATATAAATGTTTAGATAGTATATGTGTGCAGTGCCGTAAAGCAGTTTGTTACATCGCGAGACCTGATATCACGCGATTCTTCCTGATGATGCGGCCGGCGGCCCGCCGGCCCAAAGTTGCAAGGGTGGTTTTTCGTCTCACAGGCGCTCGAGGGGTGCGAGAAGACCACCATTCAACCCGAAAACAGTCATATAACCATTCCAATGACTCCGAAGCTGTTCGGTTAAGATAAAAAAAGTTACTTAGTTCACCTTTAAACACCGCACACGCTAACGCAGGACCAAACCATTTCATGCAGATACAGGGGGGTGGTCGGTCAATATGAATGTTTACTTTTTGGTCAATGGGGATATTAAATTTGTATTGCCAAAATAAGTAAAATCAAAAACATCATTCATGTTATTATTATTTGAAATATACTCAATTTTGATGGTTTATATAGTGTATAATATAATTTAAAAAATTAAATTAGTTTTTACTTATTTGTTGGGGCCCCTGTCAGTCAGGGGCCCTTGGTATTGTCCTAACTTTTCCCCCTATATGGCGCCCATGCATACATGGTAACTAGTTTGTACCTAAAGACAAGTGTTGGGTAATATTGGGCACTTATTTATAGTGTACATATTTGGCAACTAACAGACACATTACTGTACTTACTAATGGTACATACATGGTAACTATGTTGTACTTACAGGCAAGTGTGGGTAATAACAGGCACTTGCTTACAGTGTCTGTATTTAGTATCTAATAGACACATTACTGTACTTACTAATGGTATGCACATGGTAACAATGTTGTATTCACAGACAAGTGTGGGTAAAATGGACACTTATTTATGGTAACTAACTAGTAAGACACATTACTGTACCTACTAATGTATACACATAGTAACTATATTGTACATGTGTGGGTAATAATGGCCACTTGCAGTGAACAAATGTGAAACAGTCGTTTACAGTGATAGAATTTTACTGTAATGTATTTCTGATAATTTATTTAAAAAAAATTTATAGTATGCAAAGAAACACTAACACTGCAATTTACATCAGCAATTAAGCTGATTAAATAAAATATGATGCCTCGTTTGGCATTTACCTGTTGCAGTAGAATTTCTATTTCAGAATTACTGAAGTTCTTTTTTCGTTTGGTGATCGGTGGACTACCTCTGTCTGTACGTCTTTTGGACATTCTCCAACTTTTATTGCACACGGCCCTGAAGTGTCATGTCCTTATGTGGGAATGGGGCATTTTCTTATGGTAATTAGGAGCAACTGGCACGCTCTTTCAATTATGAAGACGTGGGATTCATCAATCCTAATAACACAGGTGCGAACAATTCTGTTGTTTAAGAACATGTCATGAATCCAACGTAGAGTTTTCTTAGGAAGTTTATTAAGTACAAAGTTAAGAAAATTCTTGAGGGTTACATATGTAACCGAGACGTTCCCTTTTAGTCGTTCCCTTTTAGTCCCCTTGCAGCAGCAGTTTCCAGGGAAATGTTGGATGTTCTGCCGTTTCCTGTTATCGCCCAGGACACAGAACATTTAACATCCCCGCCAACACAAAGTGTTGAAATTGGTACCCATTTGAAGAGACATTGGCAGCGTGAAAGCTACTGCCTGGTATCTCTCTTTAGGGCCTAAAGACAGTAAAAAATAAAAAATAAAGGAATACAGTGCCCTCCTCGTTTTAACAGCGTGGTTGCCACTACCGTGAAGCCAGAGTAGGTGCATCTGCTGTCACAAGATAATCACTTCTGGACAAAGGGGCCATAGAACATGTTCCCTTCCCAGAGAGAAGACAACGCATATATTCACAGCGAAGTATAGCTTGCAGTCTTTAAATACAACTTATATGAAAAGCATTAAGATATAGGGGTGTATAATCATTGTAAAACAAATCTTACCTTGACGTTGGGTTGGGTTGTAGACTCATGGCTTCAGAATGACGCCGGTTCAACGAATAATGTGATTGGCCAAATCAATTCAACAAGGTAACAACACAAGCTTTGATTGGATCTCACTCCGGCCAACATTTGTGATCAGCTAGCGAAATTAAATCTATTTTTATACTTTAATGTGCAACAATTGGCATTGGAAACAATCGGTAATCTTTTTGTGAATTATTCATACAAAAAAATTAGCCAGACAGCTGCTGGGTAACTATCAAATCAAAAACTAAACGAGATAGACGGACTTGGCCCACCGCCTATATAGGTCACCAGGAAAGGTTTGCGTGTTACAGCGATTGTACTGTGATGTATGGGAATTGTGTTATTATCCAAATAAACCTTTTACTTGCATCTTGCGTCCTCTACTGGTTTGTGACAGAACGATCTGACCACTCATGGATGCAGCAAGTGAATCAACGGTCACCCTGGATGAATTCATCTCCTGCAGTATTACACGAATGGATGCACAAGAAGAGAGTCTCACAAACACAGGTCGGGCGGTGCACGCTCTAGTGGCGCAGGTGTCCGAGCTCACCCAACAACTCCAACATCTGACAGGTCCCGCTGCGCAACCCACACGCCAGTTCAACCCACACCACCGGAGCAGAATCTTCAGCCAGAACCACGCCTACCTGTTCCTGAGGCTTATTCAGGAGAACCCAGCTACTGCAGAGCCTTCCCAACTAGATGCTCCATGCATTTCTCGCTCTACTCCATCGAGTTCCGCACCTTGGCGGCAGAGTGCCAATGGAACGAGGAGGCGCAGTGGGATGTATTCCTGCGTGGGCTGGCTGACCATGTCCAAAAGGAGATCTACGTCCTGGACCTCCCGACGAGTTTGAATGGCCTGATTGAGCTGGCTCTGAAGGTGGATGCTCGGTTGACCCGGATGGAAGGACGTGTACTTCCGAACAGACCACCTGGGGGCACTGAGGGCCCACGAACCAGTGGCGGGGACACGGTCAGCCCCGTCTTCGATCACGAGCCCATGCAGGTGGGTAGAGCTTGGCTTTCCTGGGAGGAGAAGGAGAGGCGGAGATCCCAGGGACTCTGCCTCTACTGTGGGGGAGCGGGCCACTTCCTACACGCCTGCCCAGTAAAAGGTCAAAGCCCGGTAGTAACAATGAGGCTACTATCGGGTGGGATCTCCACCAAGAAGACCTCATCGTCCACGCTCCTACCGGTAAGACTGAGATGGGCTACCCAGACGCACGACTGTCAAGCCCTATTGGATTCTGGAGCGGAGGGTAATTTCATGGACCTTAAGGTTGCTCACAGACTTCAGATTCCGATCACATCACTCACTCACAAAATATCTGTCAACACTCTCAATTGTCAAGAACTCCCCAACATTTCGCTCACCACTGGACCCATCACACTCACCACATCAGGCAATCATACTGAAACATTGTCATTTCTACTCATGGACTCTCCACTTGCACCCGTTGTTCTTGGTCACCCCTGGTTAACTCAACACAACCCCAGAGTGGACTGGCACCAGAGCTCCGTTTCCACATGGAGCAATCAGTCTAATGAGTCCTGTCTAGTGTCTGCTTGTTCGTCTGTGTCTGGTTCTGTGTTTCAGGAGGAGGCAGTGGATTTATCAAACGTGCCCGTTGAGTACCTCGACCTGAAGTCAGTAAGGTCCCGTGCTGCTTCTCTTCCTCCGCATCGTCCCTATGACTGTGCCATAGATTTACTGCCATGTAAGTCTCCGCCTGAAGGCAAGTTATATTCGCTTTCTGCTCCAGAAAAGGAGGCCATGGAGAAATATATTTCTGATTCTCTAGCAACGGGGTTCATCCGTCCTTCCTCTTCTCCAGCAGGGGCAGGGTTCTTTTTTGTGGGGAAGAAAGATGGTTCTCTGCCCTCTTGTATTGATTACCGGGGGTTTACATCACAGTAAAGAATACTAATTCTTTGCCATTTATGTCTTCAGCCTTCGAGAGGTTGCTGGGAGCATCGGTCTTCACAAAATTGGATTTATGTAATGCCTATCATTTGGTTTGCATAAGGAAGGGGGATGAATGGAAGACCGCGTTTAACACCCCCAGGGGACACTTTGAATATTTGGTCATGCCTTTCGGGCTGTCCAACTCCCCAGCTGTCTTCCAGACTCTTGTGAGATATGGTTGATCAGTTCATATATGTCTACCTGGACGACATATTGATTTTTTCATCTTCTCTCCAGGAACATGTGCAGTACGTCCGACGAGTGCTTCAGAGGTTGCTAGAGAATGGGCTTTTTTTCAAGGCGGAGAAATGCGCTTTTCGAACTTAACTATGACATTGGTAACAGAGAGTTGTTGGCAGTCAGGTTAGCGTTGGAAGAATGGCATCATTGGTTAGAAGGGTCAGGGGTACCTTTTATCATTTGGACCGATCACAAGAACCTGGAATATATCAGAACCGCCAAAAGACTCAACTCCAGGGAGGTTTGGTGGGCACTTTTTTTCGGTTGTTTTTATTTTTCTCTCTCGTACCGCCCGGGTTCCAAAAACATCAAACCCGATTCTTTATCGTGCATTTTTGACCATACCGAACACCTGTCCACTCCCGAGTGCATTTTACCCTAGACCCTATTCATCTCCACACTCACATGGGAGGTCGAATCGAAGGTCAAGATGGCCTTAGAAGGGGTAACGCCGTTTTGTCTTGGCTTGCTCGGTTTGTGCCACTGGTAAGACTTCCAACTGACACCCAGATGGGTTACTCGAACCGCTGTCTGTCTCTTCGAGTCCCTGGCCCCACATAGCGCTAGATTTTATCACCGCCCTCCCAGGGCAAGACGGTTGTTTTGACCGTAGTGGACCGGTTCTCGAAGGCAGCTCATTTTATCCCCTTGCCTAAATTACCCTCCGCCAAGGAGACAGCGGTGACTGTTGTGGATCACGTTTTTCGTTTACATGGCCTCCCAATGGACGTGGTCTCCGACAGGGGGCCCCAGTTTGTGTCCAAATTTTGGCGAGAATTTTGTAAATTACTGGGAGCGAGTGTCAGTCTGTCTTCAGGGTTTCATCCCCAAAGCAATGGCCAAACTGAGAGAGCCAACCAAGATTTGGAAAGAGTGTTGCGATGTTTGGTATCCAAGAATCCTTCCTCCTGGAGTCAGCAGCTCTCAATGGTTGAGTACGCTCACAACTCGTTACCAGTGTCATCTACGGGCCTATCTACGGGCCGTTTTCTGGACTCAAGACGGAGGGGACGCGGATTCCAGTACCTGGTGGATTGGGAAGGTTACGGTCCGGAGGAGAGAAGTTGGGTACCTGCTAGAGACATCCTGGATCATTCCCTTATCGATGATTACAATCAACAGGTAAGGGCGTCTGGGAATGCCAGGAGGCGTTCCTAGGAGGGGGAGGGGTACTGTCACGGTTCATGAATTCACTGTCTCTTCCTTGTCTCGTGTAATTGTGCGTGTGCGTGTCGCATCTGATTACCGCTTGATCAACAGCTGATCCCACTCAACTCACCTTTATATGCTCTGTGACTGGTGTCTTGTGTTGTCAGATCGTTGTGGAGTCTACCGGTGTTGTTTCCCGTTCCTGTCCTGTCTGGCGTTTTCCCTGGATTATTGTCTCCGTGTTCAACGTTTTCCGCCTGGATGATTATTGTCTCCGTGTTCAGTGTTTCCCGCCTGGATTGTTTCTCACCTCTGGTACTCCACAGGTCTATTGCCTATCACTCATTCACCACCACCGGGTAGCCCATCAAGGTCCCTGCACCACTCTGCTGCCACTGTGTTTGTGTATTGTCCTGACTTGACTTTCCTGTTTATTTCCAAATAAACCTTTTACTTGCATCTTGCATCCTCTATTGATTCGTGACAGAGAGTGCACGAGATGTGGTTATGTACATGAGCCAAGGAAGTGTCCGGCGTATGGCAAAATTTGTAATAATTGCTTGTGCAAGAACCATTTTAGCTGCATGTGCAAAACACCAAAACAAAAAGGCAAACCTAGAAGATTGGAGAAAAAAGTCCATGAGACAGAACAACAAGAAGATGCTGAATTGTTTAAAGGTACCATCGAAATTGAACGAAGTGAGCAAACAGCTAGCAAATGGCTGCCACAAATGAATACAGTCTCTACAATGGAAAGTGAAAACAAGAAATGGACTCAAGAATTCAGAATAAACAACTGCATACTTACCTTTAAGCTAGACACAGGAGCAGAGTGTAAAGTGTTGTCCTTTAAAGACTTTGAGAAAACCTCTAACAAGAAAACACCTCTGAAGAAGTCAAACTGCTTGTTAGTTACATATTCTGGCCACAAGATGGAGACAAATGGTAAGGTAAGGCTCAAATGTAGTTACAAAGACAATGGGTCTCATTCATGAAACACGAGCAGAACGAATTTTTGTGTAAATCGTGTGTAAAGTGGTTCTGGCGTAAATTTTCGGATTCATTAAAATGTTCGTATTTCCCAAATGTTAGTTGGTACGAAAGAAATCTACACCTGCTCCCAGCCACGCGTAAATAGTACGTTTAACATCCGAACGTTTTGCTCATTAATAAACTGCATTTTAATTCAACGTAATCGGGTACATATTTACACAGCATTTTGAAAAAGTATTATATATAGTAATTACATACGGTTTTTCTTTTTATTTGTATTACGAGAGCCAGTAATAGCATCTGCAAACGGAACACAAGTCCACAAGTTTTTTTTATTTTTTTATATTCAAGCTGTTTTTTTTTTTGTTTTTTTTTTACAAGTCCGCAAGTTACAAGTGTTGCAGTCAAGCTTCATGTCGAACCATTTTCTTTTCACTTCTGGGTCTGTTCGATTAAAAGATGAAACTCCATTAACTGCATCTGTAATATGCTGCCAAGCATTTTTACCTAAAGCATGTAGCCTATTACCTAAAAAAATCCTTTTTTTTTAGGACCTGATACGCCACTATGTACGCTTGAAAATAAAATGTGGCGTTTTGAATGAACTTCTGATAATAAAACTTCAATTTCTGCATCTGAGAAATTTCTCTTCTTCATTCGCTTTTTTTTTTTTTTTTCTTCCAAAATTATACATGTAATAATACAATAGCATTCGCTTTTGAGAAGACATGTTGAAATCCTTCGTTTCGTGTCATAATATGATGCCCATATATAGCTGTCAGTCGGTTTTAATTGGCGGGATTTATGGTAATTGAGAATGAGCGTGCACGCGCGTCCCATTTACGAGTGATTGGAATTCATTAACCCACACACACATTTCACTATCAAATCTGACGTTTACGAAGTATTTGTGAATCAGGAGAAGAATTTTCGGGAATGTCTCTTTACGCGCAAATCACTCACATATTTACTCGTATATTTACGAATGTTTCATGAATGAGACCCAATGAGTTTGACCTAGAATTCCAAATTGTAAATGAGGACTCACCAGCAATCCTAGGAAGAGAAGCATGCTCAAAACTCTGACTGATTAAGGGAGGTCAGTTATTTTACCTTTGAACACCGTTGATGACATCTCCCCTCAGAAGCAGTGCTTTACAGTTTTTCTCAATTGCTAAAACACTAAAACCCATTGGCTGAATACAGTTCTCAGTTGCCTGAACTCCTTTAGCTAATTGTGCAGTCTGTTGTCAATACCTTAAACCATTTCACATGGTAAAACACAATTTGCAGATCTCACTTAGACTTTTCAGCAAAACTCTAAACACATTCTCATTTTCAAAACACATTCTGCACTCTAATGCACGTCATCCACACTGGTAAACACAAGTGGCAACAATCAAACACAAATAGAGAACACACGTCATTGATTGAACACAACCACTCAAAACTGATTTAACCGGTTTCAAATGATGCCCAAAGACAAGAAGAAGCACACTGATCACATGTTTACTCCTTTGATTTTTGTCCCTTTTAGTATTGTATACGGTAGTACAGTGCATTGTAGGCTGTATACTGTACAATGAACAATTTGTATGGCCCTGAACATGTGCTTTCCATTTGTTACAGTTTTTCTCGATTGCTAAGACACATTTCTTGAAAGCTGCTCTCCTTTTCTCTAAACTGTGAACACAAAACCCAATTTTCAAGCTACATTCACAAAACCTCAGACTCTTCTTGCAAAACCAAACTTTCACCTCAAAACAGTTCAATCTGTGCTCAAAACTGAACTATGTTGTCAAATCGTGTCCCAAGTCAATCAAAATTAAAAACACTACTGAACAGTCACTAAACACTACGTAGAAAATAGAAAACACAATGCTCAGGACATGAAGCTGGAGAAATAAATGTTTATTGTTCACTGTAGGCTAAATGCATGTTGCAAAACAATTTTTTTTTGTGCATTTAGCACTTGTACAAAAAGGCAAAACAGAAATCTTGTGCATTTACACGTAGCACTTGTAAAAACAAACAGAAATCTTATGCGTTTGCCACTTGTGTACAGTAAGCCCAAGTAAAAATAAAGTACAAAAATATACAAATAAGTGCATTACTCAGCCACAGCATCATGTCTCCGTACTGGGTCAGGCCACAGGACTTCATCCACATCACAGGCCACATTTTGTCTGGCCAGGCAACGGGGGAAAAAACCCCTGGCATGCCGTATCCAGGCTTGGCATGCCTCCACACCTGTGTCACCACAGGCAAGTCCCATGGCTTGCAGGAGATTTACCCTGGTGTAAGGTTGGCGTTCATATACCTTCCACCGCCATGAGGAGAAGAATTCCTCAATGGGGTTTAGGAAAGGGGAGTACGGTGGAAGGCAGAAATTGTGTTTTAGCAATTGAGAAAAACTGTAATGGCAGTCTCGAATGCAATTCTCAAAATATCCACAAGATGGCACCATTTATCGGTGAATCCCATATTACAAACCAATACCGATTATGGAAAAATGCTTAAATAGCAATAAAAATGATTATCTGTTGATCAAATCTGGTTCCTGCTACGTCTGCGATACAGAGGAACTTAGATTTAGTGACAGGCCCCAGGTTATTGCGAGCATCCAGGGTTAAGCCGCAATAAATAAAATATAAAAACATGACTCCCAGCCCAAAAATAAATAAATAAATAACTTCATAAACAAAGAATAGCTCAGATAAATGTTTTATTAAGATGTAGGAAAAAAACATGTAAAGTTGAGAGCTTCACAGTAGAAAGACCAGTGGGTGTATAAACGTCAGGCTGACCCACGGACCACAATAACACGTAAATAGTCAATATAAAAAAAAGACAGAATAACTTATATCAAAGAAAAAACTACACTATTAATACCATCCATTCCAGTGAATACAGACGGAGGATCCTACTCAGGATACACAACATATACAATAATAAATGCATAATATAAAAGAACAAATACACACATACACACACTATTTCTCATGAGCTTGATCAGTTTCTGAACACAGCCACAGATCCAATTACAACAGTTAGTGCACACTTCAGGTTATTTTAAGTTTTTATTTGTATCTTTTTTTCTGAAATGATACTTTTTATATCCACTGTATGACCAAGTAAAACAAGAAATCACTGCTTACCAGCTGCGCTCTTAATCCTTCAGATGAAGTTAATGTACAATATGAAAAGGAATATACTTAGATTTTTTACTCTGTAAAAACTTTTACTTTTTTTAAATTTCCAAGGGTGCCAATAATTGAGCCACACACATTTTTTTCCCCCAAAATTTGTTTTGAAAGGCTTAAAAGTATATGATACAGTATGTATTTACGGTTTGAAAGGCAAATGAAATGATACGGTAGTTTACTTACTTTTTACTATTTTACAGATATCAATTATAATCAGTGACAAAAGGAGAAAGCTAAAATAAAATGAACAAAATAAAAAGATAAATAAATGTCACAAAGAAATAATAAACATATTTGCAAACAGAAGTGGGAAAGATGTTTGATAAAGTGTTAGCTGCCATGGGTTTCAAAAAGTGAAATACTAAATGATCTGCTATAAAGGAATCACAAAATCATATAGCATGATATAACAACGTTATCAATGTAAAAACAAAACACAAAGCCGTATATAGAAATATGACTTGTCTTGTTAGCTCTAGTTCTAGATATGGAAAACTGAAGCATATATAGTTAGGTCAGACTGTTCCTCATTAAAGGCTGGGCCTCGTCGTGGGAACCCGTCAGGAGCCTCTGCAACTCTGGATACATGGAATCATTCTGCTGAAGAAGAGAAGCTTTTACTTCCTAAACATTACACTTGAATTATGTGTTGCTGCTAAATATGTATGTATAAAGTATTGCTATTGTTGTATGGCTGCAGCCACAAACCTTCCATTAAAGTATATGCAGGGTGCCTCTGTGCCGTTACACACACACACACACACACACACACACATATATATATATATATATATATATATATATATATATATATATATATATATATATATATATTTACTGTGAGCAGCATTTTGAAATGCATGTGTGATGAAGGCATTGCTGATATGGCCCAGAAGAAAAATCAAAGTGAAAAAGTTTGCAGAGTCCTCTCCTATACCTCTATGTTTGTTTATGAGCCTCTTGGTGAAACAATTGTTGAAGTAATTCATTGGGACAGTTTGCGTGCTCTGAAATTTTTATTTTTAGGTTTGTATTAATTAATTATTATTTTTTGTGTAGTAAGCACATTCAGTTCTTTTTAAGAGGACCAAAATAATTTATGTAATTACTGAGTTTTGCAATTTGTGTGCCACTTTTTGTAAAATGCAAAGGGGAAGGGCAGGGCTGGAAACCTCTGTTGACTGTGTGTGACCTTCGAGTCCTCATGAGAAAACATCATGCTATGTGTTAAATGTGTTAATACATGGGAGAACTTTGGAAAACAGTTGTCATTTAGCATAGTCTGCTGCTGCATCAAGAAATGCAACTTGAATCATGTCCTGGGCAGAATCATCAGCAAGCTGACTAGCTAGATATCGTAATATATAATGAATGTTTATATGGTTTTCAATGAATGGGATGCTAAATATCATTTTGGTTGTAATAAGATTTTCCCAATAAATAGGCATGGTGTCCTCCATGATTCATGTTCTTAATGACAACAAAGCATTTAAACGCGATGAGCTCGTAATCACGACTTCAGAAGCAGGAGATTTCCAATAGCACATAAATCCCATGGAGAATGTTTTAGTGACGTGATACATAGCAAAATCCTTAGTGTTAAATTAACACTATTCAATGTCTATATGGGTCCAATCTACAGAGTATAAAAAATAAAACTGAGTTACTGAGATAATTAAGTTATGATTGACCATTAGTGATGAACACCTGCTGTTAACAAGCAGGATCACAGAGGAACAAGAAGAACGGAAAAACAGTCGACTGCACATAAAATAACATATTAAATCTCTCAGATGAGGATTAACAACTCAAAAACAGCATTACCATCTCCACTTATTACAATACACTTTGATTTTATTTATTTCATGTCTAAAGTTCAAAATTCTTCTTTATTTGAATTAACAGATGTTTAGCTCTAGTCAGTGTTGATGTTTTATTGAATATGTTGAAAATGTCATTTGAAGTCACCATTATGCTGATTAGTGTTTCCTTTAGCAATCGAAATGTTTACTCTTTCAGCGATTGCCATATGTTTTCAAAGAACATTTATGTAATGCTAAAGAAAGACATTGGAGAGATGAGAAAGCAGTTAAGGTTAAGCTTGTGTTTTTGGAATAAGCCTGGATCCAGAGGAGGATATCATTTCTGACGAATAATTCATTTATTCTTCCTCACATTAGTTAATGTGTTATTTTTACACAAACTTGTACACATTTTACTAGTTGGGCTTTTGCCAAACTATGTTGCCAGACTGAAATGTGTGAAACTGAGTGGAACACAGGGCTGGGCGATATGGCTGAAAACTGTATCACGATATAAGCGTTTTATATCGGTCGATAACGATAATTATTGATATTTTTTATGACCTATTTAAAATAAGGACCAGGAGACAAATATATTACATTTAAACATTTTTTATTTTAAACTTAACCTTCCTCTGATTATAATCCCCTCAGTTATAAAGGCAGAAATGTCAACACAACCATGATGGAAAACATTCAAACAATTAAAATGTAAACTTAAGTCTAAAATCACATTGAACACTTAACAATTATCTCTTAACATTAAGGTGCAAAATTAAAGAATACGTAAGAAATTCTTAATAAAGTGTAATAAAATAGTGCAAAGTGTTAAATATAAACATAGAGAAACCGACGACGGTCTTGCATAATTTGCAGACGACATTGGTCTGACTACGGTCAGACTTATAAAATCCCAAAAAACTGCCATACTGGTCAGCTGACTTTCCCTGTTTTATCAACAATCGCTGCTGCACTCATTTTCCACTTATCACTCCACGCCGGTTCTGTTACTGAAGAATCCCAACATGAGACAACGTTATGGCGCAACCATACTGTTACATCACCGGCTGTTAGCGTGTCACCCCCTACGTTGCTAGGTTACCAGAGAGTGAGTGCCTTTGTTCATGCAACCAAACTTGCTTCGCAACCTCTGGTTTCTTCCGACGAAGAAAAAAAAAAGTTTTATCGAACGCATTTTTTATTGATATTGATTACGGGTCTATCGCGATACATATCGTTATCGCTTTATCGCCCAGCCCTAGTGAAACATATTGAAATATGAAATATATAGGCAGATTGTGCCTATATATTTGGTGACAGAAATATGAATATATAAATATGCCACTTTACATAAAGGTGGACTTCCAAAGGCAAGGCACTACTATTGTTATTGCTCATACTTAAAGGGATAGTTCACTTTAAAATGAAAATTCTGTCATCATTTACTCACCCTCAAGTTGTTTCAAACCTGAATGAATTTCTGGTTTCACTTTATTTTGATGGTCCCTTTAACACGTTCTGTTGACTATAAGTAACGCTGCACCTGCATGTCTACTAACTCTCATTAGAGTGTTAGTTAAGTATTAGTAGACTGGTAGGGTTAGGGTTAGATTAAGTTGACATGTAGTTGCAAAATTACTTATAGTCAGTAGACTGTCTGTTGGAGGACCATCACAATAAAGTGTTTGCAGATATTAAGCAGACAGTCTACTTATACTCCAATGAAAGTTAGTTGACATATAGTTGCAAAGTTATTTATAGTCAACAGCACGTTCAAAAGGGACCATCAAAATAAAGTGTTA
Source organism: Abramis brama (assembly GCF_963993115.1). Taxonomy (NCBI): domain Eukaryota; kingdom Metazoa; phylum Chordata; class Actinopteri; order Cypriniformes; family Leuciscidae; genus Abramis; species Abramis brama. The sequence goes on from NC_139977.1 coordinate 2,914,688, forward strand.
CCGAATATCTTTCTTCTGCTGAACACAAAGGAAGATATTTTGAAGAATGTCAGTAACCAAACAGTTAACTGGAACCATTGACTTCCATAGTATTTTTTTTTCTTACTATGGAAGTCAATGGTTCCAGTTAACTGTCTGGTTACTGACATTCTTCCAAATATCTTCCTTTGTGTTCAGCAGAAGAAAGAAATTCATACAGGTTTGAAACAACTTGAGGGTGAGTATATGATGACAGAATTTTCATTTTAAAGTGAACTATCCCTATTCACTATTTTTGTGAGCTCATCTAAAGTGAGGACTAGTTATGCCTTGTAAAGCATTTATAAAGGAGATTTAAAGGCTCATTTATCTTCTAAACAGAAAAAGGAAACAAACACAACACAGTGATACAGAACATAGAAATATTAAACTGAGCCTTTAAATCTCCTTTATAAATGCTTATACAGCAATATATAAAAAATGATTCCTTTTGTTTATCAAGATGAAAGTCTCAAACTTTACTTAAAAAAGATAAGAGCACAACAATAATTATATGCTGTTGTTAGGAATCACCACCTTTTTGTGGAGTATTGTGTGTAAGAAGAGTGGTTTCTGGTAAGCAACATAATAAAAAAAGTGACATGAGTCATGAGATATTCTGAGAAACCCACAAATACAACACCCTTCAGTCTCAAGTCTCACTATTTTTGCTGCATCATGAAATAAAACAGGAATCTGGTTTTGAGTGAAATAAGGGGCAGATTTACTAAACAGGGCAAAGAAGCGTGAGAGCGCAATTTCAAAACAGCGCCGATGGGAGTGGAGAAGTTCTGTGCGTGACCGACTGATGACACGCACATTAAAGAACAGTCGGGTCATTTCTTTTTGGGGCGGTAAATAATGGTGAAAACACCAGAACATTGATGAGCGCAAACCTTACTAAATCACCATGCATGATTAATTTAAATACTCTCCTCACATAAATTTTGCACCTGAAAGGGAAACTCCAACAAATGCATATGTAATAAGATCAGCCTAAAAAAAAACCTGCCCACGCCTTTCAGCACTAATTTTTCACTGCGTGTCTTTGGTAAATCCTGACAGTAGTTTTTTAACGTCAAAAGACGGTTTCCGCTGGCTCAAGCTGTTAGTAAATCTGGCCCTAAGTATAAATAAATATATTTCTTAAGCATTTATAACATGTGAGTTAAAAATCGCTCGCTATATGGCAGGTATTGTTTTAAAGTCACCCTTTTTAGTCATGCAGTTATAACTGCTTATCACTTATTTATAATGCATTTGTATATGTTATTAGTTATTAATATACATCTTTTTAATCCCTTTACAAAGGGAACCTTTAATGTAAAGTGTTACCTTAATCGTAAATGTAATAAAATATTTGCTCCTGATTTCTCACTTTTTTTTCTTCTTCCAAGGACCAAATTCAAACTCTCACATGAGTGTCTTCAAACAGTTTTTCTCTGAGATCTCTGTACCAACACCAGCAATCTGATCAATACCCTGGACTGATATTCTACATGAACATGGTGAGGTGAGCACTATTACTGAATACTGATGGTGGGGCAGTGTTTTCTTGAGTGCATGGCAAAAGAAGTAGCAAACACCTTAGAGATGTCAGTTTTGGTTTACTTGTGTCTACAGTTTGAACAGAAAGTGTCCAGGAATGGCACAAAGGTGCATGACTGTTCAAGTCTGTGCATAGATCAGTGTGCTCAATACTTTTACCTCCATTACGTATATTTTGATCATGCTGTAGTGTAAATTAACCCTAACCCTAACTACAAACTAATAAAAAAAAGCATTCTTCTGATCTCCTCACATTATTTCTTTTGGTTTCTTCAAAGTCCCATTCACCTTGGTAGGCCCATTAGTTGAGGGTCTATTAGTTAGTCTTTTAGGGTAGTTTTAGGAACTAGCCACCAGGAAAACCAGGACACAGGCCCACAGCGGAGTCAAGGGAGGGAGAAGACTTGACAGGCGGAAGTAGGGACACTGCTGGGTTTGTCCATATTTGACCCAAATATGAGTTGAAACAACCTCCATTTTTTAGAGTGTAAGTTACATTTTTAAGCTAACCCTATGCAAACTTAAAGGGGAACTCTCGCCAAAATGCAACCTAGGGTCTTTTTGTTAATCTACTTGAGGCAAACTTTTGCTTAAAAGCATAATTAGAATGGAAACGCCACTTTTAAGTTTGACCGTATTTTCGTTTTAGGTTAATTGCCTTGTGAATGGGGCACTTCTATGATAGCATCAAAAATCACTATTTTTAAAACACTAAGAAGGCTCGACACAACATAAAACTTTGCTGGAAGTATCACCAGAGGCTCTACACATGAACTCAAGCATTGAGAACAGTGTTTGTGTACACAGAGTTTACTAAAAAGAAAGATTTTGAACAACTCACTGTCTCTGTGTCCGCCGGCATTTTGACAGTCAAAAATAGTCGATCTCCGTAACAGGGAGGAGAGTAAAGATGGAAAGCTCCTAAAGCAGGGGTCTCAAGTAACTTTGGCCGCGGGCCAATATTTTTTTTAGCCAGTAGATGGCGGGCCAGCTACACAGAGTAGGCCTATGGATACAAATGAAATACTCTTATATAGGCCTATAATCGCGGAATATGATGGGTACGTAACCGTCCGTGGATCATTCGTTCAATCGTTTTTTCAAATTAAAACCAAAAATAAAAAGATGAAAAACGACTTGTTTTTCCATTATTTATTTCCTGAACTAAAATGAAAAAACGAATAACGACGGGTTTTCTGATTTTCTGATTGTGCTCAGATCAAAAATAGAAAAAATGAATTACTGGATTAGACAAATTTTAATTTTGATTTTGAATTTAACACCTTAGGCATATATCAAGGAAATAATTTTAAACAGATCAAGTACTATTGTGGTAACAGATCACAGCAATAAAGGTGTGAATAGCAATCATGCCTCATTCGCTTACAGTCCGACTTTTGAACTTTATTCCTTTTTTTTATTATTATTTATTCGGGACACACACATACACACCTAAGGTTTAAGAAGGTCTGCGCGGGACTGTTTTTTTTCCGTCCCGCTCCCACAAGGTTCTATTCAGCAACTGCTTAAAATACACTGTGTTCACCCGCTTTATTTCCCGACCTGACGGGTTCGCAAAATTTAGATCTCGTTTCCATAATCTCACATTCAAATGTCTCTAACGGAAAGAATGAGATTAAGTAGCCTATAATAAATGCTATACAAAAATTGTGTTCGTGTCAATTAGGCTATTTTAACATTGTACTGTCAGCAGAGAAAAAAAATGCCACAGAAAAAAATTATGAAATATAAATAGCTTAACATAAATTAAATAGGACAAAGCCTATCACTCAAATTTCTAAGTAACATAAACGAAAATCATATTGCCCTACTGACAAATGAAGTAGGCTATTTTCTGCCGAACTATTTCAAACATCCTTGCAAAAAAATAATGTTGACTGACAATGGTTTCAGTACCAAACAGCTCCTCAGAGCTAGGTGTACAGGTGGTCAGAATTAAGTGCGGATACGCTGTCAAAAGATGTCGGGAGTGGGCTATTGTCAGTCAGACCGCCCACTCCGTCCAAAGTACACCAGAGTTCCGACCGCAACCGTCTTTTGACGCGCGAATGGTTCCCTATATGTATACTATGGGTGTTTCACAATACACGAGCGCTGGTCGAGGCAAATTTATGGTGAAATTATTGTCTTTCCCCAAAAGTGCTCACTGGACCATTCAGAAGCTTAGAATGGTGCCTATAACCAATGCCATCATTATGTTTTGCAACAATTAGGTTGCGAAGGTCTTGAGACAGCTCCTTGCTTTTACCCATCATGAGATGTGTCTTGTGTGACACCTTGGCAATGAGACCTTTTTGTAGGCCATCATTTGGGACTGAACCAGCTGTTATTAATTTCCACGGACAGGGGGCTGGATTGCTTTTTAATTACTGTAAGTTTTCAGCAGTTGTCTTGGCTTTCCATGCCTTTTTGCGCCTCCCTTTCTTCATGTGTTCAATACTTTTTCCCTGTGTCATTTCACATTATTACACATAACTTAATTTCTGAACTTATTTTTGTTTGTTTGTTTGTATGTATGGCTTACTTGGGTTGTTACCAACATCTGGTGAAAATTTCATGTCAATAGCACCTTTGGAAATATATTTACTGAGAAAAATGTATGACGTGTTCAATACTTATTTCCCCTGCTGTAAGAAGCAATTCTAAAATTCAGAGTCAGTTCATCCGCATTCGGAGATCGACTATTTTTGACTGTCAAAATGCCGGCGGACGGAAACACAGTGAGTTGTTTAAAATCTTTATTTTTAGTAAACTCTGTGTACACACACAATGTTCTCAATGCTGGAGTTCATGTGTAGAGCCCCTGGTGATACTTCCAGCACAGTTTCATGTTGTGTCGAGCTTTCTTAGTGTTTTAAAAATAGTGATTTTTGATGCTATCATAGTCGTGCCCCATTCACTCCCATTCACAAGGCATTTAACCTAAAACGAAAATACGGTAAAACTTAAAAGTGGCGTTTCCATCCTAATTATGCTTTTAAATGAAAGTTTGCCTCGGGTAGATTAACAAAAAGACCCTAGGTTGCATTTTGGCGAGAGTTCCCCTTTAAATAACTTTCAACAAACGTTCTATTAACATTACTGGAAGAATGTTTGTTTATAACCTTAAGAGAACCTTGCCAGAATGTTAGCCAAAGTTTTGAGGACGTTCTGTTAGCCAGGAGACTACACTGTGTCAAAATAGAAAATCAGCAAAATGACAAATACAAGAAACATGGCTATATTTTGTTTGCTTTTACACCAGAGGAAATTGTTCTAACAAGGTGCTTTGACGCCTCACCTGGCTGGACTGCTTTGGCAGCAACTTTGCAATAAATTCTCTGATGTTGGCAAAGGTGGGACGCAGAGTTGGTTCCAGACTCCAGCACATTTTCATCATTGTGTACCTACAGAAGATCAAGTCACTTATAGAGATTTGCTTAGTATTTATTGTTTCTTTTCTAAAACTTTACAAATGCTTATAAACTCACATTTCATGAGGGGCAAAATCTGGTTGTGGCATGTGATAACCATCTTTAATCATCTTATAGAATTGTGCATCAATCACAACATTAGGGTAAGGACTCATACCTAAAAACAGAAAAAAAAGCGCCATAATACCAAGAAAATACCTTCATGAAATGAACATTTTAATAGGTATGAACAAGTAAATTCACTCACCCAAGGAAAAGATCTCCCACAAAAGGACGCCATACGACCAGACATCACTCTGTACTGTGTAAAGACATTCAAAAATGCTTTCAGGTGACATCCATTTTACTGGCAGCCGAGCCTGTAGAACCAGTCAAACAGAATGTAAGAAGTCAAGTCACCTTTATTTATATAGTGCGTTTTACAATACAGATCATTTCAAAGCAGCTTTACAGAGATAACAGGAAAATAATGCAACAAAGTTTGTTTCTAGAAGAAAACAGCATCATAGTCAAGCTTAAGTACGTTCAGTGATGGTTCACTTTAGTTGTAAAAAAGTTATTAATTTAGTTAATTTATATATATAGCCGCTCTGGAGAAAACAGTGATGTCGTCGTCCAACTAAGTTCAGTTCTCATATAATGTTGTCAATGCAGGCAGATCAGAAATATATTTTTTTGCCAGAGACAGGTACAAGGAAAATTATGTTTACCAACTGCTACTTTAAATGCAATGATAAAACATACACAATCCATGCTGAATTGATTAATGTTTTATGATTTTCTATTAACATTAATTCCCTTCTACATTTGCTTATTATTATTTGGTCATTTGGTGCCCATAATGACCTCTGTCTGCCACCGAAAGCACCTTCATGGGGTACGGTACGGTGAGAATTGGACCATGGGACATCAGAGGAAGGTCGCCTGGTCTGATGAATCACGTTTTCTTTTAGATCAGGTGGATGATAGGGTGCGTGTGTGTCGTTAACATGGGAAAGAGATGGAAGGCAGAAGGCAGGCTGGTGTAAGCAATGGGATGCTCTGGACGATGCTCTGCTGGGGAAACCTAAGGTCCTGGCATTCATGAGAATGTTACTTTGACACGTACCACCTACCTAAAGATTGTTGCAGATCACGTACATGGCAAAGATGTACTCTGATGGCAGTGGCTCTTTCAGCGGGATAATGCACCCTGCCACACTGCAAAAATTGTTCGGGAATGGTTTGAGGAATGTGACAAAGAATTCAAAATGTTGGCCTCCAAATTCCCCAGATCTTAGCAAACCAAGAAATCCGATCCATGGAGGCCCCACTTTGCAACTTGCAGGACTTAAAGGATCTGCTGCTAAAGTCTTGGTGCCAGAGACCACAAAACACCTTCAGAGGTCTTGTGGAGTTCATGCTTCGATGCATGAGACCTTCACAATATTAGGCAGGTGGTAGGCCCTCAGTTTGGCCTAAAACACACAAGTGTATCTTAAGAACACCACGAGCAATGAAAAATACAAGGATACAGTCACCAGAAAGCCTGTTTAACAAGGTAAGATTTGAGATTTAAAGATGGTCACAATTCTGTCTTGAGTAAGAGAGTAAGAGAGTGTAGCTAAAGCTTGAGACTTCAGAGTAATCATAAACATCAGAGGAAGAACTAGTGAATGTAAACGATGATTCAAGAACAAGTATATATGCAAAGAAGATCATACAATCAAAAGGGAGCAAGAGTGTTAAGAGCCTTAGAAGTAAGTAGCAAAATTGCAAATTTTGAGGAACAGGGGAAATGTTTAACCAAAAAAGGTCCAGAAATTATTAGAAAGAAGATCATAAAGCAAAGCCTTACAATGATTTACTGCATGGACCATGATGGCAGAGCTCCTCATTGAGAGGACAGAATGGAGACGGTTAATGTTACGTATGTGGAAGTACTGTCTGAGTAACATTATTAATAATAATTTTCAAGTGTTTTCAAGTGACAGAATACTGTTGAAGATAACACCCAAGCTCTTAACATGTGTAAAACAGGAAACTAAGAGAATTATCAATACTAACAGTAAAATAAGTAGATGTTTTCACATTATTCTCTAAGCCTACAAGGATCATTTCTGTCTTTACTGCTATTCAATTTGAGGAAATTGCTTGAGAACCTAATTTTAATTTCAGACAGTCAACTAGAAAGTTAAGGCAGAGGAAGAACAGAAGTAGAGTCGGGTAAAACTGGGTTTTATCAGCATAACATAGACAGAAAATTCTACCAAGGGTAAGAAGGTAAATTATAAATAGCAGGGGTCCCAAGACCGATCCCTGTGGGACACCAGTATTAATTTGGGCTGGCTTTGATCTGAACTGCCTTAATTGTATGAATTGGGTGTGACCTGAGAGATAAGATTTAAACCAAGCCATAGTTGTACCAACATTTCCTTTAGTGTATCCCATCTAATAATATGTTGTGCGAGATGCAGCAGTTAAATCAAGAAGAATTAATATAGCCTAGTAAGAATTCTCTTACTAGGAATTCTTGAGTCATCCGCAACAAGTAAATCGTTAGAAATCTTGACAGTCTCGGTACTAAATGTTCATACAGGTTGTATATGGAAGTTGGAGATTTTGCATAGACTATAGAAAATTGAATGCAGTTTTTGTGACATAAGTGGGGGCTGGAAAATGGTGGCAGTCAGCTTTAGTCTTAACACATGAAGGAAATCTGTGTTTGCTCTCAGATCAGGCGGGGGGGGGGGGGGGGTATCTTGGACAGAGGAGACTTTGAAGTCGGCCTCCTGTTGGGGGAAAGGGGTAAGGGCCGTAAACCCCAAGCAGGGGTTAATTTCCATAATGACCAACACAATCTACCAAGAGAAGAGCAAATTAGTCTGGTTTGAGACATGCTTTTTGGGGCTTTAAAGTCCCCTGTGGTGAAAATCCAGCTTTGAATGTTGTTTATATGTCTATGTGGTGTTTTTAATATGCTTTAAGACAAACCTTGTGTAAATTCATAAGTCGACACCATTGCTGAGTATAACAGTCTCAAAAACACGCTTTGAAATCGCTGGTGTTTCTGACGTCATAAACTACCTTGTAACCAATCAGATCAACGTGTGATCGTCAACCAGTGGATCTCTGAGCTGAGTGAGTGAGTGGAGGTGGGGCTCATTTGCATATTCATAGAACAGCGTATACTAAATGAGGCAAGGGTGTCGAGTTACATTCAAGCAATTTCAAGGCATGAAGTTTTTTTTTTCAAGGAAAAATCGTTTAAATATGTCATTTTGCTGATCAAAGTTTTAAGGGATAAAATAATTGACTATAGGGGGACTTTAAATAATGGCACAAATACGAGTGAATTGACAAGCGCAAACCTTAGTAAATCACCTTGCATGATACATTTAAATGCTCTCCTCACATACATTTTCTGTCTGAAAGGGAAATTCCAACAAATGTATATGCAATAAGGTCAGCCGCAAAAATAACCCTGTCCACGCCTTTTCAGCGCTAGTTTTTAATGCCAAAAGAGGATTTGTGCTGGAGCAAGCTGTTAGAAATCTGGCCCGAAAATGCTGAATTGTTCATAATAAAAGAAAAAAATAACTTACATTTCCCTTCACTACATAGTTCATGTCATTCATGATGTCTCGTGCAAGGCCAAAATCACAGATCTTCACAATGTTGCGGTCAGACACAAGAACGTTCCGTGCTGCCAAATCTCTGTGAATACACTGATCATAAACAGCATTATAAAATTACAGTGTACCAAAAACATATATATATTTACTTAATCTCTCACATAATTAGTCTTACTGTGCAGTTTGGAATCTATAAAGAAATAGTTCAAGAATTAAAATTCTGCACTGTATATTACTTAGTTCCTTGACAATCACTTTTGTTCAACTCTTTTCTATATTAAAAGTAAAATTTGACTGTGGCTGTCACATTTCCAAAATGACAACAACAACAACAAAAAATCTTAAAAAAGTAACATTATAAGTAGTGCATAGAACTTCCTCATATAAGTTCCCCATTTTGCCCTCAGATCTGATTTTATATGCTACTTTTTTGTTATTTTGTAGCTCAGCAGCCCCAGTACCTGTTTAGCAGGGATATTTACAACAACAAAAAAATCTTCCACATTAGCTACAATTTTGACACACATATATGTAACATATAACTGAGAAATATTACATTTTTGGAGGCTAGGAATTCCATTCCCTGTGCCACTTGAAAGGAGAACTTCAGCAAATCAATACTATCCAATGACCACACGTCCTCCCCTCCTTCATTGCAAGATTCTGTTGGAAAAGTCCAAAATGATAAGGATGCCCAGTGTTTCCCATTACAGAACATTTGGTCTGCTTTACTTTATTACTTTACCCTGACAAAGGTCTTTTGACGTCTGTGTTGATTGTGCGTCGTTAAAGCTCTCTGAGCCATGACAAGTGTTCCTAAAAGAGAAAGGTGTACATGTTTGACAATAGAAGAGACACCACAACCACAGCACATTTAGGCTATGTTCACAGTCCAAATCCGATTATTTGTGCATACCCAATTGAAATCCAATCAGATTTAGCTAGTGTGAATGGCCAAAATTCACATGAAGAGTCTGCTTCCGTAACAGAAGACCGGACCTATTACTGACAGACAACAATATTAGCATCCTCCTCGGTCCCCCAGACCCGGTCGATCTGCTTCTTGCCATCTCCCAGGACCACCGCCCGATTGAGACTTACATAGGGGAATTCCTCCACCTCGTTCACCAGGTGTCCTGGAAAGAGCCAACCCTTAAAATCCTGTTTTTGGATGGGTCTGGACGATCCACTCTGCAGGCATTTTCCATCTATTCCCACCATGTGTTCCTTGAAGGAATACATCGACAAAATCCTGTGGATTGTCCTACACCATAGGAGAAGTGGATTCAGATTCCCTTTCCGTCATGGCCGCCTCCCTTCCAGAGTCTCGTCCCGCCGAGACCTCCCTTCCAGAGCCTCGACCCAAGATGGCCTCCGCCGTTCCAGAGCCTCGACCCAAGATGGCCTCCGCCGTTCCAGAACCTCATCCCAAGATGGCCGCCACTCCAGAGCCCTCGTCCAAGATGGCCGCCGCTGCGTCTGAGCCCTCATGCAAGATGGCCGCCACTCCAGAGCCCTCGTCCAAGATGGCTGCCGCTGCGTCTGAGCCCTCGTCCAGTATGGCCGCCGCCACTCCTGAGCCCTCATGCAAGATGGCCGCCACACCAGAGCCCTTGTCCAAGATGGCCGCCGCCGCACCTGAGCCCTCGTGCAAGATGGCCGCCGCCACACCTGAGCCCTCGTGCAAGATGGCTGCCACACCAGAGCCCTCGTCCAAGATGGCCGCCGCCGCACCTGAGCCCTCGTGCAAGATGGCCGCCGCCACACCTGAGCCCTCGTGCAAGATGGCCGCCACACCAGAGCCCTCGTCCAAGATGGCCGCCGCCGCACCTGAGCGCTCGTGCAAGATATATATATATACATATATGTCCTCAACACCGGCTCTGTCCTGGTCCCCTGAGCTGCCGTCCGGCTCTGACTACCTGCTAGTCTGACATCGCCCTGGAGTCTGTACCCACCTGCTTACACCAGTCTAGACTCCGGGGCGATGTCGGGACTCCATGAACTCCTATTAACTTCATTATCCATCTCTTGAGTCTGCTTCCGTAACAATAACAGAGACATATTTTGAAACTGGTGAAGAACCGTATGCCTACCAACAAAACATTTCACAACATGTCCATACCCAGACAGCAACACAGTGTTTGGCCCAGATCCGGGCCACATCTGGTACATGTGGAATCCATGTGTCCCAGATGTGGGCTGGATCTGGGCCAACACTATGTTGCTGTCCGGGTAGAAACCAATGCAGATTCCAGAAAACGAAAGAGTTGCATGGACACACAAATCAGATCTGAACAGTTGCGATACACTGTGTGGACATCAATAGTTTTAGATCGGATACACAAATAATCGGATTTGGACTGACAGTGTGAACGTAGCCTTGGTCACAGCAATATCTACAAGTTTTAAATCGGTATAATTCATGACAATCAATCTAAAACCAGCTTCTGATGGTAGCTGGTCCAATTAGTCCCAACAAGCTCAGGGACCTCAGTTTTGACCTGGTAAACCACCTTGCAACAAAAAGTGCCTGACCACCTTCATGTGCTTTTATGTTTTTCCAGCAGGGTAGGAAGAAGAATGCTTTAATAATACTTGGAAACGTAATAACATAGCATTGATCACAGTTGCTAAAAAAGAAGTGGTGGTACAAGGCAAGCCTTCCATTATTATATGACACTGACATGAACATACCTTGCAGAACGGTTATTTTGAACGGTCACATTCTTGTAGAGGTTTGAATCCTCTGGGAAACCTTGAAGACCAAGAAAAGTGTTTGCAAATGTTTCTGCTCGTTGACGCAAGAAGTTGAGGAGGTCACCGTGACAGCAGTACTCCGTGATCATCAGCATCGGTCCTATATCAGATCAAAGTCAGATTCTGACATCAACCGACACTGATCTTTTTACAACTAATACACTACTGATTTTTTTTTTTATATTCAATATATTTTATAACCAGTATTGTGATTGCACAGATGACGTTTAATGCTGAAAAATGAAAAAATTGCATCATAAACTTGTAACGTGTATATTCTGTTCTGTTTTGGTTGCATTTTCACTGTGTTTGCTCTGTTCCTGTATGCCTGAGGCTACGTCTACATTAATCCGGATAGATTTGAAAACAAAGTTTTTGTTAAAAAACGCTCTCCGTCCACATTAGCGTTTTCAAGCGTTTTCCAAAAGTTTCTCATCCACACTGAAACGTTGGAAAACGCTAAATTCACCTTACAGCACATGTGTAAACCCTCATGAAAGCTCACTGAGATGATACAGATAGAACAGACATAATCAAGTTCTCACGCAATTCTTCTGACAGGATTATTTTATTTAGCTAAATATGCCACCATTCACTGAATTCGCTCCCAGATCGCTCTCACTCACCATTATATGTTTGGTCTAAAACGCGACTGCTCTCATGTTTTACCACAGGACAGCAAATGTGAGTGAGTTTTCTGTCATCTTTGCAGGGCTGTGATATGAAGAGTGTGTAAAGTAACATATCTTAGCAACTGTGTGAAAGTGAATAGCACATAACAGGCACAAAACCGACATAAACATGAATATCTAGTGGTACAAAATGTGTCACATGACTAAACTTGCATCATCGTTTTAAAATACCTCTGTCACAGTCCACACTACAACATGAAAACAGCGTTTTAAAATTTATCCACTTTGGAGAGCATTTTCAAAAAGCTTTGTAGCTAAAAACGCCGTCTCAGTGTGAACAGAAGGCCAAAAAGGAGAGAAAAAGTTCCTTTAGTTAGTTTCCCTGTTAGTAATTAGTTTCCATAGTTCCTAATTCCACGCACCTGCTTTGTTTCTCTTTGATTCCCTATGTATTTAAGCCCTGTGTTTCATTTGGTTCTCGTTAATGTTTATGAAAAGTCTGGATAAATCTCCTACGTATTATAAGTGATTTTGTATTATTAATTAAAGAATATCTGAATAGATCTCCCTTATCATGCTATTTGACCAGCATATAACGTGACAAAACTTCAAAACGACATTGTTTACAAGTCTAATAATGTGAATGGGCAACAAATAATTAAATTAACCAGTTTAGAAGGCATCGTGCACTGGTCCAATGCTCTTAACTTACGTAATGTAAAATAAAATGTAGGTAATTCATTTTAAATGTATAATGCAATGTGTCAAGTATTTCTGTAATGTATTTCAACACACATGTAAAATAAACGTTGTTTTTCAGATTTGTTTGTTGTATAGAATATTTTCCCCCATCTTTTTGAAAAAAATGCTTAAAATTGCTGATGGGGCTTATACAATTTTTTTTTTAATCAAAATAAATATACACAATTTAAACTGCATGCTTTCTATAGTGTCAGAATTTAATTTAAACAATAATAAGTTGTAGATTAACAGAATATAAAAAATAAAAAAACACTTAGTTATAGGCATTATAGAAAAAAAGTGTTACTAATAACTACTTATATTTGTCTTCGACCAAAAACACCAGTATTTCTTGTTGGATGCTGATTTACGGCCCTATTTTTAACAAACCCAGCAGACAGCGGCCTTTATCGGTTAACTAATTATGGCTGTTAAAAAAAGTTAACTGATTAAGTAAGTGTAAATATTAATCAAAAATATTGGTAAATATTGAAGTTCACTTTATTAAATAGTTTATTGTGTGGCTCAAAGATCTAAGGGAGTACATGTTTCACTATAAGTCACTTTCAATGAATTTGATGAATTCATGTTTCTTTCTAAATATGAAAAGAAGTGCATTCTTTGTTATCGTGATAATCTCACTGATTTCACCTGATTTCACTGCTTATTAATGTGAGAATATGCCTTTGACGTACCTTCCTGAGTACATGCCCCCAGCAGATTGACGATGTTTTCATGCGGCCCAATGTAATTTAAGATCTTCAGCTCGGACATGAGTGCTTCTTTCTCTTCGAAGCGGGCACTGGCTGTTTGGGGTGGAGGGACAGAAATAGAGAGATTGAAATTATTCTATCAAGGTCTTAACAAAAACCTATGCTCTTGATTGATTGGGTTATTGGATTAAACCTTATTCTCTGGCAGTCCAAAATATATGTCTAGAATATTTAGTTCCACTCCCAGTGGCTGATTTTAAAGGGGCTATATGTAAGAATTTTCATGTACAGTATTAATCGCTTTTTAATTGCCAACAGCTTGTAACAAAACTTAAAAAACCAGGCCTTCACTGTATTCCTAGTTTGCCTATGAAAGCATGTAGACTGACTGTTATGTGAAGGACTCATTTTCGCAAATGCAAATGATGTACCCCTGGAAGGTTTATTGAGGCTTGGTTTGAGCCCTTGGAGTCAGCTTGGAAATGTTTCTGACTCTCAAGGTGGCTCTGTCGCTGGAATTAACTTAGCCTAATAGAGTGGAAGATTTGCAAGTCCTCTCAGTTGTCTCCCCCTGCTTCGATTTTGCCCCTAGACAGTGTTGGGAAGGATACTTTCAAAATGTATTTCGTTACAGAATACAGAATACATGCCCAAAAATGTAATTTGTAACGTATTCCGTTACGTTACTCAATCTGAGTAACGTATTCTGAATACTTGGATTACTTCCACATTGAATTGCATTTTATAAGTGTCGGCCATCAAATCCTGCTTAATAAACAGGCCTATTCTTGCGGGTGCGGTGATGCTGTGGTGACGCGTATGTCAATAAAGCACCTAAAAGCTGTCACAAAGAACCGGCAAAAGTAATAATTATGAATATGTCAAATATCAGAAAGGAGATATTTTAATTGTTTATTAATAAACAAGTGTTTTCTTTGTCAGTGTCAGCTACAAAGATGAAGTTGACGATGCTGACTCGCGATCTTCGCAGTAGCCTAGTGAACGCGCCAGAGAGAAATGCACATTTCATACGGATTACATATGCAGAGAGCAGTTCTTTCGTGTTGAATTGTTCTGTTTAAAAGTAGACATGTCTGTGAGGCAAGTAGGGCCTACTACCTTATACGCTGAGCGCCCGTTTCACATATACTCCGTGTGCAGTGCGTATGTGCTGCGTGTTGCGCTGCGTGTTGCGGTGCGTATGCGGTAGCCTACAAGAGCAGCGCGCACTATAGTGCTTTCACATGCGTTTGCAGTGCGTAACTGATCCGCGGCTGTACCACAAACACATACACAATATTTATACATGACAATATGTATTTCAAATCCAGAAGTTATCAGCAACTTTTATTTAAAAAAACGTTTTGTCACCGGTGCAATTCTCTTTGTAGCCTACACATATGCACTCTTAAATAGACATATTCAAGTTTAAACAATTTAAACAACGTATTAATCAATGCATTACTTCTATATAGATTATAGGCCTATATTAAGTTGTTCAAGCAAGTGGTAACATTTAATCATGTAGGCTACTTATATTAAAATCGCAAACATTTCAAATTAAAACTTAAAATTGACAAAAACAGCTTACTATCTATCATGCCTTTTCTTTTGCATTTCAATTTTAATACAATAAATCTTGCATGCCACCAAAAACTTGTTTTTCAACCTCCACGAATCAGGCGAGTGTTGTTCATTATTTCGCCTTGTTGAGGTAAACTGTAGTTTTCATTGCTTTACCCCGGTCTTAAAGTAAAAAGATGACTGTGAAAAAAGCAGTATTTAATTAAATACATTTATGGTGGTATTACTACATTTTATTTAATTAAATGCATTTAAGGTGAAATTACTACATTTTAAGCTTAATCTGTGTTCATTTTGACCACGAAACATGCCCTGTCACTTTAATTCAGTTTGCAGCACAGCAGAAATAGACTCGGTGCGGAAACGATCGCTGCACTGCTGTATACGCACCGCAACTGGAATGGATAAACGGACCGCATCCGCGTGCAGTGTGAAAGCTCTAACCTGTTAACATTAGGTACGGAAAAAAAATACGCACTGCATACGCACTGCAAACAGAGTATGTGTGAAACGGGCGTTCACGCGCCGGCGCCTCCGTGTCCTGATTATCTATTGTCTGCAATATTTAGGCTACTTCTTATTAAATCCAGGCAATTGGTTGATGAAACATTGATTAAAATCAAGATACAATTAATACAAAACGAAATTCACTTTAAAGAAAGGCTTTGTGCTTTCTGTTTGAGGTCTCTGTGAAAGTTTTAAAGCAGTCTTTTAGTGCCGCTTTCAGAGCGCTCACGTCCGTAACGGACAACTGTCACGACCGTAACATAGTTTTTTCCTCATAAATTCGAATACGAAAAATAAAATAAAATTAATATTTTATGTTCTGTGGAGAGCCAACCCTTCTTCATCCGGTGAGTAGTATTACCTTTGGTTTGCGCAGTGTAATTCACAGAATTACAAAAAAAAATTTGCCAGCTAAAATGTAAAGATTTGTTTGTGTCACGCATGTTTATTTCCCTCATATTAAATATAAAACGCATGTAGACCGATATTTTTCTAATGTCTGGACTCCTTTATTAAGGGAGTATGGATATATAAACAGACGTTTCACTATTGGTATTAATGCATTTTCTGAGAATATATAGGCTATTTCAAGTTTTGACTGCAAATGTCACGTCCATAACGCTGGAATTGACCAATTTAAAAAAAATATTTCTTCAACTAGTTTTGTGGTGTTGGTCTACGTATTTGAAAAAAATGTAGCCTACTTTAAGATGCTTCTTCAGGTTTGAGGTGGAGTCTTTGGACGCTGAAAGGAGGTTGGTTGCTGGCAAGCAGAGGTTGCACTGCACAGTTATATATTTCGTTCTTCCTTCTCTTGTGAAATGCTAATGTGAAATGCTGTTTGAATTTCCAAGATAGAAACGCATTCTTGCCCTGGCTCTGTTGTTCCGGCTCCATCTCTACCTCTAGCTCCCGCTGCTCCTCTTCCGACTCCATTGTGACTGGTCACGCAAACCGCACATTTTTTTCGTTTTCATATTGGGGCTTCTGGGAAATGCATGGAGTTGCCTTAATTTATTTAGAGAGTGAATAAACTTGTGAAACAGAGAAGTATCGTCATGTAATCCATTGATTTCAACAATGTAACTGTATTCTAAATACCAACCATTTAAGTTGTAACTGTAACGGAATACAGTTACTCATAATTTGTATTCTGAATACGTAACACCGGTACATGTATTCCGTTACTCCCCAAAACTGCCCCTAGTTAACTGGTCAAAGTTACATCGGACCCGAGGCCAGGTTACGTTCCAAAGGTGCTTTTCTCGATTGTTCATTCGGTCATTTTTCAAGCCTTCTCCTCTCTGCCATTTGACTTACTGGAGCAGGAGAAGCTTCACATCTTAAGTCAAATCAGGGCACTAGGGATTCACGTTGACCACTCAGGAAGAGTGGTGAGAATCTGATCAACTGTTTCTGCCACCAAGCAGCGCTTGTCACTTTGGATTGTCAATACGATTCAATTCAATTCGAATTTATTTGTATAACGCTTTTCACAATACATATAGTTTAGTCTAACAGAAGATTTAGGTTTCTACATTAAAATTTAGAGTAATCTGTTATCAGAGGTGACTGTCAGAGTAATGTCCAAGTCAAAAAATGCACAGCTCTAAGATAATTCAATTCATGCAGTTAAGTAATATCAGTCTATAGTTTGGATATGGATTCAACCCCAGGATCTCAGGTCCTTCTGGGCTAATCCTTCTTCAGTGGCCATAAGTTTTATTTTGCGGCAGTACCTTTCCACACACATTTATAAAAAAGGCTTACAGTTTGGACATGGATTCGATCCCAAGCTCTGAAATCTTTCTGGGTCATTCTGTTCAGTGGGCCACAGGGTTTGTGCATGTGCAAACATCATTTGTTCAGGCATTTGCTCAGTATGAAAGCATGGGTATTAATGTTCCAATAGCGTCAACGCCATGACGTAGAGTTGAGTTCCCTTGAAAGGGAACACCTCTGGGTTACTTATGTAACCTGGTTCATTGAGAATGGAATGAGACGCTGCATTGCTTTGTAATACTTCACGTGTGCCTACACGGCTTCTCCTTCTTTTTTTTGGTCTTGATACTACACTTTGTCACCTGACCTCAATCAGCTAATAAGATTGGTGTGATTTCACACATGCTTCAGACACCGGCACGTGCTGAAGCTATTCCCATAGTGTCAACGCCATAATGCAGCCTCATATTCCCTTCTAAGGGAACCAGGTCACATGGGTAACCCAGAGACTCTATATAGTCTATAGTCTCAAAAATACTTTATAATCAAACTAGCATAACATTAGCCTACACTTTTGACAAATGTAACAGCTTATAATTGGATATTTTACTATAAATTTTATCATTTGAGTCATCAATTTTGTGAGACTCCAGACTTCTATTTCTGCTTCTTTTTACCTTCACACTTGAGACTACAACATAAAGTCAAGCTACTCTGAGAAGTTACATTGCAGTGTTTTTTTGTTGTTTTTTTGTGTGTGTTGTAATATTAACCCCCTGGGGTCGGCTATCGCTCGTTTTTTCCGTATCAGTGCAAAAAAACAAAAAATAAATAAATAAATTTTTTATCTTATATGCTTGTGTTATACATCAATCGATCCTGTTAAGTGTGTATTATTTTTGTGTATACTCACAATAAAAACAAAGTGTTGTGCTTTTCGCCAAATAAAGAAAAATAAACATGATGCGAGTTCTGCCTCCTCTCTGTCAGTGAAGTCCATTCTGAAACGCGTCCAAAAATGAACCATAACTCAGCGAATACTCAGTCAAACAGACATACAGACACACAGGTATGAAGCTTGAATTCTCTTCTTTTAAATTAAGTATTTTTTATAAAAAACAAATATTCTCAGTTTATGTAATCTTTATGAAAAGAGCGAGATGTCAGTCGTTCTCATCTCAGCTAATTATTTTTAATGTGACTCCGCCCACGGAGAGCGCGCGCTATTCAAACGCAAATGACGAGGCAATCCGTGCAAACTGTGAACGCCCCCATATCAGCTCGAGAAAACACATCAAGTTTATTCAGATCATTACTTGTTTACACCGTCTCGCAGCGCTGTGAGGAATAATAATAATAATGGAAAATGTACCTCAGAAGTGCTGGTATTTCGAGGAGCAACGGATGGAATACTGTAGTAAGTTTTTTTCATTCTCAAGTGAATCGCGTTTCTGTGTGAATGAATGAATGGCAGAGATGCACTGTTTACCACAACTCGCACACTTCTGTGTGTGAATGAATGATCTGCTTTTAGCAAACTGTATTGCTATACTGAGATGAGTAAAAATCGACTGAAATATGTTGAAATAAAATGTATTTGTATAAGCAACGTATTAAACTGCAAATTAACATTTATATTCCTTATAATAAAAATGAAAGACCTATGTTAGAGACATATGAAAGACAACATTTCGTTGACTAGTTTTGGATAGATTACACATTTTTACTGTAAAATATCTGCCACCTCAAATAAGCTTTTGTTTGCCAATTTTTGCTCATATGTTAAATATAGTATGTTTTGTCAATGTAGGCTATGTTCAAAGTAATGAATCCTTAACTTTGAAATATGTATGATAAAATGTATACTTTAGTTTTTACAAAGAAAGATTACACTTGAATTGTTGTTGTAATTGTAACCTTTTTAATAAAAAAAATTATATTTACAAGGTAGATGTAAACAAAAAAAAGGTAAATATAAGCCTTTTCTTTAAATAATTTTTATTGTGTTTTATTATTGACAAATTTGGGGAGAGGATACATATTCCAAAACTGAAAATACAGTATGAGAATTAACTGCACAATTACTAGACATGTTTTCCTTGGATATTATACAATTTGCAAGCACAATTTGTGGAAAAAAAAAAAAAAATGAGATGCTTCCAACTGTGAACCAATGCTCTTGCATTCTTTCTTGTGGCTATAGGTGACACACCTGAATGAATGGCTCATTAAGTATGTGGGCCCCATTGTCTCCTCAGGTGTGAATCACTAAATATGCATGATGGTGTTGAATGGTTGACGCCCTTTGCGCATATTGCTTTTCCAAACAAAAAGTGTTTTACAAGATTTAAATCAATGTATTGTGTTATGTGAATGATTAGGGAGGATGATTTTCACATCATTTTGAAGAAAAAACACTAGGCAACGACATCCATTAGTCAAAAGTCTTATTGACACATATTTAGTATGTGATTTGTGGCCTTATTTCAGAAACTTTAGTTTTTAGTTTTTTCAATAACCATGCATAACCATTATTCTCTCAAAAATGCAAACATGTACATGCACGTTGCTCACATATTATGGTAGCCCTGTTTGTGCTAAATATAGTGTAATTACACCTTTGCCATTAATATGTTTATAAGCAACTGAAAAAAGCACAAATGTCAGGGCATGTCAGAACATCTCAAGGACCCCAAAAACCCCTTAGACCCCAGAGGGTTAAATCATAAGGATTCCAATGCCATTCTCCTTAGGTGTCTGGAGGAAGTAAAGCTTTGGATGGCTGATAATCTCGTTCAATTGAATGAAAACAAAACGGAAATTATAACTTTTTGTCGCACAGCTGGTAGCCTAATGGTAATCGATAACTTAGGCCCATGGAAGGGGTACAAGAACAAGTAAAGAACTTGGGAGTCATTTTTGACTCATCTATCATATTTGATCGACAGATAAAGATGGTGATTCGTAATTGCTTTTTCTATTTAAGAGCAATAGCCAAATTGAAGCCAATTCTCTCTGCTAGCGACCTGGAAAAAGTTGTCCATTCTCATATTTTGTTATCTTTTTTAGGTTGGCTACTGTTGTGGAAAAATTCATCTTTTCTTTGTATTTTATTTTCAATGATTTAGCAAATGAATGCCATGCGTTCTTTGGATGTATTTTGAGTTTCTTTTATGATGCTGATACAGCTGGAAGGTGTGTGTGAGACTTCAGAGGTGAGAAGACCCCCGGGCTGGGGAGGGTTCAAGGGGGGGTCCCTTTTGTTATTTTGTTTAGTGGGGGCTGTAGGAGATAGCTTTTGAATAGAACACTATAAAGTAGCTGGTCAACCTCTGCTCTGGGTCTCATTCCGCCTGCAGCTGGACTGTGGATGGACTGGGAACATTCTTGCAAGAATAAATATCTTTTAAGGACAATTTGAATCCTGATGTCTCTTATGCCTGATGCTATTTTGTTAGTTACTTGTTTTTGCCTCAACACTACCAATACATTTTAGGATACAGCCTAAGATTCTGATATATGTTTTTAAAGGACTTCACTGAATGGCGCCAGAATACTTAGCTGAGCTTATGAAGCCCTACATTTCAGGCGTAAGACTAAGATCATCAAACAAGTTTCTTCTAATCATTCCTCGTGCGCGTCTCAAATTGAAGGGCGATCGTGCTTTCTCTGTCGCTGGTCCAAGATTGGGAATAATCTGCCATTGGATGTTAGATCTTCCTTGACTTTTAATGTTGTTAAGGACCGCTTAAAGTCATATCTGTACTCTTTGGCATTTTAGTACAATAGTACATGGGTGTTTTCATGTTTTGTCTTATTGTTGTGTTGCTTTTTATTGGAATGTACAGCACTTTGGAACTACGGTGGTAGCCTGTAAGGTGCTATATAAATAAACGAACGGACATAATCCGTAACCCAACTTTCGCTACCTAAAATGAACAGATTCTATATCTAAGATATTTATATATTCACTCAATATATATTAATTCAGCAATTTTCATAAAAAAAATCTACTCAAATCTGTCATAAAATGCATTGAACTTACGCTTGAGCATTTTCACTGCCACTCGTGTAACGGTTTCGTCCTTGACAAGCCCAAAAGCGGTTGCTTGCACCACCTTCCCAAAAGCTCCTGCTCCTAGAACTTGTCCTGAAGTAAAAGTAATGGTTTATTTTTTGCAGTGGTTATTTCTTATCTTTAATAACAACTAAATTAGGATCATGTAAAACAGTGAAGGCATAGTTGCAGTACCAAGCTTCAGCTTATTTCGAGGAAACTCCAGTTTTTTGTTGTATGGAAGTTGGGTGGGGTCGATGAACGTGTAATTGTTCCCATCATTCACCTCAATGATTTTCCATTGAATTTCATATTTATGTGCCTTAAAAAAAGTGGTGTTAAAAATCGACACTGTAAAAAATTATACGATCAATAGGTTATAACAACATATGTTTTTACATTGCTTTAACTTTTTTACAAGTTATACAAGATTCAACTTGTTTTTTAAGTCAGTTTAAGTTGAATTTAAGTTGAAAGGACTTAAACATCCAAGTTGATTGTACTTAAAAATTTAAGTCAGCAACATTTTTTTACAGTGAATGCATTGCGTCATTTGTGAGTATAACGGACGTGAAAAAAATACCTTTCTGTGCTTGTAGAAAAGGATCAATATCCATAAGATCATTACAGTGAAGACTCCAGAGAAAACAACAGTGATTAACACTGAAGTTGACCACACTGATGTATTGCCAGGAACATCTACAGACATTAGAGATGCATCAATTAACAACTCCACTTCAAATGCACAAAATGGTGCTCAATTGCAAGGGATATTGACATTTTTCTTACATGAAATTTTAAAGGTGAAGCTATCACGATCTTTTCCCGCAATGTTTGTAGCCACACACTCAAAGGTTAAATTAGTATTTGCATTAGTCACTGGTAACACACTCTTCACCTGCACTGGTCCATACCCTCTGGCGTGCCCCGAAGTGGACTGGGTGGCTATTAATTCCACAGCTGATGTATGGTTGAATTTACACCTGTCACTCAATAATATTAAAATCAGAAAATTAGTGCATCCTCACACATTTCTTGTAAAACATATATATCTGATATCCAAAAATAGGACATACATAGCACTGGCATCTTCACACTGGAACCACTGAATCCTGGGTATAGGATAACCACTCGCCACACAAGTGGCAATTCCATTTTCCCACTTAATAACAGCATTAGGCTTCTCTGTATGTTTGGAAATACACAACAACAAAAAGATGAAACTATGGTTTCATTAATTTATGTAATCTTTTGTTTTTTATTAAGACTTACGGTAAACGTGAACTGTAAAAACAATTGAGGCATTGACACTGGCACTTCTGGCAGTGAAGATGTAGTGACCATAATCTTGTACTCCAACTTTTCTCAGCAGGATTGTGGACAAATAGCTGTTGCTGTCGAATATAAACACACAAGGTCAGTGTCACCTAACAAAACAGAGCTTGTTCTTGTTAAACAGGTTGATGTATCTGGGTCTTGTTTCCCGGAAGCGATATAAGTAGATAACAGAATTGTCTTATGATTAAGTTTTGCTACCATTTCCCAAAGCCATTGTAACTTAAGTAGTACTTGAAAATGGTTGTAGGCTCTAGGGTAACCTTAGACTACTAAGAGCATCATAAGGACAGAGACTTATGCAGTCACCTGCAGGTTAATTGTAAAATAATTTCTATTTTCAAAAATAATAAAGGCATAAAATAAATAAATTAATAAATAAGTGAATTAGTAAACTCAAGGAAAAACATAATAACACATATGAACAATATTGGGAAACAAGGACATGTATCATTATTTCTATTTTCATCTACACAGCACTCTACTATTCATTTAGCTGATCCGTGAACCTTAAAGTGTTAGTTCACCAAAAAAAGGAATTAATTCTGTCATTAATTACTCACCCTCATGTCGTTCCAAACCTGTAAGACTTTCGTTCATCTTCGGAACACAAATGAAGATCTTTTTGATGAAATCTCCATTAACAGCTATGCAACTACCAGTTTGACGCTTCAAAAAGTTCATAAAGAGATCGTAAAACTAATCCATATGTATCGAGTGGTTTATCCAAATTTTTTGAAGAGACACAATTGCGTTATGTTATGAACAGATTTAATTTAGGCTTTTATTCACATATTCAAACATTCATCAGCTCACACTTCAATTGTGGTGAACGGAAGATCAAGCATGTTTGCTTGACGTGTGAGAAACAATGAGGTTCATTCTCATGTTACGCAGCACGTTTGAGCTTTAGCAAGAACCAATAAGATTCATTCTCGTGTTACGCATCACGTTTGAGCTTCAGCAAGAACCAATAAGATTCATTCTCGTGTTACGCATCACGTTTGAGCTTCAGCAAGAACCAATAAGATTCATTCTCGTGTTACGCATCACGTTTGAGCTTCAGCAAGAACCAATAAGATTCATTCTCGTGTTACGCATCACGTTTGAGCTTCAGCAAGAACCAATAAGATTCATTCTCGTGTTACGCATCACGTTTGAGCTTCAGCAAGAACCAATAAGATTCATTCTCGTGTTACGCATCACGTTTGAGCTTTAGCAAGAACCAATGAGGTTCATTCTCGTGTTACGCATCACGTTTGAGCTTCAGCAAGAACCAATAAGATTCATTCTCGTGTTACGCAGCACGTTTGAGCTTCAGCAAGAACCAATAAGATTCATTCTCGTGTTACGCATCACGTTTGAGCTTTAGCAAGAACCAATAAGATTCATTCTCGTGTTACGCATCACGTCTGACTTTAGCAAGAACCAATAAGATTCATTCTCGTGTTACGCAGCACGTTTGAGCTTCAGCAAGTGGTTTGATCTAGCGTGTCAAGCTGGTTCGGTTGAGTTTCTGTTTATGTTCGCTGATCAATGTGAATATGTGAATAAAAAGGTTAAATTTGTTCATCGAGTAAAGCAATCAAGTCTCTTTAGAAAATTTTGACTACATCGATCAATTTATATGGGTTAGTTTTACGATCTATTTATGAACTTTTTAAAGCGTCAAACTGTTAGTTACTGGACTGTCAATGGAGGGACAGAAAGCTCTTAAGATTTCATCAAAAAGATCTTCATTTGTGTTCCGAAGATGAACAAAAGTCTTACGGGTTTGGAACGACATGAGGGTGAATAATTAATGACAGAATTAATTCATTTTTGGATGAACGAACCCTTTAAAAGGCCCATTATCTAGAACTGATCTGGTCTCAGATCACCTTATAATTCAAAGCACAAAAACAAATAACCTAAAAGTCTGTTCAACCTTTTATGTATCCTGAGGAATGTTTCCTCGTAGGTGTGATTCGATTCAGGAGTTTTCCAACGTGTCCATTTAACTTCTGGATATGCTTCAATTTGCACACTAAGTTTAACAACATCCCCTTGCATCACCTCAATATCCGTTCTATTCACCTTGTGTTCAGAGGACAGGATGGGAGTAAGTTTAATGTAAGGTTTATCTGAAAGAAAACAGCAAGACTACGACTTAAACACAATTTCACAGACAAATCTTACAAACAAACTTTTGAGTATCACTCTCTGGTATAAAGAAACCTACCTACAACTGTAAGAACCGCTGTAACACTGTTTTTTCCAGCTTTATTCTGCCCGGTGCAGGTTAAATTCCCTGCGTCAGACATGTTGACTTGATGAATAGTCAAAAGGGAAGTGAAACAAATGTCACACCTTTTGTCTTTCTTTGTTTCATGATTCAGTACCTAAGTTGAACAAATATTGATAATTTTTTTTACCAAACGGTGCAGTAAGCATTCAAAACAATCTTACAACAATCAGGAACTGAAATGGATTTAGAGGAACTGAATAGACTGGCTTTGAATTGAAATCAGGTCCCTCTTTATAAAAAGTGTCTTTACTATAAACAAACATTTAGATTCTTCATTTGATACAATACACTTATTGTGTATGTAGATGTTTTTACATTGTACTTTATTTTAACAGTAGAACTGAATATATTTTAATTTATGCATAATTACATGTAGCTAACCCTCAACCAAACCCTAATCCTACCCTAACCCTATAGTAATTACATGTTGTTCATTAATATTACTCAGTACTTAAATATATAATTACACCGTAACAATGACACCTTAAAATAAAATGTAACTAAATAAAGTGTAACCCAAATACCTGAATGTAATTACAGCTGTAATTCATTTCTTTAATTACATCTATAATTACACTGTTGACCTTCCCTTACCCTTAACCCACCCTTAAACCTAACCATACTATGAAACCTGTCAATACAACATGAAAACAATAAGTACATTGTACCCAACAATTATTATTTTTCTTTTGAAAATGTATACCTAGTATAAATTGTGATCGAAAACATCCATAACTATACTGTTACTTGTCCCTGTTAGGGCTGTAGATTGCATCAACCATTCGTTTCAGTGATTTTCTTTTGGATATGTGGTAAAAATATAAAGTATAGAAATATTTTGGTAATATTTTGTAATCCTTCTGGATCTTGTGATTATGTCTTGGTCTAGATCTGGGCCTCGAGGGGTCTGGAACTTGAAGAGTTTGGTCTCGACTCCAACAGTTAGACAAACAAGTTATAATAGTGTAAATTATAGATTGTTTCATAATTTTTTTTAGTTTGGGTGTGATTTGCATCATAAAAGATCTGAGCAAGATTTGTCCCCTGGCAGTAGAATAGATGGTGAAGATATGGCTGACACAGTCAACATATGACTGACATATTATGGCAAACTGAACTGTGCTCTGAACACGTTTTAACATATTTTTTTGCAAATGTTTTCTCACTTTTCTCACACCAAAAAAAAACGCTTTAAATAATAAACGGATATGCAATATGTGACAGCTGCTCCATAAGAGATGCAATTATTATGTTTATTGCGTGATTAATCTGAAAATAATACAAGAGAACTGAAATATGATGGCATCCAAAGAGGACACCAACAATGACAGAATAGAAACACAACTTTATTTACATTTAGTAAATAAAGTCGTAATTATGTTTTTTGAGCAAACAAAGCACTCGCATCACTTCATAAAATTGAAGTTAATACACTGGACTCGCATGGATTACTTTAATGATGTCTTTACTACCTTTCTGGGCCTTGAAAGTGGTAGTTGCATAGCCTGTCAATGGAGGGACAGAAATCACAGATTTGATCAAAAAGATCATTTGTATTACGAAGATGAACGAAGGTTTTGAAAGGACATAAAGGTGAGTAATTAATGACAGAATTTAAATTTGTGGGTGAATTAACCCTTTAAGTTAAGTGTTACCTGGAATTCCTCTACTCTTGATATGCATTTATGCATTAATAAAGGGTGGGAGTAGCTCAGTGGTGCTTTGGGACATTTGATTATTAATAAACATATGAAAGTTTGTAATATCTTTACTAGAATTTCAAAACAGACAGCAGTCTTGTCTGTGATCACAAGTCGAGAGTCTAGACCAAGACACTGTGTAATGAAATTAAGACCAAGGCCATGTTTTCAAGAGGTTTCAAGAGGAAAAAATTCAAGACCAGGATTGTCTGATTGATTCAGTTCCTTACCAATAATCTTTCTTTTTTTCTTTTTTTTATGTTTGTAATGAGATTGAATTCTTGGAACACTTCACCTTTTCTGATGAGCTCCAGGTGATGTTGAACGAATGATCTTGGTTTTTGAGGTAACAAGGGATACGCAGCGTTTCACCAACGATTCGCACATACTGATCGTCTGGAAGTGACAGCGGCGGCGGCTCTTGTGCTTCTGCAGAAAACACATGGGTAGCGCAGGATTGCTACAATAACGTACGATTCTCGCCATATCTTTCGTCAATGAAATTGGACAAAACAGCATAAAAGACTCACACAACTCACTTTCTAGGACAGTGATTTTGAAGACATCAGACTTCATTTGGACTCCATTAATCTTTGCAGTACACACATAATCTCCGTCGTAGCTAGGCTGAAGGTTTCGTATCAGTATGCCACGTTTGGGATCCGCAGTATAATTCATCTGGGACGGGACGTCTGATCCGTTCCTCATCTTGAGGGAGAACTCAGTACTCACTGGGTCCGTCACCAAGCAGTCCAGCCAGTGGTTTGAGCCTTCTTTTTCAACTATCAGTGGGTTTTGAGGGGTAGTAAAGGCTTTGACAGAATCTATTGCAGTAAAAAATACACACATTTCAGCCCATGCCAATAACTGATTATTATCATAACCTTGAACTTTTTTGTTCATTCCCACAATTTTGTATATTTATTAATTGCAGATGCTTTAATTCACATTTTGATTCATTCAATGCCAAACAAGTTAAAATAGCATTTCTGATTAAAGTCGATTTTGGGTAACACTTTATTTTACAGTATCCTTGTTACACATGTTACATGAAGTTTCTGTAGTAATAATGTATAATTATTATAATTATTCTGTAAATTATGTATAATTACATGCAACGAACCCTAAAACAAACCCCAATCCTAACTCTAACTCTATAGTAATTTGGCTACATGCAGTTAATTATTATTATTAAATGCATAATTACATTGTAACATGGACACCTTAGAATAGAATGTAACCCACTTTATTTTACAGTGTCATTGTTACATGTGTTACATGTAGTTACCATAGTAATAACAGTAAATTATGCATAATTACATGCAACTATCCCTCAACCAAATCATAACCCTATAGTAAGTAGATGTAGTTACGTAATATTACATAAATGTATAGTTACAGTGTAACAATGACTCCTTAAAATAGTGAGTTACACTTTATTTTAAGGTGTCGTTGTTACAGTGTAATTATATATTTAAGTACTGAGTAATATTAAGCAACTACATGTACTTACTATAGGGTTAGGGTAGGATTAGGGTTTGGTTGAGGGTTAGTTGCATGTAATTTGCATAATTTACTGTTATTACTATGGCAAGTACATGTAACATATGTAACAAGGACACTGTAAAATAAAGTGTTACCAATAGTTTAACCCAAATTTGTTCTTAAAGTCACAGTTAGTAGCCTAGAAATCTAGACGCACCCTAGCGGCAGCAATTTTGCAGCCAGGGTCGTCTAGCAACTCTCCGTTGACTTTCGAGAAAAAACAAACTCTAGTCAGGCCAATCACATCATGTATATAGTCGGTGGGCGGGCTTAACATAATGACGACAGAGTTGTGACAGTTCCCTCCTACTTGAAAACAAAGAAGAGCTGCTGCCGAACAGCAGTCTTTCCAATCGGCTTTGGTCGCGACTCTGGAGGACTTGGAGTTAAGCTTTTCTTTGAAAAAAAAAGAACAAAGAACGACACTTAAGTCATTCTTAAAAAAGGAAGATGTGTTCGGAGTTTTGCCGACCGGATATGGCAAAAGTTGAATCTATCAACTAGCTCCGCTGTTGGGAAAACGCTCTGGTTGGTTGTAGCACTGTCCTATTGCGTGCAGAGCGAATCTGAAAGACAACCGCTGATCCCGCCCCTCGGATTGAGCCCTGACAATGGTGTGTTCCCAGACCCAACATCTTGATGTGGGTCTGGCTTGCCAGGCTAAGTTCCTAGTGCTGTTAATAAATGTGGTTATTGCCCTGCTCTTTGGAATGCATGATTCTGATTGGTCAGTGGCACCATATACTGAGTTAAAATCATTTTGACTCTAAACTGCACAACTGACTGTTTGTCTCAGGCAAACAATTGGTTAAACTATGGTAACACTTTATTTTAGTGTCCTTGTTCCATATGTTACATGTACTTACCATATAATAACAGTAAATTATGCTTAATTACATGCAACCAACCTTAAACCAATCCCTATAGTAAGAACATATACACTGTAAAAAAATATTTACATGATTTGTTATCACAACATTTATTCTTTTGTCAAATCAACTTAGATAATTTATGTGGTTCAGATAGCATAATATTTTGAGTTACTGTTGATTAAACCAATCTCTTCATTGTACTCAGTTTTTAACATTTAAATGAACTTAATTTTAAGGCAACCAGCAGGTTACTTACTTTAAGTTAAACTGGCAATATATATATTTTTTTACAGTGTAGTTAAAATAATATTACTCAGTACTTACATTTATAATTACACTGTAACAATGACACTTTAAAATAAAATGCAACCCACTTAAAATAAAGTGTAACCCAAATTTGAATGTGATGAAGTTACATTGTACTTTCTCAAATAAATACAGAGTGATATTAATTAACTATGTACATACTATAGAGTTAAGGTAGGATTTGGTTTACTGTTAGTTACTTGTAATTATGCATAATTTGCTGTTATTACCATAGTAAGTACATGTCGTACCGTGTAACTACGTCACCTTAAAATAAAGTTTTACCAAACAGTAATTTCATGTTTCTTGTATCACTCTGTGCTGTCTTTCTGCTTAATCCATCTTGAATAAAATATTGTTCTTAAATTTTAAATATTATTATATATATTTAAAATAAATGTTTAGTCCCTGTACAATAAGTGTATCGTCAGTGTAAACTGTTAATATCAAAAATGAAACCCCTTCAGAGAGATGCAACATTTACTTTGCGATAATTACTGTACACTGGCTGAACATATATTAGATAATCGTTCTAATTTTAATAGTGCACATACCTTTAACATATATGTGTATCTCTGAGTACAGGTGTGTCTGATTCTTGTAACCGCAGCGGTATGTTCCCGTGTGCTCTGCGGTGGGGTTTCGGAGCGTGAGGACCGTTCGTGAGACGTGTTTCTGGAGTCTGGCGGGTCTCGTCCTCCATATGATCTCCTCCTGTCCCTCACAGATCAGAGTCAAGGGTTCGCTCGCAGACCAGACCATCTCAGACTGATTCAGAGGAGAGGAGTCCAGCTTTATCACTGGAGCGGAGAACTCTGCTCAGACACACAGAAGAGGTCAAGGTCAAGTGTGTTTATATACACTTTAAGAGCAACATGAGTGCAGACCTAAGTGCTGCACAACATGCAAAATGGCACATCACTCTACAAATTCATTAACAAAGGTAAAATTACTCATTTAAATACTAATAATTTAAAAGACAAAAAAAAGAGAGAAAAACATAATACAAAAAATCACCAGACAAATATAAAACATAAAAGGTGCTACGAAGTTACGCATAAGCCATAAAAAAATAGATATTTTAAGAGATGATTTAGATGTAGATAGAGATGATCTAATGAAAAGAGGTAATGTGATATTTAATTGATATTTTGGAGCAGTCAGTAAAAGCAGAGGTAAAGACCGAAACAAACATTCTCAAGAGAATACAGATATTCTTCGTCACAAGACTCAAGACTTTATTGTGAGCATTAAGCACAGAAATTATTCTCCAAAATTTTTCTTTAGGACCCGGCACAAAGTTTAAAAGACATTTTGTAGAATTGTGATTTCATGCATTCATTGGTTTCATGATTGTGTAAAATACTGTTTTTGTGTGATGTTTTTGTGTGATGTTTGTGTGATGTGTCATGAACTGATTTTGAACACAGTGCCGTTAGACTGCAGTCTTTCTGGGCTTATTGTAGACCAATTTTAACATCAACACGTCAAGCTTGTGATTTTCTTTTTCATCCATTCAGTTTTTCATTGCTCGTGTCAGTAACTTCAAGCAGTCCTGAAAGCTGGATATATTTACATACCATGAAATAAATAATAAAGCAAAATCTACCTTGACTGACACAAGTCTCGCCCTCTTTATATATTTACGTAACTTCCGTTCTGTCACTGGCCATATGTGACATGAACTTTGCCATTAATGTTATTTAGGTTTTTAATATCTTTAAAACAAGATATTTTCACCAAATATCCTGTGCTGGACTTGATTTGTTAATAAAGTGATGTGATCAAATGTCAAACCTGTTGTGTGTGTTCTGTATTTTGCTTAATGTATTTATGTTTTTCATGCATTTTTTTCTTTTGGGACTGTGAAAAATAAAATTGCGACAACAATTTACAATATTTAATTGGGCCAACAAATTGTTCCATTGGCTCAGCATATTATTTCTGATTGAGTTAATGTTAAGACACTTTTTGAGTTGGAGAGGTCTGAATTATTATTATTACATTTTTTTACAGTGAGCTGAGAGTCAGATCCGAACATTCTCTGGGAAGAAAATGGGATGAAAAAGATCTGAATGTAAGTAGGAGCATTCCCATTTCAAATCAACTCTATATTGAACAGGTAAGCAATGAGGAGATGCTAACACAGAAAAAAGAGCAGAGAACCCCAAGAAAAGTGAAAAAAATTATGTATAGAAATGTTAAATGCTGTGCATTGGTAAAACAGTGAGATTGATTTATTCAATGATTCCTGATGCCAAACAAAGGTATCATCAATAGCTTGTTTATTGTCATTTCATCATGCCATTTAAGTCTGTAACACATGCAACAGGTTACAGGTAAAGTTAGATAAAGATCAACCATAACACACACACAAAACAAAATCATTCCAGAAAACACGAGGACTTTCAACTGTGACATGTTATGATAGACAGTAGTCCACATTTGAAGTGGATCAAAAACGTTCATCAAAGTTGAGATGACAAGAACGGGTATTGTTCAAAATTCATGTGTAACTTTGATGAAAGGTTTTGATCCACTTCAAATGTTGACTACTGTATACCATCAAAATTATATGCACTTCATTACATTTATTGATTAGGATGGTCGTTTTAGCTAGATTATCGTGCCTTTTTGTTAGTACAAGTATAATATGTCATCAGAATGCTTTAAATGCGGTTTCTCCCGCGTGTTTATTGGCTCTCTCTCTTGAGTGCCTCCTGCATCATGGAGGCGATGCGGGACGTTTGCACGAGAAGAGCCTGATGGTTCTCCACGAGGAGGCTCTGAAGACGGGCCATGCTCTGCAGGTGAGTGATCTCCTGTTCGCCCCGGTCGCTCGCGAGCCGCAGGACCTTCAGCACCTCCACCTGAACGCTGGTCGCCTCCTTGTTCTCCTGCACCAGCTGATTCAGGCCCTTCACCATCTCCCCCAGCCAGCCCCTGCTCTCCTGCTCCTCCTGAATGAGCTGAGCGAGAGAAAGCTTCAGCTCGTCCAGGCCACAGCACGCCGGGGACGCCGGGGGCACCGGGGGCACCGGGGGCACCGGGGACGAGCTCTCATCCACATCACTCACTGTCATATCATACGGGCTGATTAGCTCTTCATTTGCTAAAGGGAGCACACATACAGTAAGCTGCAAAATTTCCCCACAAACAAGTTATATAATTATATGTCATACTCTAAAAATGCCCAACTTTGGGTCAAATATGGACAAACCCAACCGTTGGGTTAAAAATATAATTTAAAAATTTAACCCAACGACAGGGTTTGTCCATATTTGACCCAAATTTGGGTCGAAACAACCCAGCATTTTTTAGAGTGAAGAATTATTACACTAAATTACAGGTTCCTGAGCAAGACTTCACATTACATTACAGGTTTAGGCACTCTAAAAAATGCTGGGTTGTTTCAACCCAAGTTTGGGTCAAATATGAACAAACCCTGCCGTTGGGGTGATTAGCTCTTCAGTTGCTATAAGGGAGCACACATACAGTAAGCTGCAAAATTTCCCCACAAACAAGTTATAGAATTATATGTCACTCTAAAAATGCCCAACTTTGGGTCAAATATGGACAAACCCAACCGTTGGGTTAAAAATGTAATTTAAAAATTTAACCCAACGACAGGGTTTGTCCATATTTGACCCAAATTTGGGTTGAAACAACCCAGCATTTTTTAGAGTGAAGAATTATTACACTAAATTACAGGTTCCTGAGCAAGACTTCACATTACATTACAGGTTCAGTACACTCTAAAAAATGCTGGGTTGTTTCAACCCAAGTTTGGGTCAAATATGAACAAACCCTGCCGTTGGGGTGATTAGCTCTTCAGTTGCTAAAGGGAGCACACATACAGTAAGCTGCAAAATTTCCCCACAAACAAGTTATAGAATTATGTCACACTCTAAAAATGCCCAACTTTGGGTCAAATATGGACAAAACCAGTCGTTGGGTTACATTTTTAAATTACATTTTTTAACCCAAGGTTTGGGTTTGTCTATATTTGACCCAAAGTTGGGTTAAAACAACCCAGCATTTTTTAGAATGGCAGTTTTCCTCAAAACTGACCCACTGCCCTGAAACCCTAATCAAAAACACCTGAGCACGATCATCAAGGACTTCAGAGTTACTGAACTCTATAAAATGCTGGGTTGTTTCAACCCAACTTTGGGTCATATATGGACAAACCCAACCGTTGGGTTAAAAATGTAATTTAAAAATGTAACCCAAATGGCAGGGTTTATCCATATTTGACCCAAATTTGGGTTGAAACAACCCAGCATTTTATAATTCTATAGAATTATTACATTAAATTACAGGTACCTGAGCAAGATAAGCAAGGACTCCACATTACATTACAGGTTCAGTACACTCTAAAAAATGCTGGGTTGTTTCAACCCAAGTGTGGGTCGAATATGAACAAACCCTGCCGTTGGGCTGATTAGCTCTTCATTTGCTAAAGGAAGCACACATATAGTAAGCTGCAAAATTTCCCCACAAACAAGTACTGTAAAAGGTTATGGTTTAACTTAAAAAAGTAAGTAACCTGCTGGTTGCCTTAAAATTTTAAGCTCATTGAAGTTAAAAAATGTAAGTAATGCAATGAAGAAGATTGGTTTAATCAACAGAAACTCGAAATATTATGTTATCTGAACCACATAAGTTATAGTTGATTTAACAAAACAAAAAATGTTTTGACAACAAATCATGAAAATGTTTTTTTGCAGTATGTCCTATATGTAGGTTTCCTCACCACTGCCCTAAAAAACCCTAATCACAAACACCTGAGCAACGACTTCAGAGTCACTACACTGCAAACAAACATTTTCATGATTTGTAGTCAAAAAATGTTTTGTTTTCTCAAATCAACTTGGATAATTTATGTGGTTCAGATAACATAATACGGTAACACTTTACAATAAGGTTCATTAGTTAACATTACTTAATGTAACTAACCATGAGCAATACATTTGTTACTGTATTTGTTAATCTTTGTTAATGTTAGTTAATAATAATACAGCTGGTCATTGTTTGTTCATGTTAGTTCACAGTGTATTGACTAATGTTCATCAAGATTTTAATTAAGTATTAGTAACTGTTGAAATTAACATTAACAAAGATTAAAAATGCTATAGAAGTATTGTTCATTCTTAGTTCATGTTAACTAATGTAGTTATTAATGTTTATGTAGTTTATGTAATATTAATGTAGTTAACTAATGAACCTTATTGTAAAGTGTTACCCACAATATTTTGAATTTGTTGATTAAACCAATCTCCTTCATTGTATTACCTACATTTTTTAATTTCAATAAACATAAAAAATTTACGGCAGCCAGGTTACTTACTTCTTTTAAGTTAAAACAACAACAACTTTTTACAGTGTATAATTATTACATTAAATTACAGATACGGTAGGTGAGTTTGATCTGGCTTTGAGCTCAACTCTGCCGGGCCGGATTTGAGGAACCCTTCATATACAGTCAAGACACCAGATATAATTTTCTATATTTTTTCACTAGTGTGTGCAGGACACTATAGTTCATTTCTGTAAGTGAGGAGAGCAAAATAAAGTAAACTGTGACATATTATACCCAAATATTCTTCATACAGTGACTACCAGTAAAATTTATAAAAATTAGGGACCAAATATGATTCCGACACTTTGAGCTGATCATGTTTTGCTGAAGTGTGTTTTCTTTAATGCTCTTTTTACACACAGACTGAACAAAATGAAGCATTGCTTGGTGATTGGTTGAGCTAAACTGGTATTATCTAATTGTGTAGTTAAATTTAACAGCTGACAGATATTCAACATAATTCATGTGTGAGACAGTCTAACAGAAGGACGGACAAAACCAGTCAAATATCCACTGAGTTCTGCTCATATTTCATTACAATTTTCTAAACTATAGCGAATAAACTGTGATAATGTGAGAGATGTTGAAGGAGTCTGAATACATTTAGTTTTGACTGTATAAATGAAGTTTATGAAATGATATGTTATGTTTGGTGGTTTAACATGGTATACTTCATCTCAGCTAAACTCTACTCAGTTTAATGAGCTCGTATTAATTGAAAAACTACATGGATTGCTTTAAACTTTCACACTGCAGGAGCATTTAAATAATCCAGTGAAGGCAAAAAGATGCTTAAAAATGCAAAACATTTTCCAGGAAAATATGTAAACCTCCTAAAAAATGGATTTTTTTTTGTTGTAAATGTTTTTTGTTTTTTCTGCATAAACCAGTTTTATTCTCAAAACAAGACAAAATAATGGCAACGGGGTGAGAAAAATCAATGCAAAGTTCATAATTTTTCATCAAAATGACATTTCTTCTCTTCCCTGATGATGTGTTTACAACCTGTCACTAACTATGTTTCCATCCACCTGTTTTTATGCACATTTTGGGATATCACATTTAAAAAACGCTGGTTGGAAACGGCAAGATGTGCATCAATTCTAAAAATATGCATACATTTTATTTTCATCCAATAAGAATACATGCGCATAAACTACGATGGAAACACATTTACTAAATAAATCCCTTGATGCACAACATAAAACATGTGACTTTGCCTCAGCGTCAGCTGTGATTGGATAACTGGAGTAACCAGCGGACCAATGGCGTCGCAGCATCTCTAATGTTGGTTTGGTGTTTCTGAAACGCCGGAGTCGAAGTGTGTGATCAGAATGATTTGGTTTAATTCCCTCCAGAAGCGTCTCACACGAGTGTGTTCCCGAACACCAGCATCCGAACGCCAGAGAACACGACAGCGTTTACTGAGTTTCGTCTGACGCTCTGAGACACTCATTTATGATGGAGGGACAAAGAGCCACGATGGCGTATTTTGGCCAATTGCGGATATTTCGCCTCAATTTCTGATTTCACGATTTTGTTCTCTTGAACACACGAGGTGGAAACCCAGACAGAAACATAGTGTCGGCTCAGATCCGGACCGTGTTGAATCCACATGTGCCAGATGTGGGCCGGATCTGGGCCGACACTATGTTGCTGTCTGGGAACGCTGCTTTGTTTGATGCGATATTCCAATTCTGTGCATAATTTAATTCATAACTTTGAAAGGAAACACATGAGAAAACGATCAATTCCCAATGGACAAAATCAGGTCCCGTCCTACATTTGTTCTCGTTCCAAAAGCCGTTTCAATTGGATAAACGTCACAATAAGGGAAAAAAGCAACTTCCGTTTCATTCCGACTTTAATTCACCATACTGGAAAACAAAGTCTTATTATCTTTCACAGTTTTGCTTCTCAAGAATATTTGTCTTGTTTTGAAGTGTTTAGATATTTTTACTGGAAAACAAGATAATAATAAAAAAAAGATTAAAAGCGTTTTGCTCCACAATAAGAAGACCTTCCTATAGAACAACATGAGGGCGATTAAATGATGACAGGATTTTCATATTTTGGAGACTTATATCTCTTTCAAAAAATGTAAAGCAACTAAGATGTACAGTAAGTGTTCCTTTACACATGCAAACACATTTCAACATCAAGTCTTGATTGTCATTTTGCATCAACGACATTACCCAGTGGTGTTGAACTGAGGTGGACATCACGAAAAGTGAAACGTCAGAATGTGGTTTGTGCAAAATTTAAGGCGTGAAATGCGAAGTAGAGGAAATTGCGAGACACGACTTTGGATCGCAGTTTTTGCAACAACACAGGGTCTTGTCACATTTTTGAAGAAGGGGCCCGAGCATTATTTTTAACTTCGGAAAGGGGAAACGAGAGCAAGGCCTGAGATGTCAGTACGCGAGCGGGGAAATGTCTGAAGCGCAGTAGAAGAGCCCCTCTGATTGGGTCCCTCAGGAAACACATTGCACCGGTGGCCCGTTGCACAGCCACATCCCAGGGGTCTGTTTCCCATTCCCACTTTCACTTCTGCTTTGAGTCGGACAGGACACACCAAAGCTAGACAGGACTGTTACAAAGCTGGCCATCAAAGCCACAAACATCACACACCTGTCTTAAAAACACTCTGTTTCCCATGCGCAGTGTTCACACACACCGCTGACATGATGCAATGCAACATTTAACTAATGCACTGTGGGATTGTTGTTATTGAATGCATATTTTAAGAATTGTTTTGGACAACAGACAGTGTAAAAATGATGGGTAACACTTTTCCTTCATTAATGAATAACTACACAGGAACAAATGAGTAACGCACTATTAACACTACTATTAACTAACGAGAAACTCTGATTAATGAATTAGTAAGTAATAGCGCTCAGTCGAATGTGGTAGTTCACTATTAGCTAATCAATAACTATTATTTTTCATACCTCGCTGAAGACTATAAGAACTACTGTACAAATTCATAATGAATAATGCATAATGTATGATATAAGGTAATGGTAACCCATTAGTAATGAATCAAGTGTTACTACATCCTTCTAAAGGAACTAATAATTTGGATCAGTTTCTAAAGTGAAAAGCTTGATAACTCCCTAATATTGACTGAAGTCATTGTAAGCTTTTGAGAATTTTGTAAGGTTTTGGATAGAAATGATTCAAGTGTTACTACATCTTTCGAAAGGAACTACTAATTATTTGGATCAGTATCTAAAGTGAAGATTATGGAAACACACTAGTAATGAGTAAAGTGTTACCAAATCCATCTGAAGGAATTACTATTCAAAATCTTACAAAACGCTCAAAATCTTTCAATGACTTCAGAAGATATTAGGGAGTTATCAAGCTTTTCACTTTAGAATACTAATAAAAATAATTTAGTAGGATTTAGTAACACTTGAGTCATTACTTGTGGTTACCGTTAGCTTTTATTATAAATTATGCATTATTCATGTTAATTATGAACCTGTATATAGTAGTTCTCTGGGAGACATGAAAAACAGTAGTTATTGATTAGCTAATAGTGAGCTACCACATTCAACTGAGCGATATTACTTACTAATTCGTTAATCAGAGTTTCTTGTTAGTTAATCGTAGTTACTAGAATGTAAATAGTGTGTTACTCATTTGTACCTGTGTAGTTATTCATTAATGAAGGAACAGTATTATAAAGTGTTGCCGTATACGGTAATAAAGTACTTAGTTTATAGTTGAAATATTGTAGTCTCTACATTGTTAATATATTAATAGGCTATATACAACTAGTTAGTTCTTCATGCATTGTCACTGTAATTAACGAAATTATTATTGTTTAATTAGCTCATATGTAAAGAGTTAGATAATGTTTTTATGCTTTGTTAACAACTTATTAAATGTAAATAGTTCTCACTTTAGATTAGATCGCGGGAAATGGAAAAATGTCAGTTTAAAAATCATCATGTCTGTGGAGAGTCTCGTAAACAAGTGACCACATATGCCAAAATGTGTGTGTGTGTGTGTGTGGTGTGTGTGGTGTGTGTTTGTGTGTGTGTGTGCGTGTGCGTTTGTGTGTGTGTGTGTGTGTGTGTGTGCGTGCGTGCGTGTGTGTGGGGGGGGGGGGGGGGGGGGCTTAATGTATTTGTAAACATTTTAAGGAACACTGAATATGAATGCAATTAATGTTTGATAAAGGTAGTTTTAAAGCACTTAATTAATGACATTTTTCCTTTTTCCTAAAATCCAAAGTGAGAATATTTACAGTTGATAAGTTGTTAACAAAGCATAAAAAACATGATCTAACTCTTTAAATATGAGCTAATTAAACAATACAAATTGTGTTAATTACAGTGACAATGCATGAAGAACTCACTATTTGTAGCTATATAGCCTATTAATATATTAACAATGTAGAGTAATATATTAATATATTAATATGAGTTAACTATAAACTAATAGTACATTTATGATTTGTAAGTACTTTATTACTGTATACTTATTATAAAGTGTTACCAAATTATGTCTTAATTTGCTCTCAGAAGGAGGGTTACAAATCATAATTCTATTAAAAAGGTGAATTTTTTTTAATCATTATTTGTTTATGGATCTTTGTATTAATTTAAAACATTTTTTAATTCAATTAATTACATTTTAAAGAAAAAAATTTTTTAAACAAAGTGAGAAATAAAACAAACAAAATTAGTTTAAATTATAGCTTTTTATTAATGTTTATGTTATGAATTGTATATGTTAAAATTTTATTTAAAAAAATTAACACAGGATGCTTGGACTTGTTGGAAGAATCATTTTACCAGTATACAGAAATAGATTTGGTCCAAAGTAAACAAACAAACAAACAGATAAAGCGTTTTAAAATCAAAGTTAAACATCCTTTATTTCTTTTTGCCTTTCACAACTGGACATTAACAATCTATTCCCTGCGGGCTAATGCCTTTTGTAAATGAAGCCTTCGTCAGCATGTGTCAGGCTGATGCCATCGCTAAGATTTGATTTCTTGCAGAAGACATAAAGCGAAATTGGGGAGAGGACTGGAGGTCTAATTTTACACATCTATCAATAAAGTTAGTATAGAGATAAGAATTGACGTACCTTTAGCCATACAAGGCAGTACAGCAATGAAGAGGGTGATAGAGAGCATCCTCCGGTTCATCTTTGTCGCTTTAGGTTGGTAAAAACTGTGGTCTGCTGGTCTGAAACACTGCAGGAAAACTGGCTTAGGTGTGATGACACAATTTACTAAAGCCTCGTGCATTTTAACTTCCTCTCCAGACTGTTGAACTTTGAGTCCACTGAAAAAGCAACTTAGCCTTTTTTTACAAATCAGTTTTTTTTCTCTGTGCATCAGATCTAAGATGGATTAGACATAATTCAATAAGACATTGCATTTGTTTAAATTAGAACTGACATTTTAAGAGTGTTTACTATTATGTCATTAAATAAATAAGTAATATCATTATGGCAGTATGGCAGAAGAAATAAGAATAAAAGAATAAGAGCAATAGTTTAAGTTAGTATAAATGAATTAACAACTTTTAAGTTGTTACTATAAGGTCAAAAATGTTGGTCACTAATACACTGATGAGCACAAAACATTATGACCAGTTACAGGGGAAACAAATATCACTGATCAACACATATTTGTCACGTACTGCTCTGATATACAGTTAGAAGATCTTTAGAAGAGCTTTTATTTGGGATAATCCACGGTTGTAATCCATAAACAGACACAGGGTTAAAAACACGGGCTAACAATCCAAACATAAAACAAGGTCCAAGAAGCACAGGCAAACAAGGGAATCCAAAGAACAGGCAAAAGATCAAAACCATGAAACCGGGAACCAGAGGTCTGTACCATGACGGTAGTTGAACAAACTCAGGGTTGCAGGAATAGTTTCGAGTTGACAAAACCAAACCAATCCAATCAGGCTTTGTTGGTACCATGATGCTGATCATCAACTTTCTCTGTCAACTCAGGCTTTGATCCTGAATTTAGGAGTTTATGTGTGACATCAGTAGCGAACAGCCAATCACATGCTGAGAAACAGTGAAACTGAGATTCATTTCTCGCGAGAGAAGCAGCGCGATTCACTTATTAAATAAAAGTATTAAAATATTAAGAATTGAAACAAATTTACACAGCAAGAAGAAAATAGCTGTCTATGAAAGAGGACAACTAAAAGAAAAAGTCTCGCTACTGTATATCAGTGCAAGTAAAAGTTGTAGGGCCCTATCTTGCACCCTCGCATGTCTCATTCCTATTTTGCACCCGACGCACAGCGGACTTTTCCCTCCACAGACGCACGTCGGTAAATTAGGGAATGAACTTGCGCTCCCGGGGGCGGTTCAGCGAAAAGAGGAGGCGTGTTCCGGCGCAAACGTTCCCTGGTGCTATTTTGCAGTTTCAGAAAACAATTCCGCCACAGACCAGGAGAAACCGCGTCTAAAGTCAGTGCGTTATTCAGATGCTATTTTAAGGGCGCATGCTTGGCCATAATGTAGTGTGTGCACAACGCGCATACACTTTGCTTCTCTCATCTACACAAACAGTAGTTCCCATTTTTGCAAACCATACATAATTACAAGGGACAATATTACCACACAAGGGAAATCTGCTAAACCACACTGCTAAACACCAAACCACTTTTATGGTGCCTAAAACCCGGGGTTGGCGCAAACTAAACTGAAACATAGCTGGCTAGCCACCTAAACTGGCTTCATGGTATAGCCCCAGGACAGAACGGCTCAGAATTGCAGTTGTAACACAAACAAGACTTTGCAACGAATGAGTGGAAACACAGGGCTTATAAATGTAGAGCTAAACAAAATAATCACACACAGCTGAACATAATCACACATAATGAGTCAGGCAATGGCTACTGGGAAAGGGAGTTGATGATGAGGTAGCAAAGGAGACGGAAGTGCCCTCTGGTGGTGATCATGGGCACTCCAGCTGGCGGATGTGACATAGCCCCCCCTCTTATACTATGTGGCCCATTGCCTGACACAGTGGGCGTACATTTCATCTAACAGTTGGGGGGGACAATAAACATAACATTTCTAATTTCAAAAAGAGCAATTTTTGAAGGGGACATAAATAATACAGCCAAAAATTTACTTGTAAGGATATGTGTACAGTGGCAAACAACACAAAGTGATAGTTGTTTCAGTGTGAGTTAATTGGTTCACCACAGGGTCATATTAAAATTATTAAATTATTTTGCATCCACCACATAGTATTTAAGGTTTTGTCTGGGACAGAGGACGTCTCTTACTTGGATATTCAACTGCAGCAGCCCACTGATCTGACACTTAATATTTGCCTAAAATTAGACTTACTATTCAAGAAGCTACCAAACAGACTAGATAACGTTATAATCGCTAACATGTGTGGGGTAAGGGTTGCCAGGTTTTCACAACAAAACCCAATTGCTACTCAAACTAGCCCAATCGTGTTTCGGGGTAAAATCTGAGGTTTTTTTGGTGTGGTTCCCCTAGTAAAAATCGCATTCCGGGGGGGGGGGGGATAATAAATATTGCATTATTGGTGTCACTTAAACCCACAGACTTGAAAAACAACCCGTGGCAACAACGTAAAAGTAGCCCAATTCCGCAGCAAAACACTTTGCAACTTTTGGAAAAGCAGGTAATGGACCAAAGCACTGTGAGGCAGGGGAGAGGAGACTCAGATTGTTTCTAAACATAAAACGCTTTTGTTTTTGCCCCGTTTGCATTGGTTTAATACTTACAGAATTATATTATTTACAATACACAGCGTGGTTTTAAATATTTTTAGGGGGGGACAACCCTCAGATGGGGTGGGTCCTGAGCAGAGCAGAGAGAGGTTAGTGTTGACCTCTAGGGCCGAAACGAAACAGGCGGAGAGTTCAGTAATGGCCTCCGTGACTATAACAGGGCAGGTAGGACATTCAGGAGTGATGTCTGCGGCAAAGCAAGCAGAGTCTTCAATCACAAAGTAAAGGGAAGACCTCCGTATCTGGGCTAATAGAGAGTAAAGTGAAGACCTCCGAAGACGTATCAGGGCCAATAGAGAGTAAAGTGAAGACCTCCGTAGACGTATAAGGGCCAATACAGAGTAAAGGGTAGACCACCGTAGACGTATAAGGGCTAATAGAGAGTAAAGGTAAGACCATCGTAGACGTATCAGGGCCAATAGAGAGTAAAGGGAAGACCTCCTTAGACGTATATGGGCCAATAGAGAGTAAAGGGAAGACCTCTGTAGACGTATATGGGTCAATAGAGAGTAAAGGGACGACTTCCGTAGACGTATCAGAGCCAATAGAGAGTAAAGGGAAGACCTCTGTAGACGTATCAGAGCCAATAGAGAGTAAAGGGAAGACCTCTGTAGACGTATATGGGCCAATAGAGAGTAAAGGGAAGACCTCCGTAGACGTATCAGGGCCAATAGAGAGTAAAGGGACGACCTCCGTAGACGTATCAGGGCCAACAGAGAGTAAAGGGAAGACATCTGTAGACGTATCAGGGCCAATAGAGAGTAAAGGGACGACCTCCGTAGACGTATCAGGGCCAACAGAGAGTAAAGGGAAGACATCCGTAGACGTATCAGGGCCAATAGAGAGTAACGGGAAGACCTCTGTAGACGTATCATAGGAAGACTGTGAGTGCTTAGGGTGCCATTTGGGACAAAACCATAGTAGACAGAATGTTCATGAGTGGGTGCCGCCACCTTGGGCAAAACTGGATCAGGTGCCGCTGCCTCGGGAGAAGAGTACGCAGCCCAGACACATATAATGGCCATTGCTGTAACTGGGAGTGCAATCGATGGTGGGAGAA
This sequence comes from Abramis brama, assembly GCF_963993115.1. NCBI lineage: Eukaryota > Metazoa > Chordata > Actinopteri > Cypriniformes > Leuciscidae > Abramis > Abramis brama. The sequence continues at coordinate 2,958,257 of NC_139977.1, forward strand.
TCTCTGGGACCACAGACTTGATCCCACCGGACTCGGATGCACTGGACTTGAGGTCGATGTTAGGACCACTGAGATGCCAGCCCACTCGCACCAACATCAGCGGTGAGGCATCCAAACTGGAAGCCAGTCTCAAACGCCTAGGGACCCGTCTTATGCCGAGTTCACACTGAACGATTTTAGGTACGATTTTCACTCGGCGACAGGTTTTGTGAGATCGCCGACAAATGCCCAAAATCATAGGCAAATCGATGCTCGTTCACGTGAGTGACAATCACACAGTGTGAATTATCAAAGACGCGATCTGAGAGAATCAACGATGAGTCGCCGACGCCCGAGAGATATTTGGCATGCTAAATATCTGGACCTGTCGGCGATTCAAAATCCTGCTGTGTGAATGTGTTCTGACTGAAAACTACATCGGCGAAGACCTACAGCCAATGAGAGAGCAAGACACAGGACAGCGGGATGTTCGGGGAGGAGTTATAGACCACAATATCAGTATTTTAATAGATATGATTACAATTATATCAAACAGAAACAAAGCAAAAACATTTGCTTGACCAGCAGCACATTGCAAAATTATTTATTTACCCCCAACTCTCTTTGAAGAACACACAGTCCTTGCTCCCCTCGTCTCCCCAACCAAGTGTTTTTTTTTTTTTCTCCTTTTCGCTGCAAATCAGCGCACAGACAATTTTGCAAATCTTCTTGCTGGCTACCATTTTTAATAACAATTTCAGTCTCGCGCGAGAACTCCGGTTTCACGCATGCGTGATCTTGCGTTATTTCCTTATCACTTCTCGCGCATGTTTGGTTGTGAAATGTAGTTTGCGAACCAGCCTGAAGCTGTATGCGATTCTTTCTTTTGTAAAGCATGCAGTGTGAAACCTCCTGTTGCCAATCCATCGTGCAGTGTGAACACAGCAGTGACTGAATGTTACCCCAGGACAGTGACCCGACTACTTTGAAAATCGTGCAGTGTGAACTCGGCATTAGTAGCTTCAGGTGCAGCGTCCATGACGGCTTTAGACTCTGCTGTGCCGGCCAAGAGTAGTTGTCGGAGCCATTTTAATGCAGTTATATATTTATCCATTGGGTGTCACTCTAACAATCTACCACCAACACCAGTGGCCTAGTGGGGCAAGATAGTAGTAGAAAGGCAAAAACTGCCTATTTTGGGCAATTGATTGCAGAATCAGGAGAAAATAGCTCATCTCTTTGGAAGTGCATTAACAAATTTTCTAAACGAGAAGGTATGCAAAGAAAACCATTGTTGGAGCTGAACATAAATTGAACACTTATTAGTACTTGTTTTCTAAAGACCTTGGTAAATTTGATTAATTTATCTATTAGAGAAAGTAAATTCTTCTCAAATTGTAAAACTTCTATTATAACCCCAATTTAATTTTTTAAGAATTATAGGCCAATTTCTATACTCCCTGTAATTATTTAAATTCTGAAAACTTAAAAAGTCATATTCTTACAATTTATGTTTATGTTAAAGCAGCAGTCCGTAGCTTTTTTTGTGTTCAAAATTGACAAAGTTTATATAATAAACGAGTACATCGTGAATCCATTTTCCAAACCTTGGTTTTGTCTTATCCTGAACCACTACGGTACGCCTATAATAAGTGTTTATATTGGGACTATTTTAGACCGGTCGGGTTGCACCGCTGCAGAGTATCCAGTGCCTGCATGAGTCATCAGTGTTCTTCCGCAAGACGCAGTTCTGTTTATTAACCACTAGAGCGCCAAAAGTTACGGACTGCAGCTTTAAGTGAAGTGCGACACTTTATGTGTCAAGCACTTTTTGTGAAATACATTTTATTATCATTTATTATATTTTTTTATAGGAATTAGGTGAAATCCCAAAAAAAAAAAAAAAGTAATAATAATTGGGTCGTGGCTTAATGACCATGGCAAATGTGGGTCCCATGACCAAATCAGTTGAGAACCACTGAAATAGTACACACAAACAGTGTTATTTTAACAAGAATACTCAGTATATGACTACCTTGAATTGAAACCGATAAAGGTGTCTGTTTTGATCATTGATGAACATGATGTAAAACTGGGAAACTTTTGGGCACAGGATACCTAAAACCGGGACTGTCCCCGGCTAGTCACCCTAGTGAACAGGGGAAAAAGCCTCAGATGTTACTGAGACGGACTTGCTCATTTAAGATCATCTGAACTTGTTATATATGAATACTGAGGTCAGGTTTATATTCTTACTTTTCTTTTCTCATAACATTACTTCACATGACCACCAGATGTCATGCTGAATTCAGACAACACTATGTCCATCCATGAAAGTCAGCATTAAATAAAAATGGACCCGTTAAGCCTATTATATATTCTGTTGCATAAACATAATCAGTCTTTTTCTTTGTCAAACTTGACCAGTGTAAGTTTTTATGCAACTGACTCCAGTTGCAAAATTACAGTCTACAGTGTTCATGAAACTTACAGTAGAAATGAAGCAAATTTCCTTTTGACCCACTTCACCAAGCCCTCGTGTCGACTTTTGTCAGTCCTTGGCTCTGGAGAATTAATAACAGTTAAATTGAATCATGTGTGCTTTTTTATTTTATTTTTTATTGAAACAAATGACTCAAAAACATTGATTCCAGCATACCAGCATACAACAACAATGCTCTACAAGACAAATATCACATCTTTAAACAAATTAACAAGTCATAAAAAAAATGAAAAAATAAAATAAAAAAAAAGCTAAATATTTCCTCCTTTTTCCTATTGAGACATTCAAGATTCATATAATTTAGTAAACATAGTGGGGACATTACAATATAAAGAATTTCTCCATAAAGTTTAACAAAATTTCATTCTTTTTATTTTTAATTAACTTTAACGACTTCTTTAGCGATTCCATCTCGATTAAGAATAAATTACATTTAGGTATGCATTTTGCAAATTTTTGTTTATGGATGTAATATTTACCATGCAAGATGTAGAAGTTCACCACATATTCAAACATTTTGCTTCTGTGTGTGAAAGAACATATTCACACATGTTCAGAAAGAACACACATGTTCACACATGTTCAAAAAGATGAAAGAACACATCTTTTAGAGATAATTTATAATTCACCTTTCTTGGGGCAAAAAGAAAAGAACTAACATCAGACCAAAATTTTAAAGATAAATCACAGTTGTAAAACAAATGAGCCAAGTCTTCCTTGTGTACAGTACAACAATTACATTTGTTGTCAATGTCCATGAATTTTGATAACAAAGCTTTACATGGGTAGATTTTTAAATGTACCTCTTTAACTTAACAAAATTTATTTGGATTTAACCATGCCTCTTTCCAATGAATATCAGCGATTTGTAAATCATGTGTGTCTTGATAACCAATCACATTATAGCCTTGACATCACTGAATTGCTGTGAGAGTTGTGATGGTCAGTTATTGTTTGCTGATATCATTAGAAATTAAAGTAAACAGCATTTTCTTTGTTGTAAACTATCAAAAATAGATCAATCCATAACTATTTTTTAATGGGCCTTAATCATGGTAGCACCGTATTTAATTTCTGACAGGAATGAAGACGAGGCTGTGAGGGATATAAGTCGGTACAGTGCATTCAGAAAAATTCATGATCTCATATCTCTCACAGCCTCGTTTTCATCCGAGTTAACTTCAATATGGTGTCTAAGCTGACTAATGGCAAACAGGTTGAAGATTATGAGGCACATCTAAGGAGACGATCAAGCAGAAATCAACAAGAAAACTACAAAAGGCCTACAAAACTGGAACAGGAAACGGGAACACAACCTTCAAAATAAAAGTCTAGACAAGACACAGAGAGCATATAAGAGTTACGCTTTGACATATACAACAATGTTATGTTTGACTGCATGGCTCACAAGGAAAATGTGCATCTTCAGTGACTACAAACTGAATTACCCTGACCGGAGCTAAACACAAAATATCACACTGAAACGTGTTCTCTAACAGAGAGCTTACATTGAAAAATGTTCCATTATTCAGTAACAGGCTTTATTTAGAATTACAATTATTAATAAAAACTTATTTAGAAGCATTATAAGGGGAAAAAATGTAATGTAAACCTATTGAAGGCAGCCACTGTTTTATGGTTTCTATGTCAGATCCAGATGCATTATTATTATCATCATCATTGTTTTTATACATCTCAGTATTTTATTGGATATTGTTCATCCTTTTTTTTTTTCATAACATGAAAAGTCATAGAATCCAATACTAATACTAGAATCTTTTTAATAGGTGAATTAATATGGCACAGTTGCAGATATAAATGATTAGGCCATTGTAATTACTGAACAACAAAAAGGTGATTATTGCCATTCAAATTTGTTAAGTGATTTTCATAGTACATAATGCAATTGATTTATAGTTGTCTCTGAATTTAGAACATTGAAAGATTACACACTTCAGGGTTATTATTTATGTGTAGATTTAAAATGCTTATCAAAATGTTGGGATTGGTTTATCACAATGCGGGACAGTAGAAGATATAGTATTTGTCTTCGAGAGGACATTTGTTTCCACTGTAGATGCGTCCATAACACAGACAACACATAACGTCAAATTATAGACATCATAATACAATCAAACACAATCACAGACATCACACACACAAAAGGGAGAGCATAAGATGACGTATATGACAAGTATTAACATGCTGTTTCTGTGAGAGCCTCATTCTGCTGGACAATCACCATCTCGTCTGCATTCATTTGTCCAGAGGAAAGTTTTTCCAGATGTACGAATGCTTCCAGATGGATGTGGTTCTCCAGGGTTTACGGCTTGTTAGTCGTGCACAAGCACAGGGTCGTAAGGTCACGCACCGTTGAACAGACAGCATGATGATAAAGATCTCGTTGCTTTGTTTCCTTCAGTCTGCCACAGTCGGCCAAACACAGAGATCGCAGGCCATGCAGCAACTCGTACGATCATAACTGCACATCACGTCATAAGTAAATAAAATGTTCATGATGAAATCATTTTCTCAAAATGTAATTAAAATCTTGAGCTCCACATTATGAGAAATGTATTAGCTACATTAAAAACTCACCATATTATCATAATACCTTATTATTATTGTTTATTAAACATAATTTACAGTGTTTTTAAAAAATCTAAATCCAGTCTTAAACTACCCATGAATGCATCAGAATTAAATATTCATGCAATTATCACTATTATTATTTTAGTGGATATTATTATTACCACTAGTAGCATTATTATTTATGTTTATTTTACTATTATTACTGTACGGCACTTAAATATACATGAGCCAAATACACTTGTAGGCTTTAGTTAAAAGTTTTTTTTCAATTTGACTACATAAAAAGTATACATACAGTGACAAAATGACAAACAGTGTAGAAAGTATAGTCTATGTTGTAAAAAAAAAAAAAAAAAACGAAGGAAAATATCACAAACAAACAAAAACCTGAACAAAAAACATAGTGAAGAACTTGTCATAGCGTCACGTGGTTTACCTAATTTAGCCAAAAATGTCTTTAGTTTATTAGTTATCTAGAAAATGAAAATTGGCTCTATAGAGATCTATAGAGATCTAACTAAAATTATAAATAAATTATGCATTTTTGTAGAATAAAAGCAAGTTTTTAAACAACCATTTTTGCTATATCTCCCTTTTTTTAAATGTATGCTTAAAAATTAGAAAGCAGAATTTTTTATATTTTTTTATTTAGTGCATAAAACTTAAAACTTGTATAACCTTGTATAAGCTGGTATAACCTTATGAACTGTGATTACATGATAAGTTTCTACAGTGTGTTCATAAAGTAATACATTTATCTTATAACCTATTAAATTACATGAAAAATTATTACATTTAAAAACCGTTATTACATATGATCTCAACATTTTATTTCCTTTTCAGAAAATGATTACATTGTGAACATTTTATTACATTAATAATATAATACTTATTACATTATGCTTTGTTATTACATGATGAGTACAGGCCAGGTTTCTAAATACATTATTAATTAAAGTAAAGATTGGATCCTGACTTAAAAGTGTCATCATGTAATGTGTCGACTGACATGCATCGCAGGGGAACTGTATTTCTGTCATTCTTTTCAGAACGTGCAATCATAATTTCCACCATCTCAAGTAATGAATTTTGTTTTTGTGGAAGAAATGTCAGACTCATAATTGCATTAGATGCATAATTTTTTTTAAAATAAAGTCTTTTACAGTAAATCTATTCTGACGCGTAACTCAGATCTCTCAGACCGCAGTCAGTTTTATGCAATATAAGAGTGGCTTTAGAGCTGATTCCCTGTGCAATATGCATTGAATGGTCAGTGAACAAACTATGTTAGTAAAAGCTCAACTTAAAACCAGACCTGATGTTTGTTTTCCCCTTAACTATTGAGTTAGCACAGTGTATTCTTGCTGTGAACTCTGGAGGCGTCCTGCATGTGTTGAAGTCATCAGGAGTCAGTGTGCAGACATGTGACTCTTCAGACGGCAGATAGAGTCAAATACACACCCCTAATGCACTTATTCTGATATAAACATACTCTTTTAAGCCCACTATCCATGTGCTGTACACATCTTGACCTGCATAACAGATCTATCCAGTCTTAGCTACAAACAAGAAACTTTTCAACTGTTTCAAAACAGAGCAGAACATCTGATCCTCTCTGCACAAACTGAAGTTGTAAAACTTCAATATTCTCTGATGTAATAAGCACAAATGGTTATTATTAATGGCATAATGGCGTATCTGAATTGATGTAAAAGTTGAACTCAGGACATTTGTGAGCTTCGAGGAGAAGTGTCTGGAGGAACAGCGTATGGATCGCCTGGAAATCATTATAAAGGGAAAATACTGGTTACTTCTTTACAGCAGCAGTCTCTTATTCCCTGGGGATTTCCAGGAGAAGGCCAGTGTTTAAAGCAGCAAACTGCACACATAAACATTTTGTAAGAAGAAGTAAGAAACCTTTTCAGTTTAGACTATATTTGGACCTGAATAGTATTAGTTTCACATTGCCAGACTCATCAGAATTAAGCTGGGTCCGGTTTGAAGTAGAAAAATCCAAGTAAAAACCAATCAGTTTGTTTTATGCAATATAAGAGTGGCTTTAGAGCTGATTCCCTGTGCAATATGCATTGAAGGGTCAGTGAGCCAACTATGTTAGTAAAGCTTAACTTAAAATGAGACGTGATGTTTGTTTTCCCCTTAACTCTTCAGTTAGCATTGGGGATTGCTCTAACAAGATGCCTTAAGCTAATCCTAGCCAAACAAACCGAAGAACGGGCCAGTGAACACAATACAAATGCCAGAAAACAAACACAACTCTTGACACGGGCCACACAATGGCCTTGGTGAGGACGATGGATCGCTTTATAATGTGTGTACAACAGTACACAAATCTTAGATTCTTTTCTTGTATATTTTATGACTCTTATCTGTTGACACAGTGATGCAATAGCACCACAAATCAGATCCCGAGAGGGCGATCAGGGTGAGTTTATGAATCCTGCTTATTACACACTTACCTAGCAAGTCATCAACGTGAAACAGTTAGTTGTTAGCATTAGTGTGATGCGAGAGATATGTCAGAAATTATATATGTACAGTTAGCCATCGTGATCACGACTGATACAGTGCCACAATATAACAAGTATTCCAGAGGACCGAGACATGAGAAAACACACATGTTTGATTCAATTAATTTCCATAGTTAAATTCAAACATTTATAACTTCTGTTCAGTTTGGCAAGTTTTTGCTTTGTTTATTCCCTGAATGCTTTTCTGTGTCTTTCATCATATTGCCTCGCATAAGCATGAACTACAGTAAGCACAACATTGTTTATTTATTTGGTGGTGTGTGTGAAAAGGCTATATAAAAAAGTGTTTTGTGTTCATTTTGTTGCTAGTCTTCACACACAGATGGAAAACAGGCTGATGTTAGAAATTCACTCAGCGATTAACAAGCTTGGGCCTTGTGTTGACTGGACTTTGCCCTTAGAACAGTTATAAGCCCTTAATGGCTGAATAACTCCATTTAAATGTCCAGGTTTGGGAGTGGAATAATAATGATCATGACATGATTTTTGTAGTAATAACTACAGATTTTCCCAAGCCTACACTAAAAAAAAAAACAAAAAAACGCTGGGTTGTTTCTTCTACCCAAATGCTAGGTTGAGCCTGTTGGGTTATTTTGTTGGGTTATTTTTTCCATAGTTGGGAACCCAGCTGTTGGGTTAGTGGCTGAGTAAATCTCACCGCCCTCCCTCAGACGCAATAACCCAGCAGCGGCTTTACTACATCAACACATCTGTTGGGTTACACGGAGCACTGGCTTTTTGCATCCTCGTCAGGAGAGAGCAGATCTCAATGCCGCCGAATAGGTGCATTACTTCAGTAAAATAAAGGGTTGTATACAAATTTGGTTTCAAACGTAAGTTATGAAATATTTAACTTTTAAAAAAGCAATTTCATTTAACTATACAAGCTGTATAATTGTTGAGTTGTCATTCTTTTCTGCACTTTTTTATTCATACACATGTACACGTTGTTTTAACTCTATTTTTGTGCATTCCTGGGTGTTGTTCCTTATTATGACCGCCGCTAGCGTAGCTAGCGAAAGCGGTCATATAGGGATTGTCAAAGTTTTTTTTTTTTTTTTTTTTTGTCAATCTACTGAATTTTCCGTCAACGATACCAGGGACACCGAAACACCGGGGAACATGAAATTTGGTGGGCATGTAGCCCCACTAGACTTTTACGGAAAAATTTCGTTTGGTCCCCGGGGGCCACTCCCCCCCCCGCGCTGGGCCCCCCCAAACCCAAAAAATGCAGTTTCGTAGAATTTCATCCATGGGGGGGTATAAAATAAATTAATTTATGTGCACATTTAGTGACTGTACACTCATCGGCCTGTAGATGGTGGTGTTGAGAAGGGTTGCTGGTTTAGGATGATACTGTAACACACACACATGCAGGAATACAAACAAACGCAAGCATGCACACACACTGACATCCACACGCACAGACACACACCCATACACACACATACAAATCCACATGCACAGACACACACACACAAACACACACGCGCACACACATGTACGCACGCATACATACACGCACAGACACACACACACACACAGACACACACACACACACACACAGACATGCACATACTACTACTTTTTTTAGGTATATAGATAAACACGCAATACAGCCAAATTACTCCACGTCATTTATTTTTGTGGAAAGCCAGTGCAGGCCTGAGCGGCGGTCATATTTTGTACCGCCATGCGGTACATCTAGTTAATAAATGTTCAGCTTTTGTTTATTACTGTTGCCCTGTGTTGTTACTATAGTAATTATGTGTGTGATTTTAATTTTCAACGTATTCTGGGTTTATTTTAAGCCAGCAATATAGTGATTTTTAATCAATAGTTGAGTTTAATAAAAACAACCCAGCATGGGTAAAAACAACCCAACGCTGGGTTTGTCCAATTTTGACCCAGCACTGGGTTGCCAAATAACCCAAATTGGGTTGTTTTTAACCCATCATTTTTTTAGAGTTAGCATTGTGGATTAAAAAAAATAGATGATTTCAGCTATGTTTAGGTAAGAAGCTACACAATTTCTCTGTATTTATGATTTTTTTTTTTTTTTTGAATTGCTGTCATAAATGGACAAAAGAGAATCTCAAAGGTGAGGGAATGCTCTTATTGGTTGCTGAAGAAACTCAATCAGGAATTCTGTATACAGATTTCCACAGAATTCCTGATTGAGTTTCTTGCTGGGTTGTTTCAACCCAAATTTGGGTCAAATATGGACAAACCCAGCCGTTGGGTTACATTTTTTAATTACATTTTTTAACCGAACTGTTGGGTTCATCCATATTTGACCCAAATTTGGGTTAAAACAACCCAGCATTCTTTTAGTGTAGAGTCTTCTGAAGTGTTCAGAGCAGATTCTGTGTTAATAAATAGAGACCTCGTTCTGTCAGGTGACCTGACAAAAGAGTAATGCTTTGTAAGCATTTTACGATTGTTCTTAATCTCAAACCTTTGATCCGATACCCTCTTTTCCTATGCCAGATTCTCTGTTTCCCATATGTTTGTATGCATTTGTCTATGATTCAAAAGAAACGTACATGTCATCATCTCACAGACCATCAGCTCACATGTGTGAACCCTACTTGGACTTTGGCATGTCAAATTTTTTTTAGATAATTAAACCATATCAGCGGTCTAGTCTTCTGTCACGTCACAAACAGGCAAAACACAGCAGAACTCAAGAAGTGCAGGTACTTTTTATAAGGGTTAAAGCAGATCACCAACACACAGTCAAACATGCATTGTTGTGCTGTATTTATGTTAGAAAGGCTTTACGTGGAGTTTTTATAAAACATAGTAATGTTTTGTGTGTAAGTAACTAGTTTAATACCAGTTTATGAGATAGAGTAACATGTTTTAACAAGCTACCTTGGCATTCCCTTGTGAAAAAGATGTGCACTTATATTCACTTATATGCAAATAATATAATATTACTGAAATAAGTGTACACTTAAGGGTACAATTTCATGACTAGGTTTTTTTAAAAGGTGTAGTAAGCGATTTCTGGGAAACACTTGAAATTTGATGACACTCAAATGACCACACCCCTTCCTTCATTGCTCCGCTCCCAAAATAACACATGCAACACAGGCTGGCGCATCAGACAGCTTGAGCAAGTATGGATGAATCAGCTGTGATTCATGGATGAATCTGGAACCATCCACAAAATGGATTCTGGTGGCCACTGATGGCACAAGACATCAGGAGGTTCATCTGAGGTTCTCAGAAGTTCACCATGTCTAAGACCTCTCGCCATTTACCATCCGGCAAACCTCTCCCGCTCTACTCAAGCCAATCAGATAACGGCCACATTTGCGCTGACCAATCGTATCACGTTCTCTCTTCAACCAATCACGTTTAGCTTGACAATCAGGGCAGGAACATATTCATTTTACCCCTCAAAGGAACTGTATTCTATGGAAGCTTGTTTCCGGCACGGAATAAAACATTTTAAAAGATGATTGTGACTTTTTTCCACGCAATTCTGAGTTTATATCTGGCAATTCTGACTTTATAACGCACAATTGTGAGTTTATATCTCGTAATTCTGAATTCTTTCATCTTTTCCTCAGAATTGTGAGAAAAAAAAGACAATATGAGTAACAATATGAGCCTCAACATCTCTGAAGTGAAGTCTGCATTTAACCCATCCAAGTGCACACACATTTGGAGCAGTGAGCAGTGACTGAGACACACACACACACACACACACACACAGTTTGTGGATGATGCAAATAAAAATCTTGCAATGATATTGTAAGGATATTGTCTTCCCTGATTTTAAAGCAAAACGTGATTGGGTGTAGCAAGAACGTCCTACGATTGGTCAGTGCGATGTGGCCGTGATCTGATTGGCTTGAGTAGATGGTGGATGAAGTCCACTTATTTGTGGATTCGTGTGCACGTCTCGAACAAATCCACAAATGCACAAGAAACAATCCACAAATGCGTGCAGCCGTCCACAAATGTACAGGAAGCGATTCACAAGTGAATGCCAGGCAGAGTTGTGTTTGTGACATAAAAAGATATTCGTGAATATATATTTTCTTATTTGCAAATTTAACTTTATTTATTTGTGAATTTAGGTCATTTTTGTGGAACTCCTAACATATATTTGTGGATCTCATTATATTTATTTGTGGATCGTCATAATATCTGGAATAACAGGACAATTCTACTTCTTTTCACATAGGCTAGTTTGCCATGACAGAAAGCACTTTGTACCTATACCACTGTCTTTCATGCTGAAGGCTAGTATACATTAAATACAGGGTGACAATAATGCAAAGCTGTCAAAACGGAACCCGGATTCAATGTATAAACATGATGTGGAAATGAGGAAGCAAAGAATCAACAAATGAAATGCCTAAGGCTGTATGTCGGAGCGTATTATTCACTTGCTATGCATATGTGACATCAACATCAACTCCTTTTTTGACACACAACACTATTAAGTATTAAACAGGAACATCTGTCAAACACAAATTTGTGTTATTCATGGAAAGGCCTTTGAATTGCCCCTCATTTGATGTTTTCTTATTCTATACAGCTCCCTAAACGTGTTAACGCACATACTGTTCTCTGATGTTGGACATTGCGTCACCAGTAAATACATCTGCTACTAATATTGCATAGGGTTATGCTAACAACATGAATGAAACAGTCTAACTGTTTCCAATATGTTCACTGACTTCAGGAATTGGTTAGGGAATCTATATTACCATCCCGCTGATTCTCATACTGTGAAGCAAATGATTAATTTAGAATTCTTGGACTGTTGTTTGGAAAAACAATGTTCTAAAGAGCTGATGTCAAAGAAAATTGATTACTGAGAAACAAACAGTGGTGAATTTAAAGTCCCCCTGTAGTCAATCATTTTATCCCTTAAAACTCATCTTTGATCACCAAAATGACATTTTTAAACGTTTTTTCCTTGAAAATAAATTTCTTCATGCCTTAAAATATCTTGAATGTAACTCGACACTCTTGCCTCATTTAGTATATGTGGTTCTATGAATATGCAAATGAGCCCCGCCTCCACTCACTCTCCACTGGTTGACGATCACACGTTGATCTGATTGGTTACAAGGTAGTTTGTGACGTCAGAAACACCAGCGATTTCAAAGCGTGTTTTTGAGACTGTCTTTGGTTCACTGCAGTTTTAAGGAGAAAATACTCAGCAATGGTGTCGACTTATGAATTTACACATGGTTTGTCTTAAAGCATATTAAAAACACCACATAGACACATAAACAACATTAAAAGCTGGATTATCATGGGGAACTTTAACTTTACCCTTTTACTGGTGTTTTAAATGTTCAAATGTTTTATTATTATTATTATTAAATCATTTCAAATAACAAACAGGCATTAACATATTATCATTGTTAAACACATTAACACTAAGACCAAGCAGCATCATAATAATAACATAAATAAATACAAATAAATATAAATAAAAAGATTTTAACAAAATAAATTACACTGGGTATCCATATAACGTTATATTGCCAGGAGTTTTAAGGCACTCTTTCTTTTTAATTGTTTTAAGGATTAAAATAATCATTTTTAAATGCCATAAAACATGGAGAAACTTTAATAAATCTACATTTATGTAGATAAAACTAAGTTGGCTACAATCAGCCAGAGCCGTTGAAAAACATATTCATATTCAACGGCTCTGCGATCAACAAAGTTGTGGGAGCGTTGAGTTTGTGTATGGTTGTCATGGCGACGCTGGCCCTTCCTCCCCCGGAGCCCCTGTGTGAGAGTGTGAGTTCAGTTGCTCCTCCTCATTCTCAGTCAAGCACTGGTTTATTAAAGAGTGAATGAGGACTGCAGTTTTCCTGCTGTGGATACTGGATACTGTCTGAAACAAATATGTCTCACACTGTGACTCTCGCCGGTCCCTCGCCGTGGGGTTTTCGTCTGGTGGGTGGACGGGACTTCAGCACACCGCTCACCATCTCCAGAGTACGTCTTTTCTCATTCTTCTCTTTTAATGATGGACTGTTTCGATGCAGCGCCCCTTTACAACCGGCGTGCTAGTATTTAATTGTTGTAACGTGGACATTTGGGTTTAACCTTACTTCTCTAAATCTGGCTTTACTTCTCTAAGTTAAATGAACTCGATGAACTTAGTTTTTCTTGTTTGTCTCGTCGGTTCGCCTCGCTTATACAGTAGTTTATCTCACACTCTGTAACGAAGATATTTCAATTTCACTTAAGCTATTATGCTTAGTAAACTTAATAGAGTTCTTGCTTCTGTCCCGTTAAAATATCAACGTTATCTCCTAAAATTTCTTTGGAGAAATAACAGGAAAAAATGAGACAATAACTTAGTTGACACTTATTACAGCATATAACGTTAGCTGTAAAAATTAATTTGGCCTTTGAATATTAAAGGATAAATGTTTGAGCTCATACTGAGACCTCTCACTTTGTAGACTTTGGTACCTTGGCTTTTTAAAAAAAAAAGTTTTTAATTAAAATTATTTATTTTTTTAATATGCAGGACAGACTTGAGGAGAAGTCTCCATTTAATCTAACTGATGTCTAAGAGAAACATTTGAGATATTAAAGTAATATTCTGTGTTGATATCACTTTCCTTTGGGCATTGACTTCGATGCTTCTCAAATGAATGAAAAGCTGAATCATGCTCGACAAACCCTATCATTTACTGCACATTTGTGGTCAGTAAATGCCTATGTCAGAAGAAATCTTATTCGACTGCCTTACACTTACATTTAGAAAAATGGCAGCTGGTTGTCACCGATTAATATTTACAGCCAGTCAGGGCTTTATCTGTGGTCATGGATGTTTAGTCTAGTCCAACCAACCTTCCACTGTCCAATGGATGAATGAAGGTGATGCTGGTACAGTTTTCTAAAAACTCAGTTTGAAAGTACTATCCATCCCCTACAATAGCCTATACAAAAAACAAAACACTGGGTTAAAAATAAAATAAAATTTGGGTTGTTTTTAGCCCAACAGCTGGGTAAATATAGGACAGAACACATGTTGGGCTAATCTTATACCAATACAATTGGGTTGTTTATTTAACCAAGCATAATGAGTTGATTTTATTAATTCATTTTTTACAATAATACTATCTTATTTTACTTCATAATTGAATTGGTAGGCCTACTTACAGATTAACTTAAATCCTCCTTTTGAAAAATATTCCCAGGGTTTCTGCAGGTTTTATTAAGGGAAATTTAAGACTTTTTCAAGACCTTTTTAAGACCGAATAAAGACAATTTACTGAATAAATTAAAAGGAGAAAACAATACATCAATATGTCAAGGGAGAAACACGAGTTGCATTAGCAACTCTTCAGAGTTTGAAAATACAACTTTAAAAAGATATCAATATCCATTACTTTTTAATTCATTTTACAATAACAAAAAAAAAGTAGCTTGAACTGCTCTCATCCACTAGAATATAAGTTTTACTGTATCTTCTGATCACACTGCAAAAAACTCATGTTCTTCCTCAGTAATTTTGTCTCATTTTCCAGTGCAATGTTTAAAGATTCTTAAATCAAGATGCAATTACTGGAAATACAAAATTACATAAAATGTGAAGTCTTGTTTTATGTAAAACTGATCAAAATGAATTGAGCTTCAAAAACAAGAACAAATATTTGCTAATGACTGACTCCATAACCTGCCCATAAACAAACAGTTCACAGTTCTGAGAACATTTTTTAACATCCTTACAGTATTTAGATTTGACAAAGGAGTCAGGTGTTTCCATCACGCGAAAAAAGGCCGATGCGACATGTGACTTACAACATAAAACGTAAAACAAACCTGCATTTCACAGAAGAAATGCACCTATTCGGCAACACCTGAGAACCGTTCTCTCCTGAAGAGATTGCAATAGTCTCTCGACCGCTGGGTAACACACTGAAAAAATAAGACCCTACAGGCTCAACCCAGCGTTTGAGTTGAGAAAATAACCTTGCGTTTTGGTGCTGAAGAAACATCTGCAACATGTAAAGATAGCAGCTTGATGCTGAAAGCTGGTGAGAGGCTCATCAGCACCACAGGATTGAGGATGGATCTGGTGAAGTCAAGCTACCGCTGGAAGGCTTGGCTTCGGATATCTTGCATTTACGTCCTATGAAGGCTTCCATCTGGCACTGTGGATCCAGTTCCCAGTAAATGCTGAGATTAAACCTCAGGTTTTGTTAGGGAAAGTGTCTGTTAGGGTTGCAGATGTTAAGTTTCCTGTTGCCAATGGAAAACCTCCAAATGGAAAAAAAGTTGGTATTACATTGTGAGTGTAAATGAATAGACTTGGACTTGGTGCTGAAACCCAAAGCACAGGACAATAGAGACGCCAGAATAACAATATTCATGATTCTGAAGCTGAAAATACTGAATTATTGTAGACAAATATTCTCTGTCACTGACTAGATGTATTTAAAATAATGTCGGACACTTTTTACTGGTAACATCAGACATTTGGCATTATCAGGACACACTAATATTCCCCCATTGCATTATATTCAACATTATATAGTAGTTATAAATGACACTAAAACTTTGAAAACTTGAATTTTTTCTCACACAGTAATTTTTATGTCAAGTGAACTATCCACAATATTGTCACTCTCCACGATGCATATTGTTGCATTTTTGTATTGCGATATATTATGACACGATATATTTTTACACCCGTAGTTTAAACACAATCCAAGATGCAATTTTAGTCAAATGAATGTGGACATTCAGACAATATGGGTGATAAATTAGTAATATGGAGATATTGTGCTTAACTTATGCAGTTACTTGGGATATCCACAACCTTGGACCATTGGTTTGTTGCAAAATGCTTTTGCTTCTGTTGAACATTTGGGGTTTTCCTGGTGAATGTGAAAGTGCTTAGGTAAAAGTTCATTGAATCATTGCCAAGTGCAATACACAACAAATTGTTAGCACTTGTCCTAACTGACAAATGTGGCTATCCATTTACAGGAAATCAGAACGGTGCAATGTCTTCACTACAAAATTACTGAGAAAATGGGAATCTCTTTTTCATTCCTTCGGTAAACTTTAAAGAAGTCTGAACCAGATAGACGTACGTACGCCGTCTTATAAACACATTTACTCTGCTAATCTTCAATGTCTGACTGGCTCCCTCTGGGATTTCACAGGGCTAATTTATTGCATCCAGGGCCTTCCTCTTGTTTTCGCTCTGTAAGGGCATGCAGTAATGCTGGCAGCCTGAAACTCATTGTCCACTTTTGCTCAGCTCCACATTTATAACACACACACACATTCCAGGAAGCCATGTGACATTATTCAAAAAGAGATTAAGTAGCCACTAGGAGATTCTGAGGCACAGGATTCATCAAAGTTCACAGCGTCATGGGCATGGTGCCCAGCTACACTGCTTAAAGTTGAGTGTCTACTTTCAATGGGTGGTCTCGAATGGTGGGTTCTTGGCTGTAATTGGAAAAAATGGGTTGCTCTGTTCTGACAGGGTCACAGAGAGTAGGAGGGGAAAAAACAATGCAAAAAATCAATCAAACTCTATGGTATTTCAATGCAAATTGGTAGAGATCACCATGGACATGTTGTTCCCCCATTCTTGAAAAACAATTACCAAAACTACACGAGTTAAACCAAAATATGTCCCAGTTTACAATAAACACGGGTTGAGTTGCAGCAAAGATAAACAGGGTTGGTGCCGGCCACAGTGAGAGCATGAACCCTTCGATTCAATGTTGCGTGGGAAGCGATTTTGTTACTTAGTTTGTTGGTACTTGATGTCCACTGTAATCTGAAGTGATCCTGAAACTAAACCGGTTCAGAACAACTTCTCTATACTTTGAGAGTAATCATTGATTTTCCTCTACTTATTTGTATATTTATTCCAAAGGTAAAGTAAACAGAAGGGCCAAAAGTTAAGCAGTTGTACATTGAAGGCTGGTTCAACATTCAGAATATTGGTTACACTGAAAGCAACATTTTTTTACTCTTTATAATGTTTTACTCTTATATACAGTTTTTCACTGTAAAGCTTAGCTTAGCTTTTTTTTTTTTTGGCCAAAACAGTGGGGTCACATTACATAACTTGTTCTTTGTGGCTCAGCAGGTTAAACCAAGATGTTTCAAGATAAAGCACCATGTGTCTTAGTATTACTACTAGTATAACTTCATACAGGTGCAATGAGGCCTGTTTAATGGGACGAATTAGCCTTATTAGTAGGTCAAGAGCTTCTGTTTGCTGAATATTTAGGGTTGTACATATGTGCTTGGCTTATTATAGGCAAGTGAATGAGTCATTTAGGTAATGACTTGGATGTGGGCTACATCCCACTGTAATAACAACAGCCCTTGCTCCCTATTCTTAAGACAAGTGTTCTGTACTTACCGACAATTTCAGGCAATTTCCTGGCTTAACATCTAAGCTGGTGTTTTTAGACGTCTATGATTACTTCAAGTTAATTGCATCTATATGGTTAACTATAGTATGTAGTGGTGGATATAGTGCTTAAATTTAATTACTTTTACTATGCAGAAGCATTAAAATCTCTACAAAAGAGTTTACTACTGTATTAAAATCTACATCCATGCATTTTTCAATCCACTTGATTTCTAAGATCTCTCACAAAGTTTTATTTTTAAACTTACTTTTTAAAGAAAGTAAGAGATGAACAGTGTTAGTAGATTTACAATATTGACCCTAACATAAAATGGTTATTGGCTATTTGCATTTCAGTTTCTTGATCTCAAAGCCAGAGAGTACTGGCTGTGTCAGAGAATGAGATTGATATGATATGATATGATATGATATGATATGATATGATATGATATGATATGATATGATATGATATGAATATGATATATGTTATTGATGTCATGTGTAGAGAACATGAGGGCTAACATAATGCTTTTTTTTTCTGCAATATTGTGATTTGAAAACAATTTTACCGGATTAATTGAATAGCCTAGCTCATTTTAATATTTTCTATTTGTAATTAATTTAAGCTCTAGATTGATTGAGGTGATTTTGTAGGGGAGTGAATCTGCATAGAAAATAAAAAATAAATTACAAGCATAGATAAATACAATAGAACAAAGACACAGTGCTTTATGTTTTTCAGTATTCAGATACAGAAATTGAATAATCAAATGTAAAATAGCACTGCATAGTCCTTACTGTGTAAATGAAATATAATTAATCTTTGTTAAAGATACTAAAGTGATTTTCTCTTTGTATTTTGTTGTTTGGTAAGCATTGATGACACAGACAGCCGTGGGTATATTAGGCTGCTGTCACTTTAAGACCTAATGCACGGATCCAATGTAATGATACGCATCCATTTTCTTACTCAACTTTTTACGTTCACTTAAAACGTAAGCAACTGTGTTACAAGGACACTTGCCGAGATGGGCAGTTTGTCATAATGTTGCGTCGATGTGTCCGTTCAAGCACAAAAAGAAAAAACTCCACAAAAAACTCCACAAATGTACTTATACCTCAACACTAGAGGTAGTAAAACACCAACGGCATTTAGTATTCCTTTTCACACTAATTATTAGAGATGCACGATATATCGGTATCGGCCGATAATTGTTCATTTTTAATGTTATCGTTATCGGCCCGATAAGAAAATGTGGCTGATATATTAAAGCCAATAAATAATGGATTATTTCCTTCAGCTGAAACACTTCAGATACACACTGTTCCCATGATGGTTTTGAATTGCTTGAAATATGAATGGAGTCACTTCAAACAAGGAAAATACAGTAACATGCATTGTTGCATGTATTGTTTATATATTAAAGTCTGTCATATAGACTACATAAAATTATAATGAGAACATTATAATTGTGTGTTTGGGACATGGATTTCAATGGTGAGACTTTTGTTTTTGTAATCAGGCTCTCAAACGATATACAAATTTGGATTTGCATTTATCTGCCAATATATCAGTTATCGGCTTTCAAAATAAAGAATTATCGGTTATCGGTATCGGACAAAGTTTTCAAATCAGTGCATCCCTATAAATTATTATTACAGGGACAGATTTTTTGATTAAGAAAGACTTTCTTTTGCTCAGTTTCTTGCACAATACTATGTTAAAACCTCAAAACACTTTTACCATGATTTATAAACTAATACATTTGAACATTTTCATCACATAACCAGCTTTCTGATGTAGTAAACATGCTCGGTAGCTCATCTGGTCCAGCATTGCACTTGTGTGAAACACAATTAAAGAGCTCAAAGACTTCTAGAATCGAGTTCAGCTGGCATGGTTGCTTCAGCAAATATCTTTTTATCTCACGTTTGCTTTTGTTAACACTATTGGTTATGTTTATGTTTTAGTGTAGGTGATACTAGGGCTGTGCGATATTGAAGAAACATGCTATACGCAACAACTCGTTAAATAATGTGATATGATAATGCTTCAGTGTGTAAATATATAAACACTGGAAATGATATAACCAACATACATGTTTCATGTTCTTTCTGTGAGTAGAAAGCATCCTAACCACTTCTGAAAGTGAACAGCAGTGTTTTACTGTAGCATTAGGCTACATAAAAAGTAAGTGTCATTTCAACGTCACTGTAAACCCCTGAAGTTGAAAAAAAAAATGAAATACCACCAACTCTTTGCTCAGCTTGGTAATATGTAGTTATATCAACCTGAAAACTTAACATCAGGAAGATGTTAAAAAACATGATTTTCTATTTCATGGATAACATCTTTGGTTCTATTGTCTTTTGCCACATCGCGTTGCACCGCTCTTGTCTGGTGTAGACACTGTGTTATTGTATTAAAATCATTCAGTTATCACAAGCCATTACAATATAGACATTGCATTATATTTGCTATATTTCGATAATATATTGTGCTATCCTATAGTGGTAAGTTATTTTTAAACTCGAATCTCGATATTCTATATATTAACCTAATATTTCACCAAGATCATGGTTTGATAGAATTTTATTAATGCTGATTTTAATAAAAAGAATAAAAAAATAAAAACACAGGTTGTTCTGTTCAGTATTAAGTTGTAGTGATGAGAATCAGTTTTTTTCTTGCATTACAGTAATAAGACTATTACAGTTCAGTTAGTTTCTGTTTTCATGGACTTTTGGTTTGTTATTTTCAGTCTCAAATGTGTTTGTTTGTATCAGGGGCTGTATCACGACACCGCTTTCAACTAAAACTGTAAAACTTTGTATGCGTTTTGGCCGTTCATTTACACGACAACGGCGTTTTGGTGCAAAGTGAAAGTTTTTGAAAACTGTCTGTTTAAACAACAAAAACGATGACATCGTGCACATGTGTATTATGTGTTCAGTCTATAGTGTTTCATCGCCATCTACTGGCCTGGCAGCAGAATACAGCGTTTTTAGTCGTTTTCGCAATGACAATGGTGTCATCTGTACGCAGAAAACGTTTCAAGCATATCGCTGTCGTCTAAACGTACCCTCAGTTTCCCGCCAGTCATCAGTTGTCATGGACACTCATCTAATCATCACACCTGTTTGTTATCATCTCATTATCACTGTGTATTTCAGGGTAGGTTTACACGACAACGATATGCTTAAAACGAAGTCATTTTTCCCTTTGAGTTTTCACAGATGCACGTTTTCGTTGTTTACACGGAGACCATTTTCAGAAACGTGCATTTTGAATCCCGTTTTCAAACGTTTGCGTTTTCAGGCACTCAGAACACCGTTGTCGTGTAAATGAACGGCCAAAGCGCATTAAAAGGTTGTATGTTTTTAGTTGAAAACGGTGTCGTGTAAACGGCCCCTGCTCTGTTTCACCCTTCAGTTGTCGGTTGTAGTGTGTGTTTGTGTGTGGACATGCTGTTACTTTGCCTTCATCTTCGTGGATTTCCTGAGTTTGTTGTCATTAAAAGACCCTTTTGTTCATTGAAACCTTTTTGAACTCTTCTTCGTCTTCGTAACAAAGACAGACACAAGGTTGTGATTTTGTTAAATGTTCGTGTTCAATGAGAATTTAGAGGGAAATGTTTCTTTATGCAAAATATTATCTATTTTTTCCTTTAAAATTTTGGGGTGAAATGAATCAGACATTTCTTTGTGAGATTTACGCTAAGCATAATGCAACTGAATGTTGACAGACAAGGTCTTACAGTAACTATGGAATTGCCTCATAAGCATGGATGCCTCACATTGAATAGTCAGCACATTACTAGTCAACTGAGTAATTGATCATCTGTCATTGGTGTAGTTGTAGGCTTTGTTTTATTGATGGTTTCCAGTGAGTCAGTAATGGTGCCCTTGGCTGCAGGCATTGCAGTGTTTGTCCTGGGTGTGGTACTTCCTTAACCTTTCTTCTGTTTGTCTTTTGTTAGATAACACCTGCGAGTAAAGCAGCGTTGAGCGACTTGTGCCCTGGAGACACCATCCTAACCATCAATGGAGAAAGCACAGAGACCATGACACACATGGAGGCTCAGAACCGCATTAAAGCCTGCACAGATCAGCTTGTGTTGGCCATCAGCAGGTACTGCCTTATAAACCTGTATATCTGCCTAACTATCCTCACATCCAGGTGCTGCTTGTTTTCACGAAGATATAAGATGACATGCACATCTGTTTGACTTTTGTCTTTGAACTTCCCATTTTTTTGCTGTACCTCTGTATATTTCCACACAACGCTGTAGATTTCTACCATCAGGCTCTCAAAATTATATACAAATTTGGATTTAGATTTATCGGCGAATATATCGGTCATCAGCTTTCAAGAATTATCAGTTATCGGTTTCAGGCAAAATGTTCATATCGGTGCATCCCTAGAGTGAACTGCTCGTTTTAAAATCTCCCTGGTCTACTGACATTTGTTCTGACATCCGATTCAAACATTACAATGCTCATGATAACTTTCATTAACTCTACAGTAATTCACGAGTTCACACTTACATATAATTTGAGGGGGTAAAGTTTAATGCGTATTTGGCGTGCTGTCCGGAGGGAGGGCTCCGAGCTCGGAGTACGGCCCGAACCCAGAGTACTCCCCCCGTATGCAAGTGCTTAGGACTAGAAGCGTGGAGAAGGGGTGGTGGAGGGATGCTGCAAAACTGTCAATGGAATGAGGTGAGACTGCTGAGTGTATATACACACACCTCTTACCACTGATTGCTGAGTGCTCTCCACTTGTGTTAATTATCTGAACGTGCTCCTCCCGAACCTTGTTAATAAAACATCGAGGCTGCGTTCGTACTTAATTTCAATGAGTACTTACTTAACGAGCGCTAAAAGAGTAGGTACTTTATAGCCAGATCTCGTTGAGTATGAATGCGAACTGGACATCTGCCATGTTGACGTTATCATGTGACCTACGACGCGTTATCACCTGGTTATCACACGCGCAACAACTTAAAAGATTTGAACGACACGTTTAATTCATCTATCTGTAAATATCTTGATATTGATTAAACTTGCTCATTTTGTGGTCTTTTTGAAGAAACTGCTGCCCATTTATTTTGTGAATACATTTAGGGTTGATTTAAGTTCTTATATTAATTTTATTTTATTTAATATCCGAACATTTTCATCCACAAGCAAAAGTGGCTTACTGCTTTTTGTTTTCCTCTTTTTCTTGTTGAATTTAACTCTCGTTTCATCCCTCAGGCCTAGGCCTATAAATAACAAAACAAAAAATGCTTTCCCACCCCAAAACATACAATAATAACAACGATAAATGCTGACCAATACTTAATTATATTACTTTTTACTGAAAATGATATAATTCAATAAAACAAACAAAATGTAATGTATGTCATATGACATAGCTATGCATGATTGAATACACTCTAGATGTGTATATAATGAACATATCTACATTTTCTTTCAAACAATTAAATACAACATTAATTAAATAATTATATTTTATTTACTGACAACAATGAGAAATATTAATAAATTAGTAAAAGAATGAATGAAAGTCACCATCACACAATAAACAAATGCATAAGTCAACACATGAAACAAAGCTTTATTCAAACTAGAATCATGTATGTAGACTACAGGCGCTGAACCCCACATCCTACTGCCGTCTCAACACAGCGGCTCCCATTCTGCGGCTTTATTCTGATGAATCAGCTGACCGCCCGAGGTGAGCCGTGCCTTCATGCTGGAGGTCGTTGCGTGTTGTGTTGTGCTTCACAATCTGAGGCAATAAAGGCAGGTGGAGTGATGGAGGGTCTCGTAAGGGCAGGTGGAGTGATGGAGGGTCTCGTAAGGGCAGGTGGAGTGATGGAGGGTCTCGTAAGGGCAGGTGGAGTGATGGAGGGACTCGTAAGGGCAGGTGGAGTGATGGAGGGTCTCGTAAGGGCAGGTGGAGTGATGGAGGGTCTCGTAAGGGCAGGTGGAGTGATGGAGGGTCTCGTAAGGGCAGGTGGAGTGATGGAGGGACTCGTAAGGGCAGGTGGAGTGATGGAGGGTCTCGTAAGGGCAGGTGGAGTGATGGAGGGTCTCGTCCATGGCACCATCTCCAAGATTCAGCTCTGGGCTCCTCATCCTCAGTGCTCACACCAGCCTGCTGACATTTCAGATCCTACAAAAATACATAACACAAAAGCAGTAATTTCAACCGCATAATGTCATTTGATTTCAGTATTATTCAGAAGACAAAAACGCTTTTTTCACAAATGCCGCCATCATCTTTCCTTGCAGGTCCTGCTCCACTACAAAAAATCTGCAGCAAATGCACAGAAATCAAGAATCAGAAAAGTGCTGTAATAGCTCTGTTTGAAATTACAATAATTAAAATAAACTTAATATTTAAATAGTTGTTGTTATTCATTTCTGTAGTATACTCACTCAAAGCCTTTATGGCAGCATTCAGCTTCATGAGCTCCACCGGATAAACACACATCTGTTCATCTGACCCTGTAACATCCAGACAAGATTCACATTACCTCTGTGATTTATGAACTAAACACTACATTTACATGTTGAGGTTGTTTTAACTTTTTATCCAACATAAATGTTCCTCAATTTATCAACTACTAATGGACAAATAAAATAGATAACTTATGTTTAGTTACTTTATAGATTTGTTCTACATAATAGCACACATTCATCACTCAGATGTCCATTTCATGTTGTGATATTTCAAGATTTTCCTGTCAGATGTAAATAGACATTTAAAATAAGCGTCTTTAAGATGTATATGGTTTATGTAAATCCACTTTAGAGACGTAACTTACGTGTCCTTACTGGAGCTCCCCTGTTAGCTAACGTTATACATAATAAAACGTGTTTTTACAGCAAAATCACAACTATACTATACTGTGTAACGTCTTTACACCTTCAACAATTCAACAGTTTACTCTACAGTAGTTCAACACATGCAATTTTAACAAAAGGAACCATGTTTACTCACATTTGAAAGCACTGATCTCTGCGATGTTTGATAATGATTTATCCTCTCGCGTGGCCTCCTGGGATAGAAGAGTATCCATCGGTTGAGCACTCGAAAATCTGGCCGAAAGCAGTAAGCCATCCGGGAACTTCTCGCCTACTCTTTTATGAATACTGATGTTTCGAACGTACTGCTTCCTTAACGTACTGTTTTCGCCAACTATATAGTAGGAAAGTAGGCATATTCGAACGCACTTAAGTCCGAATCTCGCGATAATTAGTACGTTACCCAGGTAATTCTCGCCTACTCTTTTGGATTCGTACATACTTTTTCGCTCGCCTACTCTTTTTCCCATACTAAATAGTAGGGAAGTATGCGGTTTCGAACGCAGCCCATGTAAATCCACTTCACCAGCTAATTACATTGCGTCAAAGAGTAGCGTTATTGTAGAGTTAACGAAAGTTATCATGAGCATTGTAATGTTTTAAGCGGATGTCAGAACAAATGTCAGTAGACCGGGAAGATTTAAAAAACGAGTGATTCATTCTAGGGATGCACCGATATGCAAACTTTGGCCGATACCGATAACCGATAACTCTTTATATCTGAAAGCCGATAACCGATATATTGGCTGATAAATCTAAATCCATATATTTATATCATTTTGAGAGCCTGATTACAAAAACAAACATCTCACCATTAAATGGCATGTCCCAAACACACAATTATAACGATGTTCTCATTATAATTTTATGTAGCCGATATGTCAGATTTGCGCTGCACATGCTGC
Organism: Abramis brama; assembly: GCF_963993115.1. Lineage (NCBI taxonomy): Eukaryota > Metazoa > Chordata > Actinopteri > Cypriniformes > Leuciscidae > Abramis > Abramis brama. The sequence goes on from NC_139977.1 coordinate 2,984,051, forward strand.
ACTTTACTGTATTTTCGTCTTTGAAGTGATTCCAATCATATTTCAGCAAATTCAAAGCTATCATGTTGAACAGTGCGCATCTGAAGTGTCTCAGCTGAAGGAAATAATACATTATTTATCGGCTTTAATATATCAGCCAAATTTTCTTATTGGGCCGAAAACGATAACAGTAAAAACTAACATATATCAGCCGATACCGATATGGTGGCCGATATATTGTGCATCGCTAAAAAGGTGCTACATACGGTCTATAGAAACAGTCAGTGTTTTCAGACGTGCGCTTAGGACTGCACATGCGCATTGGAGGATCTAGCCTGATAATTAATCTATTTTAACACTATTTGATAATACAGTTCATGTCAGATTTTGTTTCTAATTTAATAGTGAGTTCAGCAAGTTTTTGAAATTTCAGGATTCCCCTATTTAAGTAGATTGGACTTGGTCTTGGATGGAACAGACGTTTCTTGAAAGGGACTTTGTTTTTAGTCAATTCTGTGTTGACAGAACAGAAACAAACTGTGCTCAACCATAGAAAACTTTGAACATAATTTTCCCCCAAACGTTAAGCTATCACCATGCCAGGCTATACCATCGAAATGACAATAATATGATAGAAGACTATCCTTTTCACACACACAACATTTTAGTGTGAGAGTGTGAGATTCACCGAGAGGCATCATATGCTACATCTTGCCATATTTGGTGTGTGTTCTCTGAGCAAGCAGCGCGTGTTATTTGGAAAAGCCCTGACCTCTTGGAAGACCTGCTCATTTATCATCTTTCGACATTAAGTGGTACATTCACATAGGAGTAGTAAATTTATTTAAGGATACTCTGGGTTGTTTATACTGAGCATTCGACTGGGAACGTTTTCCTCCGATTACATTTCAAAACTTGTTTTTTACACCAGCAAATTTTCATTACTAGAGTAACTTTAACTAGATTTACTAGACAACTAGTTGTTTGCCTGTGCAAAACTTTCCAGCACAACATTAGGATTGCTAGGTGTTTGCTAATGTCTTATTATTTTTACGCATCGATGCAGGATCATTCACATCAACATCGCAAAAAACATTATATTTCATCACTCTAGTGGGTATTTATTCAGTTCCTTAATCAATAGTATGAGCAGCTGTAATAGTGATGCTTGCCTTGCCAAACACCACTAATTGTTATTGATCTAGGTTGAAATTGAACTCTAAACAGTATTAGAGAGAAAACAGAATTCCACGTTTTGTCAACATTAGTCTTTTTTTCATGGCCTACATAGATAGCTCTGTGAAGGTCATGTGACACCATTGTAAATGCAAAAGCATGGCCCCCTGTATCTATTGGTATGTGACCTTTAGCATATGCCAATGACTCATTTGTATTTGTCTGCGCTCTTGCTGGCCTGATAAGTACCGCTTCGTTCCAGTGTGCATGATGTGCTCGAGCGGATCACAGGCTGCAGCTTCTGTTTTCCGTGTGCTCGGATGGAAATGCAATTACATGGGACTCGGCACCCAGAATCACACTGAATCATATTCTCCTTGAGACCGTAGAGATGTGAAAACATAAACTACTAAAAACCCAACCACTGTGTTTCTTGTTCACACTGTTTATCTTGTTTATTTAGCATAAAAAATAAAGCAATGTATATGTTATTAGCTCCTGTTTCAGATTAGAGATTAGAGATGATGAACTGAAAAAATGCATGACAAATTATGAATATTCCTGAATTGTTTTAACCAAAAAAAGTGCTGCTTCTTTGCTACTTTAATAACTAAAAAATCGTCAGTTTAGATTCAACAACATGTGAGAGAAAACATTACTTAAGCAAATTAAAATAATGTCTGCTCTGCACACAGAAATTACAGCAAAAATTGTGCCTGATGAAGACCTGACTGGTCGAAACGCTGCACTGTTTATAAACACATTTTTCGAGCTGTAATTTCAGTGTGCAGACTGTCTTTGGTTCACTGCAGTTTTAAGGAGAAAATACTCAGCAATGGTGTCGACTTATGAATTTACACATGGTTTGTATTAAAGCATATTAAAAAACACTTCATAGACATATAAGCAACATTAAAAGCTTGATTTTCACCACAGGGGGACTTTAAACATTTTAAACATCATATTTTCTCACATCAGGCCCAAAGAGAGACCACCAAGGTTGATTTGGTCATGGGTTATTATTATGACATTTCTTTCTGAATTTCAGTCTTTCTCTTCAGGAAAATGGATCAAAAATATGAATTGCAAAAACTTGCTTTCTTTAGAGCAGTGGTTCCCAACCCTGGTCCTAGAGAACCCACAACACGGCACATTATTGATGTCTCTCTCATCTGGTCACCGTGATTTTGTCACCAAGGAAGACATATTTTGTTGATCCTGGAACAACATTCATGTCCAAAAATTTTGCCCTAAACCTAGCCCCACCCATCAGTTATCCCTAAAATCAGAGGGGAATATATGTAAATAGCACTAATTTAGAAGCACTAACCCTGGCCGTAGGCCTAAATTTGACTTGTCCCTCAAATCTGATTGGTTGAATGGAATGTTGATGTTGATCCAGGAACATGTTGTACTTGGTGAGATCACGTTCACCCACACCTATCTGAGGTCTTGGAGTCTTTATGAGCTGATGAGTTGAATCGGGTGTTTTTGATTAGGAAGACATCTAAAACGTGCCAGGACCAGGGTTGGGAACCACTGCTTTAGATTACGAATGCATCCATAGCAATAGCAAGCAGATCAAAGTTCATGGCTGTAATGTAGACTAAAGCCTATTGGTGGCTACTTCATAAAAAGGGACATGCCATTTGTCCTACCTTCATGAAGGCTGGGACACACCAAGCCGTTTCGCCTGCGTCTGGGCCAAAAAGTTGTGCTTGAACACACCACAAAGACTACAGCCAACCGCCAACTAGCACAAATGTTCTGAGAAAATAACCGTCTATACCAGCAGGTGACAGTAGTCTGTATTCGACATTAAAAAAGGGAAAGCCGGAATTAGGACTGTAAAAGACTGTAGTGAGACTTCCACGACACAAAGCAGCACAATACCAAAGGATTCTTTCTTTTTATAACAGCGGAAAAAACTTACAATATGGTTCATACAGACGACAGTAAAACATCATTCAAAACTGAAAAGGGTCTATTTTTATTTGTGTACACTCACAATAAAAACATCATTGTGCTTTTGTAAAATGAAGAAAACTAACAGGATGCTGCTTTCTGCCGTCCCGGTTTCCCTTCCGTGAAGTTTGTGGAGCTTGTCACAAAAATTCATCTAAACTTAGCATATGCTACTAGCAAGCTCTTGTGTGGATCTGAACTCTTGTTTTGGGCTGATGCGTAGATCGTCTCTTCTTTTTCTTCTTCTGCTCTTTTTCCTGTTGTGGCGGTTAGCAAGCATTGCATTACCACACGCCCCCTTCTGGACTGGAGTGTGTATCGCCTGTGACTGACTGTATTCGTCGCCTGACTGTATGACCCCAAACCGTGACGTCCATACTGTGATACATGTACTGTTACACCCATATCACCCATGCACCGGGCCCCCCACACCGGGAGTCTGGAGCCTTAAGTCGGCTTGGCTCCCTAATTTATGCCTGGTCAAAGGTGAAAGCCCACTGGGTGACCCCTCCATGCCCAGAGTCCGGAGCCCCAACTCGGCTTGGGTCCCGAGTTTTGCCCGGTCAAAGCTGGACAGGAAATGGCGGTATCTTGGAGCCGGACGGTCCCAGGGGCTCAGGACTGTGGGTAATAAAGGGTCCCTTTGGGACCTCTCCATGCCTGGAATCTCAAGCCTTAACTCAGCTTGGCTCCCGAATTATGCCCGGTTATACATAAAGGACTTTAGGACAAAATGGGCTCTATTTCATTTGAATGAATGTGTATAATTTGTAGGCCTATCTAAATATAGTTGTAAATTAAGGTAGTAAGTGCAATGGTTCCACAGTGAGTAATGGTGAAAAAAGACAATGTTTTCCTTTAAAAATGTAAAATATGTTTACAAATACATGCATGGAGCTTAAATATACTGTGGACTAAGTATCATAGTAATTTTCATTGTGCCCACATTGATAAATGTTAAGTTTTTTTCATTCAAGGTTAGCTTGTGTTGGCTATAGTTTGCATGCGTTTTGTGGCGCTGTACCATTTAAGCCCATCTTTAAAAAGTTAATTTATGAAAATAATCTTCTCTACAAAACAATTTATGATGTATTTATTTGTAAATTAATGTAAAATGATTGAAAATTCTTTGGCAGTCTAGCCTTTCTGTAAGGCTAATGGTTTGACCTAGAGATTGGCTTTGAACGCAAGCTAATAAAACACATCTTTCAAAGGAAAATTATATAAAATGATAAAGTACTATTTGTTCATATACAAAAAACAATACATTTATCTCTTATTTGACATAATATCAATGTAGTTACCAAAGAAATGGCTAAAAATTGCAGAAATGTGTTAATTTTGGAAACACCCAAGTTTTGCAATTTTGCATTTAAAAAGGCGTATAATAGGCGTCCAAACACAGCCTAGACGTCTAGGCTAAAACAAGGCAACATGTAATGAGTGAAAATGTAATTGACGTCTAAACCGTCGCCCAAGAATAGACTAGTCATCAATTAGATAACAAAGAAATGAAATGAGTGAAGAAATGAAACCAAACACCTTGTAATCACTGTTTACTTTGCTTACATGATAGAATATCAAACATCTCGCAAGCTATTTTGGCAAAAACTAGGCCTACATGTAACCAAATTCAAGGTTATTCTGGCTAGAAGAGGGTTACTCATAGCCGGACTATATTGGGGCTATAGTTAACCTGACATTTGGAAAAATGTAGCATTGGAATATCCTTGTATTTCTGGCTGCTACATTCAGTGATGCCATGTCTGGTTCCTGAACATACCGGATGTGTCCCCGGTTGACTTCTGAGTCAGCACTGGACAAAGAGGTCTAATGAAACATGTCATGCAAATCCACCCAGGCATATCCTCAAGCCACTGTGAAGGCAGAGAACAGCTGCTGGGAATCTCTCCGTATCTCCCTAGCCTCCTCCTTTCTCTTTGAGGAAAGTTGCAGTCTGGAAAAGGCGGAGAGTGCGGATGACAAAGATTTGTTTCCACAAGTCATGAAGCTGTCGGAAAGAGCCTGCTGGGCCAAGCAAGTTGAGTCATAAGACCTGGGTCAGGGAAGTGCAGGGGAGCAGAGAGAATAAAAAAGAGGAATTAAAGGAAAGAGAAGCAGGGCAGGGCTAAGTGCTTAGTGGACAATGACGCATGAATGAAGAATTGTGTGTGGATTTGAAAGCTTAGAGGAAGAAACAAAGGGAGGGGAAAACTACGTTTGCCATTTCTTGACAGTTGAAAAGGGAATTTTGAAGGGATTGGTGATGATGTCATTGAAGAGAAGTTACCTCATCAAATACCTGTGGGTTTTTTTTGCGTGGGATAAAAGTCTAGTAGTTAAAAGTGTCCGTTTTCAAGCATGTTGTCTGCTATTGGTTCAATAAACAGGACAACCTGACCAAAGTCACGCTGTTGGCTGAGTTGATATGTTGGGATGTTCTGCGAAGGGGAGAAAATCTTCTTTCTTCAAGCAGCTTAAAGGTTTATGTCCTGTTTTTCAGGTTGTTTCTGGGTTTTAAGCCCTATTCGGACGGGATTAACTTTACAAGGGTAGATGGAGTAATGTGATTTTACCACAAGACGTCTGTAATAGTAATGGCCAATTCGCACTGGATAGATTATCTCAGTAAAACTAGCAGAAGTGGGAGAGTTACTCGATTTGCGCATCACCGTCACTCTCCTGTCGTCATGTGTGTACAGGGCCGGATTAACCATTAGGGCAACTGGTCACTTGCCCAGGGGCACAGGTCATCTAAGGGGCCCTGGGCACCGTCAAATATTATGTTAGATCACATTATAAACGCAGTCCTCACTTTCCTAATTATATGCAGAAGCGATATGCGATATAAAACCGAAATCGTGACACTCAGATCCACGAACCTGTGTCGCGGTGTGAGAAGGCAGAATCGCGACACACCCCTTCTAACTCCCAGAGTAATCCTTCCCGTCCAGATCCAATGTTACCACATCTTCAAATTACTATTAGTATTATTTGAAGTTAACATTATAAAATAGACCTACACCACAAAACTAGTTGAGGATAAAAAATTTGTCAATTCCAGCATTATGGACGTGACATTTCATAACTTGAAATATAAATTCTCAGAAAATGCATTTAATACCAATATATTCAAACGTCTATATCCATACTCCCTTAATAAAGGAGTCCAGACATTAGAACAATATCAGTATACACATGCGTTTTATATTTAATATGAGGGAAATACACATGCGTTACGGACGTGACACAAACAAATCTTTTAGGTGGCAAAATATTTTTTAGTAATTCAGTGAATTACACTGCGCAAACCAAAAGTAGGCTAATACTACCCACCGGATGAAGAAAGGTCGGCTCTCCACAGAACATAAAATTTTCATTTTATTTTATTTTATTTTTCGTGTTCGCATTTATGAGGAAAAAACAATGTTACGGACGTGTCAGTTCCCAGTTACGGACGTGAGCGCTCTGAAAGCGGCACTAAAAGACTGCTTTAAAACTTTCACAGAGACCTCAAACAGAAAGCACAAAGCCTTTCTTTAAAGTGAATTTCGTTTTGCATCAATGTTAATTGATTTTAATCAATGTTTCATCAACCAATTGCCTGGATTTAGTAAAGTAAATATAGCAGACAACAGAGGCGCCGGCTTAAATGTTGTTGCCCAGGGCACAGGAAATTGTTAATCCGGCCCTGTGTGTGTATTACGTTGCTTCCTGATATCACATGCGCAAACAACCTATATTTATATATATAAAACAGTTATGTCCTGTCGAACGATGTATTAACTTCAGATTGGATTGTGTTGGTAATAGGCACTAACCTAACGTTAAAAGAAGTGTCGTGCCTCTAACAAGTGCGTTCGATCTTCTCTCTGATCTGAATGGTGTGTGTGAAACACTTGAGTTTTGCCACAGACTCGTCCCAGCGTCTAGAACGCAACTGAATGCGTTATCAGGCGTCTCCATACTTGAACAACCGCGGAAAACTACTTTTAATCAGGAAATGATGGAATATTTACGTACGTATTTACAGCGGGTCTATTCTCACGGGATTAGTATTACCTGAGGTAATTTTTCCAGACCTTTTTACTGAAGGTAAAAGTCGCTGTAATCTTTACTGACATTGTCCGTAATGATCACTGAGATGCACATTCGGACGGGACTAAAATCACAGAGAAGCTCTGGTAATAACTACTTTACCCCTCCTCTCCATGTTAAACTAGTCCCGTCCGAATAGGGCTTTAGCTCCTGTCTCACTGGTTTCCTTGGTTTTTGATTAATCCTTGTTTGTTACCATGGCTACTGATTATGGTTACTTTGTGTTTGGTGTCTTGTGTGTATATATAGCCCTGTGTTTGCTTCTTGAGCTTGTTGGTTATTGTCTATTTTGGTGAATTATATATCATACTAAAGCATACATATATCATACTTTTCCATTCCTGATTAAACATGGCTGTCTGTACCATGAAGCCGGTTTAGCTGGCTAGTTTATGCCAACCCCGGGTTTTAGGCACCATAAATGCGGTATAACTCGCTCTCCACGGCTAACCTGCTCTGTAGCACGCTTTATTCTGGGGAAGAAATCTCAAACTGAAATTTGACCAAGAAGGAGAAAAAGTGCCATCTACATCTCAAGTCTATTTATGACACAACGAGAACAAAACATTGTGCTTTTGTAAAATAAAGAAAACAAACAGGATGCCGCTTTCTGCCGCCGTCCCGGTTTCCCTTCTGTGAAGTCAAGTCAAGTCACCTTTATTTATATAGCGCTTTTTACAATACAAAAAAGTTTGTAAAGTTTGTGGAGCTCGTCACAAAAATGAATCGAAACTCAGCGTATAAGTGTATATATCTCAAGTGTTTCAGTCTTAGTTTGTCGGTTGTTGTCTTTGCACGTTGTGTGAAGCTGTTGCATTCCTGCTCTTTTATTATGTTTCATGTTCCTGCTCCTGGTTTTCACCCTCTAGTTGGATTATCTCTGTTTTCATTTTCAATAAATACAGCTGCAGCTGGATTCACGCCTCTCTTTGTCCCTGCTTACACGTAACAACAAGCTACTAGCAAGCTCTTGTGTGCTGAATCTGAACTCTTGGGCTGCGTTCCAGTCCAAAATTGTCATGCCCTTCGCTCGCTAACTTCCCTCCGTCTCGTTCACTCGGATGTACGTCATTGCTTACGTTGCACGAGTGCCCTCTACTGGCGGAAACTGCGGCGGGCTGAACTGGAACGTCCTAAGCCCTTGATCACTTGGAATCAGCTGTGGAGTTGATTTATTATTTAATTTCTTTTCCCTACAAGAATTTGTTTAATGCAGCATCCAGATAGGTGTGTTTGGGTTGTTTAAAAAAAATAATAATTATAATTAATATATCATAGAGTTGTTTGTTGTGGTGGTGATTAGACGAAATATGTGGTGACGTCACAATCGTACTGCATTGTGGGACATATAGGCGCCTGAAGTGTACATGTGAAGTAGACTCGCTCCCTCGGTCAAAATCGAGGGAACGAGGGTCTGTCCATATAAACTTCCCTCGTCCACTTCACGAAGTGGAACGCACTTCAAAATGGCGGCAGGGATTCCCCCGAGGGGAAGTGCTTAGGGAAGTTTGCAAGTGCGTGTCTAAAAGTGGACTGGAACGCAGCCTAGTTTTGGGTTGGTGCAAAGATCGTCTCTTCTTCTTCTGCTCTTTTACCTGTTGTGACGGTTAGCAAACAGTGTTGCATTACCGCGCGCCCCCTTCTGGACTGGAGTGTGTTTCACGCCTGCGATTGGCTGTTCACACTTTCATGTGCACTCGCTACATAGCTATTCATGAGCTCAGGATCAAAGCCTGAGTTGACAGAGAAAGTTGATGATCAGTGTCATGTTACCAACAAAGCCTGATTGGATTGGTTTGGATTTGTGAACCTCTAATCCTGTGTCCCAGAGTTGCTTCACGCAAAGATGGCATCATGCAGATAGGAGGTCAACCTATAAATGGCTTACTTATAGTTGACCGTGATGCATTAAACGGAGATAAAAGGAAACATTTTACTATCCAATAAATAAATAAACACAATAATTACATGCATCAGGGCAGAATGAGCATCTTTGTAAAACACACGGCTAACAATTTACCATGCAATTATTTGCGTAAGAAACATTTTTACAAAAGTTTTACACAGAAATTCTACTCCTGTTTTAATGAATGAGGCCCAACAACTTCAGATACAAGTACATACACAATACAAATGAGCGTAAGTACCAAATACTCACTGATCTTACCGTAAGAGTATTATGAAATTCGACATGACACATTTTGAAACTCTATTTGAGCAGTTCATTGCTGTGTTTTCTGGAAACATCTGGGTATTAGTCACCTTTCTAAAATAAAATTGGAAATGCAACAAATGTAGCAAAGCCAAAGTAAATCTTTCACTATATTGCAACTATATTTCACTCATTACATTACTCATTGAAGAAATCACAACCAGAGCGGAAAACATTTTATGTAAGACACACACTTAGTACAATAACACTTTTAGTTTCAATATAATAGATATATTTTTGAGCCACTAAACCCATTCTTACCTCTAATTTATTTAGACACAGCACTTGTTTTGTATCCCACGGCAAGCAAAATAAATTGTGCATAAGTAAAAGTTCAATGATTATATTTTGAAACAAGTTGAAAGAACAGAATGACATGTTATTGTTTTAAGTGAATGAGTCTTCTGCATTAAATCGATGCGATTGAAAACATCTCAGTGATCAAAAACAATAGAATCAACCGATTAATTCCATGAATTCAATATTTATAAATGAGGATTCATATACATGTCTGTCTATGTCTATAATTTACATTTACGTTTTATTTTTTTAATGAAAGCACAAGTAAAAGTACGTGTGGTATAACCACACTTAGCCTAATTCATACATAAAAAGTCTCACACACAAATACTCATGAGATCACGCTGAGAAAAAGCCCACGTGTCCCCATGAGGAGGTCATTTAAGTGTTTGTGTCTCATAGTTGTACTGATAAAAGACAGATTTTGAACAGGCTCACAATGCATAATTATGTGCCACATTCTGACTTCAAAATTGCTTGACGGATTATAATGGAGAAAGACTGGAAACAAAACGGTACATTGTGCGTCATCACTGCCCACTACATCTGCCTCGCTCATTTTCCTCTCATTCCCAACACACAATACTTCACGTTGTTGATGGAGTAAGAGTATGACTATTTATTTGTCTGTGTCTTCTTATGTGACGTTTGTAATGTTTCCAAATGTAGAAGGCCTTTTACTTAATGCGACACATTAGTCTTCGCTGAGTTTAAACACTGTGGCTGGTATGACCAAATCACGGAAAGTAATTCCATAGCACAGTTATGGTATATATAATAATATTGCTATTTTTGCTAGAATTAAAAAATACTTTTACAATGAAAAATATTTTACATCTCATTTTATTATTTCATCTTTTTATTTGGAAATCGATGGACACAAGCCTAAAGGTATTCATCACAAGTAAATGATCTGCGCCAGTGCAAGTTGTTAAAAATAGACTCAAAACTAATCTTAAGCCCTATTTGTATGGGGACTAGTTTTCTAAACGATGTTTGAGTTACAATTCTTATCACTCGACATCTGTGACTTCATGTATCGATTTGGACGGGACTAACATCGCAGTGTTTATTACAGAGGCGTTTTCTAGATGTGGGTGTTACAGAAGGTCTTCTGCTGTGTATATGTCTTTTAATTTAATATTTTTTGATATAATTGTAATTTATTACAAAAACCTTATTTAAGTAAACTATCCGAGTTTATAGCAGCGGCTGTTTATAATAAACATGCATAAATTAGCAAAGAAATCTAAGTATCTTACTCTTATCTGACCCTAATATTAAAATGGTTAATGAATGCTTGACGAACATTGAACATTTTATAATGTTTTTTTTTTTTTTGTCGGATGCCATCCATATTGAAATTAAATGAAAGATTGCAGAAGATTGGTGTGCCAACGGTAGCTCAGGTGACACTAATTTAAACTACTCCCACCCAAATGTGACAAAAAGCTCTCCTGTTCCCACACGTCTATCATACTACGCAGCCCTATAGCAACAATAACTATATGTTCCCACTACAGCCATTTACAAGCCTCCTGTCCGCTGAAAGGGTCTCTTCATTCGAGTGGGTATATGGAAAACATTCTTTAATCAGTCACATCCAGATGGTCCTAAGTCACTCTGACATTCATTTCTAAGTCATTGCCTCACTTTGCCACATCCAAGCCAACTCAGAAGGGGGTGCATTCATGCTCCAGTGATGAGGTTTCACTATGGGAGGGCCCACAGAGCTCTCTTTGTTGCTCAGATCTGTGTATGTGTGCATGTAGGTGGAAGTGGAGTGGGGGCAAAGGAAAACCAATGTCTTTGTCTTTTGGTCAAAAGATGCTCAATATCTTTAGTTTTACAATTTAACTTGACCATTATGTTGTTGTTTTCTTGCATTGTGATAATATTTTATTCAATTATTGGTTTCACTTTATTTTGGTGGTCCCTTTAACACATTCTGTTGACTATAAGTAACGTTGCACCTACATGTCTACTAACTCTCATTAGAGTGTTAGTTAAGTATTAGTAGACTGGTAGGGTTAGGGTTAGATTAAGTTGACATGTAGTTGCAAAATTACTTATAGTCAGTAGAGTGTCTGTTGGAGGACCATCACAATAAAGTGTTTGCAGATATTAAGCAGACAGTCTACTTATACTCCAATGAAAGTTAGTTGACATATAGTTGCAAAGTTACTTATAGTCAACAGCACGTTCAAAAGGGACCATCAAAATAAAGTGTTACCCAATTATTTTATTATTTTATTAGTAAGCACATTTACTGTTACCCTCATATTCTCTTTACTAAGAGTAAAAAATCTCATTCTCGTTCAAATGACAATCTTCCCAACTGGACATAGTGTATATATATATATATTGGTTCATTAGAATCAGAACAAATGAAAGCAATACAATACCCATACTACCATGGCTCACAGTTAAAATTGTACTTTACAAATTTTCTTTTAATTTTGAGGTGAAATATCATGACATGGACATATCTGGAAAGTTTTTGTGAGATCCACCACCTGCCTCAGGAACTCTCTCTCTTTTTTGTCATTTGCATGTACATTTATTCCCGAAAAGGCTTTATAAAACATATCCCCCGGTTTCACAGACAAGGCTTAAGTATACATGTTTGAGCTGTTTTAACTGAAAGCAACATGCACTGATACATCTTAAAATACATCAGTGCCATTGTTTTGTCTGAAGATGCACACCAGTAATGTTTTTTTCTAAGGCACATTTATAAAAGCTACTTAAATGCCATAATTGAACAAAGGCCTAATCCTGGCTTAATCTAAGCCCTGTCTGTGAAACCAGGCCATTACTTGGGCAAAATGGATTTTGCTTAAGGTTACACTTTATTAAAGAACATCTGGACTTTGTTATCCAGTTGTTGAAGACATTTGAACTGGCGAAGTATAGATTTCATACCACATCAAAACAACTAAAGAAAATCATCTGAGTGGGATGAAATGCATGCTTGGATGCACTTCTACTTGAATATTGTAAAGTGACAGGACTTGGATGAAAATACATTCTAAGTGCAGCACCAAATGCCAACCACGAGTGTGAATAGATATTTGATGTCAATCAATAATGTTATCAGTTATAGATAAAGAGAAGCAGACTGTTTTCACTGATGTATGTCGATATTTGCCTTCATTCACCTAACCTTTGGTTTTGTTCTTTAGATCTGGAAAGGTTTGGTCTCCAACTGGAATAGAAGAAACCAAGACAAGTCCATACACCGGAATATTGGAGTCTGAGTCACAGGTTAGGATAATATTTCCCATAGGATAATATTCCAGACAGCTTCATTTACATTTTAATTGAAGGGATTAAGCAGAAACTTATCCAGAGAAATTCACAAAATGCTGTGAGCATGTTGTGATCTGTTTCATTGCCTAGCAACAACTGTTTGCTTCATAGAAATATAAACAACTACACAATGCCTAATTGTCTTTAAATGTAAAACAAAAAATTCTATTACAAAAGCCTTTGCAAAATTTGAGGACTAGTTGAAGTCAAATATATTTATTTTTTGCCTTTTGATTGAACAAACTATAACAAAGATGAATAAATACTTTGTTTGTAAAATAAATACTTGTTTGTTAATTTTAGTTAAAGTCCCCCTGTAGTCAACAATTTGATCCCTTAAAACTCATCTTTGATCACCAAAATTACATATTTAAATGTTTTTTTCTTGAAAATGTTTCTTCATGCCTTAAAATATCTTGAATGTAACTCGACACCTTTGCCTCATTTAGTATTCGCGGTTCTATGAATATGCAAATGAGTCCCGCCTCCACTCACTCACTCAGCTCAGAGATCCACTGGTTGACGATCACACGTTGATCTGATTGGTTACAAGGTCGTTTGTGACGTCAGAAACACCAGCGATTTCAAAGCGTGTTTTTGAGACTGTCTTTGGTTCACTGCAGTTTTAAGGAGAAAATACTCAGCAATGGTGTCGACTTAACGGTGTCTTAAAACATATTAAAAACACCACATAGACACATAAACAACATTTAAAAGCATGATTTTCACCACAGGGACTTTAATGCATTAACTAATTTTAGTTCACTTATTATAGTGTTACTTTTGAAATGAAGGGATGGACATGTTATTTGACCCTTTAGATATGCAAATATCGTCAGTAAGACTCACAAGTTTACACATATAGTACTTCTTGAAGTCAAAGTAGCTGATGAAGTTTAACATAGGTGCTCTTTTATAGTCATGCTGGTGCACGTCACATAACTACCTCAGCCAATAGAATTGGTGTGTTTGCACACATGCTTCAGACACTGGTTCCTCTAGAAGCATTTCCATAGCGTTAACACCACGTTGCAGTATAGAGGTCCCTCAAAAGGGAACTAATAAAGACCAACCTCTGCTAAACTGTGTCAAAAATGGATGTCACTCCCTAAATATTATATCAGAAGAGGAGAATATTATTACAACCATTAATTTTTAAATAGGGTAATGTCACATTATAACAGTGTATTACATAGACAGTAAAGGCATGATATTTTCACATCAGAAAGATGACTTTTTGGCTGGTGCTCTATGGAAATTAAATGTAATAGTCCGCAATATTGCCTTTGAATTCTTCCATCCTAAAATACATTTTCAACATGACGATAATGTTTTCTTTGTATTCACCCATGTAATGAAAAATAGCCCATGTCAGCCATTTTGTGGCAAATGAGACAGATGGTTTCAAATCGTTCTTGGCCCTGACACTGGAATCAGATGGGCATTGCACAAATCTTCAGTAAAGTCACATTCACATTTGGTGACTGTATGTCATAACGTCTATAAAGTGTTTCAGTGATTTCCAGAGCAGATGTGTGCCTCATGCTGAGATGTAAGTCATTGTGGCTTTTGCCATGGCCACTGGAAAGTATGAATGTTGAAAATCTGTAAGAATAGCGATAGAACAAGTCACGTCATTTCCAATGGAAGGAGACACAGCCAAGCATGTGGTCGAGCCAAAGAATTTTTCAGAGGCTGTATTTTAACCCAGACTGTGTAGGTCAGAGCATAACTGAGGTATTGTTTCATTGCTCGGAAGTCTTGTCACCAGTTGTAATATGAGACAGCATTTCTTTTATGAATGGAACAAAATTGTCCATTCCTTAAAGCTGGTCACATATGATCCACCAGGCTTTTAGGCCCTCTTTTATAGCCATAGTTATTTATTTATTTATTTATTTTGGTTACCAATTATCAGCATCATCATTACTCCAGTCTTCAGTGTCACATGATCCTTCAGAAATCATTCTAATATGCTGATTTGCTCAAATGCTCAATTATTATTTGGGATGCACAACATATCGGCCACCATATCGGTATCGGTTGATATATGTTCATTTTTAATGTTATCGGCCGATATAATAAAGCCGATAAATAATGGATTATTTCCTCCAGCTGTGACACTTCACATGTGCATTGTTCAACATGATGGTTTTGAATTGCTTGAAATATGATTGGAATCAATTTAAAAAGGATATCGGCTACATAAAATGATCATGAGAACATTATATAGTGTGTGTTTGTTTTTGTAATCAGCCTCTCAAAAATTATATAAAAATTTCATTTATTGGCCAATATATCGGTTATCGGCTTTCAAATATAAAGAATTATCGGTTATCGGTATCGGCCCAAAATATTCATATCGGTGCATCCCTAATTATTACCAATTATCAATAATGGTTCTTATTATTATCAATGTTGAAAACGTAATATTTAATATTGTTATGGAAACTGTTCTTTTTAAAAGTTCTTTTAAATTGTTATAATAATTCAGGCTTGGTGAACATACAAGACTTCTTTCAAGAATGTATTTATTCCAAACTTTTTACCAGTACTGTAGCTCGTCATCAGTACTGAAGTCTTCCTGAATCTAAGAAGCTAGATTTGTTGTGTTTTATGTTACCAAATATCTAAAAAATCTCACATTGTTTGGTGCATTTTTAAGTCTTGCATGAATACATCCTAAATTGTGTTATTTTTGAATGAATATCTCTATATTACGTGTTCGGAGAGGGAACGGTGATGTTACGGGGCTGATGCTGGGAGTGGGTTGTTTTAGTCTGTCAACAGTGGCCATATGGTTTCCATCAGGTCCTCCCTTCAACTTCCCTCGCAGTGTTCAGGTCGATATCAACCTTCATAAATCACAGGTCATTTTTCCCAAAGCAAGCCTTAATTAATAAAAGTAGGTTTGAGGTCAGTTTTGATTTATACAGTTCATTGCTAGCAGTAGCAAACCGCCTTGTTTGGTTGGTTCTGAATGTTCTGGCTCTGTGGGGAGTCACCCAGAACCAAAGGGCATGCTGGGATATCACTGTAAAACAGGTCAGTGAAATCTGATGATTGTCAGGATTTATGAGCAGACACAAACACTCCTCATAAATATCTCCCTTGTCTTTTTGTGTTTCTTTTGGGCCCTCACTGGCGATTATGGGAAACTAGCTTTAACCAGCAACGTTTACTTATGGAATGCATTGAGAAAACTGTTCTCATTGGTTGTGTTTTGTGTTGAACCCCTTCAGACCTGATTTTTTATCTACATGATACATGAAGACATACAATCATATAAATAAAAGTTATGGGTCATATCTTTGGATGATCAGGGGCCAATGAGTGACCAGGCATTTCTCATATTATTAAAACTTAAAACTGTATTGGTTTACACAAAAAAAGCACACAAAAAACAAACGTGATATCCATACCAATGGACACAGGGTCTGAAGGGGTTAATTGTGTCACCCACGTCCCATTTTCACGTTTGCTTTTCACTGGCATCTGTTGCATTAAGTAAGCATTAATTAAATGCAGTATAAATAACAAGCACTACCATGATATATATAAAAATAATAGGGATGCACCAATATGAAAACTTTGGCCAATTCCGATAACCGATAATTCTTTATATTTGAAAGCCGATAACCGATATATTGACTGATAAATCTAAATCCAAATTTTTATATATCTTTTAAGAGCCTGATTACAAAAACAAAAGTCTCACCATTAAAATCCATGACCCAAACACACAATCATGATGTTCTCATTATAATGTTATGTAGCCGATATGACGGACTTGCGCTGCACATGTTGCACTGAACCGTATTTTCCTTTTTTTAAGTGATTCCAATCATATTTCAAGCAATTCAAAGCCATCATGTTGAACAGTGCGCATCTGAAGTGTCTCAGCTGAAGGAAATAATACATTATTTATCGGCTTTAATATATCGGCCACATTTTCTTATCGGGCCGATAACGATAACATTAAAAATGATCATATATTGGCCGATACCGATATGGTTGCAGAAATATCGTGCATCCCTAATAAATACGTTACAATTTTAACAATTTATCTTTTTTGCATTACAATAATTATCATTAAGTGAATTACATGAATAAAAAAATCAGCTAAAATGTGCTTAATAGCAAAATACACATTCTTATTTCTTTAATAATACATGTATTTTTTTAAATATTCATATCTCTCATTTGTAATTATTTTCATGTCTGCTAATAGGTTTCGTGAGCATTCTGACCCATTCAGAACTTCTTAAGAACCAAACTGTTTTTAAACTGTGTTGTATAGTCGGCTGATAATGATAAGGGTGTCCTGTAATATTTCCCCTGGTATGAGAAGTATGATAAACGTAGCGTGTAAAAGGAGCGTCTGTTTCAACCACGGCTGCTATTTCAGTGATCCTCTAGATTCACTGTACTGCAGAATAGGTTAAATAATTCAATTTAATGAGACATTAGCCTTATCCAGATTTATTAAATAACAAAAATCTAAGCTTATGTAGTGAAAATTTATGTTAAAAAAGGTAGAGAGGTACAAATGAATGCTTTTCAATGTTAGACTACAAAACTGGCACTTTTATAAGCTATACACCAGATGTGTAGACTAGTAAATCTGCCATTTTTATTGCAGTTACACCCATTTGTGGCAGACATGTGAACTAAAGGAGCATGCATCTACGTTTCCTTTCCAGCAAAGGTCAGAACAGACGTTATTTCTAAATATTATCATTATTATATGCTTTAGATAACCATAACTAATGTTTCTATTAGTTTCAGTAGGAATCAGCTATAGTGGTTAAATCAAAGCGGAGGTAAATAATACATAGAAGATCCACAAAATAACACAAAACACCATCATAGTAACACACATGACAATAAAATAATGCAATAAACAGTTTAACAACATATGATGTACATAATGTGCATTACTGATAAAAAAGCTAAGAAGAAACAGATTCATTAAAATTAATTGTGAAGTGTCACACAAGCTATTCTGGGAATGTCTGCTTTTCACTGCAAATTATAAGATGATTTGTTCTTTTTTAGTTCTAAAAATGGTACATTTAACTGTGTTTTACTGTAAAATTGCATGAAATATAACAGGATAGATTTTTCCCCACGTATATAGTATACAGTTACAGTTTTTCCCTGTATATATTAAGGGAACTACAGTTCATGTTCTGTATATAAGTTCATTTTCAATGAGGGCATTTACAAAGATACTGGTGCAAAGAATTCTGTTTTTAACATTATGTGTAGAGCTCAAGAGAAAAAGAGAGATAAATGATATGAACCTTTCAAACCCATTATCTCACATGTTGTTTTAAAAGAGAAAGCTAGGAGAACAGCCGGCTTCTGTCCACTCAAAGATGAGAAATGCAATAAAACGCTTGTCTTGCTGCCCATTTTGAACTGTAATAAAGATTGATATGAGATATTTTTCATGGTCATAAGGCTAAAAACAACAGAAAACAGAGCCCTTATGATTTGCAGATGAATCCTCCTGCCTCCTGCTGTGGGACTGAAGTACAGAGCGCTGATGTGAACATGTATTCCTCCGCTATCTATGAAAATACTGCCATTATTTATTTTCCCTCGGGTCGTTCCAAACCAATATGCTGTTGTTATTTTTTCTTGGAACACCGTAAGATAAGCCACACATTTTGGTATCAACTCCCGAGAATAAATGTTTCTTAAACAGCAAATCATCATATTAGAATGACTTCTGAAGGATCATGTGACACTGAAGACTGGAGTAATGAAGCTGAAAATTCAGCTTTGATCACAGGAATAAATTACATTTTAAAATATAATCAAATAGAAAAGTTGTTTTAAATTGTAATAATATTTCACAATATTACAGTTTTTTACTGTGTTTTTGATTGGATGAGCAGCCTTGGTGAGCAGAAGAGACTTAATTATTGCAAATTTTATCAAATGAAAATGATATCAAAACTACATCCCTCCCAAAATGGTGTCTTAATATTTAAATGGAAAAGTTGTTGACATTTGCCTGGCATTGCTTATTATAAAACATTGGTGCATTCAGTTTCACAGATTTTTTTGTGATCAGTTGTTTTGTATAATAATAGATTGAACAGCACATTTGCAAAGTTTTGACTAATTTGCTACCGTTCCTTCAGAATTTTCACCATAATTTATTATTTTGTTTGAACTTAATGTAGATTTATTGCCAGTAATTTCTGACATGCAGAGTTTTACATTTGGCAGCCATTAATATTAAATTAAGTTTCTTCTTTTCTCAGAATTAGTCCCCAAATACGATACTTCAGACAAACCGTTTAACAAAACAACAACAAAAAAAGATGTCTCCACTCCATCTGCACAAATAAGTTGCCTTAAGTGACTGCGGATGTCATAAAATGGCTGCTAACTTATAATCAAAAGCTGCATTGACCAGAGGCAAATATGTATGATGGGAATTTGTCTGCAACAGTAAATATTTACATATTTTCTGAGTAAGCTGTTTATTGAGTGCTTGTCAGATCTGTAAACCTGTCAAGTATTGTTCCAATCATACAGTCATCACAATTCAGATTATATTAGCTCTTAGTTGAAACAGTGAATAATTTGCTCCAAATATTTTTTTTGTGAAGAGATTTGGATGGTATTAGATCCTTAAAATAGGGCCATTATGCTATTCCTGTGCATGTGTGAAAAACTGTAAAATGTTTTAGGGGTGTAACAATATATCGTGTCAATATATCGCAATACAAAAATGCAACAATATGTATCGTGGATAGTTCACCCAAAACAAAAATTAAAAGTTTTCAGAGTTTTAGTGTCAGTACTGCATTAAACTACTATATATAGTGTTGAATATAATGTATAATAATGCAATGGGGGAATATTTGTGTGTCCTGATGATGCCAAATGTCTGATGTTACCAGTAAAAAGTGTCCTACATTATTTTAAATATATCTAGTCAGTGACAGAGAATATTCGTCTACAATAATTCAGTATTTTCAGCTTCAGAATCATGAATATTGTTATTCTGGTGTCTCTACTGTCCTGTGCTTTGGGTTTCAGCACCAAGTCCAAGACTATTCATTTACACACACAATGAAATATCAAATTTAGCATTTTAATCAACAGTACATTTTTTGTTAACCGTATATATCATATGTCTTATCGCAATAATACCATATCCCGATTTGTATCGAATCGTGACATGAGGGCATCGGTACACCCCTAGCTTACAATCAGAAATGACTTTTTTCCTTCCTTTTTTACAGACCTTTCGACCAATCAGCAGTGGCTATAGTCCCACTCCGAAGAGTCCCTCGCCCAAGAGTCCCATCACAGGCGGTGTGTCCTACAATAACGGCAACTCAAGACCTACGTACAACAATCCAGCCGGACTGTATTCACACAACAATGGCAATGGAGCTCTTCCCAAGCAGATGTCCGGCCTCAGCCTGGGCTCTCCTCACAGGTGGGACATTTTACAGTTTTTCACACATGCACAGGAATAGCATAATGGGCCCTATTTTAAGGATCTAAGCTCATGGTCTAAAGCGCATGGCGCAAGTGCACTTAGGTCGTGTCCGAATCCCCTTTTGCTAGTTAACAATGAGGAAAATGGTCGGCGCTCTCGGCGCATGGTCTAAAAGGGTCGTCCCTATTCTCTTAATGATTAATGGCTGTGTTTTGGGCGTAACGTGCAAAAAAACAACAACCAAAGCCTCATCTCCCATTGCCTTTAAAAGCCAGTTGTGCTCGCGCCATGGTGGATTTGCTATTTACATGGAGGAGTTTGCAAGTGGCAAAACTGAACGCGTCTCTCGCGAGGAAACGGATCTGCTCGTGCGCGAGGTTAAAGCGTGCAAGAAGACCATCTACGTTTTATCTTTTATTTTTAATATTTGGCATGTTTGTGTGCTGCTTCACATCCCTGTGTGTGTAATAAGCAGAGTGTGTGTGTAATAAGCAGAGTGTACACATGTTGGACTCGCCTATAGGCTCACATCACTAACGCGCTGTCGCGCTCTTTAAATAATTAAAAAATATTGCGCCATTGACTTTAGACCAGGTTTCAGTCGGTCATTGGCTAAGTCTATTTCAGTTCCTCAAAATAGCAACACTCCAACAATGTGCCTGAACACACACCTCGTTTTCAGACCAGCAGCCCATGGGTGAACAGATGGGCACAAATGCATTTGCTATTTAAACAACGTGAAAATTACTTAAAAATGAAAACTGCGTCGGGCTGAAACTAGCAAAACACACCTGGCGCTGCATTGCACTGGGTGTATGATTGGGACCAATGCATTTTTCTTTGGAATAACAGTGAGACCAGGAACACAATGTAAATAGGGTCAGTTCTAAATTCATGTTAACTGTACACAGCTAAACTCTAGCCAACACAAACCACACCGGTCTTGCAGTGGTGCCAGAAACACATATTTATGATCCTCACAAGGCTGTGAGAAACATAGTGATTTATCAAGGAAGTGATCTTGGGGATCTTTCCCATGTTGGACATCTACAGTGCAGGTCCTGTCTTCACTCAGAGCACTTGCACACAACAATAAACATTTCAGACTGAAATATGCTACAGCTCTTCAGGCATATTGTTATGTAAAAAGGAGTTCATGAGTTCAGCGAAGTACAGGACTGGAAAAAGTGAACAGTTTTCAGGGAACATCTGCCGCACTGATATTTGCAAACATCCTTGAATTTTTCTGAAGCACTAGTGTATTTGGATGTGAGATAGCCTAAAGGTGATCAAGAACCGTTTGGTTGCGTGTAAAACTTGCTGTTTACTCTGAATATGATAAATCCGCTGTTTATGAATTCCTGGATTCCTGGAGTTGTCATAACACTGATCACTCTCATGGAAACTTCCAACAAGGAAATCCATCAAAGTATCTGCTGTTTTCTTGGGGGGAATCAGTTCCTTCAAAGATCTTAACTCATAACAAACGTCTACTCGTTCTTTATTGTTAGTAATGGTGATTTTTGGGGCCGATCATGATTATGATCACTGTAAGGAGTATTGGCCGATATCTGTCACCGATTCTGAAATAAATAATAGGCACACTAATCTTAACAACAATGTATTTAAGTATGAATAAAATAAGAGATGAGAAAGTATCATGAATTGACAACTCTTCATTTATTGGCAAGCAACATGTGTAACATATTCCATTCGCTCATTTAGAGGTGATTAGGAACAGCTTAAAGCTTAACAAATATAGCATTCCTGTGAAATAAATTATAAAAAAAAAAAAACAGAGCAATCTTTATCAACAGAAAGTAATCAAATGTAAAACAACACTGCATAGTCTTCACTGTATTAAATATAGATTAAACTTACAAAAGAGCAGTGAGTTATTTTCTCTGTCTTTTCTTGTTTGATTAACATTTATAACACAGACGGCCGCTGGAATATTAGGCTACTATCACTTTAAGAGCTGAATGCACGTATCCAATATACTGATACACATGCGACTTATTTCCCAACTGTTTATGTTCACGGGTTTTTAAGCAAAAGGAGGGCATTTTTACCAGTTTTTGAACAGTTTTAACCGTTAAGGCGCAAACCCGAAGCTCAAAGTTAACTTTACTCATCCGTGTTTCACTCCTTCTCCGAGCGCGCGCACAGAAAGCCGCTTGGGGAACAGTATCACTTTCACGGCTTTTAAAAACTCTTTTTTTATTGTTGAGCACGTCCTGAGGTTTAGCGACAGTAGACTGTATTTTAGGACAATCACTGATCCACTGATTGGGACGTTAAGTTTGGGCTTCTAGGGAGGAATGAAATCGCACCACTGTGAAGGAAAGAAATGCTCTAAAATCACACAGCTCTAGTTTCTGGCTGTCATTGCTGTAGGTTTGCTGTCGTTGCAATATCTCCAAAAATATTGCAAATGTATTGTCCTTTTCAGACACCTGGTAGAACTGCCAGACCGGTGAATGTAGTGGAGAGATTTTAGATGCGCACAGAAAACTGGTCTCGGGAGTTTTGTGTCTTCTGACCTGCCTTTATAGAGACCACCCATCAAACTTTATAAAGCTATTATGGGCCAATAACCGGCGCCCGATCAATTTGAGCACCCTTAATATATATACAGTGAGGAAAATAAGTATTTGAACACCCTGCTATTTTGCAAGTTCTCCCACTTAGAAATCATGGAGGGGTCTGAAATTGTCATCGTAGGTGCATGTCCACTGTGAGAGACATAATCAAAAAAAAAAAATCCAGAAATCACAATGTATGATTTTTTAACTATTTATTTGTATGATACAGCTGCAAATAAGTATTTGAACACCTGAGAAAATCAATGTTAATATTTGGTACAGTAGCCTTTGTTTGCATTTACAGAGGTCAAACGTTTCCTGTAGTTTTTCACCAGGTTTGCACACACTGCAGGAGGGATTTTGGCCCACTCCTCCACACAGATCTTCTCTAGATCAGTCAGGTTTCTGGGCTGTCGCTGAGAAACACGGAGTTTGAGCTCCCTCCAAAGATTCTCTATTGGGTTTAGGTCTGGAGACTGGCTAGGCCATGCCAGAACCTTGATATGCTTCTTACAGAGCCACTCCTTGGTTATCCTGGCTGTGTGCTTTGGGTCATTGTCATGTTGGAAGACCCAGCCTCGACCCATCTTCAATGCTCTAACTGAGGGAAGGAGGTTGTTCCCCAAAATCTCGCAATACATGGCCCCGGACATCCTCTCCTTAATACAGTGCAGTCGCCCTGTCCCATGTGCAGAAAAACACCCCCAAAGCATGATGCTACCACCCCCATGCTTCACAGTAGGGATGGTGTTCTTGGGATGGTACTCATCATTATTCTTCCTCCAAACACGTTTAGTGGAATTATGACCAAAAAGTTATATTTTGGTCTCATCTGACCACATGACTTTCTCCCATGACTCCTCTGGATCATCCAAATGGTCATTGGCAAACTTAAGACGGGCCTTGACATGTGCTGGTTTAAGCAGGGGAACCTTCCGTGCCATGCATGATTTCAAACCATGACGTCTTAGTGTATTACCAACAGTAACCTTGGAAACGGTGGTCCCAGCTCTTTTCAGGTCATTGACCAGCTCCTCCCGTGTAGTTCTGGGCTGATTTCTCACCTTTCTTAGGATCATTGAGACCCCACGAGGTGAGATCTTGCATGGAGCCCCAGTCCGAGGGAGATTGACAGTCATGTTTAGCTTCTTCCATTTTCTAATGATTGCTCCAACAGTGGACCTTTTTTCACCAAGCTGCTTGGCAATTTCCCCGTAGCCCTTTCCAGCCTTGTGGAGGTGTACAATTTTGTCTCTAGTGTCTTTGGACAGCTCTTTGGTCTTGGCCATGTTAGTAGTTGGATTCTTACTGATTGTATGGGGTGGACAGGTGTCTTTATGCAGCTAACGACCTCAAACAGGTGCATCTAATTTAGGATAATAAATGGAGTGGAGGTGGACATTTTAAAGGCAGACTAACAGGTCTTTGAGGGTCAGAATTCTAGCTGATAGACAGGTGTTCAAATACTTATTTGCAGCTGTATCATACAAATAAATAGTTAAAAAATCATATATTGTGATTTCTGGATTTTTTTTTTTAGATTATGTCTCTCACAGTGGACATGCACCTACGATGACAATTTCAGACCCCTCCATGATTTCTAAGTGGGAGAACTTGCAAAATAGCAGGGTGTTCAAATACTTATTTTCCTCACTGTATATATATATATATATATATATATATATATATATATATAATTATTTCACACAATTGCTGTTAAACTGTGATAAAAGAATTCTAAGTAATAAATGATTTCCAACATTAACAACTGCACGTTTATTACAAGATTCAGCTTTACTGTGTCCAAACTTTTGACTGGTAGTGTATGTGTGTGTCTCAATATTTGTAACAAATGTGTTGTATTTGAATTTTAAACCAATTTCTTTGGCTTCCTTTCCTTTAGAGATGTACTGAAGCTTTTATAAATAGATTGAGAAAGTGTTTAGTTCAGTATGAAAACACATGGCAATAGCAGATGTTTATGTTCGAAATCTGGATGTGTTTTCCTTTCAGTTTCAGCCCTGAACCACCAGTGAATTCATCAGGCAACCGCAATGGTTTCGACCCGCAGTCAGACGTCTACAGGATGCTTCAGGACCACGAGGAACCTGTGTCCGCTCCCAAACAATCTGGCTCCTTTAAATACCTGCAGGGAATCCTGGAAGCTGAGGATGGGGGTCAGTTTTACTTATTCACTTCTCTCTCAGAATCAGGGCTTGACGAATGCGGTGTATTTCAGCAGTGGCGTGTAACGCAATTGCTCCTACTAGCCAGTTTGGCAGGTTGAATTTCATATATAATATATACATTTTTTAATTGTAGTTTTTTTTAAAAGCATCTGAAATAATAAGTGCAATGTAGTGTTGTCAAAAAACGTATTGCGCATAATTTTACTAATTCCCGCAGATTTTGAGCTCAAACCCAAAGTGTGGCTCATAAAGCCGCCTCTTAGTACTAAAAAAATGCGCTTAAACAGTCAAATACACACAAAATAATGTCAAAATGCCGGTCTTGGCAAGTATTCACGTAAACACAGTCAGTCATGTTTTAAGTGAACGTAAACAGTTGAGAAAGAGAACATATGTGTAACAGTATATTGGATCTGTGCATTCTGTCTTAAAGTGACAGCATCCTAATAAACCTGCTGCCAAATTATGAGATAATATTAAAAACATCAGTTTTCCCCCATGGTATCGATGTCAAAATTGTGGCCAGTGAAAATGGCTGTAACTTTGGAAAACCACTCGCCGCAGTGTCTGATGAGCAAAAAAGTGAATGTCAAGCCCTGTTCAGAATGTATGTTGGAATTGTTAATTATCGATAATGTCCTATATCAGTGGTTCCCAATTCCAGTCCTCGTGACCCACTGCTCTGCACATTTTGTATGTCTCTCTTATCTGACACACTCAGTTCAGTTCATGGAGTCTCTCCTAATGAGCTGATGATCTGGTTCAGGTGTGTTAAATAAGGGAGACATACAAAATGTGCAGAGCAGTGGGTCACGAGGACTGAAATTGGGAACCACTGTCCTATATTGTCATTTTGTGTGTGATCAAACCGATAATACAATGATTATCGCCTCAGTATGTTCAGTGGAAAAAATCACATAAGAATGATGCAGTGTTTTATTACACTACATCGCTATTTACTTGTCACTAGAAATGCTACACTATTTCGAAAATTGTCTCGCTACTGAAAAATGAATTCAGTAAAAGCACTGCCTTGGATTCTGGATTTTTTGTGGCCAGATTGCTTTCTTGTCTCTTGGTGGCTAAAAGCTCCCAAAAATGTTGTGCTTTGTGTCATATAAGCCCAGAAACCATGCTATACTTACGCCTTCGCCATCTCTCACACACTGAATTAGATCCCATGGAGCCACAGGGATCAGGGATCAAGTGTTTAAGTGTGTAATTAGTGGTATTCGTTGACAGGTTTGGAGTAGTAACCTGTCCCAGCAGTTCTTGGGAATAACGCAGAGTTAATGATCTCACTTTGGCACAGCAACAGTCAGATGACTGAGGCGGGCACCATTTAGACAGTTACGCATATTTTTTTATCCGGATGTTTCCTCGTTCAGCCTGAAACAGAGAAGATAGGAGGAGGCCTTGGCAGCTGTGCTCCACACTTGGCCATATGGCTCTGTCCCAACCATGCCCTGAAGCTAACACACACACACACACACACACACAGGATTTTCAGCTACGTCTGCATGGAGAATAGTGTCTGACCTGGGATTGAAGTGTGAAGGACATTAATTCTGGCCATCTCTTGTTCCAGGGACAGCTGCTAAGCACTTACTCTGAGAGATTGTTTTGTTTTGGGCTAAACAAGGCCTCTTGGAAAGTCAGAAGTCGCTGTTCAAAGCAATTTAAAACTTACAATTCTGTCAATACAGCGTGTACTCTGCTGCCCTTGGACACAGAATGAGAATTTTTAACTCTTTCCACGCCAGCATTTTTGGAAAAGCCAGCACCAAATCTGATTTTCTTGAGATAACTAAAGGTGTCCCTCAAGGATCAATCTTAGGACCCATTCTGTTTTCAATTTTTATAAATGATTTGGATAGAGATGTTCAAGCCAAATTATATTTATATGCTGATGATACAGTGGTTTACACCCAGGCTTCCACCATTTCAGTAGCAGTGCAGGAACTTCAGACTGCATTTCAGGCATTGCAATACACATTATTGAGTCTAAAACTGGTTTTAAATACACAGAAAACAAAGTTTATGGTCTTCTCAAAAGCTCAAGCACAGCTACTCAACAATTGTGGCCTTTTGTCATTAGATGGGAAATCAATTGAGAGAGTGTCTTCATACAAGTACTTGGGGATATGGATAGAGGATAAGCTTTCCTTCAGTGAACATATTACTGCTTTAGTTAAGAAACTTAAAGTCAAGCTCGGCTTCTATTACAGAAACAAATCTGGCTTTACTTTTAGTGCTAAGAAGAAACTTGTGGAAGCTACTTTTCTGCCTGTAATTGATTATGGAGATATATTGTACATGCATGCTGCATTTTCCATCCTGCGTCATGTTGATTCAGTTTACCATGCATCACTACGATTCATAACAAATACAAAGTCCCATACCCATCACTGCATTCTTTATGATTTAGTTGGACATCACTTAAAATTCGTAGACAACAGCACTGGTATATCTTTATTTATAAAGCTATACTTGGCAAATTTCCACTGTACCTCTGTAACCTCCTCTCTGTTTGCTCTGGTACCTATCAGCTACGCTCCTCAAAGTGGTTGCTTTTTAATGTGCCACGAGTTACAACCGAATTGGGAAAAACTGCTTTTTCTTATTTAGCACCTTGGGGGTGGAATAAACTACAAAAAGAGCTAAAGTTAGAAACCCTTATGTCCATAAATGAACTACTGTAAAGAGTGTTGTGATGGAGACATGTTCTTGTTTTTCTTAAGTCTCATTGTGTTTTATATTTTTATTTTTAAAATTTTGTACTTCTTTTATCGTGAAAATGTAATTTGGTGTTTGTTATGTATGCATTTGTTGTCAAAAAAAAAAATTTTTTTTTTTTTTTCATTTTCACAAAGGTTTCATGGCCCCAAGAATATTTTGTTGTATGAATATCTGAGGATGCAATACATCAAAAGAACAGACCCTCTGCTTTTAAACAACGACAAAAAAACAGTTTTATTCTAGCTTCATGCATTCTTTTTTATGAACACTTGAATGTAAGTTTTATTAAAAAAAATTGTGTAAAAAGCTGAAAAAAATCACTTTTTTGTCAAAGACTACGTCTGGATGAGATTCAGAATGTCATCAAAACACAGATGGAGTAGATCGAGTCCATCAACACCTCAAAGCTTCACAGTCCTACAGCTCATCCTGGTCGACATTTCATTCAGTAACATTAGGTCGTTAAGATTTATATGCTGTTTAATGTTGATGATCACGTTATTTTACATGTGCATATGCTTACATATGAGATCGCTTGTTTCAGCTTCTTTTTCGCTTGTGTTTTGATCAGGAGATTCAGTACTCTTTCAGAAGATGATTAATAGCGCCCCCTACCGTATAACAGTGAAAACACGCCCTAAATGAAGCGTTGTCTCATAAATGACGGAAAATTTTGTCAATGGCGGGGAAAGAGTTAAAGAATGAATTTAATGATGATATAGGTTTGTGAGTGAATTAGTGGAACAGCATAATTGAATGCAGGAAGTGGAAAGACCAAGTTTTGGAGAAAAGAAGAACAACAGTTAACTTTGGGAGTCCAGTAATAGGAAGCCAAAATTAAAATTATGAAACATTATTTAGGCCTGGAGTGGTCAAGTCTGCTTCTCGAGATCAATGCTGTAACCCTGGTCAAACACACCTGAACAAGATCATCAAGGTCTTCAGAATTAATAGAAAGTCACAGCCAGGGGAATAAACACTGTGGGAAAGTGGATTTCATGATAATGTATCTAGAACAAATGTTCTTATTATGAGTGCCATTTTCTGAGGGTGATGGGAGATTTCACTGCCTCTTCTTCTGAAATCCCCCATTCTGTGTGTTCATTTTTCTTCCCCGGAAGACATGCATTTTGTCCCGGCATATCCCATAGCAACTTTAAATAGCATTCAAAGTATACCTTTTATCAGTTCTTGCTTTCCCTGGGAATCGAGCCCATGACACTGGCGTTGCAAGCGCTGTGTGCTCTTCTGTTTGAGCTGCAGGAAGGCTTGTTTTGTGTTACAGGTTTTATTTTGAGCATTGCAAGCAACTTGGTAGTAAAATGTGCACAACACTACGACTTATCCTGGACTTTTGAAATTAAGATAGTACAAATTGTTTCAAAGTTTTGAAATGTTAAGCACCCTGAGATGTCACCCGCCTTAAACTGGATAATGTGTGCCTTGATAATCACATCACATCATTGACGTCATTGAATTGTATGACAGTCAATCATGCTTTGTGGATACAATAAAAATGAATGAGAAATTTCGTAAACCAATGATTTCAGTATAAACTCAAAAAAAAAATGTATCAATCAAAAAACAGTGTTTAATTGTAAACACGTTAAATTGTTGAATTATGTTCGATTCTTGAACAAATAGTTAATTTTAGCCGGTAACCGGTCGAGCCGGTTCACAGAATCAAACTGAATTACACTTTAGTTCCGGGTTTGAAGACGCAAGACGCACATCCGAAGTAGCACACACACACACACACACACCTAATGAGCCAATAAGCGTGTCCAGAAATGCAGCTATGTTTCCAGTGATCCTGGAGACCTTGATTAGTTGGTTCAGGTGTGTTTCATTAGGGTTGGAGGTAAACTCTGTTGGAAGGCCCTCAGGAACTGCAGGCCGATCAGATGTTTTCCCAAATCAGATCTTTTCTGGCAGACTGTCCGCACACTATTCATTGCAAGTGAACAAATACAATGTGTGTGTCCACACATAACCAACCTTTCTGCATGGGTTGCTTTGGTACGGACGTAGGCCTCTCTTACATCGCACAAGAAAAACTCTTGGGACGCACCGCTTGAATACCGTACGAATACTTCTGGCATTTCTGCCTCTGGTTTTGACGTTATCATTGTATGTTGCTTTAAGAGTGTGATGCAAAAGACAATTTGAAATCCGACAATTTGAGATGCATCTGTCAAAATCTGATTGGAATTGCATTTCAGATCAGAGACCACCTCTTAATGTGGTTTCAATCAATTTTTTTTTTTTTTTGCTGTCTAGACTTTCAAATACAAATCTGGATAAAATCAGTCTGAGCGCAGCCTGAGTTCGACAGCCCTGCTGTGAGGGATAGAAGTGCAGTGCATTCAGTGGATTGTACTGTTGTTTGACAACATACCAATTGTTCAATTTTTTGCCAAAAACTCCATAAAACGGTTTGAAAAGTTGTATGTTGTAAAAATTGCGTGATCTAGGACCTTTATACAGTGTGTGCCATTGTAAAGACTGTAAATCTATCCCTCACAGCCTCGTTTTCATCCGTGTTAAAGGAGTAGTTCACTTCAGAATTATAATTTCCTGATAATTTACTCTCTTCCTCGTCATCCAAGATGTTCATGTCTTTCTTTCTTCAGTGAAACAGAAATAAAGGTTTTTGAGGAAAACACTCCAGGATGTTTCTCCATATAGTGTCTTCAATGGGGTCCAACGGGTCGAAGGTCCAGATGTGAGTTTCAGTGCAGCTTCAAAGTCTCGACACGATCCAGCCGAGGAATAAGAGTCTTATCTAGACAAACCAGCGGGCATTTATAACAAAATAAACATTTATATACTTTTAACCACAAATTATGGTCTTGCACTGTGATGCGACACACATTACGCAATCAGGTTGAAAGGTCACGCGAAAAACTTTGGTTACTTCATGCGCTTCAATCTGGGGCTTTTGGTTCCTGTAAATAACACGAATGCTCCATTCTGAAAGGTCTCTTTCAAAAGAAGAACACTTGGTTTCCATTCTAAGATCTTATCTCAGTACAATAGTTGATCACGGTATCATATTCTGTGCCCTTGACTGCAGTTTGTTTTCTCTCCAGGGGTCTCACCGGTGGACAGGCACGGGGTGCGAGGCTTGCGTTCCCCGGTGAAGTCCCCCGTGCCGAAGCTGGGCAGTCCCATCACGGCTCCTCTGGCGCCCATGGCCGGGCTACAGAAGCTGCCTCAGTGCACACGCTGCGGGAACGGCATTGTGTAAGTGCCATGTGTTGCAGCTTACGGGGGCATGAACTGTTATAATGATTACTCTGCGTGTCTCTGTGAGGCTTCAGTGTAAACGCCCACTGCTGTGATTGGCTGACAGCTTTGCATATCGTCACCTTCCTAAAATAATTGCCTAAGTCATTTGATCATCAAAATGACTTGGGCAATTATTTTAGTAAGGTGACGATATTAAATAAGTAGTACATGTGGAACTTTTAGCACGTTTTTACAATTAGAGTTAGGTTTACAAATCGTGAAAAGTGTTGATTATAGCATTATATTTAGATCGTGGCATGAAAGGGATCTCGTCTTTGTAACTCGATTTCTGCACACTAACAAATGCTTTCATCATTACTAACTGTGCAAGACAGCAACATAGCGTCAGCCCAGATCCGGCCCACATCCGGTACAAGTGGATTCCACACGGATCTGGGCCGGATGTGGGCCGACACTATGTTGCTGTCTGGGGATAAACTTGCTCTGTTTGATTTACAGCTCCAGCGATTGTAAAGGGAGCGTTCTTTAAATCTCTTTAAACATATAATTTAATCACAGTTTAAATAACAGATTATTTCATCCTTCTAAGAGAAACAATGTGAAGTTCTACCATTTACTCACTGGTTTGATTTACTGACAAAAAAACAAACAATTTTGAGACAAAAACATCTGACTGTAGGCCTACATGAATCATGACATGTCAGAGCTGGTCACTGGTGATTTTGGTTAGACAAATGATCTGTAACAAAGCAATAGTGACACAGTAAAAACGTTTTTACTCGCATAAGTGTGTTGCGCCGTTCCTGTCGGATCCAATATAGAAGAAGGCACAGCATCGTTTTTTAATTTCAGTCTCTCTGCAAATCCAGCGACTGTGTTTTTCCTCAAGCTGGCGCTGCACAACATGCTGCACTCTTCAAAGGCATCTTTATCGCTTAGCTGCTTGATCCAGTGTTAGCGTCACGTCTGTTATTTACCTACCACTTGTCGTGCTCGAATCAGTGGGCGGGGCTACTGAACTTTAGGGTTAGTGATGTCACCAACCCAGGAAGAAGCTTGTTGTAGTCCGTTTGTTGTAGTCCTTAAAAATCGATTTCTGTAAAAGCAAATATCTCCCTTTGCTTTGAACTTTGAGCATTGTAACTTTGCAGATGTTGTTTGTGCTCAAACAGCAACATTACACACTAACTAAAGTTAGAAAAGTGAAATCATAATCAAGGACCCCTTTAAATATACAGCAATATTTGCTGAAGAAAGCCCCTAAATGAACATCAAGACACTAGATAGTATTGAATAGACTTTATAAGCCAGTATATGTTTCTTTTATCATCTTTAAACATAAGCCTGTAAGCCGTGTCTCGCAGTAAATGAATGATTTGCACACTGACATGCTCATTGAGTATGTGATTGTTAAATGAAGCCAGACCTGCCGGAGCATGTGGCACAGGTGTTCCCGATCATGATAACACTGTAAGTCACTCTTCTGCTGTTGGCACTTTCCCACAGGAAAATGAGTAAACAGTGATGTCATATGATAAGAACAGTTCCACAGAAGAAGGAAACAATGCACCCATTGTAAATGCTGTTTATAGATATTACAGCCTTCAAATATGTCCCTGTTCATAGAGATTTTATTATAGGAAGAATTAGTGATAAGAGATTGTCCAATCAGCGGTCAGGTCTGCATAAAAGACATTTGTGCTTTCTCTTTTATATCATGGTTGGGTCATGACATTTCAGAGTTTTTTTTCAGCCCATTTATGAAAGGAATTTATTGTTTTCTCGTTTACTGACTAAACATTACCTGCTAATCCTACTTTAGCGATTGTTGAACACCATTTTTTTCATAAAAGCCTTTTCTCCTTTAAAAGTTTAGTATTAGGATCGTTTTTACAAAATTTGTTGAATCATTTTTCACTTTAAAATAATGGTCCAGATCACTAGTAGTTCCTGAAGAGTGACTAGGTAACACTTGAGTAATTAGCAATGCATGTTGAGAGTAAATAAAGACAGTTACGCACATCTCAGACACGTTAATGTTGTGATTATTACTTAATTCGTAATTCTTTATCATTTGTCATAGTTGAAATTTATTAAAGTCCCCCTGTAGTGAAAATCCAGCTTTTAATGTAGTTTATATGTCTATGTGGTGTTGTTAATATGCTTTAAGACAAACCATGTGTAAATTCATAAGTCGACACCATTGCTGAGTATTTTCTCCTTAAAACTGCAGTGAACCAAAGACAGTCTCAAAAACACGCTTTGAAATCGCTGGTGTTTCTGATGTCACAAACGACCTTGTCACCAATCAGATCAACGTGTGATCGTCAACCAGTGGATCTCTGAGCTGAGTGAGTGAGTGGAGGCGGGGCTCATTTGCATATTCATAGAACCGCGCATAGTAAATGAGGCAAGAGTGTCGAATTACATTCAAGATATTTAAATTCATATTTTTTTTAAATATGTCATTTTGGTGATCAAAGATGAGTTTTAAGGGATAAAATTGACTACAGGGGGACTTTAAATGTAACCTTTTGTTGAAAATGGCATAAAACATTTTTCGAAACCAACATAAATACAAATAGTACTCCTGGATCATTGACCCAATTATCAAATGAAGTGACAATAAAAGTAACAATAAATGCAAATTAACAAGTGTCTTCTAACTGTTTTAACACAGGGGAACGATTGTGAAGGCCAGAGACAAGCTGTATCACCCCGACTGCTTCATGTGCGATGACTGCGGGCTGAACCTCAAGCAGAGAGGATATTTCTTCATCGATGAGAGTCTGTATTGTGAGACTCACGCCAAGGCTCGTGTTCAGCCTCCCGAGGGCTATGACGTGGTGGCCGTCTATCCCAACTCCAAAGTGGAGCTGGTCTAAGCACACACACACACACACACACACACAGGTTTCGTTGAGGATTCAGCTTGGCAAAGTGGAAATGAGAATAACAAACTCTTGAAGCTTTTTTTTCAGTCCCTGCTCGACTTTATCCTGGACTCACGTTCTGTAGTTTGCTAACCTCGTACTGAAATCCACTTTCCCCCGCAGCCTTTCTAACACTCTGACAGAGCAATTCTGGGTTTGCTTTAAGAAGAAAGTTTGAAGTGTAAGATAACCGAACGGCCCAGACGAACATCTGTTCACCTAGATTCCAGTGGCACACCAGCGGTTTATTTCTCTGAACGCTGCGGTGAACTTGAGGTGCTCAGAAAGGCCACGAAGAATGTCTCAAGCCATGTGGAAAATGGAAATGGTATTCATTTATTCAGAGAGTTTGGGACGGTATGTTTATTCTTTGGCTAAGAAGGCAAGCTGTGTGTTTTTTTCTCGATGAGCAAGCTTCCATCACCACCACATCCAGCTTTATCTGAGGAAAATGAGTCTGTAGGAATGGAAAAATATCATTTTGATTGCCTTTGAGCAGATTTAAGGCCCTTGCACACTGAGTCCGTTTTTTTGCGCATTCGTCATCCTAAAAATTCGTCACGCACAGAAACTTTGCTTGTAAGTTTGATACGTATTAATTAATCCGTTGTGAAAAAAATTTGCAAAACAATACAAAATGGAGTTTTAAGCAGTGAGGATGATTTTGTTCTTAAAAATACAAAATCTGAAATACATAAAGTTTCCTCTGATAACAGATTACTCTAAAGTGTAATGTGGCATTTTCTGTTAAGCTGCTTTGAAACGATGTGTATTGTGAAAAGCGCTATACAAATAAATGTGATTTGAATTGAAATTGAAAAAGAGAAAAAATCCAATCCTGAGATTGCGTAGAGAGGAAGGAGAGTTCAAAGTTTACCTTAGGTTGTCAGTGGCTCAGTTTGATGCTTATATACAAGAAGAACCACCAATTACCGTGAACCAGTTGATCCTGAACAGTTGTGGATTTTGGCGTTTGCTTGTACGGTGGCTCTGAATTGTCAAAAAAGCTCTCAAAATGCTCGCTAGGGATGCAAAAAACACAGAAAATTTAACCGATCCAATTTTTTATGATGGACGAAAGTTTCGGAGGCTAAACGTAAAGTAAACGTGACTGACACGACGTGAGGTCGCATTTATTTTTTAACGACAATTTTGGACTCGGTGTGCAAGGACCTTACATGCAAGTATGTGAATACGATTTGACATTTAATTGCTTTCCTAAAAGTATCAAAACACAATTTCTATTGTAACTGCGCATGGCGTTCTCAGAAAAATACACTATGATGGTTTTCTCATTCACATCAACTCCCATCATGTATGTAATATCTTCTTTCGCCTGTTTAGTAAAGTCATCATGTTTTCTGTGTTTAAAGCTAGCCACCGGAAAACATTTGGTGTAATGGCACAGACATTTCTAGGTGACTCGAGAACTGATGTTTGGTATGTAAACACATTTCATGTACAAAAGCAGAGCTGAAGTGTGTTGGCCAAGCATTTGTGACTGCGTTTGCATATTTGCGTACATTATGTGATTTAAACTAGATTTTTTTTTTTTTTTTTGATTGTGTTGGATGGCTTCTTCGTGTAAAACAAAACCAGAATAGTAAAGTAGATATGCTTTTATTTTTTTGTCTTTTCTTTATCTGGTGACGCTTTTGTAAATTCTGTAAAAAAAAAAAAAAAAAAAAGAAAAAAAAAGAGAAATGTTTGTTTTTCTAGTTTCTAATGAATGATATGTACATGTGTGTGTGGGTTTTGTTGTATTAAGAGTCTTCTGTAAATAATTTGAATGCTAACAGATCATCTTTAAACATAATAACAGCAAAAACAGAGAAGGAATCCTTTTTTTTTTTTCACCAAGAACTTAATTCTCATTCCAAACCCTTTCTTTCTTCCGTGGAAAACACAGAAATGATGCTCATGCTAGACAGATGCATTTGAGCTTCCAAAAAACAGCATGAAAGTATTATAAAGGTGGTCCATATGACTGCAGATCTCCTGATTTGCCAAAAAGCAACAATTTCAAGGGGTCCTATTACGCCCTTTTACGAAGTCTTGAGTTTGTTTTTGGTGTGTACCAGAATATGCTTTCATGCTTGGTTGTTCAAAAAACACGATATTCTTCACGTATTTTACGTGATTACAGCTCCTCTCTCCCCAGTCTGGTTGAACCATAGACTGTAAAATCTCTCACCCCTCTCACAGTTGTCATGAAGGGCAAAATTAGCTATATAGAGTAGCTATATAAGATTCGACTTAAGTGTAAAGCGCAACTTATGCGAGTAATGTGACGAACTGCTGATATTTACGCTACGCCATGACACTACGCTAATTCTGTCGTCATGAGTTGCATGAGTAGAGACTGAGTATGTTTGTTTGGCTGGAAGCTGGAATTTTACTTTGCAAAGTGTTAAATATGAATATTTTTCTTACACAAACTCATGGTTTTGCTTCAGAAGGCCTTCATTAACTCTTCCTCCAGAAGCAGGATTGGGCATCACTGGACTAAAGCAGGTCCACAGAAGTAAGAAAGTCATGGAAGTTAGGAATCACAAACCAAGGGTTGGCAGATCTGAAGAGGTTCCCATGAAAGAGCATGAGTGCAGATCCATTTTCCTTCCAGCCTTAATCAAACACACCTGAACAAGCTCATCGAGGTCTTCAGGATCTCTAGAAAGCTCCAGGCGGGGAGTTTGATCAGGGCTGGAGAGATTGTTACATAAATTAACATGTAAAATACTGGTGCCATATTACCATTTGCTGTCACAACAAGCCTGTGAGCTTTTGCTCATCAGACACGCTCTACAAAAGTGACCAACATTAAAGTCTTTCACCGCATCTGGCTTGCTTCTTCAAAGCTCCTCGGTTTCCACGGTTTAGATGAGCATGTGTTCTTGTAGGAGTTTCCCCCAGCTGAGAAGTGTGCATGTAAATGAGAAGGGTTTGTGATTTCAGCTGTCGAGGTCAAACTGCAGTTCTGATGCACGGCTCACGCTCACGCTCTCCTAATCACAACCAGAACTGGTCCTGCTCCTCACATTCCTTTCCTTCTCTGACTTTTCCGCTATCCCACACAATCTCGGACCACAGCGAGGGATGTTGCCATTGCCTGAAATACACAGTGGTTAATATTGTGGCTATATATCTGTGAGTCTATATCAGTTTTGCACAAACACAAGTTGGATCATGCTAAAAATACCGTGGATTGTGTTGGTACGTCATACTGAGACGTTTTGTACTAATCACTTAGTGATTGATTGGTTTAAAATATAATTAAATTGGAAATATCAGATGGGTTTCTGGCAATGAATAATTGCCAAATAACTTTTGAACTGATATAATCTATCATGCATTGATCAAGTCGCTTCATAAATGGAGGTTAATCCACTGGAGTCATCAGTGTCGTGCCAGCAGGGTCAGTATGAAAGATTGTGAAGATACAGAGGCGTGCATGCAGAAGCAGATCTCTGCTGAGTCACTCGCTTCACAAGACCAAGTTTGGACAAGGCGTTTGGAAGGCAGATGTGGAGAGCGCTGGCTTCGATTAAGAGCAGAAAAATAGAAGCAGATATCTGTGAATCTTCCTCTGCAACAGCTAAAAATAAACCAGCAGCTTTGTGTATTATAAAAACCATCAGCGATCATTAGTCCAGCAGAAGGTGTCTTCAAAACCCCTAAAGGCCAGCTGGAGCAGGCTCTTCATTCCTGGGCCAACGACTAGTCAAGAACACGGTGAATTACAAGCAAATATACTGGAACATTTTATAATAATGTGTTCTGGCATGTACGGGGACTGAATATAAAAGTAACTGCAGTCATATTTTATTCAGGACAAGAAAGTAAGCCAGAATGTTGGCATAAAGGGTGTTTCCAAATCCTGGGTTGGCCTTGGGGGGGGGGGGGGGGGGGGGGGGGTAGTTTTTGTTCAGTGTTTGGGGTAGTTTTTGTGTTACCCAGCTCCTGGGTCAGATGTAACAACCCAGTGTTTGGGTAGTTTTTGTGTTAGACGTAACAACAACCCAGGGATTGAGTTATTTATCACAGGCTTTCTGCGCCCTCTTCAGGAGAGAGCAGTGCATCTCCGTCAAACTGGGGCATGTCTTCGGTAGCCTACAGGTTTGTGTACATAAATTCGTTATTGTTATGTATATCGTTTAATTTTATGCAACGCAACACACAGGGGCGTGATGTGAGTCACCTAACAAGTGGATCTTGTGGAAACATCATCTTTTCACGGGAAACGCCTGATGCCTTGCATAACATTTTATGATTTTATTCAAAAAGATACAGAATATAAATGCTTAGAAAGTTAAAATGTGTTCTCAGAACTGTACACTGATTGTTTATGGACAGTCAGTCTCAGTCATAGCATATTTCGGCTACGATGAAACGCAGGTAGAAGTTTAATTTTTAAATGTTAAAAATATTTAACATTATAAAATATTTATATTTATAAAAAATTTATATTTTATATATTTTTATATTTTTATAAAATATATAAATATATATTTAAATATATATTTTTATATTTTATATTTATAAAATATTTATATTTATAAAAATAGATATTTTTAAAAGTATCTACCAATACTAGGGGGGTAATAATTAGGCGGGGGTCAAAATTTGGCACAACACCGGTATTCGGTAATGCGATAAATCGCGGTAATGAATATGCACGATATTGTTATCGCGGGCACTTCAAAATACCTGAAAAATAATAGATCAGAATTTATATTTATAGAACGCGCATTAGCTTATTTTCCATCAACCGCTTAAACAAACACTGCATATGCTGCGCGAAACACGTGCGCACTCTGATGTAAACAATCCCCACATGAAGCACTGTGTGCATGCGGCGCAGTGGCACTCTAGTTTAATGTAAATAATCCTCACATGGAGAAGCATGGCGGAAGGAGGAACACTGCCGACGATTTATCCCCCTTCTAAAAGCAGGGCTGTCAACTCTACGCATTCAGTGTGAGAATCACGCCATCGACACTTTTCACATGCTCTCGCGCCACACATCTATTTTCTCACGCAGAGAAAAATCACGGAGCAAAGAGGACACTGACACCGACAGACTGGACAGAGCAGGTTACTTTTGATATGAAAAAAATTCTCAGCTCTCATGTTCTGTCCATTTTATTACGAAATTCAGACAATAAATACCGTTTTGGCGCTTGTAAATGTGATGTGACCGATCGCTGTAGCGCCTCAGTTCAAGCAAACCGATCCTCTGTTACTTTTTATTTAAAGATACAGTACAACTTACCGAAAGGTATTTATGCCTCATACATAATATTGATCAGTGTTTTTCAACCAAAGAGGTCAATAAAACTGCAGGTGAACAATTATGTCACAGAACATTACATTTACCTCAGGAAAGCCATTTAATGACCAACACGTTAGTTGACTAGAAAAAATAGCTAGGAGTATTTTGCTAAATATGTGCACTATATTACATTTGTATTATATTTTTACTTGTGTCATAATTTATTATAATGAAAACTAAATTGTATTTAATTTAATTTGTTAATTTTTAACCTTTAATAATTATAGCAATTAAAATATTGTGATAATACCGTATACCGTGATAAAAACTCAATCAATTAATCGCAGCATGAAAATTTGATACCGGCACATGCCTAATTGACAATTGATCTCTATTGTTTATGTATAATCGTTACAATTTCGACAAACGTCTATAAGTAATTGAAATCCGTTGGTGAAAGTGTGGGAACCTCTTCTAAAACAGACCAAGGCACAATCATCGATTCACCTAAGACTGTTTTTCTTTCTTTTCTATGTTTGTGTGTGACTGTGACAGAATGGCAAACACATAGTTAAGCAAACCACCGTATAATTAGTGGTTTCACAGAATCCAGCGGCTTCTCAAAACAGTTCATATGATGTCATCATCTTACTAAACAAGTGTGTTAAAGAGGTCATTAGAGGCAACATGAGGGAAACCCTGCTCTCACCAGCCTCAGAACAACATGGTCATTTCTTTCATGTATAGCCCGAATAACCAGACACTGGGGTTGCTGAGTCCACGGTTTCCCCGCGGAACTGGGCGGTTGCTTTTTGTTTTACGGGTTAGAAGTTTTACATATTTATTTTTGGTTATTTCTTTTTTGTTTGAAATCTTTGAATGAAATCTTTTGCTTCTCCCACTGTATATTTTGCCAATGGTGGGACTAAGAGTGCTAAGAGACTGTGTAGGGTTTTGTTTTTAGCTGCATTGACTAACAATTCATGTTAAATTGTAAGAATATTTAGAAATTTTTATTTAGATTTATATTATTTATTGAACTAAAATGGATTTTTCAGTTAGTGTTTGGTGCAGATTTCAGTACGGATTGGACAGCATGTGACTGCGAGATAGATAAATTTGATTTATTTAATGAAACATGTTGGATTAAGCGTTAGTTCAGTTAGGACATATAGCCTAAGTAGCTTTTATTAACATGCCTTAGAAAAAAAACATTACTGGTGTGAATCTTCAGACAAAACCATGGCACTGATTTAGTTTAAGATATATCAGCTCAAGTTGCTTTCATTTAAAATCCCCCTGTAGTCAATAATTGTATCCCTTAAAACTCATCTTTGATCACCAAAATGACATATTTAAAAGTT
Organism: Abramis brama; assembly: GCF_963993115.1. Taxonomy (NCBI): domain Eukaryota; kingdom Metazoa; phylum Chordata; class Actinopteri; order Cypriniformes; family Leuciscidae; genus Abramis; species Abramis brama. The sequence continues at coordinate 3,024,898 of NC_139977.1, forward strand.
TTTTCCTTGAAAAAAATGTCTTCATGTCTTAAAATATCTTGCATGTAATTCAACTCCCTTTTCTCATTTAGTATGCGTGGTTCTATGAATATGCAAATGAGCCCCGCCTCCACTCACTCACTCAACTCAGAGATCCACTGGTTGACGATCACACGTTGATCTGATTGGTTACAAGGTCGTTTGTGACGTCAGAAACACCAGCGATTTCAAAGCGTGTTTTTGAGACTGTCTTTGGTTCACTGCAGTTTTAAGGAGGAAATACTCAGCAATGGTGTCGACTTATGAATTTACACATGGTTTGTCTTAAAGCATATTAAAAACACCACATAGACACATAAACAACATTAAAAGCTGGATTTACACCACAGGGTGACTTTAAAAACAGTTCAAACATGCATTTTAGTCTGGGATTAACATCTCTGTCATTTAAAGAAAAGAAAAAATTGCCCTGTATATTTTTAGGAATTCCAACAATGAAACCGGGAGCGAATGGGAACGCTCTTCTTTTTGTTTTTTGTTTTTTAATGCTTTATTTGAGCATTCAGATTACAGTGTGAAACAACAAAATTAGAACACAACAATAAGTATTAAGAATAACAGAAATATAAAGAATAGTTAAAGAAAACTTCGCCAACACCAGCTCAAAACAAAAACAGAACAGTCACTAAAAATAACAGAGAATGAAAAAAGAAAGAAAGAGGGCGTTACTTAAAATAAAAGAAATTAAAAAGTTTGTGGTCGTGCAAATTGTACATGTTCTGAGTGCTAGTGGGAACACTGTTCATGAAACACCCTCGCTTTAGGATAGTGAAGTAATGAGAGTTCATTAGTTTTTCACAGAGCAGGAATTACAGTCTCAGCATTTCTTGCAGAAGAAATCTTAGTTTATTAAGTTGGGGGTCGACCAACAAGCAACAGCGAGTCCAGTCAGTCGTCAAGATCCAAAGTGCTTTACAATGAGAAATATTGAAAAGAAAGAGGCTACTTAAAGAGACGAACTGTCTTTTAATGGAGTCGTTATTAGCAACAGGACCTAGCGAAAACACCAGCTTTATTTTCATTCAGTTTCTAGGAATGTATTTGACAGCCTGGGGCCGATACCATGAAGCCGGTTTAGGTGGATAGCCAGATATGTTTCAGTTTAGTTTGCGCCAACCCTGGGTTTTAGGCACCATGAAAGTGGTTTGGTTTTTAGCGTGTAGTGACTCACGCTCCTCGGCTAACCTGATCCGGGACAGGTGATGTTCCAGGTGAGAGGTTGCAAACCGAACTTGGACCAATCAGCTGTGAGCAAAGTGTCACATGTCTGATGCGATAAAGTCACTCCACCTGTTTCTACTCCAAATTAAAAGTCACTACAGAGCAAGTGAATTTTAAAGACAAAATCGTCTGGCATTTAGTAATGCTTATTTAGAATAATACATTTGTATGATTTAGATATTATTTATGTAATTATTATACCCTTAATCGATCACACATGTACAATTTTAGTTCATCAATTATTATTACGCAGAGTTTAAATGAATAAATATATAAAGGTAATATAAATACTAGGGGTGTGACGAGACGCTTACTCCACGAGACGAGACGAGACACGAGATTGGGTTCACGAGAACGAGACAAGACGAGATTTTTACACAATTTTTAAGAAATCCTCAATGATGAAATATATGAATGGAAAATAGTCTTTTATTCAACTGAAAATCACAAAATGCAAAACAATTTATGTGCATTTTGAAATCAACTTGTAATGAATGTTATTTTACTTCTATTTTAATGAATTCTATGCAGTAAAGGACATGCAAACACTGCAAAATGTTTTGCTATAAACTCTACTTCTCCCTGTACGATTTCACATGATAAATCTAACTCCTTTCCACAAATCGAACATAAAAAAATAAAACAGTATAAATAAAATAAATATAAATAACTGAAATAACACTTTAAATGCAAACAGTAAGTGTGTATCCATAATCAAAGTACTGCTCTCTCAAAACTACAAGTTCAAACAGAAACAATTTTTTTCTTCAAGCATGAAAAAGAGATAAATTAACTAAGATAAGCCTAAGATATGGTCATGTTCTTTTTCAAGAATATAAGCATGTCGACGATTTCTGGCAGCAGTTGAGACCTTTGGGCAGGGCTGCACGATATGAGGAAAAGCTGCGATGTGCGATAACATTGTTTAATATTGCGATGTCGATTTGACTTGTGATATGTGAATGTTAGCTATACTGTTCCCATGTCTTAGTGCTTTAATAGGTTCTTTGCGTGATAGGTCAAATGTTTATTACCTGCCTGGTTCAGATTACACTATTTTAGCGCGATTTTGGCACGATCCGTTTCGTGGAGACTCGTAAAGGACAACGGGCGTCGGGACGCAAGATTCGATCGTTTCATTTCGTATAGTGTGTCATAGTGGGCGACAACGCGTCTGTGATGCTTCACGACATCACGACAGAAAGACTAGCATGTTTAATTTTAACGGTCCTCCACGACGGGTTGAGTGTGAGCGAGAGTGAGTAAGAGTGCGGTTACAGTGAGTGTGCGTGTGTGTGTGTGTGCGCGCGAGTGAGTGAGTGAGCGAGGGACAGTGAGTGTGTGTGTGTGCGGAGTGTGTGTGTGATTGGCCCGGCACACAAATGATTTAAAAGTGGCAGGGGCATCTTCAATACAAATTTCACCCTCACGCTCCATCACGCTGACATCACAACAACTCATGAGACAAAGTTTTTTTTTTAACTCACGAGACAAAGTTTCACCTCGACGAGAAATCTCGTCGCGTTTTAATCTCGCGAGATCTCGTAACACGAGATCTCGTCACACCCCTAATAAATACGCTTTAGACTATAAAATGACTACATGTGAGCTTAAACGTTCAGTTCTCTCTATACCTTTATCAACTGTGTAAACTAACTTCACAACTTTTACTTGCACTGATATACAGTAGCGAGACTTTTTCTTTTAGTCGTCCTCTTTCATAGACAGCCATTTTCTTCTCGCTGTGTAAATTTGTTTCAATTCTTAATATTTTAATACTTTTATTTAATAAGTGAATCACGCTGCTTCTCTCGCCAGAAATGAATCTCAGTTTCATGTGATTGGCTGTTCGCTACTGATGTCACACATTAACTCCTAAACTCAGGATAAAGCCTGGTTGGATTGGTTTGGTTTTGTCAACTCGACACTAATCCTGCAACCCTGAGTTTGTTCAGCTACCGTCATGGTACAGGCCCCTGGTCTTGACTTCATCAAGGCATAATAAGTTATTTCCTAGTTTAATTGCAAGATAGAGTTGGAGATCATCAGCATAACAATGATAATGAATGTAGTTTTTTGTCAGATAAAACCCAAACGGGCCCAGGACGAATCCCTGTGGAACAGAGGGTGTTACTGTCCATTTCTAATGTTCGAGACAGATTTGGATGTGTGAAGATGTTATCAACATTCAACGGACAGAAAAGCATGAAGACGCTCGAAGAAGACCTTGAGTGATTGCTGATGTTGGCCAACAACGGCAAATAACCGTCTCACCTTTCAATCAAACACTTCGCTAATCATGGGTTTGAAGCTAAGGGAATATTTCACCCAATAATAAACAGTCTATCATTATTTACTCACCCTCATGTTGTTCCAAACCATATACCTCTGTTTAACACAGAAGATGCAATGGAATGTCCATACCATGGAAATCAATGGGGTCCAATATTGTTTGGACCTACATGTCAAGAATCTTCACCCAAAACACTGCAAATAATTTGTAGACACTCAATTAAATTCAAAAGATCATCAAACGTACAGTCAAACCAACATTTATTCAGACTCCTTCAACATTTCTCACATTATCAGTTTATTCGCTATAGTTTAGAAAATGGTAATGAAATACAGTATGAGCAGAACTCAGTTGATATTTGACTGGTTTTGTCCGTCCTTCTGTTAGACTGTCTCACACATGAATTATGTTGAATATCTGTCAGCTGTTAAATTTAACTACACAATTAGATAATACCAGTTTAGCTCAACCAGTGACCAAGCAATGCTTCATTTTGTTCAGTCTGTGTGTAAAAAGAGCATTAGCAATTAAAGAAAACACACTTCAGCAAAACATGATCAGCTCAAAGTGTCCGAATCATATTTGGTCCCTAATTTGTATAAATGTTTCTGGTAGTCACTGTATGAATAATATTTGGGTATAATATGTCACAGTTTACTTTATTATGCTCTCCTCACTTACAGAAATAACTAGTGTCCTGCACACACTAGTGAAGAAATGTAAAAAATGTGCCTATATCTGGTGTCTGAATATTTTTTGGTTTGACTGTACATCCTAATTTTATGATGAAATTTTATTTCCATAATTTTTTCATGCTTTATTGGCATATGAGAGGTCATAAAACCCCAGAGATGTGTGTAGGCAGTTTCCCAGCAGCTGGTTCGCTGCTTTATGGTGCCATCATCTGGCAGACACTAACACACACACACACACACACACACACACAATAATGACAATCCCTGTTCACACACTTCTGCAGTTTAACCAGTTATAAACCCGTTTTAATTTGGTGTCCAGATTTAATAATGATTTTAAGTGGCCTTTTGCCGATCTCTGCTATTGTTGCGATGATCCAGCAGATTTTTTGTGTGGTTTTCAGGACCTGGATATGGCTAGAAATGCTGGTTTCTTTAGTTCACCTTAAGCTCTCTAAGCCCTTAAAGGCAGAAATCCAGAAGAAAACACTTGAACATTGTATAGTACCATGATGCCACAAGCAATATTTATTCAATGAATATCTAAAATGAAGATCTATCAATCCTATACGCATTTTTTTGTCTTGCTACATTATTTTCATATAAAAATAGTGTGAAATCGCCACACATAGATTGCATCCCCTTTGTTTATTTGCTAGTGAAAAGGCTGGGTGAACAGGATGTTCAAGGGGATTAAAAAACAGGTTTGTTCAATAGCTTGACATTCTGGCTTTATGTAACATTCTTCACTTTTTTTTAATTATTGGCCTGTCTGTGTTAAAATCATTATGAGACAGAACACACACTGAGATAGTTCAAGAGCACTGAAGCCTATACCATTTGCTTTAATGTCAACCCGACAACACCTACCGTTTCATATTTGATGCATGAATTTCTAAAGCCTCTAAATCACCAACATGATCAAAACTTTGCAGATACACAGTCTACTCCGTGCCTTTCGTCGTCCGATTGATATTTTTAGCACACCTGTAAAGCATCTCCTTCAGGTGGTGGTTCACGTCTCTTTGAGCTCTTATAAAATAAACGCTTTTTTGTTACTAATATTTCAACATGAACTCTGGCTATGTTTACACAACGATGCACTAAAAGTTTCTTTCCATGTACAGACAACGATCCCTGTTCACAAAGATGCATGAAACCAACTAAGAGAGGAAAACTTGTGTTTTGGGGCCTGGAAAATACAACTTTTTAAAACGGGGTTTAAAAGCACAAGACTTTAAAAAGATTCTTTATCATCTGTGTAAACTACAAACAAAAACCCCCCACAAATTTCTGTTTGTAGCTCACATGGACACAATAACAGTATTGTTTTCAAAAACTTGCATTTGGAATCCAGATTTCAAAAGATGTCGTGTAAATGAACAGAAAACTCTTAATTAGTGGTGTTTTTATAGTTGAAACTGTGTAAAGGCCCTTATAATGGGCTGAGGAAACTAAGAGGGATAATCGAGTAAACTTAAGTTAAAACTCATTAAATATGATCTTCAGGCTTTTGAGGAAGGTTTATTTGTTCATCTGTCAATCATCATTGTATTGCATTAATTTGTTTTAAAGTTAGAGTGATTTGATCAACTTATTTTCATTTAAATATCTCGCCAAGTCATCATTGGCAGATATGGACTGACATTTATGTGCACTTCCTCTAAGTAGACCACACTAACGTGTTACTTAATTTTCACTTATTTACTTAAAAATTGAGGAAACCTGTTGCCTTAAAATTAAGTAATGTGCAATTGTCAAGTTTGCATAACTTATTAAAATTAAGTAAACCCGTTGCCTTAAAATTAAGTTATGCAAACTTGACAATTGCACATTACTTAAGGCAACAGGTTTACTAATTTTGAGTAATGTGCAATTGTCAAGTTTGCATAACTTAATTTTAAGGCAACGGGTTTACTTAATTTTAATAAGTTATGCAAACTTGACAATTGCACATTACTTAGTTGAGGAAACCTGATGCCTTAAGTAAATAAACGCAATGCGAAATAAAAAAAAATTAAGTTAAGTGATCACTTTTTACAGTGTATTATACGGTTATAAGATCTCATTGATTGACATTACAACCTATCAGAATCTTAACTTTTTGGTCATATCAATAACAAACACATGAAATTGCATATTGTTGCTCAGTTTGGGTCTCTCCAAGTATGGGCTTCATATTTTCTATCTCATACGCGATCATACAGAAGATGAACCCTAAAAGCCTGATGCATCAAATTATCCAAAACTTAGATTTTTTTCTTTTAAATCTTTAGACAAAAATACATTCAATATCACTTTACATGGTTAAACTAGATTTTAATAACAGGCCTCCTCCTGAAAGCGGTTCGCACTGCTGGAACAGTCAGTGAATCTAGCAAACAGTCAGGTGTCCTTCCAGGATGAATCCTGTCCAATGAGAGGCCAGGAGAGAGCGAACACAACCCCGTAAACCTGCAGCAAGCGAAGACTGTGCCGGTCCTAGAAATCTCTGAGTGGACGAATCGGCTCCTCTTAAACATGGCAGACGCAGAAGGAAACAAAGAGGCCTTTTTTTTTTTGTAAAAAGTCAGTCATGTTTCATTTGATTACAATTTCTGTATTTACAATAATAATAAAAAAAACCTTTCAAATACATGAATGCACCCGGGCGATACGGGTTTCATTTGGACGACCCAAAAAAAAAACAAAAGAAAAAAAATCAACAAGTATTCAGAACCGCAAACATTCACGAGAACGAACTTCAGAGCCACAGATTCGGACCGGCCCGTCGTCCATCATCAGAACCAGTGTCCAGTCACACGAGTACTTGAGCGATCTCTCAACATTACACGAGTCTCTGTTCATTCTGAGGCCGCTTCTGCATCTTTCTCCTTTTTCTTTTTCTTCTTCTTCTTAGCGCTCTCCGTAACCTGCATGTAAAAGGAGTCGTTTAGTACATCCTCACACTGCATGAACAGACGTGTGTGTGTGTCGTGAGCGCTTAAACCCGCTGACCTCGGTTTCCTCCTCTGCCGCCGGAGCCTCTTCTGCCAGCTTCAGCTTCTTCTCTTTCTTCTTTTTCTTCTTCTCCTTTTTGATTTCTTCCTCTGTCTTGGATGTGTCCTGAGCAACAGCATCACCACTTTCACTTCCGCTCTCATCACGTTTCCTCTAGAACAACAAATAGTGTTAATCCAATACCAAGAGAAGCAAAAAACACGGTTTACAGTCTCGTTCTTAAACGCTGTTAACCGGTTTTCCTCCGCTAGAGTGAGCTCATAAACGGCTTAAAGATGCTGGATGTCACTTTCTCACTCTGCTAAAGCATAAATATACCATAATGTTTGAATATGTGACCCTGGACCACAAAACCAGTCACATAGGTCAATTTTATGAAATTGAGATTTATACGTCACATGAAAGCTGAATAAATGTGATGTGTGGTTTGTTAGGATAGGACAATATTTGTCCGAGATACGACTATTGTAAATCTGGAATCTGAGGGTGCAAAAAAATGGAAACACTGAGAAAATCTCCTTCAAAGTTGTTCATTTATGTTGGCGATTGTGCTGCATTCACTCACAAAAATAAATGTTTTATATATTTACAGTGGGAAATGTACAAAATATCTTCATGGATCATGATCTTTACTTAATATCCTAATGATTTTTGGCATAAAAGAAAAATTGATCATTTTGACCCGTACAATGTATTGTTGGCTATTGCCTCAAATATACCCGTGCGACTCGAGACTGGTGACGTGATCCAGGGTCACATATATTGAGGTTCACATACTCGTTTCACTTCTACAGCCAGTTATTCTACTCTGAAATGTGTGTTTCCAGGCTGGAATGTGTGTTTTAGTTTTGGTCTGTGTGATACGGCACTTTGCCATTTATTGTCCATTGCGCTCGTTCCATTGGGAACCGTGAGAGCATCGAGTCTGAAGAGGCGGGTCTAAATCTCCGATTTATATTTGGGCTGCAGTACCTATTTCCACCACTAGCTGTCATTCTTACAGACTGCACCTTTAAACACAGCATTGCCTGATTTTACCCAGAATGCAAACATTAACCTGATTCTGTCTTGAAGTGTGTGAATGCGAGACACGTCAAGTCTGAAGCCTTTGTTCCATTTTTAGCAATAGTTCGATCAGCTAGTTATTGCAATTAAGTTTTTTAAATATCAAAGCTGATTTCCATTTCAAAAATGTCTAATAAAGCACACACAGTAGTGCTTTGAATCATTCATTTAATTTTTATTCACAATAAAAAAAAAAAAAAAAAAAAAGTACTTATAAATTATATAACAACATTATACCATTTGAAACGCAGGGCCGTTCACGACGAGAGAAAACAAGTTTGAGAATCAACCGAGGCTAATTCAACAAGCTGATTTTTGAGAGTGATCACAAAAAGAAAACAGAAGTCACATGTACCTTTGCTGCAGTCTGAGCTGTCGCTTCACTCTTCTTCACCTTCGCCGTGCTAGGAGAGAGAGAGAGAGAATACAGGTAAATCCCATTCGACACACGACTCTTTCCCGAGGATCTGGCGATCGGTGTGTCCCGAGAGCTCCGGGGACGCCGGCACGTTGCAGACGCCAGATCCCGAGCTCAGGGTTTACTGTAGCAGACAGACTCCCTCTAAGGTCACCGCAGACCAGACAGGGATAACAGTCTGCGGAAACACCTCGGATAAACACGGAAGAGCTACCCATGGTCAGCTGCATTTTCTCTTTATTGCCTTTCAGTTTTGTAATATATCAGATCCACTGATAAATAGCGCCATCCTGTGGACACTAAGAATGTAAACTGGATAAATGTATGCGTTTCAGGGCTAATTTTCACCTGGTATTAAGATTAAAATCATAAATTTAGAGTATTAAAAGCCATAAGATCAGATCACAACTGGACGACTCTAAACACAGGAGTAAACGGGTCTAAAACGCTTTGAGCTCGTCCACTTTCTCCACTTCCAGAGGGAGTTAAACACACATTCGACCGGATTGCTGTCGTAGTGTAAACGCTCATGTGATCGAGTGTGTTCAAACAGCCTCTAAAAGACCGTCTTCTCTCCGTCTACTGAATAATGAGGGAACATTATGAGAAGAGCTCGAGCCGGACGGGTTTAATCTTTATCAGCTGGAGACACGAGTTCGGTTTGAAGAGGGAAATCGAGCCAAACACACTGTTCTCTCAGCGTTCCTGATTTCTAACACACACTCACAGCGCTCGGCTGATCTTGTGGCTGTAAGAGCAGAACTAAAGCTGATGCTCTCCGTGTGTTTATCTGTCGTGTTCATATGTAGATTGCGTAATCTTATTTCGTCTATTAGATTGAAAGATCTGAGAAAGCTCACACTCCTGTTAAGAAATCAGGACAGAAGTGGTGGAGAGTGGATTAAAACACCAGGTGTAAACGGGGATGTGTCTCCCTCGTCTGCTTGTGATCCGATCCACCAAAACTCATGTCAACACCAGCTGTAAACTGGGCCTTAGACTAGAAAGTAGACTCTGCCACTCATGTTGTCTATTTGAAAACAGACTATCAATTTTGTTTTAACCTATTGCTATTGTTGCTCCTGCTTTGTGAACACTATCACAATACAAGTAACAAAATCAGCTCCTCCTCCAGTCATGTGTACCTGTAGTCCACGTATCCCTCTTTCCAGTCCGCAGGAGTGCTGCCGTTCGGCTTGCCATGTTTGTCCAGAAGCCCTTTCTGAATCATCATCTTCTTCTGACTAGCCTGAAACACAAGAATGTTACGTTATGAAACACACAAACGGACGTCAGCACTTTAAAGCGTGTGATTTCTCAGTGTTCCTCACCTTCGGTCCGAGACCCCATTTGCGTGGATACGTGTCTCGCTCCATAATGACCCTCTTGATTTTAGCAACAACCCCGTGATCACATGTGGATATGACGGCTGTCGTCATCAGGGCCACGGCTGCGGAAAACACCAGAATAATGAGAATCTGCTAAAACATTAGCATCTCTGCTAACAGATGAAGCGTTTCACACAGCCATCAGTCTTGGGTGATAGATAGACAGTCATCTTCGCAGTAATGCTAATGTAATCTACATCACATCATCATGTGGCTTAAAACAGAGCATGCTGGGATTGCAAACGTGGTTTACCTGTACAAATGGCTTCTCCTTTAGTAGTTATAATGACAATGTCTTGATTGATCTCAATGCCATCTTCATATCGCAGGACGCCCGGTAACATGATCTTAGCGCCGTAACATATAGCGTTCACCTGTCACAGAAACACGTCATTATAATCCCGAACTTAACGATCTGAGCGGAGTCTGAAGAGTGTAAAGTTCCCTACAGCGCTGTCCTTCATGACGATCCTCTTGTGTGAGATCAGCAGCTTCTCCAGAGGGAAGATCACTCTCCTCAAGTACGTCTCGTCCTTGTTGTGGTCGAACTGCCACTGCGCGTCCAGCACGTCGTGCATCGTCACCAGGTTATCCTACACACACACACACTGGGCTCAGACAACTCAACGCTTTCAATGTCATGCAACATGTTTTATTAGCTCTTCATGCATGCGTTTAAACCGATTCGGTGCGTTTCAAATTAAAAATACCCGCCACTTGTCGCCACCTACTGGCGTAACAATGTAACGACCATTCAAATAAAGATCGTCAAAGTTACTTTCAAAAGGTGATCGACTCCATTTTGATCACTTTGATCAGTGTTTATATACAAACTATAAACTTTCATTTTGTGATAATTTGAATTATATAAAGAACGATATTTAAGGCTGTTATGTCTCAAAGCATCATTTTACATGTTTTTAAGCATTAGCCGTTTAAGTGTTTGTCATTTTAAACCATTCAAGCGACATTAGATGCCAAATCTCTCGTGTTATGTGTCAGAGCATGCAAGGACTACACAGCTCAATATTCTCTTTAAAATAGAGAACTCTAACAAAATGACATGCATTTACTGTCATCAGCGTCTGACATTAATTACTGCAGTCTGTTCAAAATGAACAATTAAACAACTCACTCAAAGAACGAATCTCTTGAATGACAAACTGCAATTTAACGTCACTTGTCGCCACCTACTGGTGTAAAAATGCAACTGGCAATCTTTATTTGAATGGTCAATTTACTTTCAAAAGGTGATTTACTACATTTTGATCGCTACTGTAGACAGTGTCTGAACTATAAACTTTAATCAGTACTTCAGTGATAATATTAATTATATTAAGAATGAAATGATTCGGTGAGGCTGAAAAGACTGCGGATACGCTGTGATTGTTCTTTTTACTGCCCGTTCATGTTGTCTTCAGTAGTTGCATGAGAACATTTTACATATTAGTTACCTAGCAATATTTTTCATTGCGATATCGAAATTGGCACTGAGAATTGACAAGATTTACATCCATTTAATATTTTGAGCATTGCAATTGCGATAAATATTTGCCATTGCGATTTGTTGTGGTAAAATAAAATGTCTTAAAATAAAATCAGACATAAGAAATATTTTTAAACAGTTTGCAGAGTTATCTAAATTGGGGACATTACATAGACTTCTATTGCATCTATATACAGATAGTTATAAAAACATAACCTAACCAACACCCTTCAGCATTTTAATAATTTTTACAAATGCACAGACCTCCAGAAAAGAGGTTTTGGGAGATCGTCAGGTTTAGCTCATTTCTGGGTACACATTTATACTCAAATATAAGTAGATACACTGGGTGGGGTTAGGAACTGGAGAGATTGATCATTACTAGCCTACGACTAAAGCAGTTTGTGTCGGCTGAAGTTCGATGAAGGAGGTCACACAATAACCACTTCATGATTTTGTTAACACACAGCCATTTTCTGTCCCAAAGATTAATTAGCAGAACTGGGGATGAAGCCCAGAACCGAACTCAACACTTTGGGTCCGGGTTCTCACCGTACCATTTCTCCCAGCACACCCGAGCGAACCCTGCGCAGCTCCTGCATCTGCCCGCCGACGCCCAGCAGCAGACCCAGATGCACACACAGCGTTCGGATGTATGTGCCCGCTTCACAGCTCACCCAGAAGATACCTGCAAAACACACACACACTCAATCCTGCACTTCGGAAACTAAGTCATCACAGTGGATTTAACCCTCTACACACACCTGAGCAACAGAAGAGCCACTGGCTTGTGTATTTTATGTGCCCGTGTGTGAATGATTGCACCAAATTATTTTATCTTTGTAAAGTGGCACAGCTTTTACATTATCTGAAAGTAAACTTTTAACATAAGCTCTATCATAAAAAATTAAATAAAAAATCCTTGATTGACTTATAATTAGCCTGTATGTCAAACACTGGAGTGGGGCTGTGAAATGATTAAATCACATCCAAAATAAAAGTTTGTTTACATAATACATGCGTGTACTACGTATAGTATTTATGTATGCATGCATATATTGTATTATATTATATTATATGATATATACTGTATATGCAATTTATATTATATACAAATAACAAATTTCTTAAATATATGCATGCGTGTATTATATATACACACACATATACACACACATTATGTAAACAAACTTATTTTGGATCCTGATTATTTCACAGACCCAATCCAGTGTTTGAGATAATCATGACTGATCGCATTCAAAATAAAAGTCTGTGTTTACATAATATGTGTAATGTGTATAATTTATATATAAATACACCCACAAGTATATATTTAAGAAAAATGTGTTTTATATATAAAATGTATATATAATATAAGTTATATATACACAGTATATACATGCATGTGTGTATTTATATATACACAAACAAATGATATTTAGTACACACACACACACTATGTAAACAAACTTTTATTTTGGATGTGATTAATCGTTTCACAGCCGTACACTGGAGAGGGAAATCTAAACTTATAAGCCAGCGTCTGATGACGGGCATTTAGTCGCCTAGCATGGAAATCTAGTGGCGTATGCGAGTGAACTGTAGAGGTCTGCAGTAAAGCCATCAGCCTTGGGTGATAGATAGACAGTCATCTTTGCACAGTGTGCTAATGCAATCTACATCACATCATCATGTGGCTTACAAATAACGAGTCAAGAAGAAATAAAGCTTCTGCTCCTAACCTAGTCTCCTCTCGGGGTCATACTCGATCAGCTTGCTCTCGTAGATGGTGCGAACTCTCAGCTGGCGCTTCACAGCAGCGATGAGCGGAGGCCTCTGGAACAGGGCTCCTGTTAAACACTCCATCGCCTGAAGAGACACACACACACACACACACACACACACTGATCAATCTCTCACACAAGACTTCCTGCACTCATTCACGGTCACGGTCCATGTGCATAGAGGCTTTCGCACCGGAGGAACCTTTCATAGTTCCTAGAACTATTGGCGGAAGCTCCTGGATTTTGGCGCGTTCGCACCGCAGGAACTGGGAACGATTTCAGTTCTAGGAACTCGTTTGGAGGAACTAATTTAGCTAATAACTAATGTAACCCTAACCCTCCTACCCTAGAGTCGGTCTAAACCAGCGCTGTAGGAACTATCAGTGTCTTTAGTGTTCGCTGATTGGCCGAACGCACGCGAAGCACCCGCCATTTAAAACACACAGATTAAAGCCTATATATTTACTCCACAAACTAACTCTACGAACATGTAAAACAGTGATAGATGAGCCTCTAAACCTTTACGCTGAGGAGAAAATCCAACGCCACTTTGAGGAGATCAAGAGAAACATGATTATGTGTTTCTGCTCAGCAACACTGGACATCAGACACGCGGCATACGCTAATAACTCTTCATCACTGTCTACTCTCTGTGTGTAACAGTTCTGTCTGATAACGTATGAGACAGCACTGTTAGACAGATCGTACACTAATGAACACGGAGAATGAGAGCGCTGCCGATCTCAGCGACGTCAAAATAAAAGTCTCAACAACAAGCGTGTCTCACGTCACTTCAGAGTTCCTGCTGGCGCTGCGAACGCAACAAGGTAAACGTTCCTATGGGAAACATTAGTTCTTGGGGAAACACTGGAGGCTCGTTCTGGTGCGAAAGCCCGTGTGTGTTCAGAAATGTCAGCTCTTCTTCGGTGAATCCAGGCCCTCGACTCATGCACGGTCTCCGAGAGCATCCGATACAGCAAAACACTGCAGCAGAGCCACGAGACCGGCAGAGAGAGAGGAGGGCCGAGAGACACTCAGAGAATGGATAAACAAGTTCATCATGTCACACACACACACAGCAATGAACCGACACACTAACGGCGTTATTCAAAACTACAATGGCAGATTTCTGCAATTATTCACTTTTATGCGTTAAACCAGGGGTTTTAAAGTCAAAGAGTGTTTTCCATCCTAATATTAAAGTATGAAATACAGAAATTGAATAATAATAAATACTACAGTCTTCACAATGAATTAAATGCGCTACAAAAGCTTTTCGGTCAAGTGATTCGCTCTGTCGTTTGATTACAATGACAGACAGCAACAGGTTTATTAGGCTCCTGTCACTTTAAAGGGATAGTTCACCCAAAAATGAAAATTCTGTCATCATTTACTCGCCCTCAAGTTGTTCCAAACCTGTATGAGTTTCTTTGTTCTGCTGAACACAAATGAAGATATTTGGAAGAATGTTTGTAATCAAACAGATCTCAGTCCCCATTGACTTCCATAGTATATATTTTTCCTACTATGGAAGTCAATGGGGACCGAGATCTGTTGATTACAAACATTCTTCCAAATATCTTCCTTTGTGTTCAGCAGAACAAAGAAACTCATACAGGTTTGGAACAACTTGAGGGTGAGTAAATGACAGAATTTTCATTTTTGGGTGAACTATCCCTTTAAGACTGGTTGCACTCATTGCAATGAACCACCACAATAACCACTTAAAATTGAACAAACTGTTCTTCAAAAATAGACTGGAATTATTTACCTGCAGATATTTGATCTATTACATCCTTTTGTATGTTTAAACAAACTTGATCCTCACATTTTGCGGTGGACTGTACATGCTATTTGTGACTATTTCTTTATTTTTGGTTTATATTGGATGCTTATTTATAATTCCATTCATTGATAATATACTTTGTTGTACATTTAATATTTGTTATTTCAACTTTGTGGTGTTATTTTTCAATGAATGTTTGTGTTTTGTTGTTTGATGTATTGTTAATTTGTATTTTTGTTGTTGTGGATATGTAGTGACCTATTCGCTGTTATATCTCGAAAACGAGATGGTTCATCTCAAGGAGTTAATCCTAATAAATACATTTCTATAAAAATGCAATAGTATATTTCTGCCATCTTTCCCTATTATGCTTTCAAAGTCAAAGACAGTATTTCTGGTAAGTCTAGCCTAGTATTCAAGATGAAGCAATACAGAAATTTAATACTAATAAAATAAAAACTATGGGCTTCACTGAATTAATTAAATATGCTACAAAAGCTTTTCAGGTCAAGAGCAGTGAGTGATTCGCTCTGTCGTTTGATTACAATGACAGACAGCAACAGGTTTATTAGGCTGCTGTCACTTTAATACTGAATGCACTGATCCAATATAATGATATGCATATGATTTTGCATATGAAGTGTGAGTATTTGATCAGTAAAGCGCAGAACTGATATTTTTTAAATACAGCCAAGTTACCAATTATTTCACTTTTTTCCCCCTACCATTTTAATTATTCATCTATATAATGAGCGCTTCAAGTCCATATTTTATTGGTAGTGTTCGAACCCTCCAACCTTTCCACACCCAATTCCTCTAGTCTTCTTAAAATCTGCGTTGTGAACCAGGATTTTGCTTCATTTTTGACCAGAGAAAGTTGTGGCTAACTAACATTAGGGTACTAGTGCTGTCCTACTGTCCTTCAAACATGCTTCTCTCTCAATCCTGCACTAAAATTTACTTTGAGATTTGTTTTACTTTATTATAGAAAGCACATGCGTTAACTAAGTTTTTCAACAGAATGTTGGCGATTAAAGGGGTGGTATAATGCCCTTTTCACAAGATGTAAAATAAGTCTCTGATGTCCCCAGAGTGTGTGTGTGAAGTTCTAGCTCAAAATACCCCACAGATAATTTTAATATAGCATGTTAAAGTTGTCACTTTTTGAGGGCGAGCAAAAACACACCGTTTTGTGTGTGTCCCTTTAAATGCAAATGAGCTGCTGCTCCCGGCACAGGGGGCGGAGCTTCAAGAGCTTGTGTCCTTTTACCTCACACACACATGCACTGAAAATTTCAAAAACTTTTAGCCTTTTATGTTCAAACCAGAGTCAGACAATGATGGAGAGACTCAAGAAGAAGACACAACATGTAGAAGCAACAGGACATTTCTGAATGGTTATTGATGAATTTATGTAGCTTGTGTAGTTATCTTCTAGTCATTGATTAGCATATTCTGTCTTGATAATCTACAAATTGTGTTCAGGGGGCGGAGTTTATGTAAATATTAGGGTTAGTGATGTCACTAACCCGGGAGGAAGCTCATTGTAGTCTCTACCAGCCGTTTGTTGTAGTCCTTAAACGATTTCTTTAAAAGCAAATATCTCCCTTTGCTTTGAACTTTGAGCGTTGTAACTTTGCAGATGTTGTTTATGCTCAAATAGCAACATTACACACTAACTAAAGTTAGAGAAGTCAAATCATAATCAACCACCCCTTTAATTAATCTAATGTTTTCGTTTTGTCTCCAAGTTCTTAGACAAAAGCACCTTTCTTTAGAATTAAAGAAAAAAACATTCATAATCCCTATTGGATGATTATTTCTAACAATCCCAGAGTTTATCCGTCATATTCCCCACCTCTGTTTAAAGCAGAACTCAATCCTACTTACCCTGGCTAGCTGGTGTTCGTTCTCTAGTGCATTGTGCAGCCGTACTATGCCCACATACTCTTTGCCTAAAAGCAATGAGACAAGAGTAGTAAGGAAAGGCTGCTAATTTTAATGTGAGGTTGAACGGGTCAAACTGTTGACCTGGAAGTGCTGCGGACGACCCACCTGCGCTCTGCTGGGATTTAACCAATCGCGTGGCTCGCTCCACACACACGATCAAGCAGCCCGTGACTTTGGGGTCAAGAGTGCCACTGTGACCCGTTTTCTCGACACGAAGAATCCTCTTGATCCACGCGACCACTTCATGGGAAGAGGGATTGGCAGGTTTGTCCAGGTTAATGAAACCAGCTCTGGGAACACAGGTTCAACATAACACTTGTGTGAACTTGAGGTGCAGCTTCACAATACACTCACATGTGTGGAGGAACCATCAGTCTGGGGTGATAGATAGCAGGTCATCTTCGCACAAAGTGCTAATGCAATCTACATCACATCATCATGTGGCTTACATCACATTTTAGGGATGCACGATATATCGGCCACCATATCGATATCGGACGATATTTGTTCATTTTTAATGTTATCGGCCCGATAAGAAATTATGTCTTGTATATTAAAGCTGATAAATGTATTATTTCCTTCAGCTGAGACACTTCAGATGCGCACTGTTCAACATGATGGCTTCAAAAAATGCTTGAAATATGATTGGAATCACTTCAAAAAAGGAAAATACGGTCCAGTGTAGTGTTGTCACGATGCCAAAATTATTGTTTCGATACCAAGTCAAGAATTGCGATTGATACTTTTTCGATACTTTTCCTGAAAAGGGAGAAACACTTTCAAATATCATTGCTGTGCTTTATTTTAAAACCGGGACAACATTCTAATCATATAACACACTAATAAATGAACAGCAGATATATTAAACATTTGAACAAAATATGAAATATCAAAATATCAAAAATTAATTAGAGCAATGACATTCAAGGTAAAAAAATTAATTTAGCAGCATTATCTCAGTTATCATAAGAAACATAAGAGTTACCGGTAATAACTTTATCTTGATTCTGAACTTTGAATAAAAATATGCAGGCAGTGTGCTAGCTCTAACCTGTTAACAAGGGAGCCGAAATAAAAACGCTCACGCCACGCAGCCAGTGTGTCACCGGCCTTACAAATCTGGAACGTGGTCATTCTTTTAAGTATCGATACTAATACATTTAGGAATCGTGACGTTTTTAATTTCCTAGAATCGCGATACTTTTGAAGTATCGGTGCACCGTGCAACACTAATCCAGTGCAACATTTGCAGCATATCGGCTACATAAAATTATAATAAAAACATAATTGTGTGCTTGGGTCATGGATTTTAATGGTGAGACTTGTTTTTGTTATCAGGCTCTCAAACATTATATAAAAACTTGGATTTAAATGTATCGGCCAATATCGGCTTTCAAACTGAGAATTATCGGTTATTGGCCAAACTTTTCATATCGGTGCATCCCTATAACATTTATTAATACGGGATTTCTTACCTGACATAATCACTTATGTTCCTCTTGAGCGGATTGGAGCCGTGTGGCAGAGGAGTGTAATGAGCCGTCCGGATGTTGAGCTTATCAAAATGCTGTAGAAAAACATGTAGGTTAGAAGCAGAAGTGACGTCAGAAAGTTAGACCGAAGTGTGTATGTGTGATCAGAGGTGTCTAATCGTCTTTGTCAGAAGTGGCCTGACCCCTCGCACCAGCATCATGACCCTGACCCGCTGACCCGACAGAACACCGGGCCAGACGAGCAGAACCACGCGCCCAAACCCTGCGACCCAGAACGAGCCGCGGGGCCGGCGAGCGACAGGAACACTAGCGCTCAGCGAATGGATAAACACGTTCATCATGACACACACACGCTTGGTGAAAGGGTTTGTGGGTAAACAGACACTGACCTTCAAGAGCAACGGCCACTGAGACGTGTCCAAGGTCGCGACCTTCGACTCGGGTTTGATCAGGAAGTCTCCACTTTCTTGAATGTCCTGATGGAAACAGTTCAGTGAGTTTATTGGTAAACTGATTTTGGAAATGGACAAAATCTAGTTTGTGATAAAAATAGTGATGTAAAATGTGTCGTGTGTAGTTCTCCCAAAATAAAAAAATTCTGTGTGAGAAAAAATTCAAGATTTCAGAGTTTTAGTGTCAGACATTAAACTACTATATATAATGTTGAATATAATGTCTAATAATGCAATGGAGGAATATTAGGGTGTCCTGATGATGCCAAATGTCTGATGTTACCAGTAAAAAGTGTCCGACATTATTTTAAATATATCTAGTCAGTGAGAGAGAATATTCGTCTACAATAATTCAGTATTTTCAGCTTCAGAATCATGAATATTGTTATTCTGGCGTCTCTATTGTCCTGTGCTTTGGGTTTCAGCACCAAGTCCAAGACTATTCATTTACACACACAATGTAAAACCAAATTTAGCGTTTTAATCAACAGTTCATTTTTTGTTAACATTTTATCATGTGTCTTGAAGTATCGCGATAATATCGTATTGTGAGTTCAATATCGTGATATGTATCGAATCGTGACATGAGGGGATCGTTACACCCCTAGATAATAATAATCAGGTAGTGTTGTCAACAACACCAAAATTGCATAAGTTAGCATCAATACCATCCAAATACATACGAAAAGTTGTCTATGATTGATCAAATGTTCCAGGCAAATCATTTTGATGTAAAATCAAAGTCTGCCCTACAGTGAATATCCTGTTATACTCATTACAATATGGAAACAAAATGGTTTCAGATTGGGAATACGTTTTTTTTTTTTTAGACAAAAAAAATAAAAATGTTAGATCAGAAATTCAGTTGTGGACACATTATATTTTAGTGAACGTCACAGTTTTAAGTGTGAATGTCCTGTAAAGAGCACATTAAGGGCTTTCAGACACCAAATCTTTGGAGGTTTCACCATCACAACAACTTCTCATGGGTCTTTAAAAATGACTGACATTAATTTAGTGATCTAATGTAGCACTCTTATAATCGGAAATATGAGTTTCGTAATTATTTAAATCTGACTACTTCTCAAATTGTTTGTCAAATCAACATCTCTGGAAAACGTTATGGGGTTTCTGATCAAAATATGACTTTCTGTTATAAAACATTGCACTGATTTCATACATGTCCACTGTAGAGACACCAGGACTTACAGCAGGTTTATCAGGAGTTCTGGGAGACACAACTAGTGGAATTATAGATCACTATTCCTAAGAAATACTAGATATTATGGAAGTGTTACCAATTATTACTCCCATTCTTACACTATTTTCATTACATGTTGCCGCAAAAAACATTAACATGCAGATTAGATGCAGTGTAAGATACATTGTATTGAATGGGAAAACCCAGTTATGGCCATTTTACAAATAAAGTAAAATGGTGCATCAATTCATTCCATTATATCTTTCATAACAATTGAGAATCATCTTTATACACAGTTTGTTTGTTTTTAAAAAATCCTGAAACCTGAAAATTGATTGCTAAATGTATACATGCATTACATCTATACATGTAATTTAATGTCTTTGTTTTTTTTACTACTACTTAGTCCTGGACATAGCATAACATTAATAAAATATATATTTTCAACAACAACATTTGGATACAGAAATCAAGAAAAACACATGCATATAAAACTGCAATTACCCCAACATCTTCTGATGAAATTTTCTGTGACCTTCTTTTCTTCTCTTTCTTGGCTGAACTAACTGAGGACAAAACAAATAACATGCATTAATACGAGAGTCAGTTGTGTAGATCTGCACATAAAGCATGTTAAATCAAGCCTGGTTTCTTCATCGAGCGCGTGCACATAGCGAGACCACGTGGCCTGTGCGAGCAGCACGTGGCGTTTGATTTAGCGCTCTAACTTAGCACAAAGCAGGTTTAAAACTACATTATTAACGTTAAACGTTACATTACACCACTGTCTGTCACTGCCGATCAGATTGCGCTACGATAAATAAGTAGTAAAGAGAAAAATAATAATTTACAAGTATTAAGTGACCGTGAGGTTTGCAGACATGTGATAACTTAAAGTAGCCGCAAATCTGCCCATTTACTGTATCATCATTAATTTATTTACTAAGACTATTTATAAACAGTAAAGTTATCCGGCTTTCATGCAAGCAGAAATACATTTACTTCCTATATTATTACTGGCTAGCTAATGACGGGTTATTTATGTTGGGGAAATAGATAAACTAACATTAATAGTTCCCCCACCTTTTATTTTCTTCAAGCATTTAATAAAATAAATAAACTAGCATTAACAGTAGAATTAATTAGCAATAAGACGCATTAATGAGAGCATTTGCACAGGTCACGCATTTCTACACGCACCCGGGAATCATGCGTGCTGATGAAGTTGAGAACTCAGCTCTGATTAGCTTACTTCTACCCTTCTAAATCGCATGATATATGTGGATAAATGCACATTAAAGTACAGTTTAAATGTAAGCAAAATCGTAGCAAATAACGCAAATGTGTAAAGCATGATCTTACTTTCCACGTCCGCCATCTTCGCTGCTGCGCGCTTCAGAGGACAGCAGCACGTGTGACAGTTCGCGCATGCGCTTTACTCTGCGGAGGCGGAGAGAGCGGCCTCACATCTCGCGGGATTTGTAGTATCGCGATATTATAACGCTGAGAACGTGGAACGTGGCCGCACGAGGGAGCAAGCAGAGCCCCTTCCTATGGGATCACAGGAAAATCAGCGCCTTGTTTCAGGAATGATTAGGGTGAAATGAGGGAAGATAAACTACTCATGATCAGACTACAGTTACATTTTTATTTATGACATGTTTACTTAATTTTCACAAAATTACATTAAATGACTAATAAATAACTGATTCTCTTTTTAAAAACAGCATGTCACTTATATATGTTCATAAAGGATATAATTACACAGAAAATTGAGAGGCTTTTTTGTTTTATTTTGGGGGGGGGGGGGAATTGAAAAAATTAAGTACAAAATTATTTTAATTTTACATTTTTGTTTTAATTAAATATTAATAATAAATATATAACTTAATTATACATTTTCATCAACTTATACAAACTATTCCTTCTACCAAAACTCTGACATAATGTTTAATACACATCAGTTTTTTTTGTGTGTGTGTGTGTGTGTGTGTTTATATCAGCATTGTACAGGATTATCCTATTCAAATCTTTGTGATAATACACACACTAGTCACTAGGTCAAAACTAATATAAAAGTGATCCAAAACTAGTCAGATTACATTACCTAAAATGTGTAATGAAATAGTTTCTAACAGTTTTCATATAATTTTTCATAATTTCATCTCACTGTAATTTGACTAATCTACTCAGCACTGGTCTTTTATGTAAAATACTAAATTAACCATTCTCTTTAAAATTGTGTTTTGACAATTTAGTTGAATAACTGATGACAATCAAGGCTTCTGAAAGGGAAATACGTTTTATGAATGTATTGAAGATACGTCGTTATAATAACACAGATAATTTAAATTGAATGATTTCACTCATTTGGCCATTATGTTTTAAGATGTCTGAAATGTCACATCTACACTTAGCAACAAAAGAAAGAAAGAAAGAAAGAAAGAAAGAAAGAAAGAAAGAAAGAAAGAAAGAAAGAAAGAAAGAAAGAAAGAAAGAAAGAAAGAATATTAAAGATAATTTTGTAAAAATCCCAAAATGATTGTACCATATTAAATCTTAAATGTAAAGGGCACTGACTTTTCCTCTACCTGCACATACTATATGTAAAAATGCAAAATGTGTATAATTCATAGGCTATTTATTGTATGCATTTTATGTTTATTAAGTA
Organism: Abramis brama; assembly: GCF_963993115.1. Classification (NCBI taxonomy): domain Eukaryota; kingdom Metazoa; phylum Chordata; class Actinopteri; order Cypriniformes; family Leuciscidae; genus Abramis; species Abramis brama. The sequence continues at coordinate 3,047,840 of NC_139977.1, forward strand.
CATAGTTTACAGCCTTGTCTAAACTAAACTAAAATGACTAAAATCAAAAACCAGTGAGACTACAGTCAAAGTCAACAAGACAAAAATGCAAGGAATTCAATTTATTTCCTAGAGGTAACATTGGTATTTTTGTGCGTACATTAATTTGACATCATTTTATATAGGATACAGGGTGTTAAAATGCTACAGATTAAAATATACATAACATGCATGAGATTATTGCAGGATATATATGTAAATTTAGTGCCATCTCTGCATTCTCATATCACTGTTAAAGCACAAACCCATAGGCCCTGCATTTACAACCATTTTAAGACATTTCCATCATTTCGATGTTTCGGTTAAACGAAGAATCTTTTGTGCAGTTTGTAATATTGACACAAAGCGGTTGAAAAAAATGCATAATGCAGTCCAAATCATCCAAATACAAAATATTGGAGTGTTGATTCTCCCACCTCCTCAGACTCGATGCTCACGCGGGTTGCCAGATTGAGAACACGTGACGTGACACAACAGGAACGAGCGTGACGAGCTTTACAGTTAGTTAAACAGCTACTATATCTGCGTTTTACTATTCCTCTGATCATCGTAGAGCTTTCTAGATGGGTTTAGAGATTTATAAGGTCGTGTGGAATCTGTGATCTCTGACCCAGTTCGTTGGCTGCTTCCATAGTCGCAATACGCGGAGTTTCCGTCAACTGGCAACCCGGGTGTCGAAATACTATTGGGTAAATTGGCAGTGGGCGGAGTCACACAGATCAAAACAAATCAGACACTCCGACACGGAACCACATTTCAAAGCAGAATAACTGGCTGTAGTGTTGTTTTTCAGAGAAACAAGTATGTGAACTTGTGTAAGCCCTCCTTTAATATATTTCTCTGCGAGTTTGTTAAAATGTTTCATGTTGTTTCAATGTTTCAAAAAACAAAATGTTTCTCTCTGTCAAAACATTTACTATTTAAATATATTTTTCTTTGATGTCTAAATCGGCTACCTGTTTGTCTTCACCCTGGCTCCCTTTTCTTTTCCTGCTTTTTCCTCAGATTCAAACTCTGTGTTAGTCTCAATAGAAGTGTCTTACATTGTTGATTGTTCCGTTTTGTTATGTACATGCTGCATTAATAATAAAATAAAAAGTATGTGAACTTGTTTCCTAAATATCTGTAAAGCAAACATATCATGGTATTTTTATGCTTTAGTACAGCCAAAACATTTTTTTTTTTACATACAGTACCTTTGATTACAACTATCTGGTTTTCTGTGGAAAGAAAGCAATTTGGATAAAAAAGATACATCATCCACTACAAAAAACTAATTTAATTAAAATAGTAAAATCATTCAAACAAAGAGCTGAGTTGATTGTTAAATGAGTACAGATAGAGAGACAGATCAATTCTTATACATATATAAAAACTGAGAGTTAAGTGAAGTCTTCATATTCTTGCTGCCATGATCATCATAGGTTAATGGCCTTTCACAGAGTTGTTGTGATCCTGCTGTCTGTCCTCTGCTATCGTCATAAACTGGTGTTTTCTCCTCGGGGTAGTGGAGCGCTCAGGCCTGGAGTCCCAGAGATCGGGCCGTGTTCAGCACATCGTCCCGGGTCAGGTAACACCCGCACAGCTGCCTCAGGCCCGTGAACGACTCTCTGCCGTGCAGGACACGCCAGTTATCAATGAACAGAACCTGGGACAAAACAACAGGAGCTGTGTTTACATGCACTGATCTACATCAATATGAACACATCCAATATGATTCTGAACGTCGTTTACGTAGAGGTGTAAAGTATTGGAGTAAATGTAATTAGTTACTGTACTTAAAGGGATAGTTCACCCAAAACTGAAAATTAGCCCATGATTTACTCGCCCTCAAGTCATCCTAGGTGTGTATGACTTTCTTCTGTCAGACGAATACAATCAGAGTTATATTAAAAAATGTCCTGGCTCTTCCAAGCTTTATAATGGCAATGAATGGCCGGTTTCTGTTTTGAAGTCTAAAAAAGTGCATCTATCATCATAAAAGTGCATCTATCCATCAAAAAGTGCATCTATCCATGATAAAAGTGCATCTATCCATCATAAAAGTGTATCTGTCCATCATAAAAGTGCATCTATCCATGATAAAAGCGCATCTGTCCATCATAAAAGTGCATCTATCCATCATAAAAGTGCATCTGTCCATCATAAAAGCGCATCTATCCATGATAAAAGTGCATCTATCCATGATAAAAGTGCATCTATCACCATAAAAGTGCATCTATCACCATAAAAGTGCATCTATCATCATAAAAGTGCATCTATCCATCATAAAAGTGCATCTATCCATCATAAACAGTGCATCTATCCATGATAAAAGTGCATCTATCCATCATAAAAGCGCATCTATCCATGATAAAAGTGCATCTATCATCATAAAAGTGCATCTATCATCATAAAAGTGCATCTATCCATCATAAAAGTGCATCTGTCCATCATAAAAGTGCATCTATCATCATAAAAGTGCATCTATCCAACAAGTGCATCTATCCATCATAAAAGTGCTTCTATCCATGATAAAAGTGCATCTGTCCATCATAAAAGTGCGTCTATCCATGATAAAAGTGCATCTGTCCATCATAAAAGTGCATCTATCCATCATAAAAGTGGCCAGGACATTTTTTAATATAACTCTGATTGTATTCGTCTGAAAGAAGAAAGTCATACACACCTAGGATGACTTGAGGGCGAGGGGGGGGGGGGGGACGTGCCCCCAGCTAAATTTTTTGTGATTTTAATATGCAAATGACACATTTCTGAGTGCTTTACAGAAATTTGCTGTTGGTGTATTAGCCTAAAACAACACGCTCGCCAGATTGTTTATCTAAATAGCTCTATGTTGTTAGAAATGAATGTTTACCAGGTATGCGGCGTATCCCATGCAACAAGAGATTAACACCAGGGCTCCAGACTAACTTTTCCACTGGTTGCACTGGTGCTACCAACTTTCTCTGTTGGTCGCACCAGCATATGATTTGGTCGCACCTTTTTTTTTTTTTGCTACATGCCATGGGATTAATCAATGCATGCTGATGAATAGTGGTCTTAATCTGCATACCCTAGTTTTGCACTGATGTAAAAAGACTGACAGTGACACAATAAGACCTCATGTTAGCAAAATGTTTTAATCTTTTAACTCAAAAAAAAAAAAAAAAAACTATTAAAAAAACATGTATGTTCTTTAATGTTTGATTATAATTTTACTGTCTTCACATAGGGATGGGAATTGATACGATTTTATCAATAATAATGCCACTGACGATTCTGATTATCGATCCGATTCTTTAACGATTCTCTTATCGATTCTTGATAGCACTGTGTGGAAAAACGTAGTAATATGCTTTTAAAAAAAAAAAAAACAAGTGGGCTTGAGTAAGCAAACTGTACTTTTTATGTAATTTATGTAATAAATCGAACCTTATTGTAAAGTGTTACTGATTATTATACACCGATTCAGACGTCTCCTGAGTTCACTGTTGGAAAGATCAGTTGTGTTAACCATTCATTAAAATGAATCGGTTCAAAGGAGTCATTAGTTCGCGAATTGGACGTGTCGTGCGCATTGTGTGATTATCCCAGCAGTTAGGACATGGACATCCAAGATTTCTGTCAACACAGAAAACATTTCATCACTGGATAGTTTTTTTTTTCCGTTTAATTAAAGTGTTGTTTTATGTCAGCTGAATGTCCGCTTTTCAGAGAAGATAAGGCAACTTATTTAGCACAATTCACACCAGCGGTAATTCAGGAAAAAAAAATCTCTGAATGCTCCACATGAAACTTTTGGTCTTCCGACCTTTTATCACCGTGTCGATTTATTTAGATTAATATGTGCGAGGGAGAGAGAGCAAGACAGCGTCTAGTTTGGAGACGGTGAAGTCTTGTTTACACTTTCGCATGGCTCCGAAGAGAGAGAGTGCGCGCGCGTGCGACGGGGTCTCTCTCTCTGCTCGTTCTTTCAGTTAAACATGCGCCCTGTCACAAGCGCAGCAGTTCATCTACATTACTCACCGAACAAATAAGACTTTGGCGGGACAAAAATTCACTTTGGCGGGCGCTAAAACAAGTTCAATGCAGGAAAATTCATGCGTGAGTTTCCATTAGACTCGCACGGTAGCCAGGCGTCTCATCCAATGGCGAGCTCAGTTGACGCTGTCGCTGTGTGCTGCAAGATTCTGACGCAAGTGCCAAGATTCCGATTGGCCACGAGAAAAAGTGCAAAGATTCCGATTGGCCCAGAGAAATGTCAATTATAAGAATTATCCAATAATGTTTCGCAATTGTAGCCTGCATGGCATGTTACTATGAGTAACAGTAACAGTACATTTTTGAACAAGTATATGTAGTCTTTACTCCAGTACATTTGTGAAGAGTAATGCAATTACACATTACATTTTGCATGACACCTAACTTTTTCTGCAGCAGTTTATTGCTGCTATAAAGAAGCGATATCGCCATCTACAGGGCACTGAAGGTACTATAACTTCTTACTCACCCAAACCTTTCCACACGGCTGTTTTACACGAATGCGAATGCATTAGAGGGTAGTTCCTGAATTGCAGGAGTTTCGTATATGAGATGAGGCCGAAACCAGCACATCCAGTGCAAGTAAGCTTTGACTATTTCATTTTACTTAACATTATTTTACTTATCCGTTATATTTTTGATGAGACCTTTTTGAAGGATATTGCTTTACTTATGCCCTTTTTGAGCACTTGAGATTAACTGAGCATGTGCGGAGACTGATACCTTGCCGGGTTTGAGTTTGACCCACAGCTCGTTCTCGGGTCTCCTCAGTTCTGCGGTGAGCTCCCTGTGAGCCGCGTACCAGCGCCGCACCACATCATGAGCCACCGTGCTCATTACAGAACGGTCATAGTTATTATACCTGCAAAACAACAAAAAACAAAATCAGCAGCAGCCTTTGCTGTGTCTCATCCGTTTCACATGAAACGGGACACACACACACACACACACACCAGGGTCAGATATTTACGGGATTTGGAGCAAAAATGGCACCAAAATTAATAAAAATGCTCCCAAAATTCGAGATATACAGGGCAAAAAATGGCGCTTGTTTTTAGTATCTATAAAAGCCTATAATAAAGGATATAGAGTGTTGATTTCCCGAACATTATTTAGTACTATTACAAACATAATACGCATATGGCGTCTGGAAATTGTGTAAATGTAGGCCTACGTTTTTGACCAACTTTTGATGTTATTTCTAGCGAGAAATTACCATTGTAACAATTAAAGTCCCCCTGTAGTCAATAATTGTATCCATTAAAACTCATCTTTGATCACCAAAATGGCATATTTAAGCGTTTTTTCCAGTGAAAAATATTTCATGCCTTAAAATATCTTGAATGTAACTCGACACCCTTGCCTCATTTAGTATCCGCGGTTCTATGAATATGCAAATGAGCCCCGCCTCCACTCACTCAGCTCAGAGATCCACTCGTTGTAAAAATGTCCACTATATTATCGCCCAGCGATATATTAAAAGTTGGATAAATAGTAAACCTTACTTTACCTGCATACATACAGTACACTCATAAAAAGTAATACTATAGTTTATATTGTCACAAAATGTAAACTATATTATCGGCCAGCTCTTTATAGAAAAGTGGATATACAACAGGGACGTTTCCTCAGAGGAGGCGAGGGAGGCAGTGTCTCCCTAAAAAAATAAAACAAAGCAAATATTACAAAATTTGACATTAAAAAGCATAAAAATCACTTGTTTTTATAAAGTAGCACTGCATACTCACATAGGGTAACATATACTATATAGCAAATCTCCACTACTATATTATCACCCAGCTCTAATCCGCTAAATGTGACAATAAGGCATGAAAATAGTAAGATATTGTAATGATTAAATCATGATTTCATGTCAAGCTGCTTTGAATCAATGTGTATTATGAAATTAATTTGACCTGACATAACAAAAAGTCAAAAGTTTGTCAAGAAAGCATTTACAAAGAAACACATAGGCCTCACCGAATCATGTAGACCTCGTTGTTCCAGGGATACACGTTGAGCACGGGGCCGATGCCGATCATGTGGTTGCGGTGCTCGCTCAGGTTCTCGACGTACTCGTGTTTGATCGGCACGTGGGAAAGCAGCTCGAAGTTCCCGGGCGTTCGCTGGAGGACCGAGTCGGCGGCGTGGAAGCCGTCCACCAGAAGAGTCCTGCCGCCCGTTCCCTCGTGCCTCAGACAGTGAAACACCTGGATGCTTGTGGACCAGGAGGAGGATTAAAACTTACGCTTATGACACTCAAGTAAAATAACTATTTCTATCCACTGATCACTTAGACATCAAGGCAATGTTTGTAATAACAAATCAATGCTGTACATTTGAAAATCATCAAATGTCTTTTTCAATGATCTATTATAATAATACTGTTAAACGTGCTGATTAATTAATCATCATATGACATGATTGTCATACTCAAGGTAACATAGAGTCTTAGACCTAAGTTAGCCTGGGGGTAAGGTTTGGTCTAAATTAAGTCAGTCTTTATTTTTGTGAAACTATGAGCAAATTTTAGACTAGTCTAACACTATAGACCGGTCTAAAATAGCTTTGTGAAACCGGCCCCAGATGTCATGGTTCGGTTCATACAGTCAGACGACGAATACAGTCACAGGCGATACACACTCCAGTCCAGAAGGGGGAATATGCGGTAATGCAATGCTGTTTGCTAACCGCCACAACACGTAAAAGAGCAGAAGAAGACACGATCTACATATCAGCCTAAAATAAGAGTTCAGATGGTGACTCAACAGGTCTCACTGGTGCCACTGCCAATGTTAAACTGATAAGCTCTACCATTTCTGATATTAAAGTAAGTATTAAACTGATAACTGAGTAGGGAAGTGTGAACGTCAGTGAAGAAATATCAGTCAGATCTCTTAAAGGACAAATCCAGTGAAAAATGAACCTAGGGGTAATTAACACATGGTTACCGAGTCGATCGTTCCCTGCGATGCGTTTTCATGAAAATCGAATGTAAAGAGTTATATCTTTAAAAACAGATTAGCTCATAACAGTAGTATATGGGGCACAGAGTAAGTAAAAGTAAATCGCTAGTTAATACCACTAACAAGGCTCAAAATAGCCTCACACTAACACGGTAGCATAATGAGGGTCCTTACATACAAACCGAAGCATTGAGAACTTTGTAAGTGTACAGACAGTTTAATAAGAAGATACTTTATAAAGACAGTACATTACGCGTTTACATGCAAGAGCCATCTTGGAAAACAGTCTAGACTAATCGAGTCACGAACGCCGTCGATAGGAATTACGTTTGTGAAATCTAACGTAGCACGGCGTTTGTGGCTCGATTAGTCGAGACTGTTTTCCAAGATGGATCCTGCATGTCAACGCGTAATGTACTGTCTTTATAAAGTATCTTCTTATTAAACTGTCTGTACACTTACAAAGTTCTCAATGCTTCGGTTTGTATGTAAGGACCCTCATTATGTTACCGTGTTAGTGTGAGGCTATTTTGAGCCTTGTTAGTGGTATTAAAGGACAATTCCGGTATTTAACACTTTGAGTCTATTTTGTAGTTTGTTTTGGATGAACAAGAGTGGTGGACAAAGAAATTTTGACAATGGTTCCTGTCTCGACTTTTTGACTATTTTAGAATTGCCCATGACCGCTTTACAATGGGAGTCTATGGCCATGCACAAACATGTCCTTAAAACAACCCTTAACGTTCGTTTTCAAAACTGTTCAACTCACCGAGTGGTTAGTGGTGTTCGTTGATGATTAAAAACAAATATATCGGCGCAATGTATGATTTCAATCCATTTATTTTTCTATAGTGGAACTATTTTTTCAGATACCTCACAACCGCGTATAAACTTCCGCTCTTCCGCAACTTCCGTTGCTCTGCTCACGCTAGCCTTCTGAGAGACAGAGAACCGAGCGAAAAGACCTAAAAGACTACAACCAAATGTAAACAGCCCCCTTTCAGTTTCCGGTAGCGCAGTAATATCAACGAGCAATGAGTCCTCCAACGGAAATCAATGAGATTTTACAAAATGCCAAATAAAACACGACAGAAACTGTATTTCGCTACGCTACTTGTTTTGGAACATCAACGAACACCACAAACCACTCGGTGAGTTGCACAGTTTTGAAAACGAACGTTAAGGGTTGTTTTAAGGGCATGTTTGTGCATGGCCATAGACTCCCATTGTAAAGCGGTCATGGGCAATTCTAAAATAGTCAAAAAGTCGAGACAGGAACCATTGTCAAAATTTCTTTGTCCACCACTCTTGTTCATCCAAAACAAACTACAAAATAGACTCAAAGTGTTAAATACCGGAATTGTCCTTTAACTAGCGATTTATTTTTACTTACTCTGTGCCCCATATACTAGTGTTATGAGCTAATCTGTTTTTAAAGATAAAACTCTATACATTCGATTTTCATGAAAACGCATCGCAGGGAACGATCGACTCGGTAACCATGTGTTAATTACCCCTAGGTTCATTTTTCACTGGATTTGTCCTTTAAATGTAATCTACAGTTACTTCAGTGGTCACTGTTTACTCGAAGCTCTTATAATAGAACAGAGAATGTGAGTTTGAGTCCCTGCTGATCGACTGCACATGCTGTGAGGAAACTGGATCTGACAGACAGGTGTTAAGCCGATCATGGCTAACTGAAGGCCAGCTCTGATGTTCCTGTTTACCCGCAGGGTTCCTGAAAGTACGAGGTGTCGGTGTGGCGGTCCAGCGCCAGCTTCGTGTAGGCTGTGTCTCCACGAGAAAAATCTGAAGTGAAGTTCCACATCCGCCCATACATGGTCTCTCTGGAAACAAAGAATTGCCTCATTTAAGTCATTTTTATTTGAATAAACTATTATTGTGACTATTTTCTGCAGATGCTATCAAAATCTCGGGGGAAAAAGCGTCACGGTTCTAGCATTGCCTGCCACCCCACCCCTCATTCCTGTTACACTGCAACAATTCTCTATTTATCTAAATTTAACACTAAAAACAGTAAGGCATTGGTGGTCCTGTGAGTAAAACGACTAAAAACGCTGTATTCTGCTGCTAGGCCAGTAGATGGCGATGAAACACTTTAGATTGAACACGTAATACACATGTGCATGACGTCATCGCCTTCAGATATTCGAGTTTTTGTTGTTTACACAGAGAACAAAAACTTGCACTTTGAAACCCATTTTTAAAACTTTGCGTTTTCAGGCGGCCTAACGGCGTTGTCGTGTAAACGAACGGCCAAAACGCATAAAAAGTTTTACGTGTTTAGTTGAAAACGGTATCATGTAAACAGCCCCGATGTTTGGTGTAGGGAAAAACCGTGGACCTGGCAACCCTGGCATGAACTAGATTCATCGGGTCAAATAGAGCTTTTATGGAGCTATTTTTAACTGTTAATGCGTTATTGTCGCGCTAACTTGCCTTAAATTCAACACAAGAGAGACTTTCTTCACACACACAGTATGAGTTGCAGACACGTTTTTCTGCCATCTTTTGATTGACAGGATAGTCGGTCCTGATCATCGGCTGCTTTTAAACAACTATCCAATGGCCGATAGTGAAAACAATAGCTTTAATCGGCTGATGCTGATTACTGGCCGAGACATCAATGCATCTCTAAAAAAAATGTTAAAACAAACACCAAAAACATCATAAAAGCAGCAAATGTGACTTTTGCACTATAGTCCTGTTGAGTTCCGCAACAGAAAAAAACATTGGATGACATTAGGGTAATTAATGATGTGATTACATATGATCATATGTGACCCTGGACCACAAAACCAGTCACATGTCGCACGGGTATATTTGAGGCAATAGCCAACAATACATTGTATGGGTCAAAATGATCAATTTTTCTTTTATGCCAAAAATCATTAGGATATTAAGTAAAGATCATGATCCATGAAGATATTTTGTAAATTTCCTACCGTAAATATATAAAACATTTATTTTTGTGAGTGAATGCAGCACAATCGCCAACATAAATTAACAACTTTAAAGGAGATTTTCTCAATGTTTCGATTTTTTTGCACCCTCAGATTCCAGATTTACAATAGTTGTATATCAGCCAAATATTGTCATAATAAACCATACATCAATGGAAAGCTTATTTATTCAGCTTTCAGATGATGTATAAATCTATCTCAATTTTAAAAAATTTACCCATGTGACTGGTTTTGTGGTCCAGGGTCACATATGCCTATCAACACAAATCATTTTGGAGCAGAAAAACACGAGGCCTGACCTGATGAGGCTCACTCTTTGGGTCACGGTTTCTGTGGCTTCCACGGTCGGTGGGACGTCTTCGACAAAGGCGATTCCATAAAGCAAGAAGCAGTTGAGGAAGATCTTCAGCTCCTCGTCGCAGCTCATGAACTTCTCCCAGCGTGCACTGGGAACCCGAGCGCTGGTGTAGATCTCAGCGTCCCACAGCACACGGGGTTGCATGGCACTTCTCTTCTGGCCCTCGTAGCTGTTCTGCGCTAGCCATGCTAGGCTGTAGCGCGTCACGTGACCATCGGGCCCTGGAGCGGGTCACAAAACACTTCATTAAGTCAAGTCACCTTTATTTATACAGCACTTTTTACAATACAGATTGTTTCAAAACAGCTTTACAGAGATAACAGGAAAATAATGCAACAAAGTTTGTTTCTAGAAGAAAATCACTTCATTAGAAGATAACATATGAGTCCAGATTCATCAGTGTTTATCAGTGGAGAACGCGTCTAGTGCGGTGACATGCACATCAGGATATCTGAACCTTTAAAAGGATATTCACAATTTATTGTTATTCCCTCGCAAACTACATTTCCCATAATTCTCTGCCTGGACGCATTAGCACTCATTGTTTTCACCTGTGTCTCATTACCTTGTTTAACTCACACTATAATAGCCTGGTTTCACAGTCATTCCCTGCAAAGTCTTGTTTAGTGTTACACTGCATTCACTCTGTTGATCGTGTGTTCTTGGTTTATTGATCTTTGCCTGTGTCTTGGCTTCCTCTTGTTGTTGTGTTTGTTTGTATGGACCGCCTCCTGTGTTTGACCTTGCCTGTACTTTGGATTATCCTTTCAAAATACACTGCATTTGGATCCTCAACCTTCGTGTCTCAGAGCAGTACGAGACAGGTATAACGCTGATTACTACAAAAATAAATTTCCATTTGCTCCTATTTTTCATTTAAAAAAGCAAAAAGCTGGGTTACAGAAGGGCACTTATGATAGGACTAAACCGGACCAATTTGTAAATGTTAAAATATTCAGTTTCAATTGTAAAGGTCTCAGTTTGTGTAAATCCAATTAGGGCTAAGTATTTATTTTTTCCCACATTTAATTTTATACATGTCTAGTACAATTATGCGAATTTGTTTCATTAATACATTGTATACTTTTTTTCTTGATTTTAAAGTGAAACGTGACAACATGCCCCATATGATCATATGACAGATTAAAATGTTATCTGATCTAATAAAAAAATATACAAGACTAACTAAAATATTTGGTCAATAAAATGCAATTATTAACTTTTTCATATAAAATAATGCCATTTTTAATAATGAAAAATAAACTGATTTTTGAACATAATAAAACAAAACATAATAATAATGAATAATTTCGTAACATTGACTCTCTATTTATTCACCTTTTTCTCATGGTTTCTCAATAGAATTCATAAAAGTATAGAATAGAATATCATAGTTCTAATAGTATTGTAACAGAGTGTGACAACGTGCCCCGCCTGCACAACTGGGATTCAAACCCGGCGAGTGTCTTCTGCTGGTTAGATCAGCATTAAAGAACAGATATAAGATTAAAATATTATCAGATTTGTAAAATTTTAAATGAACAAAAAAACAGACGTGAAAAATGTATTTAGCTATGGTTAAATAAATGTTCAGTGATATCTTCCATAGATTTTTTTAATTTTGGTGCAATTTTTTCTCTATATAGTGTTGATATGGCAACTAGTCAATACACTAAGTTGTGTGTGGACAGTTTTAAACCATGTGTGTTACAAGCGCTCACCCCTATAGCCAACAATATGACAATAAAAAAAATTGCTTGCTAATCTTTCCTATGTAAGGTTATATCCAATTTTACAACTTCATCGCCATGACATTACAACACAACACTATAAACCCTGAACTGTAACTGTAAAAATTATTATTTAAACAGCTTTACAACACAAATGATACACAAGCGTTCACAGAAGAATTCATGTTAAGGGCTTTTATGAAATGACAAGCATATCATTTCAGTTTTTCTCCAAAAAAATAATCTTAAAGTCCCCCTGTGGTGAAAATCCAGCTTTTAATGTTGTTTATATGTCTATGTGGTGATTATATAATTGATTATATGTAATTGAATATCTATTCAAGATATTTTAAGGCATGAAGACATTTTTTTCAAGGAAAAGGTCTTTTTGGTGATCAAAGATTAGTTTTAAGGTAAACAATTATCAACTACAGGGGGACTTTAACTTTTGTTATATCTGACTGCAAATTAAAAAATGATGCCTGCATCATCCCAGTCTTTTAAAGTGATAGTTCACCCAAAAATGAAAATTCTGTCATCATTTACTCACCCTTAAGTTGTTCCAACCTGTATGAGTTTCTTTCTTCTGTTGAACACAAAAGAAGATTCTCTGAAGAATATTGGTTGACGGTGGCCATTGACTTCCATAGTAGGAAAAAAAATACAATGCAAGTCAATGGGGTCCAACTGTCTGGTCACCGACATTCTTCAGAAAATCTTCTTTTGTGTTCAACAGAAGAAAGAAACTCATACAGGTTTGCAACAACAGGATGGTCGGTTTTGGGGTGAATTGTCCCTTTAAAGCCCTTTTCAGACTGAATTGGTTTTTAAACAACGTTGAATAGCAATTCTTATCACACATTGACTGTGATTTTATTTGCCAATCCAGACAGGAGGACAAACGTCTCTGTGTTTATCACTGAGGCAGGAGTGTGTGTTTTCTAGATGTCATGACGTATGTGTCTTTTTGATGAATTATTTTTTATTTAATTTTAAATGATTATTTAAATAGAAGTTAATAGAAGTGGCAGCTTATAATAAACCCACGTAAATGAGCAGAGAAATCTAAACCGCCGTAAAGTCCCAGTGACACAGGTCTCCTTAATTCATTTTATTGCATTACTTTTTCATCCGATGCAGTCCATGGGACGGGATTAGATTTCCCAGAGGAAAAACAGCAGGTCGTTTGCTCTGGAATTTTTACAGAGGTTGTGTGAGAAAAACAGACTTGACATTCAGACAGGATTAAAATCTCAAAGTACATCTGTGAAACACACATTTCTCCAAGAAAACTAGTCCTGTCCGAATAGGAAAAGTGCTTCCTAAAAATAAACTGACAGTATTATATATATGATTATATATATATATATTTATATATGTTATAAATATTAAATATGCAAGAGCTATTGAACTCAGTGCAGGCGTGTTAGTGTCAGAAATGGCTGTATTAATGATGTGCGACAATGAAGGACAATAATCCAGCTTTTAATGTTGTTTAAATGTCTATGTGGTGTTTTTAATATGCGTTAAGACAAACCATGTGTAAATTCATAAGTCGACAGCATTGCTGAGTATTTTCTCCTTAAAACTGCAGTGAACCAAAGACAGTCTCAAAAACACGCTTTGAAATCGCTGGTGTTTCTGACGTCACAAACTACCTTGTAACCAATCAGATCAAAGTGTGATTGTCAACCAGTGGATCTCTGAGCTGAGTGAGTGAGTGGAGGCGGGGCTCATTTGCATATTCATAGAACCTCCTATACTAAATATGGCAAGGGTGTAGAGTTACATTCAAGCTTATTTGATATATTATTTCAAGAAAAAGGAAAAGTTTTTGGTGATCAAAGATGAGTTTTAAGGGATAAAATGATCGACTACAGGAGGACTTTGAATATTATTAAACACCAGTTGATTGACAATCTTAGGCCAAAGTATCACAGACACTAAAGTCATGAGAAAGTGTTACTGTGTAACTGATGTAAAGTGAATCTCACATGGTCTCTCTGCCGCGTTTCGTAAGAGTCAAAGTTCTGTCGGACTCTCGCGGAGCCTTATCTTTACTTAGGAAAGAGATATCCATCTTTGTTTGGGAAGAGTGTTAAACTTATCTAAGCACAATAAGACCACAGTCTCTGAGGAGAGGACGGAAACATGAAGACACAGGTCAAGCTGGTTCATCTTCCTATCCCAATATTAAGCAATCTTGCATAAAACAGTGCATATTATGTAAAGGTGCCATTTTAATCCAATTTCGGTTTTGAAAACCAGGATGTTTACCAGGGAATAAATTAATGTGGAACAACAACCAATAAGAAAAATCTCAATCCTTAATGGTTAGTTAACCGAAAACTGAAAACTCTTCATCCTCTTTTCAACAACGGCTCACACGTCTGTCAAGCTCCAGAAAACAACAACAAACATTTGAGTAATCCATATTTGTCAGTAAAGATATACTTGGCATCTTTCACATCAAACCTGGCGAGAATGGATCAGAGATTTGTCCGAGGATGAGATTATCAGTGAATAACTGTCGTATGCACATGAGACTTATAAAAAAATCCGTTAAATTTATGGTAAAAAAAACGGCAGCTGTGGTTGCCAGAAATTTACAGTAAAAAATATTTTCGACTTAACTTCAATTTACAGTAAAAAAAAACATATTTAATTTTGATATATTGTTAATTTATCGACCTACTGAAGTACTAATATCTGTTTTGTACTATTGTAACACACTGACAACAACCAATCACAGTGGTGTTGAGAGTCACATGATCTGTTACAGAGCAGGCTTCCGCACCGCCTCCTCTTCACCACCGGAGGGAACCTTCCCCGGAATATTAACTTTACCCATTGAACTCCATTTCCCATAATACCGCTTACCTGGGACTGATTGCGTTACACACCTGCACCTCATTTACACACACTCATATAAACCACTTCCACACACACATTCAATGCGAAGTCTTGATTCTGCCCCGGCCATCATTTCTGAGCGTTTATTCCCGTGTTTGAGTTCTGTTATTGACCTTGGACTGTTTATCGTTTCTGATTCTCTGCTGCCTGCCCTGACCTGGATTGTCTATTGATTCCTGATTCTTGCTGCCTGCCTCGACCCTTGCCTGTTCACCTGGTTTGTCTCTGCCTAGCCTGCTTTGCCCTGTCTGCTGTGTTTGACCCTGCCTGTCTTGACTACTCTCTAATAAAGCTGCAATCCCACTGTCTCTGCCTCTTCACAACAGAAGACTTCGCCACTTATGGATCCAGCAGCAGTCATGCAGATCACCACTGAACTATCTGCTCAAGCATCACAGTTATCTCTTCATCATCATCAGCTGAGTCGTCTTACCTCCCTCACTGAGGAACTCGTTCAAGCGCTACAAGCTCTCCGAACTTCCAGTCATGCTCCTTCGGAACAAGCACAGAGTGCATCAGCACATCCCGTCAGTACTTCAATCAACACTCGTCTTGCCTTCCCGGAGAAGTATGACGGTGATCCCACTAAATGCAAGGGGTTTCTGTTACAGTGCAATCTCTATATCGATCAGCAACCTTCATTATACTCTAACGATGCTGGACGCATCGCGTTTGTCTGTTCACTATTGACTGGAAAGGCACTTGAATGGGTCACGGCAGTTTGGAGACCAGAGGGTTCGTCATTTTCCTCATTCAGAGCATTCCTTCAACAATTCCGTTATGTCTTTGAACACTCCACAGCAGAAGGAGATCCGGGAGAACAATTGTTAAAACTCTCTCAAGGAAGGAACACTGCTGCTGATTACGCTCTCACTTTTCGCACTCTCGCTGCACAAACCAACTGGATAGAGGATACCCTCAAAACTCTGTTCAGAAAAGGTCTCACAGTCGAACTACAGTCTGAATTGGCCTGCCGAGATGAAGGTAGGAGCCTGAACGAATACATCAATCTCACTATCCAGGTTGACAATCTCATGCATTCTCGACGCCGAGTCAGAACACCCCTATACACCGCTCACAAATCCACTACAATGCACGAGCCAATGCAGCTGGGATTTACTCATCTTTCACCTGAAGAACGAGAGCATCGCCAGCAGAACCGTCTTTGCCTGTACTGTGGTCAACCAGGTCACATGAAAGCTTCCTGCCCTGTTCGTCCTGTCAGCAAACCTCAATCGGTGAGTTCTCACACCAAAGAGAATTTATTCACATCCAGTATCCTGTTACCCATTCGCCTGCACATCAAAAACCGAACTATTGTCACTACTGCCATGCTCGACTCAGGAGCCACAGGAAACTTCATTTCTCATGAATTCACGTCATTACATCAAGTAAAATTAAATCCCTGTGAGTCTTCTCTGACAGTGGAGGCGCTAGATGGCCATCCCATCGGAGGAGGAAAAGTTCATCGTTTGACTGAAGAGATCAAGATGCACGTCGGTACCCTGCACTCAGAAACCATTCAGTTTTATGTCATCCAGGCCCCTCATCACTCTTTTATCCTCGGTCTACCCTGGTTACGCACCCATAATCCACACATTTCTTGGAGAGATGGCCAGATCACACAATGGGGTGAGCACTGTCATGAACACTGTCTCTCGAGAATCACTCGAGTTTCTCAACCTGTTTCCATCGTGTCCCCTCCTGATAACCAAGAAGTAAAACTACCCTCCGAATATGCAGACCTCACTGAAGTATTCAGCAAAAAGAAAGCCTCTCAACTTCCTGAACATCGCTCTGTTGACTGTGCCATCGAACTCACTCCAGGTTCCACACCACCCAAGGGTAGAATTTTTCCCCTGTCGCAACCCGAATCTAATGCCATGAAACTTTACATCCAAGAGGAACTAGCCAAGGGTTTTATTAGACCATCAACTTCTCCAGCATCCGCCAGGTTTTTCTTTGTGAAGAAAAAGGATGGAGGTTTGAGACCCTGCATTGACTATCGTGGACTGAATGACATCACTGTCAAATTTCGTTATCCTTTACCTTTGGTTCCAGCTGCTCTCGAACAACTTAGACAAGCCAAATATTATACCAAGTTGGATCTTCGCAATGCATACAATTTAATTCGGATTCGTGAGGGTGACGAATGGAAGACAGCATTCTCCACCAGTAGCGGGCACTACGAATACTTGGTTATGCCCTTCGGCCTGGCTAACAGTCCTTCAGTGTTCCAATCGTTCATGAACGACGTGTTCCGGGACATGTTGGACAGATGGGTGATTGTCTACATCGACGACATCCTGGTGTACTCAAACTCCTTAGAAGAACACATTCACCATGTCAGAATGGTCCTAGAACGTCTGCTACAATACCAACTCTACGTGAAAGCAGAGAAGTGTGAATTTCATCGAACCAGCACTTCATTTCTGGGTTATGTAATCAGCCAAGAAGGGGTGGCAATGGATGATAAGAAGGTCAAGGCGGTACTGGAATGGCCATTACCCCAAACCGTCAAGGAACTGCAACGCTTCCTAGGGTTTGCCAACTTCTACAGACGTTTCGTCAGAAATTTCAGCATCATAGCCACTCCTCTAACTACCATGACCAAACGCCACACGTCTCGTCTGACCTGGTCCCCTGAAGCTCAACAAGCCTTTGAAAAGCTAAAGACCCAATTTACCTCCGCTCCCATTCTTCGACACCCAGATCCCACACGTCAATTCATCGTGGAGGTGGATGCCTCCAATACCGGGGTCGGAGCCATTCTGTCTCAACGCCAAGGTAACCCAGAAAAAATGTTTCCCTGTGCCTTCTTCTCCCGAAAACTATCCTCAGCAGAAAGAAACTATGACGTGGGAAACCGCGAATTGTTGGCCATGAAACTCGCCCTCGAGGAGTGGCAACACTGGCTGGAAGGTGCTGCTCAACCCTTCATTGTCCTCACTGATCATAAGAACCTTGAATACCTTCGATCAGCTAAACGTCTGAATCCTCGTCAGGCTAGATGGGCTCTATTCTTCACCAGATTTCAATTCACTGTCTCCTTTCGACCAGGATCAAAGAACGTAAAAGCAGACGCTCTCTCCCGCCAAGCAGAAGAACCCACTCAACTTCTCCCCAATGACACCATCATTCCTGAGAGTCTCCTGGTAGCCCCGGTACAGTGGGACATAATCACAGAAATTGAACAGTTCAACCACCAAGCAGAACTTCCATCCGAATGCCCCGAAAACCTTCTGTACGTTCCAGAACCTTTGCGCTCAAGACTACTCGACCAAGTACATTCTGCACCCAGCTCAGGACATCCCGGAATCACGGCTACTATCCATCTACTTCAGAACCGCTTCTGGTGGTCAACTTTACAATCAGATACCATAACTCGCATCAAGAACTGCATAACTTGTAATACCTCCAAGTCTTCCAGACGACTCCCAGCAGGCCTCTTAACTCCTCTGCCTACACCTCAACGCCCCTGGTCTCACATAGCCATCGACTTCATCACAGACTTACCACCTTCACAAGGCCATACCACCATACTCACCATAGTAGATCGATTCTCCAAAGCCTGCCGGTTAATCCCTCTTCCCAAACTCCCCACTGCATTAGAGACTGCTGAATTACTCTGCAACCAGGTTTTCCGCTTCTACGGCCTTCCAGACGACATAGTCTCTGACCGAGGACCCCAATTCACTTCCCGGGTATGGACATCCTTTTTCAAACACCTCAATGTCAACATCAGCCTTACCTCTGGTTATCATCCCCAGTCCAACGGACAAACAGAACGTCTTAATCAAGATGTAATTCGCTTCCTGCGCTCCTATTGTCAACAACACCAAACCGAGTGGAGCCGGTATCTGTTCTGGGCTGAATACGCTCAGAACTCTTTGGTCAAACCTGCTACAGGCATCACTCCTTTCAAGTGCATCCTGGGCTTCCAACCTCCACTTTTCCCCTGGTCCGGTGAACCCACTGACTTACCATCTATCACCGAATGGTTACAAAAGAGTGAAGAGGTCTGGGATCAAGCACACACTCATCTCCTCCATGCCGTCAGACGTCAAGAAGTCCAGGCTAATCGTCACCGTCGCCCCGCTCCAGTTTATCAACCCGGCCAGTGGGTTTGGCTCTCTACCAGAGATCGCAGACTTCGACTTCCATGTCGCAAACTCAGTCCCAGGTATGTTGGTCCGTTCCAAATTCTCAGCCAAATTTCCCCTGTATCTTTTCGACTTGATTTGCCCGCTAATTACCGTATTTCTCCTACATTCCATGTATCACTCCTGAAACCTGCCGGTGGTCCGAGAGGAGAGTCGGAGGAGGGAGTCGCGGCTCCAGACCCCCCATCCATCCTGGTTGATGGCGAGGAGGCGTACCGTGTGCACGAGTTGCTGGACTCCAGGCGCCGGGGTAACGTCCTCCAGTATCTGGTTGACTGGGAGGGGTACGGTCCGGAGGAGCAATCCTGGGTCAACGCTGGAGATATCCTAGACCCCACACTCACAGAAGAGTTTCATCGGATGCATCCGGAAAAACCAGCCCCTCGACCTCGTGGAAGACCCCGGCGTCGTTTGCCTTCTCGCCTCAGGAGCTGCTCGCAGAGGGGGGGCTCTGTTACAGAGCAGGCTTCCGCACCGCCTCCTCTTCACCACCGGAGGGAACCTTCCCCGGAATATTAACTTTACCCATTGAACTCCATTTCCCATAATACCGCTTACCTGGGACTGATTGCGTTACACACCTGCACCTCATTTACACACACTCATATAAACCACTTCCACACACACATTCAATGCGAAGTCTTGATTCTGCCCCGGCCATCATTTCTGAGCGTTTATTCCCGTGTTTGAGTTCTGTTATTGACCTTGGACTGTTTATCGTTTCTGATTCTCTGCTGCCTGCCCTGACCTGGATTGTCTATTGATTCCTGATTCTTGCTGCCTGCCTCGACCCTTGCCTGTTCACCTGGTTTGTCTCTGCCTAGCCTGCTTTGCCCTGTCTGCTGTGTTTGACCCTGCCTGTCTTGACTACTCTCTAATAAAGCTGCAAATGGATCCCACTGTCTCTGCCTCTTCACAACATGATCAATCAAAGCTCATCACAAGCAGCTTTTCCACAAGACAGTTAAAGGGGTGGTGTAATGCCCTTTTCACAAGATCTAAAATAAGTCTCTGATGTCCCCAGAGTGTGTGTGTGAAGTTCTAGCTCAAAATACTCCACAGATATTTTTATATAGCATGTTAAAATTGTCACTTTTTGAGGGTGAGCAAAAATGCCTTGTTTTGTGACTGTCCCTTTAAATGCAGATGAGCCTCTGCTCCTGGTGCAGTGGGCGGAGCTACAACAGCTTGTGTCCTTTTACCTCACACACACATGCACTGAAAATTTCTAAAACTTTTAGCCTTTTGTTCAAACCGGAGTCAGACAATGATGGAGACTCAAGAAGAAGTGACAACATGTAGAAGCAACAGGACATTTCTGAATGGTTATTGATGAATTTATGTAGCTTATGTGTAGTTATCTTCTAGTCATTGATTAGCATATTCTGTCTTGATAATCTATAAATCATGTTCCCGGGGGCGGGGTTTATGTAAATATTAGGGTTGGTGATGTCACTAACCCGGGAGGAATGTGGTGTAGTCTCTACCAGCCGTTTGTTGTAGTCCTTAAAAAGCGATTTCTGTAAAAGCAAATATCTCCCTTTGCTTTGAACTTTGAGCATTGTAACTTTGCAGATGTTGTTTATGCTCAAACATCAACATTACACACTAACTAAAGTTAGAGAAGTGAAATCATAATCAACCACCCCTTTAATACTAATATACAGAAGCTGCACAGTGTCATTCACACACACACCAAACACCATGATAACACACATGACATTTTAAAAATGCAATAAACATTAATTTAACAACATTAAATGTAACATAAAACCCTGATGTACATAACTGATTTCAACAAAAATACATCAAATGTGAAGTGTTACGCAGGGAATTGTGGGAAGAACGGTTTTTCGCTGTGCAATGACTTAGATCTATCACAGTAATGTGATAACAGAAACTTTCTGTTAACCAATTAACGTTTTTTACTGATAAAATCAGCTTTTTATCTCTTTGTGGAGCTTGAGATTGTGAGGGAGAGTGAATAACGCCTGTGACTGTGATTTCAGTGCGGTTAATCGATGTTCTGCACTCACATGTCAGGAAGAGTGTGTGTTCGTCGGCTCTGCTCTTCACGGGCCTGATGTCCAGGTCGATGCTGGCCGTGTCCAGGTTACGCTGGTTGGTTTTTGAGTTGTAGCATGAAGCTGAACGGCAGTGATCTCTCAGCCAAACATAGTCAAAGTGCATTACGAGACCCCCATAGTTGAGCGCTGCAGAATTATATATGAATTAACAACTGTTCATCTTTTTACTACGGTTTATGATAGCAAACATAACATTCTATAACGATGCAACATATATATCAGTGTAAATAATGTGGATATAGTATTGATAGGCAGATTAATCAACATTTTTAGTGATTCTTTTGATATTGTGTAAAATAAAATAAAATTGTTTGCCATCATTAAATTGTATTACATGAACTGACATTATAGTGGCCATTGTTCTCAAGATATATTTATCAGTCAATGCATTAAAAATTAAAAACTTGTTTGAGCACTAGTGTATAGTGAAATAGTTTCTGTATCTGATTATTTAGTTGAGATATAAAATGATTAATCTTGATGCTTGGCAGATCAAGGTAACACTTTGCATTAAGATCCCATTAGTTAATGTTAGTCTGTGCATTAACTATCACTAACAAAACGTGTGTTACAGTCTTTATTCATCTTTGTAAACATTATTTAATTAAAATACAAATGTTCATTGCTGGTTTATGTTAGTTATCATTAAGCAATATTAACAGATACAACTTTTGATTTTAGTAATGTGTTAGTGAATGGTGAAATTAACATGAGCTAAGTTGGTAACACTTTACAATAAGGTTCATTAGTTTTCATTAGTTAACATGAACTAAGAATGAACAATACTAAAGCATTTATTAATCTTAGTTCATATTAATTTCAACATTTACTGATACGTTATTAAAATCAAAGGTTGTATTTGTTAACATTAGTTAATGCACTGTGAGCTAACATGAACAAACAATGAACAGCTGGGTTTTTATTAACTAACATTAACAAAGATTAATAAATACTGTAACTAATGTATTGCTCATGGTTAGTTCATGTTAGTGAATACATTAACTAATGTTAACTAATGAACCTTATTGTAAAGTGTTACCGCTAAGTTTAATAAAGTATTTTTATTGTGAATTCAATGCAGTTACATCTAATGTTAAGAAATTAAATATTATTATCTCTCTCTCTCTCTCTCTCTCTCTCTCTCTCACTCTGTGTCTCTCTGTCTCTCTCTCTCTCTGTGTGTCTCTGCCTCTGTCTCTGTCTCTGTCTCTCTCTCTCTCTGCCTCTCTCTCTCTCTCTCTCTCTGTCTGTCTCAGTGTCTCTCTCTCACCCAGGCAGTCAGACAGCAGCTGATAGTTGAATGGAGATGAATGGGCATCAGTGTGTTGTAATCTTCCTCCCAGACTCTCCAAACCTTGTTTCCAGAGCACAGATCCACTCAGTCTCTTCAACATTCGTGTTAATGACATGATAACCTGCAAAACACACGCACACATAATCTATTAGTCAGCAAAAAATCAAGTCAACGCGCATTTTGTTCGGATAACAATAGTTACAATGTAATATAGTGTATCAAAGTGTGCCCGAGTCGACTCACTTGCGCACTTCAAGCTCCAGTGAACTTTAATTCACGGCTGGTTAGAGAGTGATGGTCATATAGCCGTTAACATTAATCATTGAACTTGATCTTCACTCCCGCCATTGTGTCCGCGTTGTTAAGAGGTGTTTGCTCACGCACGCGCTCAAACCCACGAGCTCTTCTACTATGGCGAAGGCTTTCCTTCTCCATATTCATGATCAGAGCTGCACCATTGGAGGAGCTTCCCGAGCAACTTTATCATAACCTAATAAATATTAACAAGTTCAGCCAACGTGGCTGGCGCATTGCTTCCAGGGTTTGAAATTAACACCCGCCAAACGCGGGGTTTTTATGTCCTTTGTAGGCTATTGATCTGGCCACCTAAAATAATGTTTAGGTGAAAAGTATGAGGATGAAAGAGGAAGGCGGGAGATGCTGGATGACAGGATTTTGTTTTAATAAGAAATGAATGTATGAAATATATCATAAATATATATGACGTAGTTGATCTGGTTTATTTCTTTCTTTGTTTTTATTTTGGCACAACCTGGCACATAGGCTATAGATTATATTTCTACTCAATTATGTCGTAATAACGAGATGTTATGTCGTTAAAACTATATATTTTGTACGTTACGCGTGCAAATTATGTCTTTATCGGTTTATCTATAATAGAGAATTTATATAGCCTTGATCAGATCATTCACACTTTCGCGTTCGAGAAGCGGAAGCAAATATTAGCATAAAATACCTTCCGCTGCCTGTATCAACAAACTTTTTGGGGCCATGGACTCATAAATGTTCCAAGGACCCCATAGCCTACTCTTACGAAAATGAACCATGGTTCTCTTACGAGAGGTTCTCTCGTATTGCGTAAGCTTGCTTACGCTGCGGGAAAGTCTTCTTTTCTCGAGATACTGAAGCCAAAAATTATCCTTAATTTCATATTTTGTCAACGCAGTGCAGCTGCGGGCAGCTGAGCTAGAGCGGCATACTGCACGCTCATTGGCTGCCGCGCGGCAACTGCTTAAGCCTACCAGTGAGCCTGGCGTGACGTCACGCCCAATGAGGGCACGCGCGCCCTCGCGCGTCACAGCCCGCCAGAATGGGTGGCGTCATAGCGTATATAAGGAAGGCTCGTAGGCTATATTCTCTGATTTCTGTCTTTTCAGCGAAGCACTCGCATCGCTGAACTCTGAGAGGAAGCCGTCGCCGTGTCCTGCAAGGAACAGCTAACGAGCCAGCTTAGGACAGCCTGAGGAAGCCGGACGAATCTTCGCCGCCTTCAGCCTGCCGTGCCAGCTCAGCTATCCGGCGATATCCTTTTCAAAAGCTCTTTCTGTGTGTTTTGCTTCCGCAGCACTATCTAAAAGAGCGGAGGCGTTGTTGCAAATGCCTCGCACCACATGCGGCTCATGCCGCTCTACACTCAGCGACAGAGACCACCATCTTATCTGCGCTCTCTGCCTGGGCCGGGACCACGCAGCCGTCGCGCTTTCCACGGGCGGCTGCACCTTCTGTGAAGAGCTGCCGATGTCGACCCTGCGGGCTCGACTCGCCCTTTTCACAGAGCCTGCTCCAACCGTCGTTGGGCCGCGAAAGAAGAAACGCCGCTCTCAACGACCACCGGAGCACGAGACTCGAGCCAGGGCCTCGCCGGAGCCTCTCCCGCGAGCCTCGCTCTCTCCTTCTCCGCCCCCGCTTCCCGACGCGCAGCCGACAGCTCTCGCCCTCGATGCCGTCGCCTCAGGGGATGATGCGGATGACAACGCGCTACTGGACACGTGCTCATTAATGGCGTCGGACAGCGAGGGATGGTCCGGTTCTGTCCGCTCCGCCTCTTCCACCAGAGCGTCCAGCAGGACTCACGCCAGTGTGGACGCCGAGCTTCTCCGCCTCCTCACTTTGGCAGTCGAGCACCTGGGCCTCGAATGGTCTCCGCCAGCGGTGTCCCCGCCCAACAGGCTCGACGGATGCTTCCTGCCCGCCAGTCGACAAGCTCCAGCGTCCAGACCAGCGCCTTTTCTACCGGAGCTTCACGAGGAGCTTGCTAAATCGTGGAATGCTCCAGTTTCGGCCAGACTCCGCTCTCCGGCCTCATCAGCTCTTTCCCGCGTGGATGGAGCCACGGAGAAGGGGTATGACCGGATCCCACCGGTCGAACAGGCGGTTGCAGCGCATCTTTGCCCCCCATCCGCTAGATCCATTCAAGTGGGGAAAGGAATGGCATCCCCATCACTTCCATTCAAGTGGGGAAAGTTTTTCCCCTGAAAACCCTTCAGAGGCTTTTGGGCCATATGGCGTCAGCCGCAGCGGTCCTGCAGCTGGGTTTACTTCGAATGCGCCCGCTTCAATGCTGGCTAAAGTCGGAAGTGCCCCGCAATGCATGGTTTTCGGGCCGCGCACCAGTCAGAGTGACTCAGCGCTGTGTCTCAGCCCTGCAGCCCTGTCTGGCGGCCGAATGGTATCAGCGGGGAGTGACGATGGGGGTCATCGCACACCGCAAAGTGGTCTCGACAGACGCGTCCAACATGGGTTGGGGATCAGGGAGGCGGACTGCGCAGTGCTCCTCATAGCTCCGCGCTGGGAAAACCAACCGTGGTTCCCCGAGCTAATGAGGCTGGCAGACACAGCCCCATGGCCGATTCCGGTGAGGAGAGACCTTCTCTCTCAAGCCCGAGGATCGATTCTGCATCCCCATCCAGAGCACTGGTCTCTGCATGCGTGGGAAATCAACGGATATTCGTTGATCTGCCAGAAGGGGTAATTAACACGATCACGCAGTCCAGAGCCCCCTCGACGAGGCGGCTCTATGCGTCTAAATGGTCGGTGTTTAGCAAATGGTGTCTGGAAAAGGGTTCTAATGCTCAGTCCTGTGGAGTTCCACAGGTATTAAACTTTCTCCAAGAGATGTTGGACGCGGGCAGGTCCCCCTCCACGCTCAAAGTGTACGTCGCGGCCATAGCAGCGTTCGCCGATTCGGCGCGCGGCCGCTCGCTGGGCAGGAACGAACTCATTACCCGCTTTCTGCGCGGGGCCAGGAGGATGAACCCTCCTCGGCCCCCGTCAGTCCCTATTTGGGACCTGTCTCTGGTCCTAGAGTCCCTAAAAGTGCATCCCTTCGAGCCTTTGGACTCTGTGGAGTTGAAATACTTGACGCTTAAAACCGTTTTTCTGCTAGCTCTGGCTTCAGTCAAACGAGTGGGTGATTTGCATGCGTTGTCCGTCAGCGCGTCGTGCCTCGAGTTTGGACCTAACGACTCGTTAGCCATTCTCAAACCGAAGCACGGTTATGTCCCCAAAGTGTTAGGTACTCCCTTTAGGGCTCAAGTCATTACCCTATCGGCCCTGCCGTCATCCGGCAGCGAGGAGGGTGTTAACCGCCTTTGCCCGGTCAGGGCGTTAAGGTGTTATGTCATGCGCTCTGCAGCCTTCAGGCTCTCAGAGCAGCTTTTCGTCTCGTTTGGAGGGCGCGCTAAGGGTCGCGCCGCCTCGAAACAGACGCTATCCAGATGGATAGTGGATGCTATTGCAGCAGCATATGCGTCAAAAGACCTGCAATGCCCGTTGGGCATACGGGCTCATTCCACCAGAGGCATGGCCTCATCGTGGGCATGGTCCAGCGGGATTTCCATTCATGACATTTGTATGGCGGCGGGCTGGGCGTCCCCCTCTACATTTGTTAGGTTTTATAACCTGGAAGTTCCCGCCCTGCAGGCTAAACTTCTGTCAGTCTAGTCGTGTTCATGTCCTGCTCATGTGCGCAGGCTGTATTATCGATTAGCTTGTCTGTTGAGCTGCACGCTCAGGGTATCAGTATGCATAGACCGGCCGTACCGTTCTTGTGTTCCCTGGGTGTGCTTATGAACATGTGTTGGCCCGCACCGCTGGCCACCTGTCATTTCACCTCTATGCTTTTCATAAAGAGTCATATGTGATCGTTAGGCGCGCACGGCGTGGACAAGGGGTTCCCGCAGCGTAAGCAAGCTTACGCAATACGAGAGAACCTCTCGTAAGAGAACGATACTTGGTTACTCACGTAACCTCGGTTCTCTCTAGAGAGGGAACGAGTATTGCGTTCCCTGCCGTGCTTAAAGCCTATAGCTCGTGTCGCTTCATTCGACAGAAAACAGAGAATATAGCCTACGAGCCTTCCTTATATACGCTCTGACGCCGCCCATTCTGGCGGGCTGTGACGCGCGAGGGCGCGCGCGCCCTCATTGGGCGTGACGTCACGCCAGGCTCACTGGTAGGCTTAAGCAGTTGCCGCGCGGCAGCCAATGAGCGTGCAGTATGCCGCTCTAGCTCAGCTGCCTGCAGCCGCACTGCATTGACAAAATATGAAATTAAGGATAATTTTTGGCTTCAGTATCTCGAGAAAAGAAGACTTTCCCGCAGCGTAAGCAAGCTTACGCAATACTCGTTCCCTCTCTAGAGAGAACCGAGGTTACGTGAGTAACCAAGTATCGTTTTACTACGATTAAAAAACAAACAAAAAAAACATGCATGGTTATTGTTATTCCATGGTAACTTAGGCTACAACAGACTATTTAAACTTGAGCCGAGCCTACATTTTCTATATTTGGTTGATTGCATGAATAGGCTGTGTGTTAGTCTATACTTGTAGAAATATACTTTTACGTGTGTATTAAATGCATTATAGGCTAGGCTACTGACTGAGTCACTTTGGAATATGAATCGCAGCAGGTTTCTGATGATAGAAACGTGACTTAGTCTGGATAATATGTTTAGGGGTTCCCGGACCCCACTTGAGAACACCACAGTTTAAAATTAGGAAATGTTTGTCATTTATCCCGACGCATAGGCTATTTCATTATCCTATTTAAAGAAGTTCGCACAATCCTAAATGTGTATATGCACAATACTTCAGAGTCCACCTTTTTATTAAAGAAATGCAAGAATGGAATACACAGCATATCACATTACACAATATTAGAGTTAGACAAGGTTATTGCACTTGTGCTCTGTGTTCCGGTTTGTATTTCCACAGCATGAAGACAAGATCATACAGATTTATGAATGAACCGCTCATTTTAAAATATTCCCAGTCTGCTGACATTTATTATGGCATCCGCTTTAAACATTACAATGCTCATGGGCTGTAGTTTAATTTTAATGCTTAATCTCACCAATATTATCCGTCGTGAGATGAATGTTTAATGTAAATGCTCCATCTGAACGCCAGACGGCGCTCTCATTATGAAGTGAGTCTGGAGTAAAAACATGTTATTACAGTTTTTTTCAGTCGCTAACAAGCGTTTGTCCAACCAGTTGTCACATTTTCAAAACTCTAAACACAATTAGCACAGCATCGGTCTTTTGTGGCCATACCATTCACACATTTCATGTCGTTTTCACACAATATGCAGTCAGTGAACACATTTCCACAATGCTTACATTTTCTTAACAGACAAGCTATACCTCCCAACAAAATTATGGATTGTTTTTGTAGTATTTACGAATGTTAACACACAACATCCCACAATAGCAAAAACAATATTCCAAACCTTAGATACAGTATAAAAACCTCTGCTTCTGCAATGATATCAGTTCAAAAACAATATATCCCAGCTGATAATAAACAAACAATTGAATATTTGACACACAGCTGATTTATGTTGGGTAAATTGGGCCAACCACAGCTGATTCCAGTCTGGCTTAGACTCAGTGGCAGGGGTTATTTTTTTCTATTACATTGACACTTATACAGTAAAAGGAGGACTTTGAGGAGTGATGTTTTTGGAAACAGAAACAGAAAAAGACAAACACTGTAATGTCTGGATGAGGAAGAGTAAGAGCAAGGGGCCCAGGGAGAAGAGCAGGCCCAGTGAGAGGAGCAGGGCCAGGGAGAGATGCAGTGAGAGGTGCAGTAAGAGGTGCAGGTACAGTGAGAGGAGCAGGGCCAGGGAGAGATGCAGTGAGAGGAGCAGGAAGAGGAGCAGGTGCAGTGAGAGGAGCAGGAAGAGGAGCAGGAAGAGGAGCAGGTGCAGTGAGAGGTGCAGGAGCAGGAAGAGGAGCAGGTGCAGTGAGAGGTGCAGGGCCAGGGAGAAGAGCAGGCCTAAGGAGAGGGCAAGGTAGAGGTGTAAGAATGCATGGTGGTGGCATTCCAAGGGCTGCAAGAACAGTAGTCAGTGATGAAATTCGTGCCACTATCATTGACCATGTAATCAACCACAGTCTTTCACTATGAGAGGCTGGTGAAAGAGATGCAGCCCAATTTGAGGCGGTCAACGGTTGCCTCCATTATACGCATCTTTCAACAAACCAACAGGTAAGTATTGCATTTTACATGGATTGTTTCTATTCTCACTTGACATGTCAATAAGGTCATACAGTAATGCATATGTTGAATTTTTTGTCCCACTAAAGAATGCACCGTCTTCCACCCTCTGGGGAAAGAGGAAAGCTCCTCAATAATGATCAAGAGCTTACCATTGTAGAAATGGTTGTTGCAAATAATGCAATAAAACTGCATGAAATTCAAACTAGAATTGTGGAGGACCATGAGATATTTGACAATATCGATAGCATCAGCCTCACAACCATTACGCGGACATTTTCCAAACACAGAGTGCGGATGAAGCAGCTCTACACTGTTCCCTTTGAGAGGAACAGTGAGAGAGTCAAGGAGCCACGACGACAATATGTCCAGGTATAGTTTATAGTATAGGACATACAGTTCCCAACCAAGAAATTTAGTGTAAAAATGGTGGATTGCATGTTTTGCATGCAAATACCTGTAGAACTGAAACATAAAAGTCTATGCAGTTTTTATAATGTCAACAGTAGCCAGTATTTTGAAATCTGGTGTACTGTGATTGACTGCATGTACCTTGTGAAGTGAAAACAAGTGTTATTCTTTGACAGAATAATTTCATTTTGAGTCAGATTTCCAGTGTTTTAGTAAAGTTAGTGTGTGCAGAGAAAGATGTGTTCTATTTTGAAATGAAGAGTTAGTATATATTTAACAAAATGTGTTTTTGAGAAGAAATTTATCCATTTGGCCAATTGTGTTTTGTAGGTTTGAGTCTGTGTTAAGAGTTTAGAAAAAGTATCTGAAGTATGGGTAAGCGCTTGTTAGCGATTGAAAAAAACTGTAAATGGTGTCTTTTTGTAGGACAAGAGGTTCATAAATGCTTCTCATGTTTGGAAAGATGTGTTGCTTTTTCACATTGTTCACTGATCCTCAAATCACCATAATATCACAGAGCGGCGCTGAGCAAGAAGACTCCGCAGTGAAAGACTGCGCTCACATTACCGCATACATATATATATATATATATATTTTTTTTTTTATATAAATATTAGCATGCTAATATTTATATTTACTCTTCTCGCATGCTCTGATGGAGAGTCAGATCCTCCAATGATTCCATTATCTTCATCCCGAAAGCCCTGTCCGACCTCCTTGGCTCATGGGGATCTCCATCATTTACTCCTGTAATACAAACCATCCTCATTTCTTCTTTTGGCAACTCCATCACCACACAGTCTCTGGCTCCAAAACTCACCCAATCGACTTAAGGGGCTTCACCCTGTGCTTCACCTCGCAGTGAATCTTCTGATAGATCCTTATCCTTCACTCGCACTTAACACGTCATTCGCGGGTCAAAATGACCTAAAATGATACTTTTTGTTTTGTCCAGAAAGCTTATTTAATTTCATTTTCATTATATATATATATTTACCTTTAAATTACTAGATTTGATCAATAAATAATAAATAAACAGTAATTTCGGCACATTCCTCACATTCTTTCAACTTATATTAAAAATAACTCACTTTCATGCATAACCCTTTTAATTCAGCTCAAAATTTCTTACTTTGGGTGTCTTTGCCGACCTCTTGTGGAAAAAATAAAATAATATAACATGATATTACAGTTTTTGCCCGTTGCTTGAGCACATTTTGCAAAACTTCGCTTATTGTGCCAAAACTCTACACACAAGTAAACATGACACAACACTGGGAAATATACCATTCACATCTGTGTCAAATTAAAACTCTGCTATCAAAACCTAACATTCCTTTGTCAAAATGTAACTCTGATGACAAAATGACACATACTTGCATCATATGCATACACTTTCAGATCAGGGGGAACACACTAGTCTACTTTATATAAAACACTGCAGTCTTTGATTTTCACTGGTTATTCAGAAGGCATATTTTCAGGAGGCACATTTTCAAACAACCAAAAAAGCAAATAGGCCTACTCAATATTGTACATTGCAGTAACATGAATTCAGATAAAGCAACAAACAAAAAACAAAAAATAATAATAATAATAGAAAAAACACTATAGCCTACTGTAAACACAGAAAATCATGGCAATTGTGCATACGTGGGCTTCATGGATCCCGCCGTCTGTTGGGGTCTGGCCACAGGACCTCATCGACATCGCAAGCAATGTCTTCTCCCGCTATAGCACTGGGGAAAATATCCCTTTGCATGTCGAAACCATCCATGGATTGCTGTCACCTGAATGTCGCCGCAGGCCTGTTCCATTGCCTGCAGAAGAGGCATGCGGGCGTGTGGTTGGCGGTCATATACACGCCATCTCTATGGAGCTATTCTTGTGCCAATAAAAATGAACGTAGCATTTCAAGAAACTAATGAAAATATAAATTGAAACTAAATAAATTATCTCTAAAACTGAAAAAGAATAAATCGCAGGCAAATTTTTTGACTTCGTTTTTAATACACTGCATGTTTTGCTAACTGTTTCTCATATTTCAATCGTCATCTGAACTTACAAATGCGCTTCCAGAGTTTTCATTTACGCTTCTGAAGTTTTCGTTTACGCTCCCAGAGTTTTCGTTCGCCGTTCTGACACATTTCTCTCGTGGGGGCGGGGCTAGTAGCAGTGTGTTCTCATTGGTTACTGAGCTTTTGATTGATCGCTTCGTGACCTGGAAGTGAAGACGTCAGTGTTTATGTGTGGATGTGAGCGTCTGTAATCGCAGCTTTCTATTTCATTTTAGTGATATTAAGTTATGTTTGTTTTTTAATTTTATCTGTATTTACCTGCTGCTACTACTTAGTTGGCAGAAGCTTTTTAGGAGCACAAGAGATCTATTCAGTCTATTCAGGTGTAATTGCACATTAAAGTACTGTATATAATACTTAAAATATTGTAGTGTCCGATGTTTTCGGAGAATATTTGTTTATTCCTGATGATTCTTTTGCATGTGAGGCTCTGATTAGGTTCAGCTGTTACAATTTAAAGAGAATACTAGCAAACGTGTGTGATATATTCAGCCGTCAAGAAAGTCAAACTTCAACCAAGTAATCAAGGTTGGCAGCCATGGCCATCACACTACTCATCGTTAGCATGATATAGCCTACGTTTACACCATCAAAATTAATGATCACTTAAATAAGAGGAATTTAAACAAAATGAAAATTACAGTCGTGGCCTGCTGTCAGATACAGACCTCAAAGGGCATTTCATTACATGTCACACAAAGAATGTTCTTGTTGCCATTTTTTTTAAATTGATAATTGTATTTAGTTATTTCATTTAATTAACACTATCTGCTAACATTTAAAATTGTAAATATATTTTAACAATCATCAACCGTTTCAATCGTGACTTATACAACCAGTTAAATTAATGTAATTGAAAATATGAATTCAAATAAATTTACATTCTTTATTGTCACTAAAGCATACATACACAAGTATCAGAGTGAAGGTCTTGGATGCAATTATGTTGTGACAGGAAAGACCAGAATCCACAAAACATTAACTGCATAATAACATGTAATGCACAGTATTCTCATGATATACATTACTATACAAAATGCACAATTACAAATACAAATACATTTAAGATTGTATTTAAATCTTTAAATCTATGCATTACAACCCCCCCCAATATTTATACCATGATCACATGAAAAATATGCAGACCCAAACTTCAACCCCCCCAATGTTCAAACCAAATCTACACCCTTGCAAGCAGTACGAGGATAGTCCACCCAAAACATGAGCATTCTCTCATCATTTACTCTCCTTCATGCCATCCCAGATGTGTATGACTTTCTTCTTGACATAAACATAGACAAAGATATTTAAGGAAATAATCCATCTCTGTGAGTCCATAATACAAGTGGATTGTAACCCATGTACGTAAGATTTTTAATAGTTAAAACAGTTTACATTATTAGTATTTCTTTTATCTAGCCTATTGTTTTACTTCAGAAGGCATTGACTCATCCACTGAGGTCACATGGATTACCGTCACGCTCACTGTGTGTGGTTTTTAAAGCGTCTTTAGGACTCGCAGAGATGGATTACTTTCCTTACAATCTTAATTCGTGTTTATCTGTAGAAAGAAAGTAAAATGCATCTGGGACAGCATGAGGGTGAGCAAAATAAGAGAGAATTGTATTTTTGGGTGAACTATCCCCTCAACATTTATATGCTATTGGTATGCTAATCCAAGATCAGCATAGATTAATAAGAATAAAGTGAAACCTCTTGTGTACTTGTGAACTGTGTTTGTTTTAATCTAGAGGAAATTTAAATATTTGCTAGTTTATATTAAAATAAATCAGGTGTCTGAAGATCAAGATCCCAGTCATTCAAAGGTGATGTGTCTGAACAGAGTAAGACTATTGTCTGAAAGGGACAGTGGATCTCTGGTACTATCACTCCATCCTCTGTGTCAGCATCAGAATTTTGTTTATGGAAATGTTGCTCCACTCCCTGGAAAATGAGAGAGGAAATGTATTATAATCTAACAATACAAACTGCTTTGAACTCCCCATACAGTGACACGTTGCAGACTTAAAATATTTATTATATTTATATTTAAGGGATTTTACAGTACTAAATATTTACCTCGGAGTCAAGCAGCATTTATCATCTGTAATACTGTTGTGTAACCAGTAGATGGCTGTATTGCCCTATATATAAACATATGGATGTGTATTCCCTAGTTGCTGGATGTTTTCAGTCATAATTACTTGCATGTATTAAGTTTTTAATTTGGACATATATTTATTATTAAAGACTATTAAAGATTTAACATTTGTCAAAGAAATGTTCATTTGAAGTGCACTTTTTTCATTATTATTAGTCAAATATGGACACAGAAAAAGCAATTTGTTACTCATACTAGATACATATAATAGCTTTATCAGTCATCTTTATCACACAAAAGTAATCAGAATAAATATTGCAACCAGGGCGATACTTCAAAATAATTGAGTGTTTACATATTACGAACAGAGACGTGGTCTGTGGTCAAGTCGTGTCTCTCCTCTTTCAAAAACTTTGCATCGCAAATTAATCAGCAATTGAGAAATTCAGGTTTAAATAGCTTTATTGGCATGGTAAAAAAGGCTTTACATTGCCAAAGTTGAATCAGGCAGTGATTGACAGCGCTCTCGTCCTATGGCATCAGTCATTGACTGATACAGTACAGATAGGCTACTGTACAGTACTCTAGCTCAATGTTGTTTGGGGTGGCTGTGGGGAAATATGATCTAATCGAAGCAAATATGATCTAATCGAAGACTGTAACCGAATGTAGATAAACAAGTCATGTAATGATTGGGCTAACAGTTAAATCAAGACAACACAGCTCAGCTGTATAATGTTATGGGCTCTCATTGAGCTCTAAAATGCCTCTCCACCTGAAAAAAGCCAGTACTGTATTATAAATAGTATTAGTATAGTATTAAAAACAAAACAAAAATCAGACTTACCACGAGTAGGCTAACGTTATCCAGTATCCTCCTGATATAGCGACGATGACTAATGAAAAATATCATTCGTCTGTACTATTCCTTCTATAAGAGATCATCTCAACAATATAGTGTAGCAGCAAATAAATACAGATATAAACTTAACATCACTAAAATGAAATAGAAAGCTGCGATTACAGACGCTCACATCCACACATAAACACTGACGTCTTCACTTCCAGGTCACGAAGCGATCAATCAAAAGCTCAGTAACCAATGAGAACACACTGCTACTAGCCCCGCCCCCACGAGAGAAATGTGTCAGAACGGCGAACGAAAACTCTGGGAGCATAAACGAAAACTTCAGAAGCGTAAATGAAAACTCTGGAAGCGCATTTGTAAGTTCAGATGACAATTGAAATATGAGAAACAGTTAGCAAAACATGCAGTGTATTAAAAACGAAGTCAAAAAATTTGCCTGTGATTTATTCTTTTTCAGTTTTAGAGATAATTTATTTAGTTTCAATTTATATTTTCATTAGTTTCTTGAAAAGCTACGTTCATTTTTATTGGCACAAGAATAGCTCCATACATCTCCAAGCTGAAAAGAATTCCTCTATAGGGTTTAAAAATGGTGAGTAAGGGGGCAAGTGTACCACTTCAAATTGATTGTGGTTGGTGAACCAGGCCTGGACCAGAGCAGCCCGATGGAAACTGACATTATCCCATACCACCACAAACCTGGGCTGATCTGGTCTGTTCTGTACAACTATATTATGGAGAGCATCTAGAAATATGAGTATATGTTGGCTATTGTATGGACCTAGTTTTGCATGATGATGCAGAAGCCCTCGAAGGCTTATGGCGGCACACAATGTGATATTTCCCCCGCGCTGCCCCGGGACGTGCACAATTGCCCTTTGGCCAATTACATTACGACCCCCTCGTCTTGTTTTTCTCAGGTCGAATCCAGCTTCATCAATGAAAATGAATTCATGAGGCTGTGCAGCTCCATCCATGGCCAAGATTCTCTGTAACAAAAAAACCCCCAACATATTACTGTACTACAGTGCTACACATACAGAACACTAACCCCATCACACAGGTACCTGTGTAGCTCTCCCAATGGATCCATGTGGTACTGATATGGTGCATATTCAGCTGCTACTGGATTTCACCAATACTGTATTGTAAATGTAAAGGACAGTTACACTTACCCGTACATATTCAGCTCGAAGTCCTTTGACCCTGACACTGTTCCTCTCAATGGGACCCTGTAGAGCTGCTTCATGGTGATGTTCTGTTTTCCCAAGATGCGTCTGATGGTGGTGATGCTCACATGGTTTATGTTGTTGAACACTTGCCTGTCTGCAAGTATTTTCTGTCGTAGCTGGTGGAGACGGATGGCATTGTCTGCCCTCACTAGGTCCACAACGGCAAGTTCCTGCTGTTGCGTGAACAGGCGTTGGCGTCCTCCCCCAGAAGGTCTTCTAGTCATTCTAGAGAAATACAACCACAAATTGTCATCGGTTTGCTTCTTTTTTTTTACTGTACTTTACTGTATATACTGTATCATCCACTGTACTGAAACATCTCAATATACTGTAAGTAATCATCATGGTATGTTTCACAAAAACTACCACTTTGGCTGCAAAAGGAGCATTAGCACCCTGCAATACCCTGTACACGTGATGTGGTAATGTGATATACTGTAGTACAGTGCTGTAAATACCATCTGAGTAGAGTAGAAGGTAGAGAGGTGAAGACATACCTGTTTTCTAGTCGGAATGTTCTTATTACAGATGCCACTGTGAAGCGGCTTAGATGTGGGTGGACTCTCTGCCCAGCTTCCCGCATAGTCTGGCCATGGTTGATGACATGGTCCACCAAAGTTGCTCTTATATCATCAGAAATAGGGGTCCGTGCATGGCCTCTTCGACCTTGACCACCTCCTCCTCCTCCTCCTCCTCCTCCTCCTTTTCCTCCTTCTCCTTCTCCTTCTCCTTCTCCTCCTCCTCCTTCTCCTCCTCCTCCTCCTCCTTCTCCTCCTCCTCCTCCTCCTCCTTCTCCTCCTCCTTTTCCTCCTTCTCCTCCTCCTTTTCCTCCTTCTCCTTCTCCTTCTCCTCCTCCTCCTTCTCCTCCTCCTTCTCCTCCTCCTCCTCCTCCTCCTCCTCCTCCTCCTCCTCCTCCTCCTCCTTTTCCTCCTTCTCCTTCTCCTTCTCCTTCTCCTCCTCCTCCTCCTCCTTCTCCTCCTCCTCCTCCTCCTCCTCCTCCTCCTCCTCCTCCTCCTCCTCCTCCTCCTTCTCCTTTTCCTCCTTCTCCTTCTCCTCCTCCTCCTCCTCCTCCTCCTCCTCCTCCTCCTCCTCCTCCTCCTCCTCCTCCTTCTCCTTCTCCTCCTCCTTGCTCTCCCTCCATCCATGCTTGCAAAGTTCTTGAAATGGCTAAACTGAGGGCTTTTTGTAGCTGGCTGATTGGTGTTCAGTTTTGCAAGTAAGTGCCTTCAGGTGTATTTGAGTGGTTGCAATTACCCGATGTGTTTTGTATTTTGGATACATGTGTTTTCCAAATGGCACCCTGAGATTTCATTTTTGAACGAAGTGTCTTTTGTATGAAATAGAGTGTAGTATGCAGGACCAAGTGTGTTGCATAAAGGAGTAAGTGTGTTGCAGAATTGCAACTAGAGTGCAAAGCAGTGCTTTTGTTTAAGGTATGGGTATATGTGTTTGAGGTATGGTAACAAAAGCTTCAAGTTGTGTTACTTTAGTCTAAGCATGGGTCTATAGTGTTCAAGCAACGGGCAAAAACTGTAAATGACTCTCGCCACTAGATGGCCTTATAGCTCTATATGGAGCAAATGAGCTGTTTCTGCTGGATGATAAAGTCAGTTTTTCTTCAGTATGTATTCAGATACACATAGACATTATAAAATATTTTTTTGGTAAAGTTTTAGCATTTTTAGTTAGAATTTTGAGCATTTTTAGGTTTTTCTATATGTAGCCTATTGAAGCATTCCTCGCATTCATTCATTCCTAAGGGGGTCAAATTGACCCGCAAGGGAAGGATTTGTTACTTTTTTACAGTTGTTACCAATTGCTTACACACACGTTTTCAAAACTAAGTCTCCTTTTTTCAAAACTCTACACAATTCTCAAAACTGCACACACAAAATGCAAAATGCCTCACATCTCCTTCAAAATGTAACACTGCATTCACAATGCCATAAACACGTCAGAATGAAGCATTTGCATCAAATGGCAAACACTTCTTTCATAATAATAAATTTTTGGATATACCATGTAAACACTGTTGTTCTAAATCTAAAGCTCTTTGGTCTTTCATAGGCTTATATCTACATTTCAATACAATGTTCTACAGTGAAAGTAATCTGCTGAGAGGGGTAACAAGTACACCGGAAACGCCAATGCAATGTAGAAACAGAAAATATTTATTAGGCCAAACATTACTGTTGTATACATTAGCATACAACAAAACTATAAACATGTAAACCAAAAGTATATTCTTTACAGTAGAATACAGTAAATTGTGTGTGGGGTCCCGGTCCAGGAATTGGCAGGGGGGGAGAGGGGGTGCAGTCCCCAGTGCTAAGCTTCATCTCTTCTCCGTAACAGGTAATCTGACCTTTGACCTATTTATAGGCCTATACTAAAGTACAGCAGTGATTGGTTAGTGATCAGTTACAGTTTTTCTCGATTGTTTACACACATTTTCTGAAAGCATGCCTCGTATTCTCAGAACTCTACACACAAATCAAAAAACACACACACAATGGGCAAAACCCCTCAATTCTCCTGCAAAATGAACCTTTACATTCAAAACAATGTTATTTCTTCTCAAAATGGTATTTTGTTTTCAAATGACACACACAAACCATCATATGAACAGACATTTATAAGAACCAGTTGAACACTGATGTGCTCAATGTAAACACTATGATGAATGCAAAACACTTCTTCTCCATTTATCATAATGACTTAGGCCTTTTTTTTGTTCAGTGTTACACTTTCTACAGACAGTACATACATAAGTGTGTTGTAAAATATTTGAGAATATTGTTTTTATACTCAGAACACACAAATACACGGTAACAAATATATTTTATTTTTCCCACAAAAACAATGTACACAGTGTACATCCCGACCAACACAAAGTTGTACATACAGTGGTCTACATACAAAACAACAGAAGAATTGACTGTATACAGTTACAGTAAAAAAAGAAAAATCCAATGTTGGCATCCACTGCTCATTGAAGAGCTCACCTGTTGCCCTTTTATGCTAAAGCTCTGATTGTAAACCTGTGTGACGGGTGTTTGCCCATGTGATGAGTCAGTGTGCATATCTGAATGGCAGTGTGTTCCTAGTGAAAACAAGAGATTTTCTGCATGAAAATTGTGCCAAAAGCAGAGAATTGTGTGTAGTGTTTTGAAAAAGGTGTGTTTTAGAACTGCAATTTGAGTGTAAAGCAGGAATTGTGCTTGTAGTTTAGCAGAATTGGTTCAGGGGTTGGTGAATGAGTTACATGTTGTGGTCATTGTGTCTCAAGTACCAGAATTTGTGTGTAAACAATTGAGAAAAACTGTAAGCAATTAGTGTTTGCACATGTGAGGAGTGTGTGTGTGACCTGGTGAATAAGTGTAGCATTTTGATTGTGTTTGGAAAAGGAAAGCAAGTCACTTCCTGATAGATCTTTGTGTTTTAGGTAGAGAATTGTGTGTAGTGTTTTGAAAAAAGTGTTTTATGCAATTGAAACCTGAGTCAAAGGCTGAGAAATAGCTCATGGTTTTGGAGATTTGGCATGTAGTTTTGCACTTTGAGTGAGAGGTTTCAAAAATCGTGTGACATGAAAAGATTTTGTGTAAGCAGTTGGTAAAAACTGTAAATTGCAACCACAAAACTCCTCGAATCCATTACTTTGTGTGTGTGTGTGTGTGTGTGTGTGTGTGTGTGTGTGTAGTTCAAGTGCAACAAAAGTCCTCAATGACCCGAGGGAAGGAAAAAACTCTCCCAATTCTGGTGTTAAATGGCTCACTCCTGAAGTGATCCTGGATCCGGCTTGGAAGAGCTTCTTTTGTGGAGTGATCGGTGCTTCCAGATCAGCCTTCGCTATCAATAAATCTATATAATTCTACATTTTGAGCTGAACCTTGGCAATGACCACAGATCGTACTGTACCTGTCTGTGGTTTGCTGTAATGAGGAAGTTCCAGCTTATCTCTGCCAAGTTTGAGGCACAACATATTTCGCTTTCTTAATGAGTTAAAAGTTCTAGTGAAGTAAGTGGAGAACATTTGTTTTTTTCAATGTAAGCTAGTGTCACTAAAAAATGTTAAGAATTTAAATCATGCATCTTTGTAACTAGTGTAATGATGCATTGTCGTTGTTCAGTTCATTTCATCTTAAAGGAGCTGTAAATTATTTACTCTAAACCTATATCATTTTCCTTCTGAATCCCAGAAATGTTGTCTTTTAGTAAATCTTTTTGAACAGTAATTCTCAAACTGTGATACACTGAGCCTTTACCAAACAAAGTTAATTTTGTTATGTAAACGTAATAATGTATATTCAAGTAAAAATCAAATGGTTATGACACAGTGCTTATCTAAGAATCTGAACCTGAATTTGGACTCTCTGCCAAATTATCATCCCCCTCGTCCAAAAGCAGAGAATTGTGTGTAGTGTTTTGAAAAAGGTGTGTTTTAGAACTGCAATTTGAGTGTAAAGCAGGAATTGTGCTTGTAGTTTAGCAGAATTGGTTCAGGGGTTGGTGAATGAGTTACATGTTGTGGTCATTGTGTCTCAAGTACCAGAAAATGTGTGTAAACAATCGAGAAAAACTGTAAGCAATTAGTGTTTGCACATGTGAGGAGTGTGTGTGTGACCTGGTGAATAAGTGTAGCATTGCCTGACTGCCAAATCCAAACCCCACACCTAATCATACACACCTATACACCGGGGGTAATAATCTGGCGAGGACCAGAATCACGAACATGTTAAAACATATTTTAAGATACATTCCAAGAGGTTCATAAGCCTTTCTTGAAAAAATACTTAAGAAGTTCTCAAATGGTTTCTTAAGAACGTCTTATTTTCTTTCCTTAGAAGAAAATGTGGTTGGTGTTGTGTGACGGAATTATACGGAAAACTCGCTGATCAGCTCAAGAATGAATGACACTTCTTTTCTCTGCACTACAATGAAAGTTAAATACGCCTAAGCGCACAAACTATTTTAGTCACGACTAGTTTGATGCAGGGCTGCCAACTTTTGAGTTTAGCTTGGAGTGAGATTTTTTTTTTTTTGTCGAATGGGGATGTAAAAACAAATATTGCATCACAATAAGTGTAATTGTGATTGTCAAAACATTTGGTAACTAAATAGAATTTTATGAAGTTTAGTGACAACATGTTACAATGTTTACATTGTACAACGACTGGTAGGATACAGTTTTTATTATTGCTTGACACAAATTTCAAGATTTCAATTCCATTCTTGTGATTTGATTCCGATTTTGATTCAATATTGACTAATTTGGATACATGTTTATTTTAAATTTTATTTAAAAAAATAATCTCACCTAAAGCTGTAAACATAGAGGGCCTAATCTGCTGGTATTATTAAAGGTTAAAAATAACATTAAATTAAATATAATGCAGTTTTTGTTATAATAACAATTATTTAATGACATAAGTAAAAATATAATAAATATGTAATATAGTGCTCAGCAAAATCTCCTCTCTAGCTATTTTTTTCTATTCAATTAACATGCTTTGGTCGTTAAATGGCTTTCCTGAGGTAAATGTAACGTTATGTGACATAATTGTTCTCCTGCTGTTATATTGACCTCTTTCCGTGGTTGAAAAACACTAATTGGTCGATATTATGTATACTTTCGGTAAGTTGTACTGCATCTTTAAAAAAAAAAGTAGCCTAACAGGTGATCGGTTCACGTGCACTTGAACTGAGGCGCTCAGCGATCTGTCACGTCACATTTACAAGCGCCAAACGTATTTTTGTCTGAATTTCGTAATAAAATTGACGGAATCTAAGAGCTGAGAATTAGTTTAATATTAAAAGTACCTCTTTGCTCCACAATTTTTCTGTGCGTGAGAAAATGGATGTGTGGCGTGAGAGCGTGTGAAAAGTGTCAATTGCGTGAGTCTCACGCTCAATGCGTGAGAGTTGGCAGCCCTGTTGATGGGTGTTCACTTGTTTTAATACGGACGTTCAGAGAGTTCCTCAGAGCTCAGATGTGAAAAAAGAGGCCTTGTCCACAGTTTTGGTTTGAAAAATCTTTTTCTCTCTGTTTCCGTTTACACTGAGATGGCGTTTTGTAGTGTGGACTGTGAAAACAGAGGTATTTGAAAACGATGACGTACATTTAGTCATGTGACGTATATATTGAACCCATAGATCAGGGATAGGCAACTCCGGTCCTGGAGGGCCACTGTCCTGCAGAGTTTAGCTTCAGCCCTGATAAAAACTCACCTGCCTGTATCTATCTAGTAACCCTGAAAACACTGATTGCCTTGTTCAGGTGTGTTTAATTAGGGTTGGAGCTAAACTCTGCTGGACAGTGGCCCTCCAGGACCGGAGTTGCCTATCCCTGCCATAGATATTCATGTTTATACCAGTATTGTGCCTGTTATGTGCTATTCACTTTCACACAGTTGCTGCTAAGATATGTTACTTCACACACTCTTCATATCACAGCCCTGCAAAGATGACAGAAAACTCACTTGCATTTGCTGTCCTGCGGTGAAACATGAGAGCAGTTTTAGACCAAACATATAATGGTGAGTGAGAGCGATCTGGTCAGTGAACGCTGAGATATTTAGCTAAATAAAATAATCCTGCCAGAAGAATTGCGAGATAACTTGATTATGTCTGTTCTGTCTGTGAGCTTTTGTGAGGGTTTACACATGTGCTGTAAGGTGAATTTTCACACAAAGTTTCAGTGTGGATGAGAAACTTTTGGAAAACGCTTGAAAACGCTAGTGTGGATGGAGAGCGTTTTTAAACGAAAACTCAGTTTTCAAATCTATCCGGATTAATGTAGACGTAGCCTAAGAAAAAGCATTGCCACCCCATATTTATCCCAGTATAAAATATAAATCTAAGCAGTGTTTTACCACATTTTAGCTGCTGTGCTTTAATGTGATAACATAAGATGTAGACAGCAAAAAAAAAAAATCCAAGAAAACATTTGCTGCACGGCTAGTCAACTTCATTAAAGAAACCCCAGTGGTGAAATCCAGCTTTTAATGTTTTCAGTGACCTGTACCACCTGACTGCTGCAGATGCATTTAGGCGTTGATAGTGTTGCGCATAAATTTGAGTCACGAGTATACGGTCACAGGTTTCCATCTCTTCCAAATGACAGTAGTTTGGTGTGAACGCAGCATAAGCTGGCTGTTGTGGTTGAGGAGGAACTATAAAAGGCGGCCTGATCGACCTTGTTCTCTACGTCACAAACATGTTGTAACCAATCCCATTAAGCCAGGTTATCCCAGAATATTTTCCTGTTGATATTAAAAATCGGGTAAATTTAGCAATAAAGCTGGTGAATTATGAATATGTATTAGGGGTCTAACGGTTCAAATTACTCACGGCTCAGTTTTGATCACGGTTTTAAAGTCACAGTTTCAGTGTGGTTTGGTATGTGCTACAGTATGTTCAGGGAAAAAGGACTACTGTCAAATAAACAAAGAAAATAACCAAATAATCAAACTACAAGCAACAGCACAAATAAATACAATAGAGCAAAGATACAAATAAATTAAACAGTGCTTTTCAGGTTACTTAGGTAGCCTTTCTAACAGTAGTTTTCAGGTACAGAAATTGAATGAAGTAATAAAGTGTAAAATAACATTGCATATAATCTTCACTGTATAGATTAAAGATTAATCATTATTGTTAAAGAAAAGTTACGAAATCTATTCAGTCAAGAACAATAAGTGATTTCTTTGTCTGTTGTAATGTTTGATTAACATTAAAAACACAGACAGCATCAGGAATATTAGGCTGCTGTCACTTTAAGACTAATGCACAGATTCATTGATACACATGCATTGTGTTACGATCCCTGGTCTAGGTCAGGAACGCAACATAAACAACAAAACAATACTTTTTAGTTAGACTTGTTTATTGTCTTTTCTTGCTCTTTTGTTTGCCTTCAGAGCGGTGTACTTCAAATTTTTACAAAACAATCTCTTAAAAAGAGAGAATCAAACAAACCAAACAAACAAAGAAAAGATTAGAAGCAAAAAATCTTCAGGGGTGAGCTAATGCCAAAACAATAAACAAACAGAACTAACTCTCCCACAAAAAAAACTAACTTCCCTATGAATCATAAAATAAAAGAAACAAAACATACAGTAACATACCCTATCTCCTTAACTAACCAAAACAGGAGAAAAAGTAACGGCCTTTTGGCCTACAAAGAAAAACAAGGCACTCACCCCTTACTGCTTCTCACAACAAGTACACTTTTACAGGTGGAATCATTATGGCCTTGATGTTTTTAGGAACAAATCACAAGTGGCTAACAGCACTCTGTTAACATACAAAGGAGCACAGCAATCACAATCTATTGTGCTACATGTTCACCAGCTAACACACAGTACAACAACAAGTGCAGTCAAAGAGGCAGAGAGCTCCCTCCAGAGGAATTCCAGGGGATTTATAGTC
The DNA here is from genome assembly GCF_963993115.1 of Abramis brama. Taxonomy (NCBI): domain Eukaryota; kingdom Metazoa; phylum Chordata; class Actinopteri; order Cypriniformes; family Leuciscidae; genus Abramis; species Abramis brama. The sequence goes on from NC_139977.1 coordinate 3,092,043, forward strand.
CAAGCCTCTTTCTCTGGTCCAACCACCAACGGCTTCTCATTAAGTCCAGGACCAATCCTAAGGAGAAGGAGACAGCAGGAACAGCAACAAAAGCATCACAACCGTAACACCCCCACCCTTAAAATTACAAATAATTATTTGTAATCACAAAACAATTCTTAATCCTCAAGGTTACATGGTGCACGTGACAAGGCATCGGCAAGCACATTTTCACATCCCTTCTTGTGCCGAATTTCCAAATTAAAACCTTGTATCAAAAGAGACCAACGCATCAGTCTTTGATTTGAATTCGACATCCGGAACAGAAAAACCAGGGGATTATGGTCAGTATACACCAGGATAGGGACATTACAAGCATCAAGATAAATTTCGAAATGCTGAAGTGCAAGCAACAGCGCAAGAGCCTCTTTTTCGATTGTACTATAATGTCGCTGCGATTTCGTAAACTTCCTTGAAAAATAGCATACTGGGTGATCAATTCCAGTAACATCCTCCTGAATAAGGACTGCGCCTGCTCCCACCTCACTCGCATCCACTTCCAATTTAAATGGTCGTGAAAAATTCGGAGCTGATAGAACTGGGGCACTACACAGCAACGTTTTAACAGCATCAAAAGCTGACTGACACTCTGAACTCCACTCAAAAACTTTGGATTGACTCAGTAAGTTAGTAAGGGGTGATGCAACTTCAGCAAAATTCTTGCAAAAAGCACGGTAGTATCCCGTCATTCCCAAGAAACGACGCAACTCTCGTTTCGTTTTGGGAGCTGGAAAGTCAATTATGCACTCAATTTTCACATTGACAGGACGCACCTGTCCCTGACCCACACATTTCCCAAGATATGTCACGACCGCTTTACCGAACTCACATTTGGCAAGATTCAATGTAAGAGATGCATCACTTAGTCGATGAAAAACTGCATATAGACTTGTTAGATGCTGTTCCCAATCAGATGAATAAACGACAATGTCATCCAGGTATGCCTCACAGTTTTCTAACCCAGCCAGCACTATTCTCATTAGGCGTTGGAAAGTGGCGGGTGCGTTTCGCATCCCAAAAGCCATTCTCTTGTACTGCAGGAAATGATCAGGCGTAACAAAGGCAGAGATTTCTGAAGCCCTGGCGGTCAAAGGTACCTGCCAGTAACCTTTTAACAGGTCAAGCTTGGTCACAAACTTTGCAGCGCCAACCCTATCAATACAATCATCCATCCTTGGTAAAGGATAGGAATCAGGTTTCGTGATGGAATTTACCTTGCGGTAATCTGTGCAAAACCGAAATTTCCCATCTGATTTAGGCACCAACAGACAGGGTGAGCTCCATGGACTGGAACTTGGCACAGCAAAACCGTGTTCTAACAAATATGCAGACTCTTCTTGCAATATTTCTCTCTTGATGGGGTTTACACGATAGGAATTTTGCTTGATAGGAGAGCAATCACCCACATCAATATCATGTTCCAACACTGTGGTTTGACTAGGCACATCAGAAAAGAGAACAGGAAACTTTTTAATGAGGGTAACAACATCACTTTGACACGCTTCACTCAAGTAACACAGATGGGACTTTAAATCCACTAAAAGTTTTGAATTATCCAACAGAGCACACGATACATCTCGCATCCTAAGCCCATCCTCCTCAGGACAATACACAGCTGCCACAGCAGCAGAGATGGAATCAATGGCTTTTGGCACATTTTGAGCTACATCCTTCGGAGTTACATCTCTCATTACATAGGCTTTAAGCATATTAATGTGACACACTCTGGTCTTTCGCTTTCTGTCAGGAGTATTAATGACATAATCTGTGTCACTTAATTTCTGCTTGATAGTATAGGGACCCGAGAACTTTGCCTGCAATGGGGACCCTGTAAGAGGAAGGAAGACGAGCACCAAATCACCTTCCTGGAAACTTCGATAAACACTCTTTTTATCAAAGCGGGTCTTCATTTTAATTTGAGTGCGGCCCAACTCCGAAAGTGCCACTTCACGAGCTCGGTGTAAGCGTTCTCTGAAGGAATTTACAAACTCAAGTACGCTCATTTGGGGGGTTGTCTCTGCCAGCAACTGTTCACGAAACAGTTTTAACGGGCCTCGCACAGTGTGCCCGAACACTAATTCGGCAGGACTAAAACCTAAGGATTCCTGAACGGTCTCTCGTACAGCAAACATGACCAAGGGAACGCCCTCATCCCAATCTTTCCCCGTTTCGAAACAGTACGTACGCAACATACTTTTCAAGGTCTGATGAAAGCGTTCTAGTGCTCCCTGTGACTCTGGGTGATAGGCGCTAGAAAGTTTATGCTTTACAGACAAACAGTCCAGAACCTGAGAAAACAGCTTGGAGGTAAAATTTGTACCTTGATCTGACTGTATAACTCTGGGAATACCAAATGTAGAGAAAAATTTGACCAGTTCTTTAGTCACATTCTTAGCTCTAATGGTACGCATAGGAATCGCCTCGGGGTACCGAGTAGTAGCACACATTAGAGTCAGCAGATACTGATAACCAGACTTAGTCTTGGGTAATGGACCAACGCAATCAATAATAATTCTCTCAAATGGCTCCGACACAACTGGAATAGGGTGAAGAGGAGCACTAGGAATTCCCTGGTTAGGTTTACCAGCTAGCTGGCACACATGACATGAACGACAGTACTCTGAAACCGCTTTTTTCAAGCCAGGCCAGTAAAAATAGTGAAGGATGCGACTAAAAGTCTTATTTACTCCCAGATGACCAGAGAGAGCATGATCATGAGCTAAACACAAAATCTGTTCACGATAATTATGAGGGACCACTACCTGAAACACAGTCTTCCAGCTGAGATCCTTCTCTGATGGAGCCCACTTACGCATAAGCACTCCATCCTCCCAAACATAAGCCACATCCTTATCTGCTACTTCATCTTTTTGTACAGCCTCAGCGAGACACTTGACAAGAGACGGGTCAGCTTTCTGTGCAACTGCCAGCTGTTCTTTCCCGGTTCCAAGCATAGAGTCAAACTGGACTGAAACATCCTGATCAAAAACACACACATTAGGAGAAACATCCTGCATACATTCCTTTCTGTCAACTTTATCAGTCATAAATGTTTCAGACACATCTAAAACATCATCAAACTTTCTAGTCTGAGCACGAGTTACCGCACAGGCAGTAAAAACAGAAGGAAACTGTTGACCTACATCAAACTGTTCACAAAACCCAGACACATCTGGCTTATCCACAACAATGGGCTGAGGAAACACCTTACCACCAGCAATATCATTGCCTAATATCAGACCTACTCCTTCTATCGGAAGCTGAGCACGTACTCCCAAACTTACAATTCCTGTGAACAAATCAGATTGAAGGTAAACGGAATGCAAAGGAACTTTAACACAGCCAAGCTCAATACCACGGATTAACACGCTTGATCCGCAGGACGACTGTTCTGAGAAGTCTAGTGCGCTTTCCACAATAAAGGATTGAACCGAACCAGTGTCTCGCAAGATTGTAATTGGCTTCAAATTTCCCTGCTCCCCTGTGAGAGATACTGAACCATTCATAATAAATGGGCAGTATAGATTTGTATGCGGATTAATAGAATTAAACACAGACGGATCAGTATGAACTAGAGCAACTCCCTTTGGTTTCTCAGGAGGTTTACTCTGATTCCAGCGCTTACAATCTGCAATCAAATGTCCTGGCTCGCGACAGAAAAAACAAACACGCCTTTCTCCCTCACGAGCCACATTGGTATTACGAAACACATTCGAAGCTGCTTCTCTATTCTCTCCTTTTCCTTTACCCTTAAAAAAAACCCTTGAGCTGTTTCTCACAGGAAACTCAACAGATGAACCGTGTTTCTCTCTACACACAGACGGAGTAAAAACAGTTTTGTGCGTGAGCACAAATTCATCTGCCAAAACAGCTGCATTAGTCACAGACAAGACCTTCTGTTCGTTCAGATATATAACAATGTTCTCCGAAACACAACTTTTAAAATCCTCTAACAACAAGAGTTCACGTAATTGCTCAAATGTTGTAACTCTGCTTGCTGCACACCATTTATCAAACAACACCGTTTTCTCACGAGCAAACTCGCCGAATGTTTGACTGGTAATTTTCTGATGGTTCCTGAATTTCTGGCGATAAGCTTCAGGTACTAATTCGTACGCTCTCAAAACAGCAGCTTTAACAGTATCGTAATTCAAACTTTGCTCAATAGGTAAAGCTGTACACACTTCCTGAGCTTTACCCACCAATTTACACTGCAATAGCAGCGACCACAACTCTTTTGGCCAACGTAATGTAGCTGCTATACGTTCGAAAGCGACGAAATAAGAGTCTACCTCCGTCTCTCTAAAAGGAGGAACAAGTGTAACGTATTTACTCACATCAAAGCTGGACGCAGACGCACCAACAGAAGAGGTAGCAGGTGGACTTTGATTCTGTGCAGGTGAAACTGGAACATTCACTGGCAAACGAGGAGATGGTGGTCTAGATCTAGGCACAGGCACAGGCACATTAGGTGACGATCTGGCTTGCAATTCCAAACTGCGTAATTTAAATTTATTATCAGCCTCTAACTCAAGAGTCCGAAAATGAAGAAGCTGCGCGTCATAGTCCTGTTTCTTTAACTGCAGATCCAACTCCTTCAACTTAATAGCCAGCATAGGATCAAATCGAGAATGACTAGGATCTATGCTAGAAAAAGGAAAGGTATCTCCATCTACTGCTGCCTCAGCACCCTTCCCAGTTACTCCTTCCACAGATTCATCTGGCAAAATACTAGCCTCCACCAGTTTGCTATGCAACTCTTCTTTAACCCATCGTTTTGGCGCCTCCCTGTGAACAACAATATTAAAGAAATCTGCTATCTGTAACAAATCAGCTTTACGACACTTATTAAATTCCTCCGTGGTAGGAGACAATGTAAACGACGTTAAATCAAATTCCATGCTTATACTCCAATTCGTCAAGCACCAAAGAAAAATGACCAGGCAACAAATGCATGTGTAACCAATACCAACTACTTTCATTGATATGCAATGGACGAGCCCCCAATTTATGTTACGATCCCTGGTCTAGGTCAGGAACGCAACATAAACAACAAAACAATACTTTTTAGTTAGACTTGTTTATTGTCTTTTCTTGCTCTTTTGTTTGCCTTCAGAGCGGTGTACTTCAAATTTTTACAAAACAATCTCTTAAAAAGAGAGAATCAAACAAACCAAACAAACAAAGAAAAGATTAGAAGCAAAAAATCTTCAGGGGTGAGCTAATGCCAAAACAATAAACAAACAGAACTAACTCTCCCACAAAAAAAAATAACTTCCCTATGAATCATAAAATAAAAGAAACAAAACATACAGTAACATACCCTATCTCCTTAACTAACCAAAACAGGAGAAAAAGTAACGGCCTTTTGGCCTACAAAGAAAAACAAGGCACTCACCCCTTACTGCTTCTCACAACAAGTACAGGTGGAATCATTATGGACTTGGCACAGCAAAACCGATGTTGTCTTTCTGGACTGTTTACATTCTGTCACAGTGTCTGGTTTGTGTTTCCCCGGGTGTCCACTAGAGGTCTCTCTCCCTTACTGTCACCATTCATTCTGGAACTGCATTTCCCACGATCCTTTGTCTGTTCTCATCACTCATCATTGCACGCAGCTGTTTCTCATTACATTGTTTAGTTTCTGTGTATTTATACCCTGTCTGGTTAGTGTTTGTCACGGAGTCCTTATGGTTTGTCACTACACTTCTGATGTCTGTTTCCTGGTTTGTTCTTGTTTTGTTTATTGTTTTGGACTGCTTATTTGGATTTTGACCCCTGCCTGGATACTACGATTTTGGATTACCCTAAATAAAAGACATACTGCTTTTGGATCTACTTTCCCTGTTTCCTGTGTGTGTATCGTGACACATTCACTTAAGAAATAACCTTCTGTGTTTACTAGGATACTCGCCAAGACTGGCATGTTGACATAATTTTTGTGTGAATTTAATTTGCAAGTTCTTTTTGCCATCTTTTTGCGCTTGAATACCGGCGCGTGACTCCGATCATCAACCAGATGGAACTGGATAATATTCTGAATGTTCCAATCCAGTCTGACCTCTGACCTGTAATGCTTCCTGAATCATAATCATACACTATTCGCTCGTTGGCCAGAGGAGAACTGAGCTGGTCTGGTTAGTCTGGTTTCTCCTAAGGTTTTTTTCTCAGTTTTGGTTCTCAGCTTTTGTCTTGCTTAGTTGGGGACATTTAATATTCAACAATATTATTGATCTCCTGCATTGACACTATTATACAAGAACTGAAGTGAGATGGACGATGACATCACTGTTTTTTCCAGAGCGGCTATATATATATAAATGAACTAAATTAAAAACTTTTGTACATCAAAAATGAACCATCAGTGAAGTTACTTAAAGCTGCTCTTATCGATGTTGGGTGACGTCACTTCTTGTTGACGTTCGAAGTATTGTCTAATAAAACGGAGCCTAGCTCAACCCTCCCTCCTCCTCATCCCGTCCCCTCCCCCTCCCTTCCGAGCTTTTCCGATGTAAATTCGGGACTTTGCACGTTCCTTCTCCTTTTTCCCTCTTCTTTGCTATTTGTTCATCGGAACGTTGTCTCTTTGGTCGTGTGTCGGCAAGAGAATATAATTCTAACGTTAGTCGCTGGCATTGTCAAGGACATCTCTCCTCTAGCTAACTTCCCTCTTCATGCTTCTCTCTCCTCCACTCCCCACACCCCCCTTCATGTGCACACACACTAATCCCCCAACCCCCACCCCCAAATCAATCTTATCGGTTATTGGCTCGAACACTGTTTGTTATGTTTCGTGGTCCAGGCTGGGCCAGTTTGTTTTTGTTGCCATTTGTGGAGCCTGGGCTGTCTAAACTTCTACAGTAGTACAAATAGGTTCTGTACTCATAAAACGAGGCATTGGAAAGTTTGTAAGTACATCAGGAGTTTATTTAAATAACACTTGTCTGACGGCTCATGCTACCGCTAACCCGGATGTCGACGTCACTTCAGTGATTTGGGAAAAGCACGTAAAAGTCCTGGCAGAAAGCGATGTATAAGGATGTAGTGTAACGACGCCCAGTTCCAGGAATATTTTGTTGGTAGTACCAGTTTATAACAATTATTAGTTAACACTAAGTTGTCAACACTTAGGGAAAATAAATGTTGGATATATTGGTTAGATAACATAGTAAACTATCTTTTAAACTAACCATGATTCTAACATGTAAACCTTACTTCCCTTTTAGGCCTAACACTCTAACACAAAATGTACTAAAATGTTCTGTTCTTTGAATATTGTGTCCATGGAAAATTCTGAAGTGCTGACCGTGACAATATCAAAAATATACTGTGTAGAATTGTCTCATGACATATTGAGTAATCAACTGAACTCTTAACCCTTTTCTTATGCTGAGTCCCAATTCGCCTACTTATACTACGACCTAAAAGTATGTACTTTTTTTGTGAGGAAAAAGTACATACTTTTGAGTGTGTAGCAAAAGAGTATGCACGTTCTGGGACTTACTTCGATGACGTCATGCAACGTGAACTTGAACGTGGTTGCCTAGTTACGCACACCGCAACTGTTAACAGAACATTTTACATTTCATTCATTCATATCCAATATAATTTTATTTACTATTCCCATCTTTTTATCTTTTTTTCCTCATCGTTTTTTCCACAATACATTTACAATGTGTTCTACCAAATTGAGGAGTGAAGCAGGGCGTCGTCGTAGATTAACCAAACGCAGGTCGTTTGTGAGGCGGCTGGTTCTGACGTTCATGAGCAATCGTGTGCAATGTGTGTAACGAAAGCTACTTATTTTCTGAGTTAAAATATTTAAAGTTTATAGTATAACTATTGTTTAACATATTTTAAACTTAATTTCATCATTATGTATAATACTCAAAAATACCCCGATGAAAATGAACCATGCTTTTACTATAGTAAAAGTGTAGTAACCATGTGTCTTTTAGTTGGACTGATAAAGTTAACATTTGTACAGCCACAGTATTACAACAAATAAGTCAGTGTGGTTAAATATAGCTTTAATTAGGGTTAAACATTTGAATTCTTACACTTAAAAACTGAGGGCGCATCTCCGCTGCTGCGTCCGACTGTCATGTTTACATCATCACCACCATCACCACAAAGCTCCTCCCTCCCGCACGCAATGGGTTGTGGGCAATATTAGCCGTTAGAGTGTGCATTGATCTGCACTTCGAATTCTAACCGGAAATAGTAGACCATCCGGGTGTCTTGGGAATACTCATTTCAACATACTACGATTTGGGACGTACTAATTCTAGTTTCGCATACTATTTAGGACGGATAGTATGCGAATTGGGACTCAGCATTAGTGTTTTCTGATGATTCGAGATAATTTTGCTAATGCTAGTCTTCTTCTTCTTTGATCCTTAGCTGTCATCTGGGGGAGGACGACCTTGCAGCCAGTATGCTGTGGGTGCTGCAGGATTTCCAACTCGTTCGATCACTTGTTTCCATGCTTTTCGGTCTGTGGCGACTACTCTTGCCTCCTGTGGGTCAAGCCGCTGGTTCTACAGATCTTCTTCGATTTGCTTGATCCATGTTTTCTTGGGTGCAGTGCGCTGGAATGCCAGTAACAGAGGGTAAAGGGTGGGTGGGGGGCTTGCTTTTACAAATTGAACCAATCATATTGAAAGAAGGTGTATGGAAGTAAAATAATGCCAAATGTTTTTGAAATAAAAAAGCCTGTTGAATTGCACTGCAAATACATATTGCATTGACCCTGCTTGCATTTTAATGCATTGTATTTTTAGGGCTTGCATTTTTATGGGCTGAATATTTAAGCTGTGAAAATTTCAATTCAAAATATTTCAAACACATTTTCATTATTAAAAATTCAATAATCCATATTCACCTTTCGTAAACAAAAATACGAGCATACTCTCCATCTGCTGTTAGTCGCCTCACCAGCAGGAGGTGCAAAATCGCGTGTTGTAGACGAAGACCCGAGCCATTCATTCATAAAACTCTGGTAACACTGGTAACGAGTTATGAGCGTACTCAACCATTGAGATATGTTGACTCCAGGAGGAAGGATTCTTGGATATCAAACACCGCAACACTCTCTCTAAGTCTTAGTTAGCCCTCTCAGTTTGACCATTGCTTTGGGGATGAAACCCCGCAGACAGACTGACCATCGCCCCCAGTAGTTTACAAAACTCTCGCCAGAATTTGGACACAAATTGGAGCCCCCTGTCGGAGACCACGTCCATCGGGAGGCCATGTAAACGAAAGACGTGATCTACGACAGCTACCGCTGTCTCCTTGGCAGAAGGTAATTTAGGCAAGGAAATGAAATGAGCCGCCTTCGAGAACCGGTCCACAACAGTCAAAACGACTGTCTTGCCTTGGGAGGGTGGGAGGGCGGTGATGAAATCTAGCGCTATATGGGACCAAGGTCTCGAAGGGACAGACAGCGGTTGGAGTAACCCATCTGGAGGTCGATTGGAAGTCTTACCAGTGGCACAAATTGAGCAGGCCAAAACAAAACCCCGAACGTCGTGGGCCATAATCGTTGCTTGACCAAAAAACTGGTACGGTTTACTCCTGGATGACAAGCTACTTTGGAACAATGACCCCATCGAATGACGTCTGACCGCAGTTCCTCCGGCACGAATAACCGACTCGGTGGACAACCGGGCGGAGGCGTTACCCCTTCTAAAGCCGATTTGACCTTCGACTCCATCTCCCATATGAGTGTGGAAACAATGAGTCTCTCAGGTAAAATGCACTCGGGAGTAGACGGGCGTTCGGAGCGGTCAAAAAACGCGAGACAAAGCATCTGGTTTGATGTTCTTAGAACCCAGGCGGTACGAGACTCTCTCGGTAACGATTCTCTGTTACCAATGTCATAGTTACGTTCGGCGGACGATAAACGATGAGAACATGCAGGAACATGTCCCACTGCGCCTCTTCGTTCCATTGCCACTCTGCTGCTATGGTCCTGAATTCGATAGAATAGTCCGACACTGGTCTATTCCCTTGACGAAGATCCGCGAGTATCACTGCACGGTCAAAGACCCTCCTCAGTTCCTCTGAGAGTGCCTGGAGCGAAGCGCAGCATGGGTGACGGTTCTCCCACACCGCTGTTCCCCACTGAGCTGCGCGTCCTGTCAACAAAGTTAGTACAAAAGCCACCTTGGACTGTTCTGAGGCGAATGTCTGTGGCTGGAGCGAGAAGAACAAAGAACAGTTGTTGATGAAAGGTCTGCAAAAATTGGGCTCACCAGAATATGCCTCCGGGGTAGGCATACGCGGCTCAGGTTGATGGCAAGGCGGTGTAGGAGCGGGGGGAACAGGCGGTGTGGGTGGCGCAGTGGGACCGCTGAGATGTTGAAGCTGTTGGGTGAGCTCGGACACCTGCGCTACCAAGGCTTGTACCACACGACCTGTGGTGGTCATCTGCTCATCCTGCCGATCCATACGAGACATGCTTCTGTACAAAAACTCAGTAAAATCTGTTTCACTCGCTGAATCCATCGTTGGTCAGATCGTTCTGTTACGTTTGAATAAACAGAAGATTCAATTGCAAGTGAATATACACATTTATTGCTGAACACAAGTGAGAGTAGTGAAACAGAGTCAGATATTGGTGAGATGTCTGGAACAGTCTGGCCTTGGCAGCGCAGGGACTGAATGGACAACCCAGATCCTCCTTGAAGATACGTGGAGCGAAAGGGAATCCAAACCTCCACAGGATAACAAAGGAACAACGGCATACGATCCTCAGGGGAGAAAAGCAGAGCGATCGCGAACACACCAGCTAATCCACCGGAAACAAGATGAACGGCCAGGGGAACAGACAAACTCACAGGAAACAAACCCAATGATCTGACAAACACAATGAGTATAAATAGCCTCAGCTGAGTGATAATCAGCGGCCACACCCATCCGCGCACACATACACACACATACACACAGAGCGAGCCTGTGAATTCATGAACCGTGACATCCAGATCCAATGTTACATTTGAGGTTGACATATATTTATCTTGGTTGTTTAGTTGTCTTAACTTTATATTGTGGCGATGTGCTGCATGCAGTAGGCTATAGGGTTTCCCTCAATACTTCAGGATTCCCCTACTGGACATATAAATGCTTAACGAAGCTTAATGGACTAATACAGTGATATAAAACACCAAACTCACAGGCAAGCAGATGGACTCAGAATATGAACTTAACGCACAAAGTTTAATGCTGAGTGTTTCCCATCGATATACTGGCATAAAGTTGGCTTGACATTGGACAGTCGCACATTTAGGGACGTCTCTAAAGTTACATACGACATTGGTATACATGTTTCTAACTAGCGAATTTGCAAAGCGAAATAAAATGGACCGGAAATTGCCTGTTGAATAGAATAGGTTGTATTTTTAAACAGTTTGACTATTTTGGAAGTGAAATATGAAAGGTGAATATGGATTATTGAATTTTTAATAATGAAAATGTGTTTGAAATATTTTGAATTGAAATATTCAACCATGCTGAATTTCAGCCCATAAAAATGCAAGCCCTAAAAATACAATACATTAAAATGCAAGCATGGTTAATGCAATGCATATTTATTTTCAAGTAGTGCAATTCAACAGGCTTTTTTGTTTCAAAAACATTTGGCATTATTTTACTAGGCTACTTCCATAAAGGTGACATGTTAAAGCAACACTAAGGAACATTTTTAACCTTAAAATAATGTTTCCAAAATCGTATCAGTGGTTCATCAAGTCGTAACAGGGTGAAAGGAACTTCTGGATTCGCTTTGCAGCCCTATATCTGCTATAACCACACCATGCAAGTTTGCCAAACCGGGTCGCGTTTCTGTTTCCGCGTCACAAATTTGACTTGCTTTACGTCAAGCGTTACAATAGTCATTGTTTAGTTTTCCTTCATTTCTGATGAAGCAATACATCATACTTTCATGAAATCATGCAACATACTGTACCTCGTCTGTGGACATCGTTCATTCCAAAGCCGGTGCTGGATAAACAGCGAGTGTGTGTGCGGCGAAATTATTTACGACAGCGGTAATGACAATTCTGCTTCCAACCTGTAGGGGGACCGAAGAGGAAAAGTTCCTTAGTGTTGCTTTAAGTCATGAGTTAGTCACGACGATCTTATTGTTGTGTCTGTCTTTATCCTATAAAACCTGATATATAATTTTTTGGGGGGAGATTCTCTGAGAAATGCTCGAGAACTCTCCCAGCCGTGATTAAAGCATTTAAAGGACATTTGCTGAAGTCTGTCTGTTATTATTGCTGCACAGCAAGCTAGAGGAGACCCAGAGAAACTAACGTCGATTGTAGACGAGAAGGTAGACTTAGGTCAGGTACGAAGAGAAAGAAATCTATAACAAAGGTCCGGACAGACAGAGAAACAGATAGTTGGGTGTTATGGGTGGTTGCTCAATGGTTGCTATGTGCACATTCGAAAGTTTTTGTTGCTTTTAAACTTGATGCGCTAAAACGTGTGATTTACATATCATCCAAGCAGCCTAAATAATATTAATGAACTTTTCTCTATGTAGTTATGATTGACCTATACTCTAACGAGCTCAGAGACATTGAGGCAATATAGTGAAATATCTGCTTGCTGTCATTCATTCTTGCACAAGTATAATTAAAATGCATTTGTATGTTACCCCCCCCCCCCCCCCCCCCCTTGCGATTTTGCGAACACCTTGGAAAATGAACATTTTTCCTTTTAAATCTGTTCTATGATTAAGTGATATATCACATCCTTATTTCTTATAAGCATACAATTTTGCAATCATTCTGTTTTCGCCATATAGTCATCTTTTGCCACAGACACAGCCCGCATCCAAGTGTGACGTCGGAAGCCACACCCATGTCCAAATACGTCAAACCAGTTCAGTGGAAACTCCGCCCTGCAGCCAATTTGTAAAATTGTCTTCTTTTTCAAGATAATATACATTATAAAATGTCTATAAAGACACTTATTTACTACTGTGGTATGAATAATAAAATAAAACCTTAAACTGCAAGCTACACATATAAATGAAAATAAAGGAAAGGGCCTCAAGATAAATGCTTCGGATAATGGCAAACCCTAACTTCCTTCCAGTGAAGATTCAAACCCCTTTTTAACATTTTCTAAATAATAATAATAATAATAATTGCTTAGTGTGATTTACTAACTCATTTTCCTCATGGGGATGAAAAAATGTCCCCAAGACAAGGATTTCAGATACTGCCATCTTTGTGGGGACATTTTGTCGTCATAACGTAAGGTTTACCAGTGCGCACGCACACACACTCACTCTCTCTCACACACACACTCACTCACTCATTCACTCACACACACACACACACATAACAATAAGTCATTTTAGGCACTACTTAAAATGAATTTACACATTTTTGTAGATTTGAAAAACTTTAATTTGTATACTGTACATATGGGAATAAATATATTAAAGTTTAAGAGTGCAAAACACAACGGGCTCTCCTAATATTATGATTATGATACACTCATCTAAAGTAGTTAATAGTGATGCACACAAACACTCGTCTTACAGTTTTTACAATCACTTTGCTACTATCTTCAGAACCTTGATGTCATTTTTCAAAACTCTAGACACAAAACTGAAATGTTCAAAACATTGTATTGTGCATTCACATCTTTAAAGAAATCTTGCACTTGCGCAATCATTGGTTCAAAAAACAAATTTACTGTGAAATACCATTGAAACATAACTATAGATCACCCACACACAAGCACTCACTGTGTCATTGTTCGTACAATTATTAAATATTGTAGAACAAAATAGGTGATACAGGTTTCATTATGGCACTACATGTACAGTAAATACATCTCTGTAAAAGTACTGCAGTATAGAGTGAATACTACAGACAATTGTAATATATTGATGCAAAACACTACAGTACAATCACAACATAGGTTTATTTGAATCAAAGCAAAAATAATTAGCTATGAAATAGAAAAGACTACTGTAAAACATCAAATGCAGTGTTCCTCAACTTGCTTGCTTGTACTGTAAGAAACAAAACAGGAGTGATTACTGTACTTCTACATTGTCATCAACTCTGTGTTGTGGATTTGGCCACGTTTTTTTCCGTAATTATTAAGATCACTGTTTTTTACCGTCATTTTTAGTTCGATGATGTAAAACTTTGTAAAATTAGTAAAAAAAATTGCTACCGTATTTTTTACGGTAAGGTACGGTAAATGCAACGGTACGTTGTTTTTTTTACAGTGAAATCCGTACATTTCACAGTATATTACTGTGTTATTATTATATTAAATGTCCCGTGAGAGTAAGGGTACATACTGTTAAGGAATTAACATTTTTTTTCCGTTGCTTTTTTACAGTTTTTTACTGTTAAAATTACGAACATTTTTTACAGTGTTCTCATCTACATCACAATGGATGTTTCATGATGTCCATGGAAGATTGTTTGTCTGTTTCCATACAACTATGCATTAAGAGTAATGCAACAGTTACTTATCATTTTGAGCAGCTGTATCAATTGATAGTTAGATCATTGTAAGGAAATGAATAGACACTCATTTGAAATGTAATGTGTGAATTGCCTTTTGAAATAGTAGTACTTTGATGTTAAGTTGTGTCATACTGAACAGGTGATTTTTGTTGAATGAACAAATGATCTAAGTTTTATGTGTATTGTATCCAAGCAATTGAGAAAAGGGTTAGAGTTTTGAAAAATGTGCATTTTGATCATTGGTTGTGAGTTTTGTGAGTTGTGAAAAATAACATCGAGGTTCTGAAAATAGTAACAAAGTGATTGTAAAAAACTGTATTGCACTTCAAGGTGAAACTGAAAGCATTTCTGTAATATAATGTCCAGCCCTCATTCAGAAACACATATTTCCTGCACTGATAAATGAGACTCTTGGATGCGCGCGCACTTCACTGCGACCGCGCGAGGAGCGAACACACACACACACACACACACTGAGCACAGGGCAGCAGTACAAGGGTAAGATCTTGAGTGGCTATTCGTTTGATTATGGTGAAATGGTAGTCTGGAGTCTTAAGAATGATTTATAAAACAGGAGAGACATGGGATGGAGAGTTATGAGTTACGTCAGAAACTAAGATTAGAGATTTTCCTGAAGAGGTAAAGAGCTACTGAATAAGTGCTGTAAGGGAATAAGGTGCTCTGTCTACAGCACAAGATTAAACACAAAATACTGTAAAGTGGCAAAACAAGTAAGTTGTGATCATTCTGAAAATATCTGTAGGCTATTGATAAAATACTACTCATAAAATGTGTCTAAGTCACAATTACAGAAAACGCGATCTGACTTCACTATATTAGGAGATCATCATAATAATGGTTAGACCTAACCTGTACAGTGTAATTATTGTGTTGATGTTGTTTTGTGAAACACTTGTGCTGTTATTGAGGTGAGATATGGGTAAAGTTAGGGACAGGTTTAGGTGTGAGTTAACCTGTGTGTGTGAAGGTCAACAGTGTATTTATGGATGTAATTACAGAAATTAATTACACCTGTAATTACATGTATGTATTTTTTTTGTATGTAAAACATGTATATGTATACAATAAGTGCATTGTATCAAATTATTTATTTAAATTTTAGCACATACTAAAGACACTAAATATAAATTGGGTCGGACTAAAATAATAACACACATAAACAACTTGTAGATCCTCCTTCAGCAGCAAAACCTCCACTGTAAAAAAATAATTATGGGTTTTGTAATTTCTTTATTAAAAAAATTAAGGTGATAATTAAAAATAGTGTGTATATTTTATTAATACAATTGTGGTTCAGTGTTGTATAGAAAATATTACAAAATATTTCATTAATGAAACCACAATTTTATTAATGGTTCATAATTCTTATGGTTAGGTTGTGAATAACTGCATGTTTGTTCTAATAATATGAAGCATGTTGCGACTTGTGCAGCATACAGCCTTTTAATTGCGCAACATAACTCAAAGTCAAATATAAAGAGGTCATTTCCATTCACACTTTTGAGAGTCAACTTAAAATAAAAAAAAATCATTTTTTTTGACACATTTCACTAAAAATAATAAATTCATTGTGTCATAGACTAAATATTTTAGAAGATTTTACATGATATGTAGATTCCATTAAAGAAATCAAGCCTTAAAAACTACTAAAAAATACCATGTGTATTATTGTTACCATATTTTTTTAAACGTAAATAGCACATTTTGGCCAATATGGACCATTCCCGGGGGAACATTTTTTTTCAGTTGATCAGTATTTCTGTGTTTTCTTGATAGTTATAGTTGACAGGCTACGCAACTACCATTTTCAAGCCCAAGAAAGGTAAAGACATCATTATAGTAAATTAATCAATGCGACTCCAGTGGATTAACCTCAGTTTTATGAAGCGATGTGAGCGCTTTATTTGCGCAAAAAGACAAAATTTACCACTTTATTTACAAAATATGAATCTTCGATGCAGCACGACGCATGCGTGTTGTATAAGTGTTAAAAGTCTGTCTCAGATTGTCCGTTGTGTTTCTTAGAGTGTGAAAGATGTCCTCTCCCCGCAGAGTAGCAACAATCCAGAGTTTCCTGCATTTGTAGACACTTATACTGTGGATGCTTTTGTAGACTTTCCCAGCATTTTCGCGGGCTCTAGCATTAGGGTTGCCAACTTCAGAAAAGGAAAATGCGGGACAATCGTGGTTCTTTATAGGAAAATGAGGGATACTCAAAATATTTGTACACTGTGTACGTCATTTCAGTGTCTGCAGTTAAGTGTGTGTTTAAAAGGTTATCAGACATAAACACATTTTTAATGCTTAACCTATTTATGTACAATTTAATTCTAAAAAGAATTTTAATGTCATACATAAAAAAATGTCACATTACAAACAAGCCATCGTTCAAAATAACAGCATTTATCTAAAATAGAAAGCTTTTTTAACATTATACATAGGCGTACAGTTCAAAAGTTTGGTTAGTAAGATTCTTTTTTTTTTTGGAAAGAAATTAAAGAAAGTAATTGCCTACTTTTATTCAGCAAGGATGCATTACATTAATCAAAAGTGACAATAAAGACATTTATAATGTTACAAAAGCTTTCTATTTCAAATAAATCTCTTATGCACTTTATATTCATCAAAGAATCCTGGGGGAAAAAAACTGTTTTAAACATTAATAATATTCAGAAATGTTTTTTGAGCATATTATTCCCTCAGGTATTACATGTTTTCTTGCGTGGCTGGATGTTGGACTCATGAACAATAATCACATTGTTTGCATTCGCCAAAATTGATTTTCCGAAATCAAAATATGGACAGTGAAAGGGAATTACCGTTAGCGCGAGACGAGTCCAGCTTGAAGCGGAAGCGAGACGGCAGAGGATTATGTTCGCAAATCTGTGATTGGATGATGACAGGTGTCGGTGATCATCCTCAAGTGTCGTGATCAGCACTTTTGCTGTTGTGTCAGTCAGTGGTTAGATCAGGCTAGTCAAAAAACGGGACACAGGAGGTCACGCACATGACAAATAAATTAGGCCCAAAATACAGGACGTCCCAGCTAATACGGGACAGTTGGCAACCCTATCTAGCATACACTGTGCAATGCAGCGGCAGGCGCGACGCAAGTGTGTTTTGGTAGTTTCAGCCCAACGCAGTTTTCATTTTCACATCCTGCACCTCGTTGTTTGAATAGCAAGTGCATTTGCACTCATCTGTTCCCCCATGGGCTGCTGGTCTGAGAACCAGGTGTGTGTTCTGGCGCATTGTTGGAGCGATGCTATTTTGAGGAACTGAAATAAAGGGGGGGGGGGGTCTGTGCGCCAGTAATGTGCGCCTATAGGCGGGTCCACGTACACTTTGTCCCGTAGATGGTCTGCTTTAAAGGGATAGTTTGCCCAAAAATGATATTTAAGCCATGATTTACTCACCCTCAAGCCGTTCGAGATGCATATGTCAATCTTTTTTCAGACGAACACATTTTCAGTTATTTTAGAAAATGTCTTAGATCTTTCAGTGGTTATAATGTGAAGCAATGGGGTCCAGCTGATTCAAGTCGCAAAATGTGCATGCATCCTTCACAAAAATAATCCATCCGGCTCCAGGGGGATAAACGAAGGCCTTCTGAGGGTAATCCGTGCAGTTTTGTCGTAAAAATATACATATTTAAAACTTTATAAACGAAAATAACTGGCTTCCGGTGGCGGTCGGTCCGCGTTCATGGAGATGGTTGCTGGCATATGACGTAGGACGTAACGCAGGAAGCGTCGTGACGTAGAACGAGCGTGACAGCGCAGCCAGAGAGCAGAGCAAAACAAAACTCTACGTTCGCTCTACGTCACGACGTCATTCATCTCCATGAACGCGCGCCGACCGCCACCGGAAGCCAGTTATTTTCGTTTATAAAGTTTTAAATATGTATATTTTTACGACAAAACTGCACGGATTACCCTCAGAAGGCCTTCGTTTATCCCCCTGGAGCCGGATGGATTATTTTTGTGAAGGATGCATGCACATTTTGCGACTTGAATCTGCTGGACCCCATTGCTTCACATTATAACCACTGAAAGATCTAAGACATTTTCTAAAATAACTGAAAATGTGTTCGACTGAAAAAAGATTGAAATATGCATCTCGAACGGCTTGAGGGTGAGTAAATCATGGCTTAAATATCATTTTTGGGCGAACTATCCCTTTAACCTCACACACGCGCAGATCCGTTTCCTCACTAGAGAAGCGTTCAGTCTTTCCGCTTGCAAACTCCACCATGGAAATAGCGAATCCACCATGGCTTGAGCGCAACTGGCTTTTAAAGGGAATGGGAGATGAGACTCATTACTCATTAAGAGAATAGGGACAACTCTTTTAGACCATGCGCCGGGAGTGCCGACCATTTTCTGTCATTAAACTAGCAAAAGTGGATTCGGACGCGCCCTAAGTGCACTTGAGCCGTGCGCTTTAGACCATGAGCTTACATTGTTAATATAGAGCTCTGCATCTCTCTAGTGCAATTTTAAGATCCCGTGAAAGCGTTTAGGATGGAGGTATGATTCACACCAACCAATCGTTCTTAAGAAGAACAGATTTATCAGTAACCAGGCTTTGTATGCACCTGTGCATCCCACACTTCCAAACTCTTTCCTTTATTGACTCCTTCAATGAGTCGTAACAGAGGTTCACTTACTTTTTCCCCATCACATGTCAGTTCATAAATACATACAACATTCTTCCTCCTCCACGTTTAGCTTGGAAAATATCATGAGTTTAAGTTTGTTTTCAAATATTTGTTTAATGAACTTTCCTCATGAGTGATGTTGACAAGTGCTGCTTTGCATTTGTGTTTTTGTATTTCTTTTATGTGCTGAACTGACATGCTGCTGAACTTGTTCCTTGCTCTAGTTACATTCTTGGCAGAATGCTTAAATGCCGGCAGGATAACAATTTAGTAAGATTTGCATAAACAAGCATTGTGATACTGCCTTTATCGTGACAATATATAGTGAAATATCTGCTTGCTATCATTCATTTTTGCTCAAGTGTAATTAAAATACATTTGTATGATACCCCCCCCCCCCCAACACCTTTGAAAATGAAACATTTTTCCTTTTAAATCTGTTCTATGATTAAATGCTATCCTTATTTCTTATAAGCATAACATTTTGCAATCATTCTGTTTTCGCCACATGGTAAAGAGTCATTTTTTGCCTCAGGCAAAAAAGATCAAGAAAGACAGCAGTTTCTTGGTAATCTTATGCAAATTACTGTGAGCAATGTAAATCAAGTCAAGTCACGCTCGTTTACATTCCTCATTATTCAAATGTGGGAAAAAAAATGATCACATGCACAGAAATAGTTTTCCCCAAAATGCAAGTGCTGTCATTACTCAGTGTACTCACCCTAATTTATTTCATAGTAAACATTAAAAGAGGATAATGTTCAGGGGCGATTCTAGGATTTCAGTATTAGGGGGGCTCAGCCCACAATGAGGGTATGATTTAAAAAAAAAAAAAATTATATATTGTTTGTATACTAGTGTAGGCATGAACATATATGATAGCTTTGTGTGAATAAAAGACCAAATTAGAAACAATACAACCATATCTGTGCATCTCATGCACTGTTTTTATGATGACATTACAGTGCTCATTCTGAGGCGGTTAAAATAGAGACAGGTTCAGGTCACATTATAAAACTAAACTTTAAAAACTAACTTAAAGAAATACTAACTTAAAGAATTACTGATGTCATGGGTTGGGTCCACAATGAAGCAAGTAGAGCATCCGTTAGCAGTGGTCTAAATTTATTCAACTAAAAAGAAGGAAGATGACAAAGGGAGTGACCCAGAGCAGAGCCCGTAAGAGGAAGGCCCCCAGGGGAACCAGTGGAGGGAAGAACCAGGAGCCCGACAGACTGAAGTGGAGCTGGGAGAGGTGGAGACCCGCTGCGCAGACCGATCGGCCGATGACTTGAAGCAGTGCATGTCGGTTACAAATTGTGTCTGACTTGAGACAGCGCCGACTCCACATGACTGACGCATGCCATCAAAGTACCGTGAAAACGATTTGAGAGCAGCGGCTGATTCATTCTGCGCAGCTTCTCCAGAGCGGCTGCACGAGCTCTGATGACGACACAGCTGATCCACACCTGGGCGGATTCACCGCATGACAACGATCACGTGTGTTTCGTGTTTATTCTCACACCTTCAGTTCCACTAATGCTCACAAATCTGTTTTTTATAACAGTAAAATCTCTTTTCATGTAGTCCAAATATTATATTGTGTCATGTTTATTAAAATAAAACTGATTTTAAAAAAACGTACACCCCACGTCATTGATAGTATATAGGCTTATGTTGAACTTTATTCTTATACAAACAGACACCGTATTTAGCAGGACTGTACATAAAGTATTGAATAAAAAAGTTTCTGAAAAGTCTTTGTATTTAACAAATATTGCATTTATTTCACTTCAGTGGTGGTAAAGTATGCAAAGACAGCGCGAGCGTCACTACGGGAAGCAGAAAGTGTCCAACTTCATATCTCAGTTTTCAGCTCCTCCCGCCTGTACGCGGCAACTCTCACCGATCGGTTTCATCCAGCTGCAGCCGATGTCCAACACACCTTAAGACGACTGTAGGCCTGGAGTGCAGACCACTGGGAGTGAGGACAATGGTGGAACCGGAGGGAAGGAGGAGCCCGGTGGGACCAGAGGGGTGGAGGGTCGAGGCGTAGCTGGAGTGACGATGAACCAAAGTGGAGCCAGAGGGACGAGGGATCAAGGTGGAGCCAAAGGGATGAGGGATCAAGGTGGAGCCAAAGGGACAATGAGCCAAGGTGGAGCCAGAGGGACGAGGGATCAAGGTGGAGCCAGAGGGACGAGGGATCAAGGTGGAGCCAGAGGGACAATGAACCAAGGTGGAGCCAGAGGGACGAGGGATCAAGGTGGAGCCAGAGGGACGAGGGATCAAGGTGGAGCCAGAGGGACGAGGGATCAAGGTGAAGCCAAAGGGACGAGGGACCAAGGTGGAGCCAATGGGTCAGAGGGCCGAGGTGTAGCCAGAGGGACGAGGATCAAGGTGGAGCCAATGGGTCAGAGGGCCGAGGTGGAGCTAATGTGTCAGAGGAGCAGAATGGTGTTGTCAGGGGCAGGACCACTGGTGATGGAGACTTGAGGCTAGACGGGACCAGCGACAACAAAGCAGATGTGAAGAGGGGCGGGATCAACTGGAATTGGAGGCTTTGAAGAATTAAATCATCCAGCTGGTCATACCAATCCTTGGGTTCCTCGCACAGCACACCTTTAGTGGTGGGATTATGGGCAGGGCTCCAGTCCATACCTTTGAAATCCACTAAATCTCCCTCTGGGACGGACATCAGTACCGGCTCTTGCACCTTGACAGACTGCGTTTTGGCACGGGCTCTGGGACAAAGATGGCCTCAAAGATTAGCACCTTAACATTGAAGACACCAGACACCGAACTAAACTGAACAGAGGGTTTAAATACACAGAGACTGAACAAGATGATTAACTAGACACAGGTGAGAGCACTAATCAAAAACCATAGCAACCAATAAGGAGCGGGAACATATGAGCCAATGAAACAGAAACACGAAAACAGGGTAAAATCAACTAAAAGTCCATAGAAACAGAACATAAACCTGACAACTGAAATATTCACTCAAGTATTACTAAAAGTTCATTGTATTTAATAGAAAAGAGTTATGTGAACTCAAAATCTGATTGTATTAAGCTGAACTTAAACTGAATGATGCATGGTTTGCACCAGACTGTACGAGGGTCCCTGGTGAAAAATAAATATGCTAAGTATACTTGCAGCCAGACTAATTATCAAGATACTTCAAGTGTGTTAATGACTAGTTAACTTGAAGTGTGCTATTTTGAAACAACTAATTTTGTGCTAAGTATATTTTAGTTGTAATTAAATTGTAGTAAAGCATAATTTTAAGTGTATTTGGTGTACTTTTGTGTACTAAATTGCATACTTTGTCTTCAATAACAAATGCACATTAATAGACAAATAAAACTTAGCTATACTTTGTACAAAATACTGTTGTATACTATAATGTATTTTGAAAGTATACTTTCAATGCATTGATCATTTCCAGCACACAGTTAAAATATACCTAAAATATGTTTTTAATAAAGTGCAAATAAATACACTTTTAAAAAATAAACTGAATTTTCACTTCAAGTATATTTTTCTAAAATATATTTTTCTAAAATATACTAAAGTACAATTATTTTAAAGTGTGTTAAAAGTTGTTTTGTGAAAATAGGTAAAAATACTTTTCACATGTTTAAAAATAGTACAATAAAGTATTTTTGTTTTTTTCACTAGGGGAAATAAATGCTGAAATGAAGTGTTATTTTGTGTGTTTTTGCACAAGATTGATAAAGTGAGAGATGTGTTGGTGTTTACTGGTTAATATTCTGTTATGTTTGGATTTATGGGAGTTTCTGTTATGTTGCAGTTTTGCAACACTATACTTATGCAAGTGTATAGTGATTTTAGCACATGCTAGTTAAGAATTCAAGGTAATATGATGGTTATGCAACAAAACTGTGCAAGTTTAGTAAATATTTCAATTCAATTGTAATTAATATGTTTGTGTAGCACTAAATACAAAATTTCAGTTCTACTTTAATGTTCAACTTTGTTGACTTTAGAAAATTGATGCAACTGATTGCCTCAATTTTATTTTTTTATTTTTTTAGTTCTGCCAACATTATGGTTTAAGGGTTCTTTGGATTTGTGGTTCTCAGACAGATGTCAAACTGAGTTGGTGCAAAGTCCAGTGATTTTCCCCCCATTTTGTTTCATTATGCATCAACATGTTTAGCAAGCCTTAACAAACAGATTTTTGAGTCATAACACATCAGTTGTTCTCAAGATATGACGATATCTTCTAGATAATATCATCAAACTATTTGCTATCAGATAAAACGTGCAACAGAAGTCTGTCACAGTTCTGTCACCTCGGTCTGGATTTTCCTATGGGTTTGTGACAGGGCTGTGACACGCTCGGTTTGTCATGTGTTTATGTTCAGTCTGGTCCTGTGTGAGCACATGAGTGTCTTGTTGTAGTTTGTAGCCTCTCATTTATGCCTAGGGTTGGAGTTTGTACCTTTCCAGTTTGGCATCCGAATAAATCACTCTGCATTTGAATCTACGTCTCTTGTCTACATCACGTGACAGAACGAATCGGCCATCATGTGGATTCAGCGGAGCGAACTTTGTCCCGCGGAGAGGGAGAATGGGATCTCCTTATTTAAGTATTTTTCCGTGTGTGCTCAGAGGAATGAGGAGATCAGGGCAGTCGGCCCTCGGTCGGGAGGCGGTGAGATCTGTACTATGACTGTTAATAGTGTTAAGACCCCTGCTGATTTTCAGCGGTTTGAGGGAACCCGATTGGCCAGATTTTCTGGGACCCGCGGAGGCTGTAGGAGAGGAGGTGATAGAGGAGAGTTCCAGCATCACTCTTCACATCGGTCTCTCCTCGACCCAGAGGTTCATCTACCGTCGGGTTCGCCCATTAGAAGGACATCACCACGGGGACCGTCCAGCACAGATCCCTCACCACTGATCTCGTCCAGTATAAGGTCTTCGCCACTGGTTCCATTCAGCGCAGGGACTTCATCGATGGTTTCGGAGTCTGCATGCAACCATCCGAAGGGACGGAGGAGGAGAAGGTCGGCGCCGGTTCATTCCGAGACTGTTCACGTCACGTCTGCCCAGCCAGAGACGGTTCACGTCACGTCTGCCCAGCCAGAGACGGTTCACGTCACATCTGCCCAGACAGAGACGGTTCACGTCACGTCTGCCCAGCCAGAGACGGTTCACGTCACGTCTGCCCAGCCAGAGACGGTTCACGTCACGTCTGCCCTGCCAGAGATGGTTCACGTCACGTCTGCCCAGCCAGAGAAGGTTCACGTCACGTCTGCCCAGCCAGAGACGGCTCACGTCACGTCTGCCCAGACAGAGATGGTGCACGTCAGTCCCAACGAGTCGTCTTTTCACGTCAGTCCACCCAAGCCTGAACTCCACGTCAGTCCTGCTGAGCATGAACTCCTGAGGCCCATTCTGGTGGCCTCTGGGACATTGTCAGATTACTTCGAGCGTCTGGCCAGAATCCTAGAGTTGCCTTTCGGACCCACAGTGTCCGTTCCTGAGTCGGAGCCAGTGTCCGTTCCAGTGCCCGAGCCGGTGGTGCCAGTTCCAGTGCCCGAGCCGGTGGTGCCAGTTCCAGTGCCAGTTCCAGTGCCTGAGCCGGTGGTGCCAGTTCCAGTGCCAGTTCCAGTGGTGCCAGTTCCAGTGCCTGAGCCGGTGGTGCCAGTTCCAGTGCCTGAGCCGGTGGTACCAGTTCCAGTGCCAGTTCCGGTCCCTGAGCCGTTGGTGCCAGTTCCAGTGCCAGTTCCGGTGCCTGAGCCGGTGGTGCCAGTTCCAGTGCCCGAGCTGGTGGTGCCAGTTCCAGTGCCCGAGCCGGTGGTGCCAGTTCCAGTTCCTGAGCCGGTGGTGCCAGTTCCAGTGCCAGTTCCAGTTCCTGAGCCGGTGGTGCCAGTTCCAGTGCCAGTTCCAGTGCCTGAGCCGGTGGTGCCAGTTCCAGTGCCAGTTCCAGTGGTGCCAGTTCCAGTGCCTGAGCCGGTGGTGCCAGTTCCAGTGCCTGAGCCGGTGGTACCAGTTCCAGTGCCAGTTCCAGTCCCTGAGCCGGTGGTGCCAGTTCCAGTGCCTGAGCCGGTGGTACCAGTTCCAGTGCCAGTTCCAGTCCCTGAGCCGTTGGTGCCAGTTCCACTGCCAGTTCCGGTGGTGCCGGTTCCAGTGCCTGAGCCGGTGGTGTCGGTGCCAGTTCCTGAGCCGGTGTCGGTTCCTGTTCCTGAGTCGGTGTCGGTTCCTGTCGTCTCCTCCCTGGCCTCCCGAGGGTTCGTCTCCGCCGTGGCCGCCCGATGGACTGTCCATTCCACCCTGGTCACCCGAGGGAGAGTCTCCGCCCTGGCCGCCCGATGGAATGTCGTCTCCGCCGTGGCCGCCCGAGGGGTCGTTTCCGCCGTGGCCTCCCGAGGGTTCGTCTCCGCCGTGGCCGCCCGATGGACTGTCGTCTCCGCCCTGGCCGCCCGATGGACTGTCGTCTCCGCCCTGGCCGCCCGATGGACTGTCGTCTCCGCCCTGGCCGCCAGATGAACTGTCTCTCTCATCCTGGTGCCCTGCAAGATCTGTGTTATCCTGGCCCGTAGTCTGGAATCTAGGCCCTCCCGTCCCTCCCTGGTACCTTTACCTCTATCCCCTTTGTGTATTGGTGTCCTGAATTGTTTGTTTTGTTTTTTGTGGTCTTGCTCGTGGTGTTTTTTGTCTTTGTTTTGGTGTGCCTCCTTGGGAACGCCAGGTGGCGTCCCTTTGAGGGGGGGTAGTGTCACAGTTCTGTCACCTCGGTCTGGATTTTCCTATGGGTTTGTGACAGGGCTGTGACACGCTCGGTTTGTCATGTGTTTATGTTCAGTCTGGTCCTGTGTGAGCACATGAGTGTCTTGTTGTTTCTTGTGCCATGTGCTCTCGTCGTAATTGTCAACCCCGCCCATCTTGTTATCTGATTATTGGTTAATTTGTCCCACCTGTGAATCTCGTTACCCTCCTTTGTTTGTTCCCCTATTTAGTCTCCTTGTGTTTGTAGTCTTGTGCCGATTCGTTGTTATTGTTACGTGTTCCAGTTTGTAGCCTCTCATTTATGCCTAGGGTTGGAGTTTGTACCTTTCCAGTTTGGCATCCGAATAAATCACTCTGCATTTGAATCTACGTCTCTTGTCTACATCACGTGACAAAGTCAGCGCTGAATTATTCAACTCATAACACTTTTGATCTTTTTCCTACAAGAATTTAGATAAGACATTTCACTCTGAGTTTAAACAGACATTTACATGTGTCAATATTTGATAATAATGATTTCAAACGAATAGGATGTGCACAACCTCTTCACAGGAACTATCAATCTATATACTGTACCTATCTACCTACCTATCTAAAGTTACATTTATTTATATAGCACTTTTCACAGTGCACATTGTTGCTTTACAAAAAATTATGATATTTGAAATCATGTCTATCTCTTAATCTAAACAGTACTACTGTGTGTTTAGGTGTAGGATTCACAACCAGAAGAGTAAGCAGTTGTACCGAAGACGGCCTGAAGTCATTTGACACCCGAAACTGATCACACATACAGTATCATAGAGAATCAACACTGACAGTCTCTGAGAGCCTTATCAGACTTCAGTTTTACCTTTCCCACAATGGCTTTATTGAACGCCTGGAACGTCTCTTTGGACGTCAACAACAGCTATTTCAAATCCAACTTCTCCGAATTAGAGGACACACAACCCACGGAGAAGAGCTGGGCAGCTCTGTTCATTCTGGCCATTATATTTTTCACTGTTGTGGGGAATATACTGGTGATCATGGCGGTGTCCATCGAAAGCAAGCTTCACAATGCCACCAACTACTTCTTGTGCTCGCTGGCCGTAGCGGACATGCTGGTGGGATTCCTGGTTATGCCAGCCTCGCTTATTAGTATTCTTTACAGTAAGTACCATGCTTTTTTCTTTCTTTTTTAAACAACAAATGCACATAAATAGTCTGAAAATATTTTCTCACAAAAGCTCTCTAAAAATACATGTTTTTGTTTGTTTTTTTACTGTCATGAAATAATTTTTTTAATTTTCCTTGAATGGGCTTCATTGTTTTTATGCCAAATATATATTGGTAACACTTTACAATAAGGTCCTGTTCATTAACGTTAATTAATGCATTTAAAACAATACATTTGTTACAGTATTTATACATTTAAAAATAAAGCTGTTCACTGAGAGTTCAGGTCAATTAAATAATATTAGCAGATACAACTTTTGATTTTATTAATGTATTAATAAATGTTTGATTGAATTATTAACGAAGATATCGAAGTATTTTTTATTATTATTTCATGTATGCATCAAATGTTGACAAATGAAACGGTATTGTAAAGTTTTACCAATAATTTCTTTACTTTTTCATCTTTTCTTTTTTTTTTTTCTTGTGGTGAAATATAGCCCAGACATGTCTTTGTGAGATTCACCTGAATTTTACAGTTTGAAGTAATTGTAATATCAGTTTATTATAGATTATATCTATTGTCTGTGGAACAACTTAAGGAATGCTTAGTCATAGCATATTTAGGCAAGACAAAACCATTGTTTTTTCAGGTATTCACTTTTAGTTCCCTTTCGAGTTCCTGAGAGTTCCTGAGACACAGAGAACAAAGGTTACAGTCGTAACCCGAGACGATTTTGAGCTATTTGTGTCTTCTTTCGCACTACTGAAAAAGGAAACATTCAAAATACACATTTAAGAGTTTATTTTATCTGATTTATAGAGTGATAAGAAGATAAATCTTCTCTGTAAAACCTTTAACCTTCGACTGTAACATGTCAACAAAATCTGACCTGGCTTTATCCAATCTTCAGATTTCTGTTCCAGAAAAGTATGCAAATGACTGCATATTTAATTCGATAATGCATAATTTGCATATTTAACCATTTCAGAAAACTTTCAATGCAAAACAAGTGTCTTAACATACTGTGATTAATCATGTATGGTGATAACATTTTTACTTTATTTACATATATAGTGTCTTGCCTTAACCCTCTTCGCATGGCTGTCAAAAATTACTTTTTTCATTGAAAGGAATGTACTATATTTTAGTTTGATAATGTTTTTTTATGTAATATTTTGTATTTTTAGTGGATTTTATACTACATTATATTTACGCAGTAGTTATAATCCAGTTATTCACGATCTGAAAATTAATTTTCCAACTCAAACTGTCGTAAATCTTGAATGCTTTAAAGGACAGCCTGAAGTTTGATCTCTTTTCAGCGATGACACTTGGCAAATTATTGCTGAATTGAAAAAGTTAACTTAAAAAAAGTGACAGAATTTTACATTTATTGTTATGAAAAGTGCACAAAAATACTATTTTAAATTTTTATATGAAATCTTTATTTTGTCAAAAACACGTTTTACTCTAAAACTGCAAGACAATCAAAGCCATAAATCTAAATAAGTTCTGTTCCAACTTTGAGGATGATATCTCCAAAAATGATCTTTCAGTGAGAGTGTGTTTGGCTGCAGTACCGAACGCTTCCACTAGAGGAAATTAGTTTCCCGTTAATTTCCAATGCACTCATTTTTGACCGCGAGGAGCACAAGTGTGACTATTTTTTACAGGATCATTTAATCACGTCCATGATTTATTTTTGTGTTCACATAGCAAGTCACCATTCCGATGAATTAAAAAAAAAAAGTAACATTTTTCGATCAAAAATGACCAGCACCAGAAAAAAGTGTTCGCTGAAACATGTTTGTGAAAATGCTAGGTTTATCTCCTGAAACGTCCTCCTCCTGTTGTTTGCAGATCACACCTGGCCTCTCCCTGACCTGCTGTGTCCCATGTGGATCTTCCTCGATGTGCTGTTCTCCACAGCCTCCATCATGCACCTGTGTGCCATCTCTCTGGACCGCTACATCGGCATCCGTGACCCGTTCAAATACGGCCGCAGCAGCTCGCTGCGCAAGGCCATGCTCAAAATAATCACTGTGTGGACCATTTCTATAGGTGAGAATGAAGCATCCAGTGTCACAGAGTTTCAGAAGATTGTGGTTCGTGATGGTTTATACTGTACAGAAAACAGTCTCAGAAACACATTTCAGCACACAAGCACTCATCAGGGTTAAAGAGAAAAAGAAAAAGGCCACCCACTGCCACTTATACCAGCGACGGAAATAAACACAGTTACAATAGCTTAATATGTGGGAGAGCGTTGCTATAGAGAGTGACAATATTGTGTTGCAGTTTGTAGCACTTCAAAGTCAATACCAAATCAAAACTAGTTAGCACATTATTTATAATTGATAGGTTTAATGACAAAATATGGTTATGGTTACACTTAAAATAGTTACAAAATAGATGTATTGTGTTGAGAGTAAGAGGAAAGAGGAGGTAAAGGTAGAGAGAGAGAGAGAGAGAGAGAGTGTTGAGAGTAAGAGGAAAGATGAGGGAGAGAGAGAGATAGTAAGAGGACAGAGGAGGTAGAGAGAGAGAGAGAGAAAGAGAGAGAGAGAGAGTGTGTGTGTGTGTGTGTGTGTGTGTGTGTGTGTGTGTGTGTGTGTGTGTGTGTGTGTAGAGATTAAGAGGAAAGAGGAGAGAGAGAGAGAGAGAGAGAGAGTGTTGAGAGTAAGAGGAAAGATGAGGGAGAGAGAGAGATAGTAAGAGGACAGAGGAGGTAGAGAGAGAGAGAGAGAAAGAGAGAGAGAGTGTGTGTGTGTGTGTGTGTGTGTGTGTGTGTGTGTGTGTGTGTGTGTGTGTGTGTGTGTGTGTGTGTGTGTGTGTGTGTGTGTGTGTGTAGAGATTAAGAGGAAAGAGGAGGTAAAGGGAGAGAGAGAGAGAGAGACAGAGAGTGTGTGTAGAGATTAAGAGGAAAGAGGAGGTAAAGGGAGAGAGAGAGAGAGACAGAGACAGAGAGTGTGTGTAGAGATTAAGAGGAAAGAGGAGGTAAAGGGAGAGAGAGAGAGAGAGAGAGAGAGAGAGAGAGAGAGAGAGAGAGTAAGAGGAAAGAGGAGGTAAAGGGAGAGAGAGACAGAGAGTGTGTGTAGATATTAAGAGGAAAGAGGAGGTAAAGGGAGAGAGAGAGAGAGAGAGAGAGAGAGAGAGAGAGAGAGAGAGAGAGTAAGAGGAAAGAGGAGGTAGAGAGAGAGAGAGAGAGAGAGTAAGAGGAAAGAGGAGGTAAAGGGAGAGAGAGAGTAAGAGGAAAGAGGAGGTAAAGGGAGAGAGAGAGAGAGAGAGAGAGAGAGAGAGAGAGAGTAAGAGGAAAGAGGAGGTAAAGGGAGAGAGAGACAGAGAGTGTGTGTAGATATTAAGAGGAAAGAGGAGGTAAAGGGAGAGAGAGAGAGAGAGAGAGAGAGAGAGAGAGAGAGAGAGAGAGAGTAAGAGGAAAGAGGAGGTAGAGAGAGAGAGAGAGAGAGAGTAAGAGGAAAGAGGAGGTAAAGGGAGAGAGAGAGTAAGAGGAAAGAGGAGGTAAAGGGAGAGAGAGAGAGAGAGAGAGAGAGAGAGAGAGAGAGAGAGAGAGAGTAAGAGGAAAGAGGAGGTAAAGGGAGAGAGAGAGTAAGAGGAAAGAGGAGGTAAAGGGAGAGAGAGAGAGAGAGACAGAGAGTGTGTGTGTAGATATTAAGAGGAAAGAGGAGGTAAAGGGAGAGAGAGAGAGAGAGAGAGAGAGGGACCCAGAGAATCAGAGAATCTTCTTTTATCCTTTCCCTGACCATGTGACTAAAGCCCAAATGTGAGACATTCAAACTGACCAATCAGATGATTACACTTCCCCCACTGTACTAAAGGTGTGACAGTTCATCGAACTGTTAATCAGTTAATCAGTGCTAATTACAAGTTAACGGTTAACATGTGCTATGTGATTTGATGATTTGAAAAACATGCTCTGCTCCCGCCTAAAGTGTGATGCGGGTCTAATTTGCATACAGATATCTGCAATGTCATTTGGCCTAGTTAAATATGGCAAGCCATTTTAACATTTAAAAGCTAATTTTGACTATCCGGAATTAACATTGTAGATATCAACAATGTCTTTCTGACTAGTCGTAATTACATTTTGGATAATTGGAATTGTCATTCAAGATATCTGTAACGTAATTGTGACTAGTCGAATCGACAGATAGAGATATCTGTAATTCAGTTTTAACTAGGCAAAACTGAATTACAGATATCTGCAATGACGTCATTGAAAATGACATTCAACTCGTCACACATCTTAAATGACAATTGCAGATATCTGTAATTCAGTTTTGACTAGGCAGAATGAAAGTTAAAGATATCTCAAACGTCATTATGACTAGTGCAAATTATTGTGCATGACGTTGCTCTATTTTAGATATCCATTTCCCCTCCCCGCCATATTCAAAGAAGAAGTGGGTTCATTTCCTTATTTCTATGAATGGAAGAAGAAAGAAGCAGTCATGGCGTTGGCTGGAATCGAAAAAAACACCAGAAAATTATTTTTATATACAAAAAAAAAATAATAATAATAATGTTGCAATACTATGTTTATGATCATGCTTAAAAGGTTATTGTTGCCGTAAGATTTATGCGTGAAAGAGATTCACACTAATTCACTTTACATGCATGCTGACATGCATGCTATTCTTGCCATGGAAGTACAATAACATTAACTTCCTTAGATGAGAAAAAAAGTTCTTAGTTCAGATTAGTTCTTATTTTTTATTTTATTTTTTCAGTTTGAAACAGTATCTAACAGCATTAAAAAGACGATTAAAAACTCTGGTTGCTCCGACATGGTGCTAATCAGTGCTAATTAAAGTTAACAGTTAACAGGTGCTATGTGATTTGATGATTTGAACAACACGCTCTGCTCCCGCCTAAAGTGTGATGCATACAGATATCTGCAACGTCATTTGGCCTAATCAAAACTCTAATTCAAGATATCTGTAATTACATTTTGACTAGGCAGAATGAAAGTTACAGATATCTCAAATTTCAGATATCTCTAATCAAAATTAATTTCAAGATATCTATAACTTGATAATAGATATCTACAATTAAATTATGACTATCCCTAACTAGTCAGAATCAAATTGAAGATATCTCAAACTAGAATTACAGATATCTACAATTCAGTTACAGATATCCGTAATTTACATAGTGGATATCTGCAACTGAATTGTAGATATCTGTAATGATAAACCCCATACAAATGAATGGCAAAAGTGACGTCATTTGTCCTAGGAAGAATGTCTTTGTGGATATCTGAAATTACAATTATGGATAGGAAGAATCTAGTTGCGGATATCTGAAATGTTCTTTTTGACTAGGCAAAACTGAATTACAGATATCTGCAACACATATCCAGTCTAGCTGTTAAATGTTAAAATGGCTTGCCATAAACGTCATGCACAATAATTTGCACTAGTCATAATGACGTTTGAGATATCTTTAACTTTCATTCTGCCTAGTCAAAACTGAATTACAGATATCTGCAATTGTCATTTAAGATGTGTGACGAGTTGAATGTCGTTTTCAATGATGTCATTGCAGATATCTGTAATTCAGTTTTGCCTAGTTAAAACTGAATTACAGATATCTCTATCTGTCGTTTCGACTAGTCACAATTACGTTACAGATATCTTGAATGACAATTCCAACTATCCAAAATGTAATTACGACTAGTCAGAAAGACATTGTTGATATCTACAATGTTAATTCCGGATAGTCAAAATTAGCTTTTAAATGTTAAAAGGGCTTGCCATAGTCCTACAGCGTTTTTCTACTTTACCACAGTAAAGAATACGAATATAATAGGCCTAATTAAAAGCGAACCAATGAAGAAACGTTTAATCCCTTTAGAAAATGGGTGAGACGTGAGGGAAGATTTGGGAAAAGAAACAAGAGATTCCATGCAGGGATGAGTCACGATTTTTGGATATTCGATTAGTTTATTTAATTATAGAATATCGAATAGGTTGTGCGATTATTCTCTAAAATAAAATCTCCATGTTCTGGTGCTGATGCGGTGACGCGTTCATGTAACCAGAGACGCTGCCAATAACATACAGCTGTCACAAAGAACCGGCAAAAGTAATGATTATGAATGTGTCAAATATATCAATGAGACATTTTAATAGAATACCTAATGGAATAATATTGTTAAATTCGCTGATAATCGGGTGACCAGATCGCAAACCAGAATTTAAAGCCGACAAGCTATGGGTTCACGCACAACTCTCTCATTCGTCGTGACGTTATAACATTTCGTCTCGTCTCGTTTTGGTCAACGAAAATGAAGAGACATTTTAGCATAGTTTTTATTTTGTAAACCACATTTAGTCTCGTTTTTATTTGTCAACGATATTGCATTATTTAGTCATCGTCACATGACCAGCATTTACGTCTCGTCTCGTCTCGTTTTCGTCAGGTGATAACGGTTCGTTGACGACAATATTTCGTCATAATTTTCGTTGACGAAAGCAACACTAAGCAGAATGAGTCAGAGGCCTTCAAGTTTAAGACTGAGTTCCAGCAAAGACCTCAAAAGAGGGATCCTGGCCTCCATGAGTTCTGTCTATGGTCCTTCAGGAATCACTTCTCCTGTGATTTCATGTGCAAAAAAAGATCTTGCAAGATCTGTGCAGGAAGAAACTGCACTCTACCAAGTTTGGTAACACTTTATAATAACTGCACGCTATTAATCATTAGTTAAGCATTACTGAACAGTAAATTCATCATTTATAAAGCATTAATAGACATTAATAAGCAGTTTATAAATACAGCTATAAATGCTCTATTCTTGATTTATAAGCATATCTATAATGTGTTTAATAATTGTATTTTCATACTTTATTAATGATCAATTTATCATTTCTAAATGAAGTATAGCATTATTTCATTATTCCGATCTCACTGTCGACAGCTTCCGGCAACTGCAGGGACAGAGCAAAAATGTAACGGCTCAGCACATTCCTTGAGTAATCGACCCCCTGTATGATCAGGCCCAGGAGCCTTCCTGAACTTACACTGTTTGAAAACTGTCCCCCACATCAAGAGGGACACAATCATTCTCTCCATTTATCCGACATCCTCAATTTCCTGATTAAAATCATAAGTATCAAATCTCATATAAAAACTATTAAAATCCTGTGACAAAACAGCATCTGAACTGAATCCATTGTAATTCTATTATTTCTTTTCCTACTATCCTGGCCTGTTATTAAATGCACCCCCTCCCAAACAGAACCCACATTTCCCATTTTCATTTTTAACTGGAGATCTTCCTTATAGACTTCCCTCTTAATTTCTCTTTTTAGCCTATAATGCTCTACCGTATTCCCCTCTAAAAGATTTCGTAACCCACGGTTTGCGTATTTCCTTAATGATTCAGCACCACGTAATTCATGGATAACTGGAAAAATGATTCAGATATTTCCAGATAATCGAGGCTTTGTTTGTCAAGTGCGACATTTCCTTTAAAGGGAATTACTTTTTAACAGTTACAGTTCCTCTGGAATTTTTGCTCGATTGTTACTTATCCATTTTGTCAGTGAAAAACCTCCTTTCGCACAAATAGCAACAAGGTCAGCTCACATCTGGCATGTGTGGAGTACATGTGTACCAGATGTGGGCCGGATCTGGGCCGACACTATGTTGCTGTCTGGGATATATGTAATAATGTAAGCAGTCAGGCAAGCAGACTGACCCGGTTTCCTTGCGCTCCCTGGGGTTGTTGTAAACAGCGCTAACAGGAGCTGACAGGAGGAATGATATTCGTGTCATATTCAGCATTTATGATGCATAATGCTCGTTATTTCTGCACAGCTCCTCTTATGGTTTTGTTATAATATAGTAATAATAGCTAATCCCACCCCAGTCTCAAGCACTTTCATTTGCCGTTGTCAATCCGAGTGCATCGTTTATGCCGGTCATGTATTTCACCCTGGATCGCCCAATGAAACAAAATGCTCTATTTTTAAAAAATAAAATAAAATAAATAAAAAGTCTAAATCTATTCTTAGTCACAGTTGCTTAACTGAAACTACAGTGAAAATCAGGCAACTATAAATTAAACATTTCAGCCTGATCTCACGGCAATTCGTACGAATTCTACGAGGTGGCTAATTCGTACAAATTCATACGACCTCACTCGTACGAATTAGTAGGATTTTTGCTAAATCGTACATATTTTACGAATTGCCCAATTCGTATGAATTCATACGAATGACCTACCCCTGACCCCGCCCCTAAACCTACCCATCACGTGGGTTTAGACAAATTGTACGAGTGAGGACGTACAAATTCGTACGAATTAGCCACCTTTTTATCACTCGTACGAATTGGTCGTGAGATAGCGTTGAACATTTAGACCATTACAAAATTAACAAAAATAAAATGTAATAAAATTTGTTGTTTTTAGAGAATAAAAACTGGCAGCTGTGGTAAAAATATTAACAAATTTACAGAACAACCTGCACATTTTACAGCTAATCAAACATACAAATAAGATTAAAGATAATTAAACCTCTTTAATTCAAGAATCAAAGCAATAAACAGGAGAATTATTTGAAGGAACCACAACCACATACAACCTGATGTTAAACAATGCAAGACAAGGAACTGAAACAGAGGGCTTATAAACAACAGCAAACAAAGGAGCTAACGAGATAATTAATGAAACACTGAGGACTCAGATCAATCTGAAACCTGTAGTAGACAGACAGCCAGGGAACAGAGGAGAAGATAAACTAACAAACTAACTGCAAACACAATACAATCAAAACTGAATGAAAAAAAGAACATATAGGTATACCTGACATTAAAAACATAAGATGTACATAATGTACATTACTGATAAAAAGAAAAAGAAAAACCATTAAATGTGAAGTGTCAGGGAATTCTGTGAATGTTAGTTTAAAGATTTTCACTGTAAAATATGAGATGATTTGTTCTTTTTACTTAAAAAAAATGGTACATTTAACAGTGTTTTACTGTAAAATTACATAAAATGTAGGGTTAGATTTTTCCCTGCATATAGTATGTATAAACTTAAGTTTTTCCCTTATTTAGCACTGGAATTTACTGTTAACCAGTTAACAAGTTTTTACTTTAACAGGTTATTACTGTTTTTTGTCTTTTACAGTTACACTTTTTATTTATTTTTACAGTGCTAGTGGCACAATTTAATATTTGTTATTAACTTGCAACTGTGGAGGAAAGGACAAACCAAATTATCTATTTAATCCTCATCTAACAGCCTCAGACAGTTTACACGTATCTCAATCAAATATGATAGTTGAATAAGTATTCTGACAGCTTTTTCTGTTTTAAACTGACAGCATATTTCAGTGGGGCAAACTGTAATAAAATAATGGGTAACACTTTATTTTGATGGTCTTTTTTGAACATTCTGTTCACTATAAGTAATTTTGCAACAACAACTAACTCTCATTAGAGTATTAGTAGAGTGTCTGCTTAATATCTGCTAACTCTTTATTCTGATGCTCCCAAACAGACACTCTACTGACTGTAAGTAACTCTGCAACTACATGTCAACTTATTCTAACCCATACCAGTCTACTAATACTCTACTAATACTCTAATGAGAGTTAGTAGACATGTGGGTGCAACGTTACTTATAGTCAACAGAATGTGTTAAAGGGACCATCAAAATAAAGTGAAATCAAATAATGTAATCGGTGAGATCACGAGATGAGTTAAAGGATTAGATCACTTTCAAAAAATCTTTTGCTGATAATTTACTCACCCCGATGTCATCCAAGATATCCATGTCTTTCTTTCTTCAGTCGAAAAGAAATGAAGGTTTTTGAGGAAAACATTGCAGGATTTTTCTACACAGAATGGACTTCCAACTATACCAATGTTCAAAGAAGGTTCAAATGTCCGTCTCAATGCAGCTTCAAAGTCTCGACACGATCCCAGTCGAGAAATAAGAGTCTTATCCAGCGAAACAATCGGTCATTTTCTAAAAAAAACATATATATATACTTTTTAACCACAAATGCTCGTTATGTACCATCTCTGAGATGCGCCACGCATTGCGTCATCACATTGGAAAGGTCACGCGTCACGTCATCAATCAATTAACGCGTCACGTCATCAAGTTATTTGTCTGTGTTCTCCGGTTCAAAAAGGAAGGGAAGGGCGAAAAACTCCATCTCATTTTCTCCTCCAACTTCAAAATCGTCCGACATCTTTGTTTTAATTTATTATTACTATTATTTTTATTTTTTTCATGACCTTTCCAATGTGATGACGCAATACGCATCTCAGAGATGGTACAAGACGGGCATTTGTGGTTAAAAAGTATATATATATATTTTTTTTTTTTTGAAAATGACCGATCATTTCGCGAGATAAGACTCTTATTTCTCGACTGGGATCGTGTCGAGACTTTGAAGCTGCATTGAGACGGACATTTGAACCTTCTTTGAACATTGGTTTAGTTGGTTGCCATTGAAGTCCATTCTGTGTAGAAAAATCCTGGAATGTTTTCCTCAAAAACCTTCATTTCTTTTCGACTGAAGAAAGAAAGACATGGATATCTTGGATGACATCGGGGTGAGTAAATGTTTTTTGAAAGTGAACTAATCCTTTAAAACAAGCTTTCTGAAGTGATCCTTGACTCTTGTTGTTTTCTTCTTCTCTTTCAGTGTTGTCGCTGCCCATTCCAGTGCTGGGTTTGCAGGATAAGCAGAAGGTGTTTGTGAACGGCACCTGCGTGTTGAACGAGCCTCGCTTCGTCCTGGTGGGCTCATCCGTGGCCTTCTTCGTTCCTCTGGTCATCATGGTGGTCTGCTATATCCTGACTCTCCGGGATCTCCAGAAACACAGCTTATCTTTCCCGCAGGAGAGCAAGAGCAACTCCACATGTTCTTCCGCGAAGATAACAGACACGAGTCTGCTCAAGAGTGAGTCCTCCTCTAAGAAGTCCACATTTCCGATCAGCAAACGTGTGTTCAGAGCTCCACGAAACCAAGGCAATAAAGGCATGATGCAAAATATAAAAAACGAGCAACGAGCCTCCAAAGTCCTGGGGATCGTCTTCTTCCTCTTCCTGGTCATGTGGACTCCGTTCTTCATCACGAACGTGCTGATCGCGATCTGTCGGGACGACTGCAGTGAGGTTCTCTATAAACTCATTAACTTCTTTGTCTGGGTGGGATACGTGTCCTCGGGAGTGAATCCCCTGATCTACACCCTTTTCAACAAGACGTACCGCCAAGCCTTCGCTCGCTACCTACAGTGTAAATATCAGGAAGAGAAGAAGATCCAGTCCAACAGAATATGCTGACACACGCTTACATCATATGTAAGCATTACATCTGATCACATTACATCTGATCATAAATAGACTAGTCAGACCCTTAAAGGGATACTTCACCTCTGGAAAGATGAATGTGTATTTAAAATGGGTCATTTATGTAGAAGAAATGTGAAATTATTTTTGAATTTGGAGCTTTCTAGACTGAGAAAAGCCAGAAAATGTATTTTTGGCTCATGTGGATGAAAGACAACAACTCCCAGAATGCACTTGCTTCACTGCTCTACGAAGCCACTCCCAAGCCACGCCTACCGGTAAGAGCGCGCAGTTTAAAACAACAAGGCTAGGCTACTAGCGAGTCTCCATGACGAGTCTGCCCGGGATTTCGAGATCGCACAAAATGTCCGGGATTCGGCTTTTGCGTTCTACAGTCGCCATTCATCATGTTTACTGTGGCGAGCAGGACGAGGCTAGGGCCGCGGGAGAACAATGCGAGGCCGGTGACGTGATTACTGATGCAGACGCACCGGTCTCGTATCTCTCACGGAGGAGCGGGTATTTTCTTAGCAATGCTATAACGCACATCAACCGATCACTTGTTTAGCGTTCATATAAACACTACATTCAGATTCACCGATCGGAATGAATTCAGTTAGATTGAAGCAAAAGGTGTGCATGTAAACAATGAATGGCGACCACAGAAAGCAAAAGCTGAATCCCGGACATTTTGGACGATCTCGATGGCCGGACATGTCCGGTAAAAAGAGGATGGTAACCCCTACTACTCAGCTGTCTCCACAGAACAAGAGCCTGCTAGCTTAGCTTCCAAAGAAAGATGGCTGACACTATGTGTACATTCTGTGAGTGAGATCCCCCTATGGGCGGGTTGAGAACATGCTCCTCTTATTGGCTGTAGTCTCTCGTCTCTGGACAAAAAATCCTCAGATCGGAGAAAAAATACATAAATCTCTCGTCTCAGGGGGATATGAGGGAGGGAAGCACGGTCAATCGAAAATACTACCGGATCAAAGCTTAATGCTAAATTCTGAAGTATCCCTTTAATGACACTCGCCATCTCAGATCATCCATGTACTTCTAATATGAGGCTGATTGTTTGCTGTGAGTTTTATAAGATCAGTTTATCTTGTGTAATGGGACATAACAAATGTTTCCAGCACGAGGGGATCAAGGCACACCCGGGTAAAACGTGCCTTTGGTTTTATTCTCCTCTAAACCATAGATGCACAAAAACTTTCATTAACAACCGCTTTTCAAGATGCACGTGGAAGTTCATCTGATCCTTGACATGATCGTGTCATAAATTCGAGCTGATTCTGAGATAAATTGGTCTAATATTTGATGTGTGTTTTTTATTTTTATTTTGTAGATTTAAGTAGCAAATAAGAATGCCTAAAAAAATTTAATATATTTTGAGATAAATGTCGTCTTAATAATTTTCAGTTTTGTTCAAGGTTATTAAAACAACATTTTTCAATAATGGAAGAATATGTAAATGGTGTTTTGGGGCGCAAGACAATAATTAACATGATAATAAGCAGATGACTGACTTTTACATTTGTTGACATGACATGGTTATTCAGATGGGAAATATCATATATCAAAACTTAGAGATAATCACCATATTTAAAATGAAACCATCATATTTAGAAATATGATATTAATCATATCATATAATAAAATATAATTTGTTGTTATTAAATTAGTTTGTGATAGTTATATATTTAATTATTATTGGATCTCATTCAATGCTTTCAGAATCTTTACTTTTTTTAAATAATTTGTTTCTGTATTTTTTAAAATGAACATTTTAATGACAGTATATTTATTGAACAAAAACTATTTTTATTTAACAAAATAAACAGAAAATAGTACACACTTTGCTAAAGTGATTGTTCTGAACAAGTATTAACTTAGACATTATTAAAAACACATTATTTTAGCTAAAGTATTTGCATTTGTGTCTTGCCCCGTGTGTCTGTGAAGTAAAAGACCTCGACACCTCATACATTTATACGATTTTGAAACAAAATAAACCACTTTAATGATTTATTTTCACACAAAATCTGTTGCTCCTCAAATGTTCAATACAAACATTTTTTCTTGCGGTGTGCCTTCAGCCGTGTTGTACCCGATCCACCTTATTGTGTAAAGCGCAAGTATAAGCTACTTTCTGTGAATTTTGATTCATTAGCTAATATAGGTAGGCTATATGCAGTAAATGGTAAAACAATTTTCTGCTACAAACCAATGTGTTTATGTTATAATTATTGTGATATATCCATAAAGTATACACTAAATGCATACTTTTCTAATGTTTAAAGTTGCCATTTCGAGGTTGCGTACATCCGAGTGAAACGCTTCTGGAACAAGAACAAATGTGGGCGGGGCTTGATTTTGTCCGTGGGGAATTGATTGGATGGTTGTGGTTTGCTATTGGTGGATCTCATGTGAGTGACAGGTTATAGCCCCGCCCTCGTCATCAGAGAAGAGAAGAGATGCTGCAAGAGAAGTTATTCTGATTTAAGATTACCAGTAACATGAATTTTAAAAAGACAGGCATGAATACATCACTTAGGCTACTATAAATACTGCAATATTCTATAGTAAAAAAAAAAAAAGAAAGAAAGAATTTAACTATATGCACTGAACTTCCGCAATGATATAAGCCAGCTGGGAAAACTTCCGGTGAAATGTCACGGTATCTTCAATGTCCTGAGGCAGCTTTAACAGCATCAAAAGTGTAATACTTAGTTTATAATCAGAATATAGTCACTTAAATAGTCAGACCTAGCATCAGTTTAGTTATTCAAACATAAAACAACATAAAAAAAGAGTGTTCCTTCTCAGCAAAATTTAATTTGTGTGGGGGAAAAAAGCATCAACACTATAAATTAAAGATTTATTGTACAATTTAGTCAGAATCACTGAACAAAATAGGAGTTTCCGAAAGTGTGCTGAAGTCAGTGAGCTCACTGAGACTGACAGCTTCAGTGCTTATGAGAGAGCGCTGGGCTTGCTCTATTCGCAGTTTTAAGAAAGAAAGAAAATTCATGAGACTTTGTGACTTTTCCAACTTCGTACTTCACTATAAAAAGTGCTAAACATTGACAATTTTTTTTTTTTTTTTAACCAGTGATTTTATGTGAAAAAAATATTTCAGGAAAGGGTTAATATTAGCCGATAAACCCTCCTCTGCTACCATCTACTGGTTATAGTGGTAATTCATGTCTTTTTTATTTTCAAATAAAAGTGTTTCCTATCAAATTTTGGATTTCCTACATCTTGAAACATTAGGTTTTACAAATGGGGACAATTTCAGAAGGATGAGCAAATAATGTTTTGAAGAAAAGAAAGAACATTTGAAGCGCTGGAAAAATGTAGCGTGTGCATGTCCAGTTACAGACATCGAGTTTCTTCTTCCATTAGCCTCAAGTCTTTATTGCAATCAATAAAACTGGTTTATTGGCAAGTTAGGTAAGTGTGATAACTGCATTAAAATATAACTACAACATTA
Organism: Abramis brama; assembly: GCF_963993115.1. Lineage (NCBI taxonomy): Eukaryota > Metazoa > Chordata > Actinopteri > Cypriniformes > Leuciscidae > Abramis > Abramis brama. Next base: position 3,134,028 of record NC_139977.1, read on the forward strand.
AAAAGTCAGTCATTGATGGTTTTGTGTCGTTGTACAGAGAGTACAGAATGACAGCTAACAGTTCACTGGAAACCAGGCTGGCTGATCGAAAACCAGGAAGTAACTGTGCATAAACTGTGCATATGGTTTTGATTTCATGGTGATTTTAAAGTATATTACTCTTTTCCAGTGTTTTCTTTCTCACACAACCTGTTTTATTCCTGCACAGGCATTCCTGTGGACTCTCTTTAATCAGTTGATGTCAAGCATGTTTGTGTCAGGCTTACGCTTCAGCAAAAGATTTTATAGTGGAAGAGCGCCACCAAGTGGTGACATTCATTTAATTTCTGAATAAATGGTTAATGGGTTACTACAATTATGATGCTAAAATATAAATAAATAAAAAATGTAAACATTACATTTCAAGTGACACCTTTTGACCAGTTGACTTCTTGATTGGAGCTGTTTGTATTTTAAATACATTATCAAAATAAAGAGTCTGCAATTAATGTATTTGTGCTCATATTTCTAATTTTGTGGGTATTGTTAAAATGTGTTGTAATTATTATTATTGTTTTAGTTCAGTAGCCTAACCCTAACCCAGAGTGGGAAATGAATGAAATAATAGGTTAAGTATAACAGGTCACACTAGGAGACAGCTGACATTGATTAAAGTTTTTATATAAATTTCAAATAAGTAGATGAAAAAAAACCCTCCCTCTCTCTCTCTCTCTCTCTCTCTCTCTCTCTCTCTCTCTCTCTCTCTCTCTCTCTCTCTCTTTATTAACATTCCTAGTTGTCTTGAAGTGTCAGGTTGTAATTTATTCAGGAAACATGGGTTGAAACCAATTCAATGCTACAATAGCTCTCAAAGTTTTTCCCACGGTGGCCACAAGAGGATCCTCGCTGTCCCAAACCATACGAACACTTAAAGAGGAAGACTCTGTTGAATTGGAGTAAGTAGCATAAAATAAAGAACAATAAGCACTGAGTTAAAGACTAGGATTAATTAAGCTCGCGTAATGCTGCATTTGTATTCTTACACTAGCCTGTTCACCTCAAGAAATTTGAGTTGCATATTTTGCTCCATTACGTGTCAGTGTTTCCCACACACACACACACACACACACACACACACACACACACACACACACACACACACGTTTACTTAGCTATCTAAATGGGGACATTCCATAGATGTAATGGTTTTTAAAATGTACAAACTGTATATTCTCTCCCCTTACACTAACCCTACCCCTAAACCTACCCATCACACACACACACACACACACACACACACACACACACACACACTCGCTAACCCTACCCTTAAACTTACCCATCACACACACACACATCAGACACACACACAAACCCGATCCTTAAACCTACCCATCACACACACACACACACACACACACACACACACACACACACACACACACACACACACACTAACCCGACCCTTAAACCTACCCATCACACACACACTAACCCGACCCCTAAACCTACCCATCACACACACACTAACCCGACCCCTAAACCTACCCATCACACAAAACTTTCTGCAGTTTTACATTTTTAAAAAACCTTTAATTAATTTATTTTTATACCAGATTTACAACTGAGGACGTCACTAAAGGAAGGTTTTTGGAGATTTTGTCAGGTTTTGGTCACTTCTGGGTACAAATTTGTCCCCAAAATATAGTTAAGTAGGTACACACGCACACACACACACACACACACACACACACAAGACACACACAGGTGGTGGGCTGTGATCACGCGTGCGCATGCGCAGTGGACTCGCCTCTGCAGCGCAGAGTATCTAGCGACGCTTCCCAGGCAACGCGCGCGTGCATCTCCTCCGCGTCCGTCGCACAACACACAGCGTGATGATGCTGATGATGATGATGATGCTGATGATGATGATGCGCGTTAACGCCATGTAACGCCGAACAGCTCATCGGAAACCACGACCGCGTAACAGAAGACCTACCCAACTACTATTATCCGTAAGTAAATGCCAATTACGCGCAATTCAAGAGTGTGTTTTCACATACTTGTGTCATGATGACTTGAAGGCAAGACTCGTAGATGTAACGGCGCTTTAGAATATGCTGACAGATAGAAAACAATAATGACTGCTGCCATTTCATTCATTTTCCCACTTAAATGCACCTGTTATCGCATCACATGCCAGCACAGTGCTCTGGGGGATGACGTCATGCGCGACACCGTGTTATGGATGATGAGTGACGTCATGGTCATCAACAGCCACTCTATTGAGCGTCAATAGATCGTGGAATTCTAAACTTTGATATTCTCTCTGCTAAAATGAGAATTTAAAATAGCCACAAATGACACGGAGTTATGAAAGAAATAGAGCTCAGATTGTTTGATGAGAAATGCTTGAGTTCACACTGTTGTCTTCTTATTGATATCTTGAGCATATTTTAGACATTGTTGAGTCACTTCTGAATCTCTAGAGGAGATTTTCTCAATCAGAGGACTCAATTTAGTCTTATTTCAAGGTGAAAACTTACAACATCAATTCTTTGTGAAGCAGTCATCATGTCAGACACTTATTAATGACTCATTTCTTGACTCATTCTTGTTTGTTGAAACGTGGTCCAGTATCAGAAAGAACTAAATCCTGCTTGACTGATTCACTCCTGTACTGATGAACATTTGAGACATTAAGACGCTCAGTAGTCAGTTTAAATAGCAGTATGATCATTAAATGACAGTGTCTTCAAGACATTAGTGAAGAGTGCCCAGAATCATTATAGCGTAGTCAAACCCTCTCTGTAACTGAACACTGCTGTCTTCACCGCAAATTCTGCTTATTTTATTGATAAACAACGTTTTTTTGCCTGGGATTTGGAAATGAGGGACTGTATAATGTGGTTTTGTCGCCTAAATGGCATTTCCTTCTTTTGTAGAATATCCCTTTATCCCGAGCCTTAACCCTGGGTGCCCTGTTCCCACAGATCTGAGGTGGGAATGCGGAGTTTGATTACGTAAACGTGTCTTTCCACCAGTGTAGTTGAGGCGTTGCCATGGTTTCCTCTCACGAGGACTATAGAGACAGGCTGAGTATTTACACTGAGACGCGAGAGATCATTCAGCTGTGTCCTCGTAGCAAATCCTGTTTTATTTCACATACTAGAAGGGCAGATATAATATAGGATTCAATACGTAATGCAACACTTTATTTTTTTATATTCTATAGTCGTTTTTCAATTTGATTCACACGTTTCTTGATAGTTTTTTGTATTTATTTCATTCTATATTCTGTTATGCATCTGTAATTCTTTGTCGGGTCTGTTTGCACTGTGGGACGAGGAACTCTACATCTACATCACATCACTGTGTATGAATGTGACACTTTATATGAATTATTTGAGGTTCCTTTGAAATCTCTTGACTTTTCATTACAGCTCTGTGTGACGCTGTTGAGATCTCACCTGAAACTTGTGAGTTTTGTATCTGTATATTGTTCGAATACCAATAGCAAATTCTTCTTTGAGGAGAGTTGTGGTTGCTAGCCTCCTCACACTGCTCAAACAAATAGATATTTGTATCGCTGGAATGGGCTTCGTGGAATGAGGTCACAGTGTCATGAGCACCACAGATCGAGGTTCCCCTTCAGGATGTTTATGTGCACATCGTGTCGGATGATTATCACAATTACAACAGCTGCAAAAAGGGTTCACAGCCTCAGGGAGCATTGTGGCCTATTTAAAAAAATATTATTATTTCTTTTTTCTTCTTTTTTAGGGGGGAATGGCAAAACAGAAGAAAGCCAAGCCTGAAAATAGAGTATGCGTTTAGAGTAGCATTACAAAGAGATTGTCTCTGACTAACAGACTAGCTCTAGTACGCACCGGAGCATGAGAGGGGCCTTGGATGGTTGTCATGGAAATGGCCATAGGCTTCAAGGCAAACTGTCTGTCTGTGTGAACCCATAAGACATAAAGTGGCTATATGTATTGCAAATGGGTTTTCATATGGAATTATATTATACACACATTTGCATTTATATCTAAAAATGTATTTTGATATTGGAAGTGTACTTTCCTACTTTTTGTAATCTATTTTTAATTTTGAACCATTAATTTTTTACAATTTTTCAAATGTACACACTCCTGGTAAAAAAGAAAAAGGGGGCCAATCCCTAAATGGCTAAACACTAAGCATTTAATTGTCTTAACCACAAATGATTGGTCATGAAATTAGCAATATTTAAGCAAATGCACTACGTAAAAAGCCATTGCTGTCTCAGAAAAACATCAAAGACATAATTAAGTTTTTGGCAGATTTTGGGAAGTTGCATGGTGATCGCTGCCATTATTATTGCTGCTGCTGTTATTATTGCTGCTGCTGCTGTTATTGCTGCTGCCATTATTATTGCTGCTGCTGCTGTTATTATTGCTGCTGCTGTTATTGTTGCTGCTGCTGTTATTATTGTTGTTGCTGCTGCTGCTATTATCGCTGCTGCTGCTGCTATTATTGCTCCTGCTGCTGCTATTATTGCTGCTGCTATTATTATTGTTGTTTCTGCTGCTGCTATTATCGCTGCTGCTGCTATTATTGCTGCTGCTGCTGCTGCTATTATTGCTGCTGCTGTTATTGCTGCTGCTGCTGTTATTGATGCTGTTATTGCTGCTGCGGTTATTGCTGCTGCTGCTGTTATTGCTGCGGCTGCTGTTATTGCTGCGGCTGCTGTTATTGCTGCTGCTGCTGTTATTGATGCTGTTATTGCTGCTGCGGCTGCTGTTATTGCTGCGGCTGCTGTTATTGCTGCTGCTGCTGCTGCTGTTATTGATGCTGTTATTGCTGCTGCTGCTGCTGCTGTTATCGATGCTGCGTCTGCTGTTATTGCTGCTACTGCTGTTATTGCTGCTGCTGCTGTTATTGCTGCTGCTGCTGTTATTGCTGCGGCTGCTGTTATTGCTGCGGCTGCTGTTATTGCTGCGGCTGCTGTTATTGCAGAATGGCTTGCATCCAAATGAAAAGTTGTTATCTAAAGAGGAATGATCAGTTGTTATTTTTCAACAAGACAATGTTCCTGCACACCCTGCAAAAACAACCAAGGAGTGGCTTGAGAACAAGTCCATCAGGCTCATGTTTTGGCCTGGTGGTCAGTCCAGATTTTAACACTATAGTGAATATTTGGTCTCAAACGAACTGGGAAACATTTTTCAACTACTCATGAACTGTTTGAAGCTATTAAAGGGTTAGTTCACCCAAAAATGAAAATTCTGTCAGTAATTATTCACCCTCATATTGCTGCTGCTGCTGCTATTATTGCTGCTGCTGTTATTGATGCTGCTGCTGTTATTGATGCTGTTATTGCTGCTGCGGCTGCTGTTATTGCTGCTGCTGCTGCTGCTGTTATTGATGCTGTTATTGCTGCTGTTATTGATGTTGTTATTGCTGCTGCGGCTGCTGTTATTGCTGCTGCTGCTGTTATTGCTGTGGCTGCTGTTATTGCTGCGGCTGCTGTTATTGCTGCTACTGCTGTTATTGCTGCTGCTGCTGTTATTGCTGCTGCTGCTGTTATTGCTGCTGCTGCTGTTATTGATGCTGTTATTGCTGCGGCTGCTGTTATTGCTGCTGCTGCTGTTATTGCTGCTGTTATTGCTGCTGCGGCTGCTGTTATTGATGCTGCTGCTGTTATTGATGCTGTTATTGCTGCTGCTGCTGTTATTGCTGCTGCTGCTGTTATTGCTGCTGTTACTGCTGCGGCTGCTGTTATTGCTGCTGCTGTTATTACTGCTGTTATTGCTGCTGTTATTGCTGCGGCTGCTGTTATTGCTGCTGCTGTTATTGCTGCTGTTATTGCTGCTGTTATTGCTGCGGCTGCTGTTATTGCTGCAACTGCTACAGCAAATGCTGACCAGTATTTGAAGGTTGAGCAGCGAGCTCATTGGCTACTGATGCAGCAGGAACCAAACAGCTCTGCCTTATAGAGAATGATGTGATTGCAAGCAGATTGAGTTTAAGACTTATCAGCCTGCGCCATCAGGAGTTTCATGACAGAACTTTGTAACTCTACCACAGTAAAATATGAAGGATGAGTTGTTGTGTGGGGAGCCTTTTTAGCTGCTGGTAGTGGTGAGCTGCTTCACCGTGAAAAGTGATTTAATCCTTTGGTGTACAGGGGAATATTGCAGAATGGCTTGCTTCCAAATGAAAAGTTGTTATCTAAAGAGGAATGATCAGTTGTTATTTTTCAACAAGACAATGTTCCTGCACACCCTGCAAAAACAACCAAGGAGTGGCTTGAGAACAACTCCATCGGGCTCATGTTTTGGCCTGGTGGTCAGTCAAGATTTTAACACTATAGTGAATATTTGGTCTCAAACGAACTGGGAAACATTTTTCAACTACTCATGAACTGTTTGAAGCTATTAAAGGGTTAGTTCACCCAAAAATGAAAATTCTGTCAGTAATTATTCACCCTCATATTGCTGCTGCTGCTATTATTGCTGCTGCTGCTGCTGCTGTTATTGATGCTGTTATTGCTGCTGCGGCTGCTGTTATTGCTGCGGCTGCTGTTTTTGCTGTGGCTGCTGTTATTACTGCTACTGCTGTTATTGCTGCTGCTGCTGTTATTGATGCTGTTATTGCTGCTGCGGCTATTATTGCTGCTGCTGCTGTTATTGCTGCGGCTGCTGTTATTGCTGCTACTGCTGTTATTGCTGCTGCTGCTGTTATTGATGCTGTTATTGCTGCTGCGGCTGTTATTGATGCTGTTATTGCTGCTGCTGTTGTTATTGCTGCTGTTATTGCTGCGGCTGCTGTTATTGCTGCTGCTGCTGTTATTGCTGCGGCTGCTGTTATTGCTGCGGCTGCTGTTTTTGCTGCTGCTGCTGTTATTGATGCTGTTATTGCTGCTGCTGCTGCTGTTATTGCTGTGGCTGCTGTTATTGCTGCGGCTGCTGTTATTGCTGCTGTTATTGCTGCGGCTGCTGTTATTGCTGCTGTTATTGTTGCGGCTGCTGTTATTGCTGCTGTTATTGCTGCGGCTGCTGTTATTGCTGCAACTGCTACAGCAAATGCTGACCAGTATTTGAAGGTTGAGCAGCGAGCTCATTGGCTACTGATGCAGCAGGAACCAATCAGCTCTGCCTTATAGAGAATGATGTGATTGCAAGCAGATTGAGTTAAGGACCTATCAGCCTGCACCATCAGGAGTTTCATGACAGAACTTTGTAACTCTACCACAGTAAAATATGAAGGATGAGTTGTTGTGTGGGGAGCCTTTTTAGCTGCTGGTTGTGGTGAGCTGCTTCACCGTGAAAAGTAATTTAATCCTTTGATGTACAGGGGAATATTGCAGAATGGCTTGCTTCAAAATGAAAAGTTATCTAAAGAGGAATGATCAGTTGTTATTTTTTAAACAAGACAATGTTCCTGCACACCCTGCAAAAACAAACAAGGAGTGGCTTGAGAACAAGTCCATCGGGCTCATGTTTTGGCCTGGTGGTCAGTTCAGATTTTAACACTATAGTGAATATTTGGTCTCAAACGAACTTGGAAACATTTTTCAACTACTCATGAACTGTTTGACGCTATTAAAGGGTTAGATCACCCAAAAATGAAAATTATGTCAGTAATTATTCACCCTCATGTTGTTCCAACCCCGTAAAACTTTCGTTCATCTTCTGAACACAAATGAAGATATTTTTGATGAAATCTGAGAGCTGTCTCACTCCTCCATAGGCTGCTAGGTAATCGATATCTGCCATCTCAGAAAAGTTAGTAAAGACATTGTTAAAATAGTCCAAGTGACTACAGTGGCTCAACCTTAAGTTTATCAAGCGACGAGAATACTTTTTGTGCGCAAAAAAAACAACAAAAAATAACGACTTTATTCAACTATTGATTTTCTTCTGTGTTTCTCTGAGTGAGTTCACGTTGTGTAACAGCGCAGCGCTTCTGCCTACGTTCTGACGTACAACCCAAAAGCGCTGCGCTGTTACACTACGTGAACTCACTCAGAGGCCCACACAGAAGATAAGGTACAGTCTTTAAAACCTTTCTCTGCAGCTACAAAATACGTGAAACACTGAATCCATGTAGCAACAGTAGGCATAAATGGGCTTAATTCAAAACACTGGCTTTTGAGACATTGATTAGGACATTTATGTAATCAGTTATAAGGGCTAACAATACTCAATGCCTTAGATTACCTACATATGATCTCTCAACGGACGTGGAGTGCGTTTACAGAGAACGACTTTTCTGTCAGTGTTTATAATTGTGTGCATCCATGTCAGCACAATAAGATAAATGTTTTTTATTTCTTCCCCAATTAGAATTGGCTCTATTATGCATTATGCTAGCAAAAGCCCTACTGTAGCACACTTATGCTTGTTAATTATCTATAACGTTTCACAGGCCTATATTATGTTATGTTAATTTTGTGATCCTGCTTGATTTATCTGCCTGTATACATGACAGTAATTGGTTCAGTAAATGTTACTTTTTGATGATATGCCAGTCTGTAATCAAACACCCACTTACCGTCTGTTTGTTTGTTTGCATCAAGTCAGACAATATCTTGTGATTCTTATTGGCTCAATAATTAATATAGTGTTGTTTTTCTATTTATTTGTACAGTCATCTGAATCTTCTTATTGTTGTGGATTCTTAAAATTTTTGAACCAGTAAATGTAAAGCCTGATGTATGTTTGCCAATACTCACCTATAGGGGGTTTTCCCAGTTGTTATTCAGTATTTGTTGTCATGGTTACTGATTTCTTTGTGCACCTGTTTCTTGTTCAGTTCGTTTTCTCCTGTGTATTAAGGGTATGTTTACACGACACGTTGATAACACTAAAACAGATTTTTTCGCTTACAGGCGACAACATTGTCAAAACAACCCCTGTTTACACAAATGCACGAAAACTACTAAAAACGCTGTATTATTTATGCCAGGCCAGTAGTTGGCAATGTCACACTATGCGCGTATAGACTGAATATGTAATACGCATGCACATGACGTCACCGTTTTCACAAATTCGCTTTTTTTGTAGTTTACACAGAGATGTTTCAAAAACATTGGCAATCTTTGATTGCTACTTTGAAGGCATCTTGAGTAAAACAGCCCTATATTTAACAAAGCACAAACTAAAGACCAGAACCGGAAGAGATGCGACCTGTTTTACAGAGTACGGAAGCTTGTTGCGCATAACCTGCTTGTACTGGTGCTTACTCCCACGTTGATCTCCTTCGTTGATCCTCTTGTCTCCCTCCTACATTGTTATATTGTGTATCCTGTAAAGAAACAAGTTAAGTCCTCAGCATTGCATCACTGCCCTGTGAGTACATTTAAACAAATGAAGGATACTGTATAATGTGAGACTGGATGTTTTACTGTTTGTATGAATAATTCAGGACGTTTTCTCTCAGGACAGAATACAGAATGACTGTTGACAAACTGATCCAGTTATACTCAGCACTGGGTTGGTGTGTGAAGGGGAGCCTCATTTATATTGTCAGTAAGATTGATTGATTCAGCAGTTTAAAGGGTTATTCACCACTGGTAAAATGGGCTTTCAATAAAACTTGGCTAGAGTAGAAAGGCAAAAAAAAAGACTCTACCTGGCTAGAGAAATGCTGTTGTCTTCCCTTTTGCCAAATAAGTAGGAACACTTCAACACCCATAATGCACTGGGCTTGTGCTGTCCAAGGCCACGCCCACCAGTCTACTATTGATACTCTCAAATACCACATCGCTTTAGTAGGAAATACTACTTAGCAAACTTTCAGGCGTAATGGTGACGATTTGTATTGTCTGAGTAAACATTTAGCAGGAGTGAGTTACTTTCGGTTTCCAGTGTCGTTTCAAGAATCGTAAATATGGAGAGATGGAAAATCTGAAAGATCTCTGTGTTTGGAGTCAACATTTCAAACTGAATGACTATGAACATAGTATTTCAGGCCAAACGGAGAGGGGGGGGAATGTTTTACACGAAAATATGCGTGTATTGGCGGCTAGTGAATGAGACCCAGTGTTATGTGTCAATTATAATTATTTTGATTTGACTAATGTGTAGTCTGAAAGAACTCATTATGGAGAAAAAATATAGTAATTAATTGTTTATTAAAGTCCCCCTGTGGTGAAAATCCAGCTTTTAATGTAGTTTATACTGTATGTCTATGTGGTGGTTTTAATATGCTTTAAGACAAACCATGTGTAAATTCATAAGTCGACACCATTGCTGAGTATTTTCTCCTTAAAACTGCAGTGAACCAAAGACAGTCTCAAAAACACGCTTTGAAATCGCTGGTGTTTCTGACGTCACAAACTACCTTCAGATCAACGTGTGATCGTCAACCAGTGGATCTCTGAGCTGAGTGAGTGAGTGGAGGCGGGGCTCATTTGCATATTCATAGAACAGCATATACTAAATGAGGCAAGGGTGTCGAGTTACATTCAAGATATTTTAAGGCATGAAGAAATGTTTTTCAAGGAAAAAACTTTTAAATATGTAATTTTGGTGATCAAAGATGAGTTTTAAGGGATAAAATGATCGACTACAGGGGGACTTTAATTACTTTGTAAGGCTGTAAGTATTAGGATTGGAGGTGAAAGTCTAAACATTATCTAGTTTGCTGTATCACGTTAGCTCAGACCATGTTGTGTAAAATGCACTTCTGTCTCCTCACAGGTCAGTGTTTGTAGTTGAGGACAGCCATGCCTCTTGTAAAGAGGACCATCGAGCCCAAGCACCTGTGTCGGGGAGCGCTGCCTGACGGGGTGACCAATGAGCTGGAGTGTGTCACAAACAGCACACTGGCGGCCATTATCAAACAGCTGGGAGGACTCAGTACGTTCCCTTTTTCTCACTTCAACTGGTGACCCACAGTCATTTTTAACCCTTCAATTATCAAATCGTAAGGGTCTGTGATTTAATTAAATTCAGACTGGCTTGATTTCATGCGACTGCGCAATGCATGCACGGTTGCAGTCAGAAAAGCTAAAGCTGAACATTTTCTTATACAAACATCTCACAATCTAAACAATTCATCAAAATTTTGGAAAAGTGTTAAATCATTAACTAAAAATAATAAAGGTATAGAACTTCCATCATGTATTAATAAGGGCTCTCATACAATCATTGATAAAGTAAAAATGCTTAATTGTTTCAATGAACACTTCATAGCTTCTGTTTTTTTGTTTGATTCAATTAATGGTGCTCATGTGAACCCTTCGATTGTTCAGTCAGAGAGCTTCAACTAGTCAATCATTCAACTTTTCACCAATTGCAGTCTCTGAGGTGTGCACAGCCCTTAAATCTTTAGATGTTTCAAAACCGGCAGGTCCTGATAAATCTGACCTTACTTTTTAAAGCTAGCAGCTGATTTATTGCCCCACCTCATATTTTTAACCTTTCTCTTGTCTTAAATGAAATTCCACTTATATGGGAATCAGCTTTTGTTCTTCCCCTGTTTAAAGGCGGAGATCCTACACACCCAAATAGGGATCTCCCAGTCAGGGGCATAATTTGTGGGGGGGTTGGGGGGGAGATAACCCCCCCCCCCCCCCCCCCCAATATTTAAATCTATGCATTACAAGCCCCCCAATATTTATACCATAATCACATGAAAAGGAGGCATCAGGAGGCATACCCAAACTTCAACCCCCCCAATGTTCAAACCAAATCTACGCCCTTGCTCCCAGTCACGTGACCCCTAGCCGCCTGTCAGCCATTTTGACGGAATACATCCGTCAGCTACTCAGTGGCAATGGATCTATTATTAGGGGTGGGTAATATATTAGAGAGTATATTATTATACTAATAATATAATTATTAGTATAATTATTTTATAATTAGCCTAAATATTGCAATACTTTGCGCTACAGTATTGATATAATTGCGTGCGCAAAATATCTCGATACTGAACAGAATCGATTTTTTCCCCACCACTAAGTTATCTATTATTAGCGCAGTGGCCGTCAGCTAACTCTTCACGTCATGTCATCACACTTATTTACATCACAAAAAGATATATATACAATATACAAGAGGAAAATAAAGGAATTAGGAATCATAGATCCATATGAAGCACCACAAGTTCTTTTTACAGGCATTGAATGTGTAGAAAAACTTCCTGACATTGAGTTCGGTGACATTTACAGCTACCTTATTCACTTCCCATCACGCTACACCGGAGCTTCATTAAAAGCATACAAAAGCTTAGCAGGCTATCGGTTTACATTTAGGCCTACATTACATTTATTCATTTAGCAGACGCTTTTATCCAAAGCGACTTACAAATGAGAACAATAGAAGCAGTTAAACTAACAGTAGGACAACAATATGCAAGTGCTGTGACCCTTCTCAGTTTAATCTAACGCAGATTTTTTTTAAAAAAAATTTATATAGAACAGAATAGAATAGAGTTCTAAAATTGTCATGGACAATAACATGGACAAAATTGTCATGGACATAACAGTTAACCGGTTGTCATGGACATGTTACAAAAACTGAATAGACGTAAAAAGTCAAGTAACCTTGTATAATTTCATCTAAACTTTATTGTATATTTTACATGCACTTTTGTTTACATTTTACTTCTTGTACCTTATATCACAAACAGTTGGAAGCCAAACACCGCATCAGCGTTTTGCCTGTTTATTGCCGCCAACCACTTGTTTCTCCGTTTTGTTTCTTTTGGGATACGGTATAAAGATATTCCTTTTGTATGATCACGTATCTGATCGCATCCAACTGCACAGCGTCGCTCGGGCATGATAGGAATATTTCGCTACGAGCTGTAGTATCACGAGTATCACCGGCGGTTTAGCATTTTCTGTTCCGTCAAGATGGCTGCTCCAAATGGCGTGACGTCACGCGGGACGTCCCTATAATTACCGGCCCATTTCCAAGCTGTCAGCCTTGGCCAAAGTCCTCGAAACATTTGTCAACAATAAATGAAAGGACTTTGGGCCCTATTTTAACGATCTGAAACGCAAGTATCACATTCCCTTTAAGAGCAGGCGCGCTTGTTCCATGGCGGATTGCTATTATAACGGTGGATTTGCCAGACGCACACCAGGAGAAGTAAAAGACAGAGAAGTGACATTGGGGATGGAGAAACACACCCAAATTAGCTTCGGTTAAACAGGCGTATGATAATTTGGGTAAATGTGTAAGTTAGATTTATGCCTATATTTGTGCCTACACCACAATGATTTCCCTCACTGAGAATATTTTCCCTCATATTCTTTTTCCCACAAAAATAATATTTTTCCTTGTAATTATGTATGGTTTGCAAAAATGGAAACTGCTGCGTCTGTGTGTAGATGAGAGAAGCAAAGTGTATGACAGGACAGTCACATGCTACATTATGGCCAAGTATGCGCCCTTAAAATAGCATCTGAATAACGCACTGACTTTAGACGAGGTTTCTCCTGGTCTGTGGCGGAATTGTTTTCTGAAACTGCAAAATAGCACCAGGGAACGTTTGCGCCGGAACACGCCTCCTCTTTTCGCTGAACCGCCCCCGGGAGCGCAAGTTCATTCCCTAATTTACCGACGTGCGTCTGTGGAGGGAAAAGTCCGCTGTGCGTCGGGTGCAAAATAGGAATGATACATGCGTCGTGTACAAAGTCAATTGCGCTGGGTGCAAGATAGGGCCCTTTATGTCTGTTAATAATACCCTGTCTGATTTTCAATCTGGTTTTAGAAAACAATATAGCACAACTACGGCAGCCTTAAAAGTACTAAATTATTTTATTGATTCTGTTGATAACCAGAAACACTGTGCAGCCTTATTCATCGATCTATCAAAAGCATTTGATACTGTTGATCATACCTTACTGATACAGCGACCTGTCAGTATTGGATTATCTAAACATACTATTGGTTGGTTTAATAACTCTCTCAAACAGAACTCAATGTGTACAGGCTGAGGGTTTTATCTCCGGTTCACTCAGTGAAACTAAAGGTGTGCCACAGGGGTCAGTCCTAGGACCACTCCTATTTACTCTATATATAAATGATATTGATCAAAATGTTCATAATATAAATTTTCATTACATTTACATTTACATTTAGTCATTTAGCAGACGCTTTTATCCAAAGTGACTTACAAACTAGGACTAGATTAAGCGAGTCATCATGAAGAGGCAAAAACAAAAACAACGCAAGAAGAGCTCAAGATACGAAGTTCAGGCATTATTCAGAGTAGCATAAGCCCGATAAGTGAGGTTTTAGAGGGAAAGGGGAGGGTTTTTTATTTTTTTTTCATTTTTTTTTCATTATTATGATGATGATACAGTTATATATAGTTCAGCATCCACACCCCATCTGGCTCTCTCTCAGTTACAGCTTGCATCTGATATTGTTCAGCGCAACTTATTTGAATTAAAACTAGTTTTAAATGCTGATAAAACAAAATTAATGTTGTTATCTAAATCAAAATCAGTCCCTCATAATCTTCTGCCTATTACTACGTCCCAGGGTTCGGAGATTGAGTTTGTGTCTCAGTATAGGTATCTTGGGATTTTAATTGATGACGCTCTCTCCTTTGGCCCTCGTGTTCAGCAACTGGTGAAGAGATTGAAAGTGAAATTGGGTTTTTACTTTAGAATCAAATCCTGTCTGTCCTTTGAGGCAAAAAAGAGTGCAGCCACTTTTATGTCTGTACTGGACTATGGTGATGTTATATATATATGTGCATATATACATCTTCACAGTGTGCATATATGCATCTTCACAGTGTTTACATGCTTTAGACACTGTTTATCATGGTGCACTAGAGGTTCATAACACATCTTAAAACCCACACTCATCATTGTGTGTTGTATGCTCGGGTTGGATGCTCTGCTTTGTCCATCCAAAGACAAAAACACTGGCATGTTTTTTATTTATAAATCTATCCTGGGTCTACTTCCTTCATATCTTTAAACCTACATCTGTAAAAAGTATGTTTGTAGCTATAGCCTACAGTCCAGGAATTATTCTTACTGTCTGTCCAGTGGTACGCACTGAATTGGGGAGAAAGGCATTTAAATTTGCTGCTCCCTCTGCCTGGAATAAATTGCAAAGTACGGTTTCATTGGACATTTTCAAAGTAGTTTTAAACGATTTGGAGAATGAAACATAGGGCTGTAGATGTTTCAACTAGTTATGTATTGATATTGAAATTGATTGGATTTGCTTTTGTGTGTATCTGTGTATGTATTGATGGATGTTATCTGTTAAACTCAAACGAGCTGTGTCTGTCAGTCCTGGCCAGGACGCTCGTGTAAAAGAGATTCTTAATCTCAATGTGCTTCTTTTCCTGGTAAAATAAAGGTTATAATAATAATAATATGACTACAAAATCTGTAATCTTTCATCTTTTTAATAATATTGGAATAAAGAGTAAAGATGTCAATTTTACTAGGCCGGACATCACTTTTGACCACTACTGTATATATATTATATATTTTGAAATAAATGCTCAATATTTATTTTATATTTTATTTTAAGGTCAAATTTTGAAATAGTTTTACACATATTATAATCTTATTTTGTTTTATTGAATAATAATAATAATAATACAGTTTTATTAATAATAATTATAATATGTTATTATAATAATGCATTATTATAATATATTATTATTATTATTATTATTATTATATAGCCATATTGATGTATAATCACAACATTACAGCTAAATAGTGCAGTCCTACATGCAAACACAGAAAACCTGGAATTCCTTTTAAAATCACATTTTAAATCGCAGTCATTATTAGAAAAATTACAATTCGATTTCCTCCCTAAATCGTGCAGCCCTAGTTCTTTGTTTGTTCTCATTTATGTATTTTTAAGGATGTGCCCTTTAACATTTCCCACCCCAACATATTGATCATTTTTATAGTCACATTCAAGTCTTTTGAAAAGGAACGACATTAGAACGAAAAAGAAAAAAATGCAATTATCAGTCGATTTCTCTGCATTGGGTCTCTTATTAATAAATGATGTTGTACATGTGAAAAATGATAATTTATGCCTGATTCTACAATATGTGTTTATGTATTCAGGTCGACATGCAGAGGACATCTTCGGCGAGCTGTTTAACGAGGCCAACAGCTTCTACGTGCGCATGAACGGTTTACAGGAGCGAGTGGACCTGCTGGCGGTGAAGGTCACGCAGCTGGACTCCACAGTGGAGGAGGGTGCGTAAGAACGAGTGTGATTAGCAGAAACTGACCCACTGCTGACCTGATGTGGTGTGACACAGCCTGGAAGAACAGCGCAATGCAAACACAGGCTGTATGTTGGCAGTATGATAGAGAAGCTGTGCAGATGAGGCACAAAGAAGAGCAGAGAGACAAAGTCCTGCATGTTCCACTGATGTCGAGACACTACACTCTAAAAAATGCTGGGTTGTTTTAACCCAACTTTGGGTCAAATATGGAAAAACTCAGCTGTTGGGTTCAATTTTTTAATTACATTTTTAACCTAATGTTTGGGTTTGTCCATATTTGACCCAAAGTTGGGTTAAAACAACCCAGCATTTTTTAGAGTTTAACTGAGTTATTTAAAGGGTTAGTTCACCCAAAAATGAAAATTCTGTCAGTAATTACTCTCCCTCATGTTGTTCCAACCCAGTAAGACTTTCGTTCATCTTCGGAACACAAATTAAGATATTTTTGATGAAATCTGAGAGCTGTCTCACTCCTCCATAGGCTTCTATGAGATCGAAACTTGCAAACCCAGAAAGTTAGTAAAGACAATGTTTAAAATAGTCCAAGTGACTACAGTGGCTCAACCTTAAGTTTATCATAATAAAAAATATCTTAATTTGTGTTCTGAAGATGAACGAAAGTCTTACGGGGTTGGAACAACATGAAGGAGAGTAATTACTGACAGAACTTTCATTTTTGGGTGAACTATCCCTTTAAGAGCACAGTGAAATGGTCTGGTTGAATAAGAGGCAGTTGACAAGGAATCATAATTAATAGAGTGGTAAAGTAATGCTGCCTTCAAGCTCAAGATACCATTCGCTCCCGCCAGTTGAAGAAGCGATAGCAGCCCACCTTTGCCCGCCCTCCGCTGGACGGCGCGCTAAGCTGGCGCTACCGTCTAAAGCTTGCTGCACGACATCAACCCTGCTCGGTCGCGCTTTCTCCGCCGCTGGGCAGGCTGCGTCAGCGCTGCATACTATGGCCACCCTGCAAATCTTCCAGGCCGATCTCTTCCGAAAGCTGGACGAGAGAGGACCAGAAGCGATTTGCGTGCCAGACTTAAGAAGTGCCACGGACCTCGCTCTCCGCGCTACTAAGTCTGCTGCACAGGCCATAGGACGGAGCATGGCCTCTCACACTGTTGCTGAGAGACACCTGTGGTTAACGCTCTCGGAGATGTCTGAGTCTGAGCGCACCGCGTTCCTCGACGCCCCGCTTTCTTCTGCTGGCCTCTTCGGATCTTTCGTCAATGACTTCGTGGAAAGATTCGCTGAGGTGCAGAAAGCGTCACAGGCCATGAAGCACTTCCTACCGAAGCGCTCAAGTTCCGCAGCAGGCCGTGCGAAACCGCCTTCTCGGAGCTCACAGCCACAGCCTCCGCCCACCGCCACTTCGCAGCGCCGTCAGGCCCGAAGCTCGAGACCACTCTCTCGCTCGACTAGCCGCCGCCCCGCTCTGCGTGGGCCACGGCCTAGGATTGCGGTAAAGCCCGAGGTCCCGAAGTCGTCCTAGTTCCGTTCAGTTCCAAGAAATGTGACTGTTCCAGTGTATTCTGCAGTAAACAAGCCGGAACCGCTTTGCTTCGCATGCGCCCGCTACAGTTCTGGCTGAAAGCGCGAGTACCGCGCCGAGCATGGACTTCCGGTCTGCTTCGTCTCAAGGTCAATCAGAAATGCATCACAGCTCTGAAACCTTGGAAAGCAACCGACTGGTACCGATCAGGTGTAAGCCTGGGGACTTCCTCGAGTGTGAGGGTGGTGTCTATGGACGCATCCACCTCGGGATGGGGAGCGCTGCTCGAGGGCAGACCGTTCTTCGGCCAGTGGTCAGAACGGGAGAAGCTTCTGCACATAAACTGCCTGGAAATGCTGGCAGTGGACAACGTGCTAACGCATTTTTGTCCCCAAATAAGAGGACACCACGTCTTGGTCCGTTCGGACAACATGTCAGTGGTGTCCTACATAAATCGCCAGGGGGGTCTCAGGTCCCAAAACCTGCACAGGCTGGCGGAACGCCTCCTGGTGTGGGCTCAGCACAACCTGCGCTCGCTGAGAGCAGCGCACGTGCCAGGGCTCCTAAATATAGGACCAGACAGGCTGTCCAGGAACAACGTTCCGACAGGCGAGTGGTCTCTACACCCACAGACGGTCCAACTGCTGTGGGAGAATTTCGGCAGAGCGAAGGTAGACCTGTTTGCGTCTCAGGAAAACGCTCACTGTCCGGAATTTTTCTCCAAGAGCAGGAATGCGCTGGCTCACGTTTGGCCCCGCTGCCCGCTCTATGCTTTTCCCCCCATCTCTCTCCTGCCCCGGGTGATAGAACGGATCAGGGAAGAGGGATGCTCAGTGCTGCTCGTAGCGCCGCTCTGGAAAAACCAACCCTGGTTCCCAGTTCTGATGCAGCTAACAGGCACTGCCCCATGGCCAGTACCAGTGAGGAGGGACCTCCTCTCTCAGGCCAAGGGCTCGATTTGGCATCCGCGCCCAGAGCTGTGGTCCCTTCATGTTTGGGCCATCAACGGGTACCCGCTGACCTCCCAGAGGGAGTGTTAAACACGATCACGCAGGCTAGGGCCCCGTCTACTCGACGGCTCTATTCCTCGAAATGGTCAGTGTTCTCCAGCTGGTGCACAGCTCGTGACATATCACCCCCAGACTGTGGGGTGACGGAGGTTCTCTCCTTCCTACAAGAGCTGCTGGATAAGGGTAGGACCCCTTCCACGCTCAAAGTTTATGTGGCGGCCATAGCAGCGTTTTCCAAACCGACGCTTGGTCAGTCAATAGGAAGGAACGATTTAGTCATCCGCTTCCTTAGGGGAGCTAAGAGGCTGAATCCTCCCAGGCCTCCCTCAGTCCCTGTGTGGGACCTTTCTACGGTTTTGGAAGCCATGAAAGGTGACCCATTCGAACCTTTCCAAACGATTGATTTTAAACACTTGTCTTTCAAGACAGTGTTTCTTCTGGCTCTCGCTTCAGTGAAGCGCATAGGGGACTTACACGCGCTCTCAGTAAGCGCGACGTGCATGGAGTTTGGGTCAAATGACTCGAGAGTTATACTCAAACCTAGGCACGGTTATGTTCCAAAATCCCTCAACACACCGTTTAGGGCACAGATCATTTCCCTGTCAGCCCTGCCGGTTTCTGACGAGGAGGGAGACGCGAGCTTCCTTTGCCCAGTCAGGGCATTAAGAGCTTATGTGTCTCGCTCGTCTGCCTTCAGACAGACGGAGCAGCTCTTTGTTTCGTTCAGCGGGCGTTCTAAGGGACTAGCCGCTTCGAAACAGAGCCTATCCAGATGGATAGTTGACGCTATAGCGCTGGCGTACACTTCCATGGGCATGCAGTGCCCGTTGGGTGTCAGAGCGCATTCCACGAGGGGCATGGCCTCTTCGTGGGCCTGGTCCAGTGGGATTGCCTTACAAGATATATGTATGGCGGCAGGCTGGGCCTCCCCATCTACATTTATAAGGTTTTATAACCTAGAGGTTCCCGCCTTACAGGCCAGGCTGTTGTCGGTCTAAATGAATCAGTACTGTCTGTTCTGATGCTATCGGTTCAGAATACTGAGACCGCTGAGCGCTGCTCGCTGATCGACCATAAATTGCTTATGGGCAAAATGTATAAGACCCACAATTTTCTCTTCAGTTCAGGCCGAGTTCCGCCCTGTCTGTATGATATATGGTTAAGTAATTTGCGCCTGTGGGACGCTGCTGTATGTGGGAAAAGTGTGGCTCTGCCCCTTTCTTTCCCGGACTCTCTGTGAGTTCCCTTGGTGATTGTTTACTAGATGAACCCCAGGCGCTTGCCCTCGGGTCTTTGGTGTTAGATCCCAGCACGCACGGCGTTTTACATTGGGTCCCCTAGCGTAAGATACTTACGCAGTACGAGAGACCTCTCGTAAGAGAACGTACTCGGTTACTAACGTAACCTCGGTTCTCTCTAGAAGAGGGAACGAGGACTGCGTATCTTGCCATGCATGCAACACGCTCTGGTTCGCTTCAGCGATGAAAAACCAGATATCAGCTGCCTGCGAGCCTTATTTATAGGCCTAAGCCACGCCCGTTTCAGCGGGACGTGACGCAGTGGGCGCGAAGCACCCTCATTGGGTCTGACGTCACGCTTGGCCTCGCTCGATAGGCTGCTGCAGTTGCCGCAGAACAGCCAATAGGCACGCGAGCCGTCTTGCCTATGTCTGTATGCTGCCGCAACGCGTTTTACATTAATACAAAATTAAGGATAATTTTTTGGCTTCAATATCTCACGGAAAAGGGATTTTCCCCGAGCGTAAGATACTTACGCAGTACTCGTTCCCTCTTCTAGAGAGAACCGAGGTTATGTTAGTAACCGAGTACGATTTACTCTGGATCCTCCGGAGCCCCTAAAGGCTGGGAAAAATACTCTAATTTGTTTTCTTAAATTATATTTATGGTTTGGTTCATATATTTCTTCATATAAGACAAAAACATTCATACAAAGTACAAAGACTATAAAGACCATACTTCATATATTTTTGATGTTGAAGCCCAAATGTTCAGTGATGTAGGATCTCAAGCTGTCCAGCTGAAGACGTGACTGTAGCTTTACTCATTAATAGACTCGACACTTCCCTGAAGAGAAACTCCAGCACAGCTGCAACAACTATTATGAACTGATCTTCACACTAGATACTGTTTACAGTGAACTCTGTTAGAGAGATACTTATGGCAGTTTATCTGTTCAATAAAACACTCACTCTCCTGTTGAGTGATAAAACACCATCATCTCCACATCACTTTACAACATTTCCAGTCCCTCAGTTCTTCATCTCCTAAAGCCGATGTTGATTCTTGTTTTATTTTTTATTTTTTATTACGAGCTCTGTCTCGTTCTCTTTCTCCAGCAGACTCTCCTCTGTTCTCTCTCTCACACACACACACTCACACACACACACACACACACAGACACACACACACACACTCGATCTGATGTTAATTCTTGTTTTATTACGAGCTCTGTCACATTCTCTTTCTCCAGCAGACTCTCCTCTGTTCTCTCTCTCACACACACACACTCACACACACACACACACACACACAGACACACACACACACACAGACACACACACACACACACACACACTCGATCTGATGTTGATTCTTGTTTTATTACGAGCTCTGTCTCGTTCTCTTTCTCCAGCAGACTCTCCTCTGTTCTCTCTCTCACACACACACACACACACACACACACACACACACACACACACACACACAGACACACACACACACACTCGATCTGATGTTGATTCTTGTTTTATTACGAGCTCTGTCTCGTTCTCTTTCTCCAGCAGACTCTCCTCTGTTCTCTCTCACACACACACACACACACACTCTTGTACATCTATCTTTATGAGGACATTCATTGACTCAATGCAATCTCTAGCCGCTTACCCTAACCTTACCCTTCACAACTAAGTGCCTAACCCGACCCCTGACCCTAAACCGACCCTTAACCTCATTATAACCTTATCCCTAAAACCAAGTCTTGACCCTCAAACCCTTGAGCCTTTAAAGGCTCTCAGAGAGTGAGGTCCGGCCAAAATGTCCTCACTTTACTCTCTTTGTCCTCACTCCAATGATCTAAAACTCAAACTGGTCCTCACAAAGATAGTTGTACAAGTACACACACACACACACACACACACACACTCAACTAACCCTGCCACTCCCACACCAGACACACACAGACACACACAAACAAACCCCTGTCAGTGTACCCTTAAGATAAAACTAAAAACACTGTGTTGGTCAATGTTCAATTTAGTTTACTTACTATAAATAAATATTCTGTTCTGAAGGTTTAAACCGGAATGCATTGTTTTCAGCTAGACCAATATAAAAATGCACTTTAAATACATGATACGGTTTTGTCACTTTTTACAGTGTATAATGAACGTTCATGTCTGTTTAACTTATAAATGCATTCATCCTGACAAAATACATTAGTTCATGAATAGAGTCTGATTCACTGGTGCAGCCAAAACTGCCCAAAAACTGCCCACTTAAACAGGAAAAGAGTTCATTTCGTGTTTATGTCTCTTATATCCCAGTCATAGATTAGCGCTGGTGTTTGATGGTGTTTTATGGGTCTGTCTGCTTGTTCTTCAGTGTCCTTACAGGACATCAACATGCGAAAAGCATTCAAGAGTTCCACTATCCAGGACCAGCAGGTGGTGTCCAGAAACTCCATCCCGAACCCAGTGATGGAGGTGTACCAGCGCTCCGACAAACCCCCCCCTCTCAACATCCTCACGCCATACAGGTCAGCGTTCGCTTCGGCGAGGACATGCACATTCAGATGAAAAACAGTCATTTTCAGATCATATTCACCTCAAAGTCAAACTTTTTATGTGCATATTTTTGTAGGACCATTAGCATTTTTAATAGCCTACAGTATATATAAATCTCATATATCATAAAGTACAGTATTGATTGTACAATCATGATAGCATCTGTTGTAGTACATTTCAGTTAAGCTTAATTAGATGAAATTCTACTTAATGGTTAAATACATGCATTACGGTTACGTTACTAACCAAGTTCTCATTACGATAGCCACTACTACCACTATTTTTAACCTGCTGCATTTTGGTGAACAGAAGACATATAAAGTCATGTGCTCAATGTCACTTCTCTCTTGTTATTATTAGCATATGACCTTGGATAATCCAGAAGTCACTTTGGTAACCCTTTACTTAAAGCCCTTATGTATAACGCATTAATAAAGGTATTCATAATGTATATTATAATGCATTAAATCTTTTCATAAATAATTGTGACCAAAGTTAAAATGCATAATATTTGCAGATTCCTTGTTATATCTGAAATTGGATGTTCATCATGTGTTTTAATGCATTATACATTTATATTTGCATTATACTATTATATATATTTTTTTTTACAATTGTTCATGCCATCATATAATGCATTATAAGGTGCATTATAAGGCATAATTAATGCATTAAATCACTTTTTTAATGCATTATACATAAAGGCTTGAAGTGTTAACGTAACTTTATCTATTAAGGTAAATTTCGATTAATTTCTTGGTTTATTAAAAAATATATAAATAAAAAAGTGCATGAAAGTGCCCTCCCATCTCAGCTCTTTAGTAATGGTAATTGGTAGTAGAGCGAAAAAACATAATGGCTGTTAAAATAGACTTCATTCTCTTCATGCAAAATAATTACAAATAAAATTGATTATAAAAACTAATGTTAAGCAAAAGGATTTAATTTCTAAGCGTCGTGTTGTGTTGTCTTACAGGGATGACAAAAAAGACGGGCTCAAATTCTATACAGATCCATCCTACTTTTTTAATCTTTGGAAGGAAAAGATGCTGCAAGCCACAGAAAACAAGAGGAAGGAGAAACGCCGGCAGAAGGTGTGTGTCTGTGTGTGGCCAGAAACATACTTTATGTACTGTAAGTACACTAACACAGTCTTAAATCCTCGCCCAACACATAACTAAACTAAAAGTCCAAACAACAAAAGTCATTCTCCATACAGTTCCAGAGTCACACCTGTTATTAAATCCAGTTGTGAATCCCAAACACTGACTGAGGAAGCTTTACTGCTCAAATAGCCCACGTTTACCAAGCGGCGTTCTGGAAACCTGTTTGAAAACAGCTATTATTCTGCTCTTCTGTTTGGTAACACTAGAGGTGTAGAAATGACACACTTCTCTAGTCAGTATTCATTTACAGACCTACTGTGCCTGTTCCTTCTGCACAGTTAAATATTACTCAGACTTTAAATTTTTTTCTGCCTTAGCAAGAGCAAAAACACTCGGAGGATCCCTCTCGCGAGGTAAAGAAAGTTCGTAAAGCTCGTAACCGGCGTCAGGAGTGGAATATGATGGCGTACGATAAGGAGTTTCGTCCGGACACTCGTCTGACACCGTCTCCTTACCATGGCATGTCCTCTGAGGGATCTCTGTCTCCTGATAGGTGGGTGCTATGGTCTGTTCTCTATGGTCGAGCCACCTTAGTGTTTTGAAGAATGCAACGTATTTAGGGTTAGTTCACCCAAAAATGAAAATGCTGTCATTAATTCCTCACCCACGCGTCATTCCAAACCCGTAAGACTTTCGTTCATGTTCTGAACACAAATGAAGATCTTTTTGATGAAATCTGAGAGCTTTATGTCCCTCCATTGACAGCTACGCATCTACCACTTTGACGCTTAAAAAAGTTCATGAAGAACTAATCCATATGAATTGTTTAGTACAAATTTTCTGAAGAGACACAATCGCTTTATATAATAAACAGATTCAATTTAGCCGTTTATTCACATATAAACATTCATCAACTCACACATCAGTTGTAGTAAACGGAAGCTCAAGCATGTTTGCTTGACGTGCGAGAACCAATGAGGTTCATTCTCGTGTTACGCATCACGTTTTAGCTTCAGCAAGAACCAATGAAGTTCATTCTCGTGTTACGCATCACGTTTGAGCTTCAGCAAGAACCAATGAAGTTCATTCTCGTGTTACGCAGCACGTTTGAGCTTCTGCAAGAACCAATGAGGTTCATTCTCGTGTTACGCATCACGTTTGAGCTTCAGCAAGAACCAATGAGGTTCATTCTCGTGTTACGCAGCACGTTTGAGCTTCAGCAAGAACCAATGAAGTTCATTCTCGTGTTACGCAGCACGTTTGAGCTTCTGCAAGAACCATTGAGGTTCATTCTCGTGTTACGCATCACGTTTGAGCTTCTGCAAGAACCATTGAGGTTCATTCTTGTTACGCAGCACGTTTGAGCTTCTGCAAGAACCATTGAGGTTCATTCTTGTTACGCAGCACGTTTGAGCTTCTGCAAGAACCAATGAGGTTCATTCTCGTGTTACGCATCACGTTTGAGCTTCAGCAAGAACCAATGAAGTTCATTCTCGTGTTACGCAGCACGTTTGAGCTTCTGCAAGAACCATTGAGGTTCATTCTCGTGTTACGCATCACGTTTGAGCTTCTGCAAGAACCAATGAGGTTCATTCTCGTGTTACGCATCACGTTTGAGCTTCAGCAAGAACCAATGAAGTTCATTCTCGTGTTACGCAGCACGTTTGAGCTTCTGCAAGAACCAATGAGGTTCATTCTCGTGTTACGCAGCACGTTTGAGCTTCAGCAAGAACCAATGAAGTTCATTCTCGTGTTACGCAGCACGTTTGAGCTTCTGCAAGAACCAATGAGGTTCATTCTCGTGTTACGCAGCACGTTTGAGCTTCTGCAAGAACCAATGAGGTTAATTCTCGTGTTATGCAGCACGTTTGAGCTTCTGCAAGAACCAATGAGGTTCATTCTCGTGTTACGCAGCACGTTTGAGCTTCTGCAAGAACCAATGAGGTTCATTCTCGTGTTACGCAGCACGTTTGAGCTTCTGCAAGAACCAATGAGGTTCATTCTCGTGTTACGCATCACGTTTGAGCTTCTGCAAGAACCAATGAGGTTCATTCTCGTGTTACGCAGCACGTTTGAGTTTCAGCAAGAACCAATGAGGTTCATTCTCGTGTTACGCAGCACGTTTGAGCTTCAGCAAGAACCAATGAGGTTCATTCTCGTGTTACGCAGCACGTTTGAGCTTCTGTAAGAACCAATGAAGTTCATTCTCGTGTTACGCATCACGTTTGAGCTTCAGCAAGAACCAGTGAGGTTCATTCTCGTGTTACGCAGCACGTTTGAGCTTCTGTAAGAACCAATGAGGTTCATTCTCGTGTTACGCAGCACGTTTGAGCTTCTGTAAGAACCAATGAGGTTCATTCTCGTGTTACGCAGCACGTTTGAGCTTCAGCAAGAACCAGTGAGGTTCATTCTCGTGTTACGCAGCACGTTTGAGCTTCTGTAAGAACCAATGAGGTTCATTCTCGTGTTACGCAGCACGTTTGAGCTTCTGCAAGAACCAGTGAGGTTCATTCTCGTGTTACGCAGCACGTTTGAGCTTCTGCAAGAACCAATGAGGTTCATTCTCGTGTTACGCATCACGTTTGAGCTTCTATAAGAACCAATGAGGTTCATTCTCGTGTTACGCAGCACGTTTGAGCTTCTGTAAGAACCAATGAGGTTCATTCTCGTGTTACGCATCACGTTTGAGCTTCAGCAAGAACCAATGAGGTTAATTCTCGTGTTACGCAGCACGTTTGAGCTTCTGTAAGAACCAATGAGGTTCATTCTCGTGTTACGCAGCAGGTTTGAGCTTCTGCAAGAACCAATGAGGTTCATTCTCGTGTTACGCAGCACGTTTGAGCTTCTGTAAGAACCAATGAGGTTCATTCTCGTGTTACGCATCACGTTTGAGCTTCAGCAAGAACCAATGAAGTTCATTCTCGTGTTACGCAACACGTTTGAGCTTCTGCAAGAACCAATGAGGTTCATTCTCGTGTTACGCAGCACGTTTGAGCTTCTGCAAGAACCAATCAGGTTCATTCTCGTGTTACGCAGCACGTTTGAGCTTCTGCAAGAACCAATGAGGTTCATTCTTGTGTTACGCAGCACATTTGAGCTTCTGCAAGAACCAATGAGGTTCATTCTCGTGTTACGCATCACGTTTGAGTAAAAAGCCTAAATAAAAGCCTAAATTCAATCTGTTCATAATTTAACGTGATCGAGTCTCTTCAGAAAAATTTGGACTAAACCGCTCAATTCGCATGGATTAGTTTTACGATCTCTTTATGAACTCTTTGATGTGGTAGTTCTCAGAAAGCTCTCAGATTTCATCAAAAAAATCTTCATTTGTGTTCTGAATATGAACAAAAGTCTTACAGGTTTGGAACGACATGAGGGAGAGTAATTAATGACAGAATTTTCATTTTTGGGTAAACTATCACTTTAAATTAATAATTCACCAAAAAAATTAATTATTCATCGGCAGCTCTCATAAACTGATGGCACTCTATTGTGTCTTCCTCTGATCTGAAGCTGAATAAAGGTACTCATTTGCCCGTTACTTATTCCACTTGACTTGAGTTGATTAGACACTTCATTACACCCAGTGAGTGCTGTCAACTGTATTTGCATTGTATGATTAAATCTATATCAAATGCAGTTAGTTATTAAAAATATAAGATGGCAGTTGAACTGTAAAGTACATTTAAGAAGTGTGTTACGAAACAGTCTTGAAAGTGCCTACTCTATTTAAGTACACTTAAGTGGCCTTTTAATTCATCACTAATATATGATCTGCAAGGACTGTTTCATAAAAATATACTTTTAAGGTTTGAAGTACACTATAAGTGCACATTCAATCCAATTAAGTGCCCTTCTTTTTCACAAGGATAATTAAAATGCCATCTGTTTGTCTATAGGTGAACTAGCAAACTGAAGTATAAACGGCTAAGAATGGTGTGTGTTGTGTTCATGACAGCACCAAGAAAAAAAGCTTTACAGCGTTCATAGTTGGAGTGTGAGCCGCTGTCCCAGACGCTGCAGTGGCATATAGTCTCTTTGTTGAACCTATACATTCAGTTAAACATCAGTGATGCTGAATATAATGCAACACATTTAAAGGCGCCTTATTTAAATGCAGATTGCACTGGGCTGTATTTCAGTTCATACTAGCTTAAAATGTGGTCTACTCTTCACACAATGGCTATGACTTGTACAGTAGCTGTACAAGATATCTAAATACAAATCCTAAATATACACACTTAAGGTAATACACACAATTATAATATACACATTTAAGAAAAATGTGTAAAAATTAAAATTAAAATAAAAAAAAAATCAATACGCCAGAGAAAACAAATACGTTTTTAAATGAGACTTAAAAATTGCCACTCTGATCTCTAAGGCCTGGTTGATCCATAACCGAGGACCAACCACAGAAAACACTCGATCCCCTTTACGTTTAAGTTTGAGTGTGGGACTAGACGGAGGTTTTGGTCACTTGATCTTAAGCTTCTTTAAGGGTATAGGAATGCAGCAATTCTGATAAGTAGATAGGAGCATGGTTATGCAGACATTCACAGTGTATACAAATAAAAGAATCTTAAAGGGAAAAAATGAAAAAAATGGTGCCCATTCACTCCCAATTATAAAGCTTGGAAGAGCCAGGACATTTAAATATAACTCTGATTGTATTCGTCTGAAAGAAGGGGTGAGTTCACTTAGGATGACTTCAGGATGAGTAAATCATGGGCTAATTTTAATTTTTGGATGAACTGTCCCTTTAAAGTCAATTCTATACTGAATAGGCAGCCATAATAATACCTGCACACTGTGTGTCTGTATATTGTGTTGTTTGATTTGACCCAGATCTGGTATGTCAGATGAGCACTCGTACCCAGCGAGTCCGAACCACCCACCGGAGGCTGGCGGAGCAGGGGCTGATGGGAAAGACGCCGGCCCCACGCAGACTCAGTCCCTGGACCGAGCGCACCGGCCCCCGGGCTCCTCCAGTTCTGCTGGGGCCCGACAGCACTCTCTGGGACGCCTCCAGGTCCACCACGGGCCCCCAGCGCCAGAATCAGCTCTCAACGGGCCCCGGCCAGCAGCTGCTAAAGAATACAGGCATGTCACTTCTCTCTCGAAAGTTACAGACTATAATGCTATCGACTACTGGAGTATTTTTGGGGAGTAAACAACTAGCGGTGCTACTTTTATCATTAAGTAATGTTGTGATGTCCAGATGTATTTCATTCAAGTCATTGGTTTTTTGGGAAACACATTATTTTGATGGTCCCTTTTGAACATCAAAGTAACTTTGCAACAACATGTCAACTCACTCTCATTAGAGTATTAGTAGACTGTCTTCTTAAAGGATTAGTTCACTTTCAAAAAAAATTTGCTGATAATTTACTCACCCCGATGTCATCCAAGATATCCATGTCTTTCTTTCTTCAGTCGAAAAGAAATGAAGGTTTTTGAGGAAAACATTCCAGGATTTTTCTACACAGAATGGACTTCAATGGCAACCAACAAAAAAAAAAAAAAAAATATATATATATATATATATACTTTTTTAACCACAAATGCCTGTCTTGTACCATCTCTGAGATGTGCCACGTATTACGTCATCACGATGAGCATTTGTGGTTAAAAATATATATATTTTTTTTTTTTGAAAATTACCGATCGTTTCGCTAGATAAGACCCTTATTTCTCGGCTGGGATCGTGTTGAGACTTTGAAGCTGCATTGAGACGGACATTTGGACCTTCAAACTGTTGGACCCTGGAAAAAATCCTGGAATGTTTTCCTCAAAAACCTTAATTTCTTTTCGACTGAAGAAAGAAAGACATGGATATCTTTGATGACATCGGGGTGAGTAAATTATCAGCAAAAAATTTTTTTGAAAGTGAACTAATCCTTTAATATCTGCTAACTCTTTATTGTGATGCTCCCCAACAGACATTCTACTGACTGTAAGTAACTTTGCAACTACATGTCAACGTATTCTAACCCATTCCAGTCTACTAATACTCTACTAATACTCTACTAATACTCTAATGAGAGTTAGTAGACATGTGGGTGCAACGTTACTTATAGTTAACAGAATGTGTTGAAGGGACCATCAAAATAAAGTGAAACCATTTTTTGTACTGAACACACATCTGTATACGTGGCACATCTCAGAGATGGTACAAGACGGGCATTTGTGGTTAAAAAAGTATATATATATATTTTATTTTATTTTTGGTTGCCATTGAAGTCCATTCTGTGTAGAAAAATCCTGGAATGTTTTCCTCAAAAACCTTAATTTCTTTTCGATGTGTAGACAGCATCAGTCATTATAATCTGAACACACATCTGTATACTGTATCAGTGTAGACAGCGTCAGTCATTATAATCTGAACACACATCTGTATACTGTATCAGTGTATCAGTGTCATTCATTATAATCTGAACACACATCTGTATACTGTATCAGTGTATCAGAGTCAGTCATTATAATCTGAACACACATCTGTATACTGTATCAGTGTATCAGCGTCAGTCATTATAATCTGAACACACATCTGTATACTGTATCAGTGTATCAGCGTCAGTCATTATAATCTGAACACACATCTGTATACTGTATCAGTGTATCAGCGTCAGTCATTATAATCTGAACACACATCTGTATACTGTATCAGTGTATCAGTGTCAGTCATTATAATCTGAACACACATCTGTATACTGTATCAGTGTATCAGTGTCAGTCATTATAATCTGAACACACATCTGTATACTATATCAGTGTAGACAGCGTCAGTCATTATAATCTGAACACACATCTGTATACTGTATCAGTGTATCAGCGTCAGTCATTATAATCTGAACACACATCTGTATACTGTATCAGTGTATCAGCGTCAGTCATTATAATCTGAACACACATCTGTATACTGTATCAGTGTATCAGCGTCAGTCATTATAATCTGAACACACATCTGTATACTGTATCAGTGTAGACAGCATCAGTCATTATAATCTGAACACACATCTGTATACTGTATCAGTGTATCAGAGTCAGTCATTATAATCTGAACACACATCTGTATACTGTATCAGTGTATCAGCGTCAGTCATTATAATCTGAACACACATCTGTATACTGTATCAGTGTATCAGCGTCAGTCATTATAATCTGAACACACATCTGTATACTGTATCAGTGTATCAGTGTCAGTCATTATAATCTGAACACACATCTGTATACTGTATCAGTGTAGACAGCGTCAGTCATTATAATCTGAACACACATCTGTATACTGTATCAGTGTATCAGCGTCAGTCATTATAATCTGAACACACATCTGTATACTGTATCAGTGTATCAGCGTCAGTCATTATAATCTGAACACACATCTGTATACTGTATCAGTGTATCAGCGTCAGTCATTATAATCTGAACACACATCTGTATACTGTATCAGTGTATCAGCATCAGTCATTATAATCTGAACACACATCTGTATACTGTATCAGTGTATCAGCGTCAGTCATTATCATCTGAACACACATCTGTATACTGTATCAGTGTATCAGTGTCAGTCATTATAATCTGAACACACATCTGTATACTGTATCAGTGTATCAGCGTTAGTCATTATAATCTGAACACACATCTGTATACTGTATCAGTGTATCAGCGTCAGTCATTATAATCTGAACACACATCTGTATACTGTATCAGTGTATCAGTGTCAGTCATTATAATCTGAACACACATCTGTATACTGTATCAGTGTATCAGAGTCAGTCATTATAATCTGAACACACATCTGTATACTGTATCAGTGTATCAGCGTCAGTCATTATAATCTGAACACACATCTGTATACTGTATCAGTGTCAGTCATTATAATCTGAACACACATCTGTATACTGTATCAGTGTATCAGCGTCAGTCATTATCATCTGAACACACATCTGTATACTGTATCAGTGTATCAGTGTCAGTCATTATAATCTGAACACACATCTGTATACTGTATCAGTGTATCAGCGTCAGTCATTATAATCTGAACACACATCTGTATACTGTATCAGTGTATCAGCGTCAGTCATTATCATCTGAACACACATCTGTATACTGTATCAGTGTATCAGCGTCAGTCATTATAATCTGAACACACATCTGTATACTGTATCAGTGTAGACAGCATCAGTCATTATAATCTGAACACACATCTGTATACTGTATCAGTGTATCAGCGTCAGTCATTATAATCTGAACACACATCTGTATACTGTATCAGTGTATCAGCGTCAGTCATTATAATCTGAACACACATCTGTATACTGTATCAGTGTATCAGCGTCAGTCATTATAATCTGAACACACATCTGTATACTGTATCAGTGTATCAGCGTCAGTCATTATAATCTGAACACACATGTGTATACTGTATCAGTGTATCAGAGTCAGTCATTATAATCTGAACACACATCTGTATACTGTATCAGTGTATCAGTGTCAGTCATTATAATCTGAACACACATCTGTATACTGTATCAGTGTAGACAGCGTCAGTCATTATAATCTGAACACACATCTGTATACTGTATCAGTGTATCAGCATCAGTCATTATAATCTGAACACACATCTGTATACTGTATCAGTGTAGACAGCGTCAGTCATTATAATCTGAACACACATCTGTATACTGTATCAGTGTCAGTCATTATAATCTGAACACACATCTGTATACTGTATCAGTGTATCAGTGTCAGTCATTATAATCTGAACACATCTGTATACTGTATCAGTGTATCAGCGTCAGTCATTATCATCTGAACACACATCTGTATACTGTATCAGTGTAGACAGCATCAGTCATTATAATCTGAACACACATCTGTATACTGTATCAGTGTAGACAGCGTCAGTCATTATAATCTGAACACACATCTGTATACTGTATCAGTGTATCAGCGTCAGTCATTATAATCTGAACACACATCTGTATACTGTATCAGTGTATCAGTGTCAGTCATTATAATCTGAACACACATCTGTATACTGTATCAGTGTATCAGCGTCAGTCATTATAATCTGAACACACATCTGTATACTGTATCAGTGTAGACAGTCAGTTATTATAATCTGAACACACATCTGTATACTGTATCAGTGTATCAGCGTCAGTCATTATAATCTGAACACACATCTGTATACTGTATCAGTGTATCAGCATCAGTCATTATAATCTGAACGCACATCTGTATACTGTATCAGTGTATCAGCATCAGTCATTATAATCTGAACACACATCTGTATACTGTATCAGTGTATCAGCGTCAGTCATTATAATCTGAACACACATCTGTATACTGTATCAGTGTATCAGCATCAGTCATTATAATCTGAACACACATCTGTATACTGTATCAGTGTATCAGCATCAGTCATTATAATCTGAACACACATCTGTATACTGTATCAGTGTAGACAGTCAGTTATTATAATCTGAACACACATCTGTATACTGTATCAGTGTATCAGCGTCAGTCATTATAATCTGAACACACATCTGTATACTGTATCAGTGTATCAGCGTCAGTCATTATAATCTGAACACACATCTGTATACTGTATCAGTGTAGACAGCGTCAGTCATTATAATCTGAACACACATCTGTATACTGTATCAGTGTATCAGCATCAGTCATTATAATCTGAACACACATCTGTATACTGTATCAGTGTAGACAGCGTCAGTCATTATAATCTGAACACACATCTGTATACTGTATCAGTGTCAGTCATTATAATCTGAACACACATCTGTATACTGTATCAGTGTATCAGTGTCAGTCATTATAATCTGAACACATCTGTATACTGTATCAGTGTATCAGCGTCAGTCATTATCATCTGAACACACATCTGTATACTGTATCAGTGTAGACAGCATCAGTCATTATAATCTGAACACACATCTGTATACTGTATCAGTGTAGACAGCGTCAGTCATTATAATCTGAACACACATCTGTATACTGTATCAGTGTATCAGCGTCAGTCATTATAATCTGAACACACATCTGTATACTGTATCAGTGTATCAGTGTCAGTCATTATAATCTGAACACACATCTGTATACTGTATCAGTGTATCAGCGTCAGTCATTATAATCTGAACACACATCTGTATACTGTATCAGTGTAGACAGTCAGTTATTATAATCTGAACACACATCTGTATACTGTATCAGTGTATCAGCGTCAGTCATTATAATCTGAACACACATCTGTATACTGTATCAGTGTATCAGCATCAGTCATTATAATCTGAACGCACATCTGTATACTGTATCAGTGTATCAGCATCAGTCATTATAATCTGAACACACATCTGTATACTGTATCAGTGTATCAGCGTCAGTCATTATAATCTGAACACACATCTGTATACTGTATCAGTGTATCAGCATCAGTCATTATAATCTGAACACACATCTGTATACTGTATCAGTGTATCAGCATCAGTCATTATAATCTGAACACACATCTGTATACTGTATCAGTGTAGACAGTCAGTTATTATAATCTGAACACACATCTGTATACTGTATCAGTGTATCAGCGTCAGTCATTATAATCTGAACACACATCTGTATACTGTATCAGTGTAGACAGGATCAGTCATTATAATGACTTCTGTTTGCTTTTGATGCGACACTCACATCCAGTGTGGGCAAATGTCAGCCGTTAAGGGACTGAACACCAGTGGGCGGAGCCTATGATGAGATGATGTATAACTATTGGTCAATGTCTTGCTCTATATTTGCCCAGATCCGCAATATCAAAACAAGCAGTTTTTGGAGCTTCATTAAATAAATGCTTAGTTTATAATGAGGACGTTTTATTCTGTGTAAACATTTCAATAATGTGTGCAAACATTTCAATAATTATTTAGGTTTAAAATGACCGAGGGTAAGTACTCATCTTTATTTTTATGTGAACTGTTCTTTTTGAGGCAG
Source organism: Abramis brama (assembly GCF_963993115.1). Classification (NCBI taxonomy): domain Eukaryota; kingdom Metazoa; phylum Chordata; class Actinopteri; order Cypriniformes; family Leuciscidae; genus Abramis; species Abramis brama. The sequence continues at coordinate 3,168,648 of NC_139977.1, forward strand.
TAATAGGAAGTGACAAATATTTTTCAATGCAAAATACAGTAGTCAACATTTAAAGTGGATCAAAACCTTTCATCAAAGTTATACATGAATTTGGAACAATACCCGTTCTTGTCTTAGGAAAACTTTGATGAACTTTTTTTGATCCACTTCAAATGTGGACTACTGTAGTTCCTTAAACAACTTTCCCTTGTAATCACTTGTTTTAAGCTGTGTAAACATTTCAATCTTTATTTTTTGGTGAACTGTTCTTTTGAGGCAATAGTGGCATTAGTAGGAAATGACAAAAAAAATTCAATGCAAAATAGTTCCTTAAACAACTTTCCCTTGTAATCCCTTGACAGCGGCCATCAAATCCTCGAGCACATCATCCCACCCGCCCCCCCTCCCCCTCCTCCCCTCATCCCTTCATCTCAGACTGCGTTTGACAGCACATCTGGCCCTCCATCACTGGCTCCGGGGACAGTGATCTCCCTCTCACGGCCCTACAGCCCCTCTCCTCCACCGGCTCCTGCCTCGGCCTACACCGGTTCCCCTTCGCATGCTGTGATGGGCGGCCCACCAATGGCCCCACCTCCCCCCCCACCGGGACCGCCCACCCACGCCCCGTCCCCGTCCCGAGGAACACACACACCTGGAGAGTCTACTCTTCCCAGGAAGGGCCAGGTGCCCCTCGTCCCCATCAGTGATGCCCGGAGCGACCTGCTGGCCGCCATCCGCAGAGGTCAGTACGCACAGACGTCTAAAACAAGGCAAAATTTGGACTGTCAGTGAAAATTTAATAGACGTCTAAACCACAGCCCAAGAATAGCCTATTTTATTCTATGCGCGTAATGTGTGCCTATATAGTCCACAACACGCGCACACTATGCTTATTAAACACACTCTGCTTATTAAACACACTCTGCTTATTACACACACTCTGCTTATTACACACACAGGGATGCACAGCAGCACATAAACATGCCAAATATTTTAAATAAAAGGATTACAATGTAAAAGATTATTATTGTGTACATAAAGATATGGTGAATCCGGCTTGTCCTGTAGATGTTCTCCTTGCGTACTTTTACCTTGCACACAGATCTGTTTGCGCTCTGGAGACGCATTCGGTCTTTCCACTATCAAATTCCGTCATGTAAATAGCGAATCTGCCATGGCGCGAGCACAGCTGGCATTTAAAGGGAATGGGAGATGAGACTGATTGGTTTAACGCACATAAATCCCAAAACACACCCATTACTCATTAAGAGAATAGAGACAAAACACACCCATTACTCATTAAGAGAATAGAGACAAAACACACCCATTACTCATTAAGAGAATAGAGACAAAACACACCCATTACTCATTAAGAGAATAGAGACAAAACACACCCATTACTCATTAGGAGTATAGGGACAACCCTCTTAGACCATGCGCCGGGAGCGCCGACCATTTTTCCCGTCGTTAAACTAGCAAAAGTGGATTTGGTTCACCTAAGTGAACTTGCGCCCTGCGCTTAGATCGTTAAAATAGGGCCCTCAGTGTGCAAGGACCTTTATAATGGGTTTGTAAAAGGTGTTTTTATGCATGTTTGGCCTGAGTTTTTGTTGCATTTCCACTGTTCTGACCAATCTAGCAGAGGGGTCTCCAGCATGTGGCTTTTCAAACACTTCGAAACACTGAATCATTTTACGAAGCAATTGGTTCAGCTGATTCAAAGCTTTGAAAAGCTTTGTTTCTCCAATCACTAGTTAGGGGTCGGCTGTGTAGATCATCCAATGAAGGTGCGTGACGCAGAGTGAAAGATAATAATACACTTTAATCAACACAAGGTACAAGAGCATAACACAAACCAAGTGTAATGTTAACACAAGACCGGGGGAGAACAGAAGCTTAAATACACAGAGGAAGGTAATCAACTGAACAGGGAACAGGTGTGACACTAATCAGTTGATCAATGAGTGCTTTCATACCCGTCATGGCGCTGCTCTGATTAAGGTCTATTCATAGTCAATGAATATTTTTAATAACTGAATTGTAATTTGTGTGGCAGCACTGACTCAACTGAGCGAGCTTTGAGCTGCACAGGCAATAGTCAAGTCAAGTCAAGTCATCTTCATTTATATAGCGCTTTTATCAATGTAGATTGTTCCAAAGCGGCTTTACAGAGATACAAGGATAGTTTAAAGTAACAGAGATTGTTTTGATTGTTAGATTGTGAGATTGTTAACATAGGGGCCGCTAACACGACACCGTTTTAACAGGAAACTCTACACAGACTTTAAACGCGAAACCTGTGAGAACGCTGATGGCGTGCACATGCGTATTACGAGTTCAGTCTATTGGTATGCGCGTTTGAATATATGTGTGCAGGTTTGTAATTCCCTACAAAACAAGCCTTAAAAAACGACTTGTCTGGCCTTAACATTTTTGATACAGAATTTTATCACTTCGGGGTAGATACGCGAACCGAATTTTCCCGAAAATGCTTTATCTGTAGAGTGGTAAAGGGATCCTCCATAGGGAGAGACTAGTTGGCACTTCAGCACCCCGCTATGACATCGGGTCCAGGCGAAGGTCCTTCGTCAGATCTGGATACGGCCTGGATCCGGCAGGCTGCGGGAAAACCTCGGGATAAACAAAGACACTAAAATTAGCGTAGATGCCATTCTTCTTATGATGTAACGAGTACATCAGGATTTATGGGAAGTGTTCCCGGTTCTGGCTGGCCTAATCTATGCAGCCTAACATGGAATTATATAAATCTATAATGTGTTATGTGTATGCTAGGTCAAAGAGATGTGTTTTTAGTCTAGCTTTGAACTGACAGTGTGTGTCTGCTTCCCGGACAATTTTAGGAAGACTGTTCCAAAGTTTTGGTGCTAAATAGGAGAAGGATCTACCGCCAGCAGTCGATTTTGATATTCTAGGTGTTATTAACTGGCCGGAATTTTGAGATCGCAATAGACGTGAATAGACACACAATAGTGTGTATGCGTGTGACGTCACTGTCGGCTGGAGTGACTGCGGTCACACACACTGAGTGGCAAAAAGACTGAGCGGCAGCATTAGTTTGCAGCGTGAATGACACGAAAAACACACAAAACACACCTAAAACGGAAAAGAGCTTTGAGATCGACTGTACAACTAGATTTGACAAGAAATCTGAGGTATATTTTTACACACTGCCGAAAGCTACAGAACAGAGAAGCAGATGGATTCACAGAAACAACTGGATCCAGGCAGAGAAAGCTGGATTTGCAGTTATCATTGTGTGTCAATATGCTGAATTTATTGTATTGTTATATATTGTATTGACAACTCATCAATTAAATATTTACCATTGAATATTCTGCATAATTGGACGTTTTTAAATAAACACTGACAAAAAACTACACAAGTTTTAGGGCTGGAGGTATATATTACATTGATACAAGTCATCACATAGATACAAGTCACCTATATTATATTTATATAAAGTGTTCACAGGCAAATTTGCTTGATGTTTGCTTGCTCAGCATTGAAATCAGGCTCATATAAATGTCAGGAAACACGATTCCTGCTGCATGTCAATATCCATGATCACTGGATCTTTGGTAAGTTGTAAGGAACACATTTTGAGTCCAACCTTTAGTTTAAACTGATAATCGTTAGTTTTACTCGCGTTTTCACAGTTTCCCCTGTTAAACCCAGTCACTCAGCAGCTCTTCTGCCACTCAGTCCGGCTGAGGGAGTGTGTTCCCGCAGGAAAGTGACGTCAATGCATTCCCTCTATATGGCGAATCACGTCATAGCCCCAATCCTCCCAGGCTCAATTATGTCTTTTCTAGAAACCTACTGTCCTAGGCATTATCTTTTATTGACTGTTGACTTGTCCTCTAGGTATCCAGCTTCGTAAGGTGCAAGAGCAGAGAGAGCAGGAGGCCAAGAAAGAGCCCGTGGGGAACGACGTGGCCACCATTCTGTCCCGCCGCATCGCAGTGGAGTACAGCGAATCAGACGAGGACTCGGAGCCGGAGGAGAACGAGTGGTCCGACTGAGCCCGGGCGGAGAGGACTGCGAACACCAGCAGAATGCTGCTATCCATTCCTGCACACACACACTCCTCCTCATACGCTCAGATGGTCCATGGATGAGGCCGCTGAGGAGATCACAAACTGAATGCAATGCAAAGTGGAAGGACGCGGTGCAAGTGCAGAGATAGAGAGATGACAGAAGAGACAGTTCAGACACTTTCAGAAAACAGTGTGTCTCATAAATACAATGTAAATTCAACATGCTAGCTTTTGCAAGAGTTGCCAAGAAAATACTTATTGAGAAAAAATATTCGTTCTGTGATTTTTGATTATCTTTTGATCTTTTGTCAGCCGTCCGGAGAATATAGTGAAATATCTATCCATATCTTGTGATACACAAAAACGATGGTCAACAGTGGTGTTAGCACTTGTGTTAATTTTACGTTCAAATTATTGCCACATTATTGTTACGCAAACACATTTGTTGTGATATCTCAGGCTTGCTTCACGCGAGATGCCCTGAATACAGTATATGGACAATCAAATCATCGCTATAGTAGATATTTAAAGTTGCTCTAATCAAAGTACTTTTCTCCTTCAATATCACAACTCTCCATTATCCAACATTTGTCTCTTTGTTCAATTGTGGACAGTGTTGTGATGATTATTTATGCCCCAGTTTAGCAGTGAGTGAATTTCTTGATGCTTTCATTATTACTTTTTTTTATTTCTTAAGGCACCGATGTGGCCAATAATTTATTACTGCTCGCAGTTTACTAATAGTGTGTGTTTGTGTATTGTGTGTGTGCTTAAATGTGTCAGACGAGGTGATGGAGTACGAGACTGTGACATCCGCTATCATTTGTAACAATACTCTGTACTGTATCATTAATATGTTTTACAATTTATTGTTGTATAGATTTTTGTAACACTGCTCAAAAGACGGAAATGGCATCTTATGTTTAAACTATCATGTTGTAGGAATAGAGTCTAAAATGCATGTATGAATAATAAATGAAATAAATTAAAAAATCGAATAAAATTTAGCTTTTACTGAAATTGAAATTTGCATTTTAGTGCACAACTCTAGAACCACAAGGGCCAACACTATTTTTTTCCTCTGAATCCGTAAGTCAATCCCTAAAATAAATCATATCCAAGATTTTTTCATTTTTTAATTCCCCCTAGACTCGGGCTATTCAATTGGCGGCCCGCCAATCATCTCCATCCGGCCCGACGGCACCAACCTCCCTCCTCCTCTTTTCCTGGCGGTGCGGCAAATTTAGTTTGATAAATTGGTTTCTCGGTCAGTACAGTAACAAGTTCAACAAATAGTTGCGTTTACTACCGGTCCCGGACACTATTATTAAACGTTGCGACAACCAGTGGGAAGCGTTTCAGTTCGACAACCTCTCTGTTACAAACCACAAATCACTCGATGGTTTAACTAGTATTAAATCGGATGAAACAGCCTCAACATTCCCAACAAGACTGATGAGGAAAGCAGGAGAAACATTGTGGCATGAACGAAATTAGAAGACTTTAAATCCCCTAATCACCCTTACAAACATTTACCATGAATGTACTAGTAATTTACCATGGTTGGGCAGAAATGTGCAATATATATATTGAATACTATGTAGTAATAAATAAATATAGTGATTTATATTGCATTAGATTTATTAGGTGGGTGTCATGATTCCTGTGCTGTGTTTCCCTTGTCTTGTGTGCACTTTTGTTATTTCCTGTTCTGTGCCATGTTTTGTAGTCCTTTGTAGTCTTTCTTGTTTATTAGTCTCCCCAGGTGTTTCTTATTAACCACGCCCCCTCGTTACTTAATTAAGCTTGTTTGTCTCTGTGTATTTATAGCCCTTGTGTTTCACTTGTTACCTGGTCAGTTGTTGTACATGTATGGGTGCTTCTAGTTCGGTCCTTCTCGTGGTTTTGTTTCTTTGTCCTTCGTGTTCTTTATTATTTGTACTACGTGTTTCTCCATTAAAACCCTGCATATAGATCCTCGCTTCCGCCTGCTTTCTCCTGCACACTACAGAACAACTGACCCACATTATGGATCTAGCAGGTAGTAACCGGTACCCCCTGAGCAGACTTAGTTCAATTTATCAACATGATCACAACATTGAGAATTACGTGGAAGAGTTCCTTTTTTACAGTCACCTCGTTCCTGGTGACGATGCGATGCTTAAGGACTGTTTATGGAGTGGACTGGAACTGGACATTAGCCTGAATCTACCGGAGGAAGACCCCAACTGGACCCTGGCACAGTATCTTGATTTTGTCCTGCTGTTTTGTGGATCCTCCTTCACTGTAGGAGAGGTGGAGAAGGAGGTTATCGCTTCTGCCGATCCAGAGACTATTCACGTCGTTTCTGCTGATCCAGAGACTGTTCACGTCGCTTCTTCTGATCCAGAGACTGTTCACATCGCTTCTGCTGATCCAGAGACTGTTCACGTCGCTTCTGCTGATCCAGAGACTGTTCACGTCGCTTCTGCTGATCCAGAGACTGTTCACGTCGCTTCAGCTGATCCAGAGACTGTTCACGTCGCTTCTGCTGATCCAGAGACTGTTCACGTCGCTTCTGCCGATCCAGAGACTGTTCACGTCGTTTCTGCCGATCCAGAGACTGTTCACGTCGCTTCTTCTGATCCAGAGACTGTTCACGTCGCTTCTACTGATCCAGAGACTGTTCACGTCGCTTCTTCTGATCCAGAGACTGTTCACGTCGCTTCTGCTGATCCAGAGACTGTTCACGTCACTTCTGCCGATCCAGAGCTTCACGCCAGTCCAGCCGAGCTTGCACTTCACGCCAGCCCAGAGTCTCCTTCGCCACTGGTCCCGTCCAGTCCAGAGTCTCCTTCGCCGCTGGTCCTGCCCAGCTCAAAGCCCTCTTCACCGCTGGTCCCGTCCAGCCCAGAGCCTTCACCGCTGGTCCCGCCCAGCTCAGAGTCCTCTTCGCCACTGGTTCTGTCCAGCTTAACACCCTCTTCTTCCCTGGTCCTGTCCAGCTCAGAGTCCTCTTCACCGCTGGTCCCGTCCAGCACAGAGCCTTCACCGCTGGTCCCGCCCAGCTCAGAGTCCTCTTCGCCGCTGGTTCCGTCCAGCTCAGAGCTCTCATCGCTGCCCAGCACAGAGCCCTCATCACTGCCCAGCTCAAAGCCCTCGTCGCCGCTGGTCCTGCCCAGCTCAAAGCCCTCTTCGCCGCTGGTCCTGCCCAGCTCAAGGCCCTCTTCATCGCTGGTCCAGGACTCTTAACGGGGGGCCTCCCCAAGAAAATTTTTGGGGGGGGGGGGGCAATACACCTCCGGACCAGTCTGATCCGCCAGGACCGCCAGAGGGGTGGTCTCCTGTTCCGCCTGGCCGCCCGAGGGGTCGTCTCCGCCGTGGCCGCCCGAGGGGTCGTCTCCGCCGTGGCCGCCCGAGGGGTCGTCTCCGCCGTGGCCGCCCGAGGGGTCGTCTCCGCCGTGGCCGCCCGAGGGGTCGTCTCCGCCGTGGCCGCCCGAGGGGTCGTCTCCGCCGTGGCCGCCCGAGGGGTCGTCTCCGCCGTGGCCGCCCGAGGGGTCGTCTCCGCCGTGGCCGCCCGAGGGGTCGTCTCCGCCGTGGCCGCCCGAAGGGTCGTCTTCTCTCTGGCCGCCTGAACTGCTGTCTCCGCCCTGGCCGCCCGAAGGGTCGTCTCCGCCCTGGCCGCCCGTACTATTGCAGTCTCCAGGCCCTCTTCCGCTCCACGGGCCTGGCTCTCCATCCCGTCCCCCGGGTCCGCCTCCACTCCACCACCCTCCTGAATAATTTCCTGAGGAGCGTCTGGAATCCGCTCCTTAAGTGGGGGGCTATGTCATGATTCCTGTGCTGTGTTTCCCTTGTCTTGTGTGCACTTTTGTTATTTCCTGTTCTGTGCCATGTTTTGTAGTCCTTTGTAGTCTTTCTTGTTTATTAGTCTCCCCAGGTGTTTCTTATTAACCACGCCCCCTTGTTACTTAATTAAGCTTGTTTGTCTCTGTGTATTTATAGCCCTTGTTTCACTTGTTACCTGGTCAGTTGTTGTACATGTATGGGTGCTTCTAGTTCGGTCCTTCTCGTGGTTTTGTTTCTTTGTCCTTCGTGTTCTTTATTTGTACTACGTGTTTCTCCATTAAAACCCTGCATTTAGATCCTCGCTTTCTCCTGCACACTGCAGTGGGTAGAGGAATATATAATTAATGTTTGTTATGAAATTATGTCAGTTTCTTTGTAAAAGTGCATAGTTTTTAACTTGTGTTTAGGCATTTTTTTTATACAGTGGGAGTGAGTAGCCTGTGGTTATCAAGTCTCACTGTCAGAATATTTTCATTTAAGCATAACAATTATAAATAAAATAATTATTATTTCTCACCAACAGCTACGAGTTTGTATAATTTATTTATTTGTTCCAAGAAAAATAGTTGTACACAGCTGTAAATTATCAAGTTTTTATTTATTATAGTTTTATATGTCTGCATACTATTGGGTACCACATTTCCAAGTAAATACCATACTTTTTTAGGGTTACTTTAACTTATTTATTGAAACTGTTATGTTTCAATAAATAAGCTTAACCCCCAAATCAACCCACCGGCCCACCTCAACTTTTCGATTTGATAATTCGGCCCTCGAATGAAGCTAATTGAATGGCCCTGTCCTAGACTGTTGGTTCAACTCAACTCAAAAACCCCTATCTTCTGACATAACATCAGAACAAATAGTTATCCAAATAATTTTGATACATCAACACTAGGGTTGCAAAGTGGTGTAAAATTTCCGGAAATGTTCCAGAAGCTTTCCAGGGGAAGTTAAGCTGGGGAATTTTGGAAATATTCCAAGTAGGAAATTTAATGGGAATTAAATGGAATTATTTGGAAACTTGGTCTTAAGCATAAGGTTAACCTGCAGTTTTGCAAATTTCCTGTTTAGTCCCATTAATTCCTGTTAATTCCCAAATATTCCCATTAATTCCCATACAAAGTTTCCAACTTTGAAAATTCCTGGAATTTTGCAACCACAGGAAACACCCATTTTTACGAATTTACTACAGCGTATCTGACAATCACAATCTTCAGATTTAACAAAACTTGATACACAGATGACACACACCAAGTTGTGTCAAATTCCAGCCATAGGGGGCACTAGAACTTATTTAATCAAATTTATTTAGTCGTTTTTGGGTCAAATGCTTACAGTACATTTTCTTCAAATTCAGTTCAACAAACATGGCTTCCAGCAGCTAATAACGTAAAATCAGAATGACTGACCCATGAAACCATGCTGGCCAAAAGTTATAAAAGGAACTTTGATGCATTGAATCGCAGATACAATCAGATATATTTGTTGGAACGAAAGAAGGGTTGGAACGAAGGCTGTCTCCTTCCACCCTCAAGGTATATGTGGCTGCCATTTCAGCTCATCATGATTTGCTTGACTCGTTTTGAGACGTTTTATATAATAAAGGCACTAGGAAAATTAGGAACAAAACCACACTATACACATCGACAACAGACAAAGGACTGAACCAAACGGGTTATAGATATATAAACACAGAATGAATGAGGGAGAAAACAAGGAGCAGGTGGGACTAATCAATAAACAAATGATTAGCAACTAAGGAAATGGGGAGTCATCCACGACAGCAAAACTGTAAGAATGTAAGTAATCATACAGACAGTCCCTTCTCTTATAACCTGGCCGCAGTTTCAGTAGCACAAAACATTACATATTAGAGTTTAAACAACAGTTGACAAACTTTTAAAAGGTTAGAAGAACACATATATTATAGAAATAAATAATAAAAAAGATCAATATTTCCGGACTCACAAGCTACAAATGAAAACTTCACACTCATTTGACATTGACCTTTAAATGTTTCGACATGAGTCCACACACCCCACATATATTATGATCACATCCAGTACCTTAAGACAGTTGAAGTTTTGGACTTCTCTTCATCTAACAGTAAGAGGGAATGATTTTATTTGATAGCCCCTCTTGAAACAAGTGTGTATTGCAGTGACTGTATTTCATCAAACCCTAACTATCAGTGAAGATTCAAGATGGACTTTACTGCAAAAACCACATCATATTTGAAAAGATGCTATTTCAACTCCAATCATCCACATGTGCCAATGGTGAAAAATAAGAAAATCAGGAATGGTGAGAAATCGGCCCAGATCCAGCCTGGTACACGAGGACTCCACACCTGCCAGATGTGGGCCGAATCTGGGCCGACACTATGTTGCTGTCTGGGATGTTTCAGTGATGTGTGTTTGAATGAGAAATGCGCGCCTTCACGGCGTGGATCAGGATAAGATTCTCAACCTAAATTCTGCTCTTGACCTCACACAATACTAATGCATAAACCAGCAGAGAGGACTGCGACGGGGCTGCTTTCAGACATTTCTGCAATAAATAAATGATATTGATCACACTCTATATGTTATGTTTCTTTTATCGTTTTTGTACCAATAAATGTTCCAGACAAATATATGAGATTTGTCTGATTTATTCTACTACAACACTAAACCTATTCAAGCCCAATGCAGGGCCATTTAATTAGTATTAATTGGTTGAGACTCGGGCCAGTTATGGCACATGCGTGGCTCTTGTCTTTAACCCGGATCTGGACCACTCCGGGGCCGAGGGAAAAGGGTTGTGTGGACCAGAACAAAACTTGCTATGTGAGGTTATGCTGTAACATTTCTCTATTTAAAGCATGCTAAAGATGAGAGAGAGCGAGCAGGATTTTATATTTCTCCAGCTTCCCTCCGAGTCTCTGACGTCACTGTCCTCCTCCGTCAGCGAGCCTCCATCTGTCCCTTACATCTCCGCCAGCTCTCCGGTGGCTCATTGTGGAGAAGAGTGGATGCTGAGGAGACCATGACAAACAACAGATGCACTCGACCTGTGTGTGTACCCTAACCCTCACTGACATCAGACACGTCGACCAGGCGCTCTCCAGTGCATTATACATGCTTATTTAAGAGCACTGTTGTTTTCTTCAGCACTGTGTGTGTGTGTGTTTGATACAGGATTAAGCAGTTCTGCTGAAGCACTAAAAATAACTTCCTCAAAAATGTTCAGTGTGACTGAAGAACTGGAAGTAATTTCTTAGTAATTTTTAGCATCTCATTCTTGACTCGTTATTTGATTGGACAAACATGCAATGTAATAAGGTAGCATATAAGTGTCTGAAACAGTTTTCCTGTGTACTGTTTTACATACTTTCACCAGAAAAGACGATATATAGTGGTTCTCAACCAGGAGGCCTCAGCAAACTTCCAGCGGTCCCAATATGTCTTATAATGATTTAAATGTAGTTATATTAAAGGGTTAGTTCACCCAAAATGGACATTTCTGTCATTAATTACTCACCCTCGTGTCGATCCAAACCAGTAAGACTTTCGTTCATCTTCTGAACACAAATGAAGATCTTTTTGATGAAATCTGAGCTTTCTGTCCCTCCATTGACAGGCTACGCAACTACCACTTTCAAGCCCCAGAAAGGTAGTAATCCATGCGATTTAATGTCTAAAAAGGTAGACATTTTTAAAGTAATCCATGCGATACTTTGTTTGGGCAAAAAAATGCATAATTTAACACTTTATTTAAAAAAATATTAATCTCAAACACTCCAATGACTGTCAATGGAGGGACAGAAATCTCTCAGATTTCATCAAAAATGACTTCATCTGTGTTACGAAGATGAACAAAAGTCTTACAGGTTTGAAACGAAGTGAGGTTGAGTAATTAATGACAGAATTTTCATATTTGGGTGAATTAACCCTTTAACAATAATGCTAAAAAATAAATAAGTGTACAACATTACACTGAGATCATGTTTTTTAATGTATGAATGTTTATTACAACTGAAGCATCAGAGGTACAGGTCAGGCCTACGGGTATTTTCCTGGACAGAGGGACGTCAAAAGGGTTGAGAACCAGAACCAGTATGCATTAGGACAGTCTCACACCGCAAACATAGGAAGACAGAGCCATGTTCCTGGGGTGAATGTTACACACGCTATTTATAGATTCAATCTGTGATCTCTCAACACACAAGGAGGGAAACTTTCTAAGGAAGTACAAAAATATACGTCTATATAAATGTTACACTGAAAAAAAAAAAGGAATGTGACGTTATTGTGAATGAAGACCAACGTTTTATGTTAGACTGTAATACAAAGTTGGAAGTCTGAGACAATCACAGCACTCTTGGCAACAGACAGTACATTCAGAAATGTAGACATCTTATATATTATTTAGAATAACACAGTAGTTTCATTCAAGTTCAGTGAATCCAACGTGACAAATCTGGTTCTTTGGCTGCCTTCGCCAGAAATGAATTGTAGATTTTGTCTCAGGTGAACTGATGACATCCCATCAAACACGCTATGATACTCAGATGATACGAGGTGTTTTCACACACAGAAGTAGTCTAGTGGGCTCCTATTGTTCTGCATTACTGTTGCATTAAATGACTGCAAAACAACTTCAAGCTTGTAATACATCAAAGCGAGTGCAAATAAGGCATAATGCACCACACATTCACACAACATTCAATTGAGAGCAGCATCAAATAAAAAATGAAAGCAATCGATAGCATACAACAGAAAACGATTATCTCTATATCTGTTCATACAGTACATGACTAGTTGTGACGATACACCGCGTCAATATATATCAGTATATCAGAAATAATGTACACAGCTTCAACTGAAACATGATGCATTTAATAACTGTGTAGTTTAACATGTCAGAGACACATGTTCTGGTCTCTGAGAACAGCACAATATACACTTCAGTGCCGTTGGGATCATTGTACAGGGGTTAGTTTGATGGCTAAAATGTGTAATGATAATGTAAAGAATTCAGGCATACCACAGTGCTTACAGGCAACAATGTAAAGTGTATGCTACATTTGGATAATTATATATGATGATGATGATGATGATGATATTAATTCATATTTGGACACCACATTTCTATGTGATTATCTGTGTAAATGAGTAAATGCATATAAAACATCCACTTAAATCACTACAGAAATTGCAGGTCAATCTTTACATTACAGCGTTCATGTTACTGTGTGTTCACATTCTGATTATAATGGACAACATGTATTTAATGTGTAATTATTTGGTTGATTTCGCTGGGAGTTTGATTGACAGGCGAGTGATCTGACTAATCATAACGCCGAATCCGCCCGACAAACAAACCGGACAGGAGAGCTAGTAGATTAACGTCGATGGACTTGAACTTGAAAAATTGTGTGTATTTGATGTCTTTCCATGGTTGAAACGACATTCCTTCTGATGTTTATTTGGTGCTATAACTAGTAGTGAAGAGGAAGAGATGATGTTTTACCTGCCGTTTGAACTTTAAAGAGCCACAAAACCGCATTTATTGTATGAATTACTGTCCTGAAGTGCAATGGTGTTTTTCTGTGGGAAACGGTTTACAGTATTTTGTTGTCAGTTTGTGTTGTTGACTGATTTGCACTCAGACGTTTCTGTGAAAATGTGTGTTCTTCATAAGGCGTTTCTGTAGTTTTACTGAATATCACTGATTTTGAAATCACTGCATGTACTGGAGATTGTAGTTTTACTGTGACTACACTATTACTGTGGTTAGTTGTACAATACTGTAGGAATCCTGTATATCTGGCATTCAAACAACAACTATAGTTGTACATCCATCCTTCCTTCTTCTATTCCTGCTTTATGCAGGGCCACACAGGATTGCTGGTACATGTCCCAGCATGCCTCAGGCCGATGGCAGGGAAACACCCTAGACAGTTGATTGTACAACACAGTATGTTGTAAACCACTATAGTTAGTTTTACAGTACAATTGTATTCTGGAATGAAGCAGCTTGCACGGAGTATGGATGGAAAAAAATATGAGATGGGAAGAAAATTAATATTTGTGTTCTCTTGCAAAAAATGTGGATTCTCTGTTGTAAAACTATTGCATTCCCCTGAGAAACTTTGTGTTCACAACTTTGTGCACTGAAATATAGTTATATATATATATATGTTATAGTTTTATATTATATATATATATATATATATATATGTCATACCTAAAGCGCATGCATCACTGATAAGTGCTGCTCTCATAAAGCCCTCTCTCAAACAGCTTGACTTCTTTCTCGTGGCTTATTGCGCTTAAATGGGCAAATTCATACAAAATTATGTCTAAATGCCTGTCTTGCTGAGTATTCAGGCAAATACATTCAGTTTTGGAACTTAATAATAGTTGAGAAAGATGCATGTTGTGTATCAGTATATTGGATTGGTGCATTCGCTCTTAAAGTGACAGCAGCCTAATAAACCTGTGTCATTAATGTTAATCAAAGGACAAAAGACAAAGAGAAAATAACTCACTGCTTTCGACTGAATAACGTTTGTAGCTTTATTTGTAAGCATTAATCTGTATTTAATATTTACAATGAAAAGTAGTATTTTCAGTAGTATTTCTGAATACTTTTAGACCCACCTGAAAAACTTAAAGCCATGTTTATTTCATTTGTCTCTTTGTTCTATTGTATTTATTTGTGATATTGTTTGCAATTTGTTAATTTGTTCTTATTTTATTACTGGCTGCTTACTTGTCTTTTTTTGTAAATGCAGTTCAGTGATTCAAATAAACGACTCGTTGTGCTGTGTGTAAGTTGTTACAAGTGATATATGCCAGTTTTCCCTGTGGTATCGAAAATGGGATTGAATATCAATATTTTTCATGGTATAGTATCGAAGTTGGAAATTCCCCAGACAGCAACATAGTGTCGGCCCAGATCTGGGACAGCAACGACACTATGTTGCTGTCTGGGTCCAGTATCGTGACAACACTAATTTCTGTAACTAAAGTTTTTCTAATTTTCTCTGGGAACACAACATTTTTGCAAGCGAACGTTCTTGTGAGAACGAAAATTTTCCTCCCATCTGATTATGTTTTTACCCTCATCATGTCACTTCATGGTGTAAGCTACTGTTGATGTAATACAACAATTATTCTATTTACTGAAGTGATTAATTACAGTCACATGTCATCGTGTAACATGGACACTGACATGAAGTGCTACTAAAATTTCCCAAATAATGAACATTTCCTCACTCCACTGGATTACAAAATGTGTATTCTATGCAACATGTGCTTTAATGACGTGCCATTACCGCGACTGTGCTTCAATCTGAACACGCTACACATCGCTGGGTGTCCGTGGTCGCATGGTGAATCTGTAAGGCATGCATCCACAACAAGCAATCCTCAAAGACCTGAGTATTTCAGGGTTCCTGAAGGCATATATCATGGGGTTGATGATGGAGTGGCAGATGGCTGGAAGAGCCGTGGCGTAAGTGTAGATCACAGGGGATCGAGTGTCCGCCACCAGCGAGTACATGGCCAGAGGGATCCAGCAGAAAGCAAAGGTTCCCAATATGGTGGTCAGGGTGGAGACGCCTTTCGTGGTGGAAGACGAGTGCGACGCAGTCATGAATTGACGCTGAACTGCGATTTGCTGAGCGTGCCGGAACGCGATCTTGCAGATCTGAAGGTACAACTGCAGAATCAGAGCGAATATCAGGAGGAAGGACACGGCGAGTGCCGCGGCGTTGCTTTTGTTAACCGGTCGACAGATGCTACACGTGCTTTCGTCTTCCAGACAGTTCCAGCCCAGGACCGGGAGCGATCCCAGCAAAGTGCTGACGACCCACAGCAGGACGAGCGTGACGTAGGTGAACGTCAGCGTGCTCTCGGTGTGGTACGACAGCGCGTTATACAGCGACAGGTAGCGATCCACGGTGATTGCCAGGATGTTGAGCACTGAGGCCGAGAAGGCCGTGATGAGGAGCCCGGTGGACAGTAGCATAACGAATCCTGAATCAATTATGTAAGTTACGATGAAATTGAGGATGAGGCTCAGGCCGGCCAGGAGGTCTGCAAACGCCAGACTCCCGATGAGGATGAACATGGGAGCTCGTAAAGTGGGCGTGTAGGAGATCAGAGCGATCACAACCGCGTTCTCGCACGACATGAGCGTTCCCGTCACGCACAGGAGAACGTCCCACGGGTTGAGGATCACGGGAACCGGAACCGGCTCCAACTCCCAGGACGGGACGGGCGACGTGTTTCTTCCCTCCGGTACATCCCAGTTGAAAAGAGAAGTGTTCAGGAGCAGGTTACTCATCGCTACAGCAGGAGGGCGAATCACTGAAAATGAGACAAGCGCAAGAGTCACGCATTTTTATTCATCCTTAATTTAACCAGGGGAATCACACTGAGATACTGCTATCTGTTCTTCCAGAGAGACCTGGTCAAGACGGCAAGGTTTCACACAAAATTACAATACCACAATTTACACATTCAAAAATTAAATAAATAATAGCTAATCAAAAAACAATTGCAAGTGTTGAGATGGATGACCTGATTTGAGATGAATAATGCCATCATTGTCTTCTGTAGAGCTGCTTTATAGCTGAAATTGAATTTGATTCATAATTGATCATATTTATCTGTTTATTAATGTGAAAACTGCTTTAAAGCAATCTTGACTTGATTTACCTTGACTAAAAAAAAAATACAAAAATAACCAAAGATACACCAGTCTACACAACTGATCTGTCACAGATCTGTTCAAAAGAGGCAGAGAATGAGCTATTTTTAGCCCTCTGCATGTCAGATAAGAGGTTGCACTTGACTTAACTGAGACATTTCTACCACTTCTGCGCTAATAATCAAGCTGAAGTGAAAATATCATGCACACACTGTTGTAAAACACAGACTCATTATGAAATATGTCACAAACAAAGACTGGTACCGACCACTGAGCGCGCGCGTGTCTCCATCCCTCTTCCATCCAGTGAAGATGAAGATGAAGAATAGATGAGGCTCAGGAAAGCGTCCCGTGCCAAGCGCATCTTTTGGGGATTGAGAGAGAATCCGTCGGCTTTCTTCTGTTGTCGTTGTTGCTGTTATTATTTATTTATCGTTTATCCTCGGTTTGTTACCTGGGCAGCGCTCAGCCTTGGCTTGTCATTCTGATCAGAAGCGTTGGCAGTTCACAGACAAGCGCCTGCTTGTTCGCATCTGATTGGTCGCTGAGATGACTCGCGCTGCTGACGTCAATGGCTTGTGGTACAGAAGCACAGCAGAACAGACCTTTCTTTCTCATTCATAACACACACCTACACTGCGAACGCGACGCGACGCGGATAGAATCCTGACGCGACGCGACGAAACGCGCGCGCTCCCGTTATCCCGGTTGCGCGCCATTCATCGAGTAGGTAGAGAATTAATTTTGAAATACAGTCCAAAACTTCAGTGTAAGAAAGTAGAATTGAAGTGGAATCAAATTGAACTGTTGTGGTTTTAAATCGGCTAAGTTTCATTTTTCAGTTTGAATTATCCAGAAACATTCACACCATATAGGCGTACACGAGGAGCTTATTACAAGAAACATCAGATGATGAGTTTTCTGTTTGAATATAATTTAAAATGTAATTTATTCCTGTGATCAAAGCTGAATTTTCTCATCATTACTCCAGTCTTCAGTGTCACATGATGATCCTTCATAAAATCACAGGAAAACACTGATTTTGTGCTCAAATATTATTGGTGCTCAATAATTAATAATGGTTATTATTTATTTATTTTTTATCAGTGTTGAAAACCATTTTTGCATGCTTAATATTTTTGTGGAAACCGTGATAGCCTACATTTTTGTCTGGATTCTAAAAGAACAGCATTTATTTGAAATATAAATATTTTGCAACAATATAAATGTTTTTGCTGTCTCTTTTGATCAATTCAATGCGTCCTTGCTGAATAAAAGTATATATATATATTACTTACCTCAAAACTTTGAATGGCAGTGTTTTATGGTTTCCAAAAAAATAAACAAAACAAAACAATAGCAGCATAACTGTTTTTAACATTGCTAATAGTAATAAATATTTCTTGAGCATCAAATCATCATATTAGAATGATTTCTGAAGGATCATGTGACATTGAAGACTGGAGTAACGCATTAATAAAACATAGATAAATTACATTTTACTATATATTCACGTAGAAAACTGTTTTTACTGTATTTTTTATGTATGCAGCCTTGGTGAGCAGAAGAGAGTTCTTTCAGAAACATTACAAAATCTTAAAGTTTCCAAATATACTGATACTGTATATATGCGTGTATGGCTAAAAGTACTTTCTATATCGTCATTTTATAGTGTCAGCAACTACCGAGTCTTCCTATTCGCTCTTGACACATGCACTTGCATCATTTTAGTAAGATCATGATCACCCCCCCACCGCATCATCTTACTACACGTTTTGACAAAATTACCCAAATTTAGTCTTATTCTTTAAATTGAGATTACTATACAGACAAAACAAAACTAAGACAAATCCAATAACACATATTCAGAAAAGACATCCATACAACAACTATGAAGTTTCCCCAATTAATGTGAATAACCTCAAAAAACATTTTGCTTGGCAACCTCTACAGATTGTCTAAAAACCCCAGCAATGAATAACAGATGTTTGGTCTATAGAGTCCGTGCGCTGGTGCTGACCATGGTGCTGATGCAGTTCCTGGGGTCTGCGCCAGATGGCAGCACTCACACATTCAACTACAACGAGGCTCTCTGGTGATGGAGAATCTGCAAACGTGACCCTAGTTGCTTCTTCTTCTTCTTTTCTTTTCTCAGCGATATTTAGGATGAATGCCCCATTGAACCTTTTTTCTGAGACGCCACAATCAACATAAAAAGATTCCCAGAGAAAGCATGAATATGAACATGCATTTGTTTCAGGTAAATGTGCCCACCAAATGCATGTGTAACTTTATCTACATTGTCAGTTATGTCATACCTTATATAAATGAAATATTGAAATTTCAGCTTAGCCTTTTCCAGCATTTTTTGATGTATCAGATGAATATTTTTAGTATAAACTTTTTTTGGATAGGTTTCACATATCCCAAATATTGGGAGCAGAATTAATCCAGCTGAGTACATCCCACAATTCAACATGTTAAGTAAAAACACATGTTTGTCTTTTAGACACTGAGTTTTTTTCATGATCTAATTTCAATCATGACAGCTCTCAGAATAGTTTTGGCATTTAATTGAACATGGCAATGTTAATTTAGTCTTGGCGTACTAGATCTGCTGCCCTGCTGCTGCTAATAGATTCACAGACTGTGAGCATGAAAGATCTGCTGCTGCTGCATCAATAGGCAGTCATCAATCCTGACAGACATCAATCCTGGCAGACATCAATCCTGACAGTCATTAATCCCGACAATCATCAATCCTGACAGACATCAATCCTGGCAGACATCAATCCTGACAGTCATTAATCTCGACAGATACCAATCCCGACATACATCAATCCTGACAGACATCAATCCTGGCAGACATCAATCCTGACAGTCATTAATCCCGACAATCATCAATCCTGACAGACATCAATCCTGGCAGACATCAATCCCGACAGTCATTAATCCCGACAGACACCAATCCCGACATACATCGATCCTGACAGTCATTAATCCCGACAGACACCAATCCCGACATACATCAAACCTGACAGACATCAATCCTGACAGACATCAATCCTGGCAGACATCAATCCTGACAGTCATTAATCCCGACAGACACCAATCCCGACATAAATCAATCCCGACAGTCATTAATCCCGACAGACACCAATCCCGACAGACCTCAATCTTGACAGACATCAATCCTGATAGACATCAATCCTGACAGACATCAATCCCGACAGACATCAATCTTGACAGACATCAATCCTGACAGACACCAATCCTGACAGACATCAATCCCGACAGACATCAATCCTGACAGACATCAATCCCGACAGACATCAATCCCGACAGACATCAATCCTGACAGACATCAATCCTGACAGACATCAATCCCGACAGACATCAATCCCGACAGACATCAATCCCGACAGACATCAATCCTGACAGACATCAATCCCGACAGACACCAATCCCGACAGACACCAATCCCGACAGACATCAATCCTGACAGACATCAATCCTGTCAGATTTCAGTTATGACAGATGTCAATCCTGACAGACATCAATATTGACCGACATCAATATTGACCGACATCAATCCTGACAGACATCAATCCTGACAGACATCAATCCTTACAGACATCAATCCCGACAGACATCAATCTTGACAGACATCAATCCTGACAGACACCAATCCTGACAGACATCAATCCTGACAGACACCAATCCTGGCAGACATCAATCCTGGCAGACATCAATCCTGACAGACATCAATCCCTACAGACATCAATCCCGACAGACATCAAACCCGACAGACCTCAATCTTGACAGACATCAATCCTGACAGACATCAATCCCGACAAACATCAATCCCGACAGACATCAATCTTGACAGACATCAATCCTGACAGACACCAATCCTGACAGACATCAATCCTGACAGACATCAATCTTGACAGACATCAATCCTGACAGACACCAATCCCGACAGACATCAATCCCGAAAGACATCAATCCTGACAGACATCAATCCTGACAGATTTCAGTCATGACAGATGTCAATCCTTGCAGACATCAATCCTGACAGACATCAATCCTGACAGACATCAATCCTGATAGACATCAATCCTGACAGACATCAATCCCGACAGACACCAATCCCGGCAGACATCAATCCTGACAGACGTCAATCCCGACAGACGTCAATCCCGACAGATGTCAATCTTGACAGACGTCAATCCTGACAGACATCAATCCTGACAGACATCAATCCTGACAGACACCAATCCTGGCAGACATCAATCCTGACAGACATCAGTCCTGACAGACATCAATCCCGACAGACATCAATCCTGACAGACACCAATCCTGACAGACATCAATCCTGACAGACACCAATCCTGGCAGACCTCAATCTTGACAGACATCAACCCTGACAGACATCAATCCCGACAGACATCAATCCCGACAGACATCAATCCTGACAGACATCAATATTGACAGACATCAATCCTGACAGACATCAATCCCGAAAGACATCAATCCTGACAGACATCAATATGTTGAGCAAGCGATCTCATTGGCTGCAGGATCCGCAGAGGCCAGAGCTTGTGTCATGCAGTAATGATGCGATTGCTTGTAGATTGCATGTAAAGGACCGATCAGCCTGCGCCCTCTAGAGTTTCATGACTAAACTAGATATATAGAGAGATTTGGGGGCTGGCTTTTGACTTTGAACAGGAAACAAACACCCAAACCACCAAAACCACTTACATTATAACACCCTAATAAGCACATATTAACACCTTGGCATCATGAGAGAAAATATACCCAGGAAATCATCATACCTCTTGTTTTGTTTCTTTGATGTCTGTAAGGATTGATGTCTGTAAGGATTGATGTCTGTCAGGATTGATGTCTGACAGGATTGATGTCTGTAAGGATTGATGTCTGTAAGGATCGATGACTGTAAGGATTGATGTCTGTGATTGAGAAACATGGCTTTTCCTATCACTGCTAGAGTGGTAATTGATGATCAGTTGAACTTCACAGACCACATTGCTAGAACTGCCCGGTCATGTAGATTTGCCTTGTACAACATAAGGAGGATCAGGCCCTTCCTATCAGAGCAGGCCACACAACTCCTTGTCCAAGCGCTAGTTCTATCCAGACTGGACTATTGTAATGCTCTCCTGGCTGGTCTTCCAGCTTGCACGGTCAAACCTCTGCAACTGATCCAGAATGCTGCAGCCAGAGTGGTCTTTAACGAGCCAACGAGAGCACATGTCACTCCTCTCCTCACACAATTGCACTGGTTGCCAATTGCCGCTCGCATCAAATTCAAGTCACTGACATTTGCCTACAGAACTTTTACTTAAACTCATTACTTCAGACTTATGTGCCATCCAGAAACTTGTGCTCTGCAAGCGAACGACGTATTGTGGTGCCATCTCAAAGAGGCACAAAATCTCTTTCTCGGACCTTCACCATGACTGTTCCCTGCTGGAGGAATGATCTGCCTAACTCAACCAGAGTGGCTGAGTCCATAGCCACTTTCAAGAAATGGCTGAAGACGCTTCTTTTTCGACAGCAATTGATCCAGTAATAATAACACTTTCTCTTCTATTCTATTCTATTATTTTTAAAAATATATTTTTTTTTGTTTGTTTTTTGTCAGGATGATGACTGTCGGGATTGATGACTGTCAGGATTGATGTCTGTCAGGATTGATGTCTGTCAGGATTGATGACTGTCAGAATTGATGTCTGTCAGGATTGATGTCTGTCAGGATTGATGACTGTCAGGATTGATGATTGTCGGGATTAATGACTGTCAGGATTGATATCTGTCAGGACTGATGTATGTCGGGATTGGTGTCTGTCAGGATTGATGATTGTCGGGATTAATGACTGTCAGGATTGATGTATGTCGGGATTAATGACTGTCAGGATTGATGATAGTCGGGATTAATGACTGTCAGGATTGATATCTGTCAGGATTGATGACTGTCAGGATTGATGTATGTCGGGATTGGTGTCTGTCAGGATTGATGATTGTCGGGATTGATGTCTGTCAGGATTGATGTCTGTCAGGATTGATGTATGTCGGGATTGATGTCTGTCAGAATTGATGTATGTCGGGATTGGTGTCTGTCAGGATTGATGATTGTCGGGATTAATGACTGTCAGGATTGATGTATGTCGGGATTGATGTCTGTCAGGATTGATGTATGTCAGGATTGATGTCTGTCAGGATTGATGGATGTCGGGATTGATGATTGTCAGGATTAATGACTGTCAGGATTGATGTCTGCCAGGATTGATGTCTGTCAGGATTGATGATTGTCGGGATTAATGACTGTCAGGATTGATGTCTGCCAGGATTGATGTCTGTCAGGATTGATGATTGTCGGGATTAATGACTGTCAGGATTGATGTCTGCCAGGATTGATGTCTGTCAGGATTGATGACTGCCTATTGATGCAGCAGCAGCAGATCTTTCATGCTCACAGTCTGTGAATCTGCAGCAGGGCAGCAGATCTAGTACGCCAAGACTAAATTAACATTGCCATATTCAATTAAATGCCAAAACTATTCTGAGAGCTGTCATGATTGAAATTAGATCATGAAAAAAACTCAGTGTCTAAAAGACAAACATGTGTTTTTACTTAACATGTTGAATTGTGGGATGTACTCAGCTGGATTCATTCTGCTGTCTATTTTTTTACTTTCATTTTAGCGTTATTTCAGCATGAAGATTTACCAATATCTTATTTCAAATTCATAACTGTTTGTAGATGTATCTTTCACAATAGTGAGGCAACAGCTGAGATTCATCTTTGAAAGGTGTTGTAGCAAATTAGCTCAAAATAAATATTAATAATGAATCATAACTTGTAGTAATTAATTATTAATATTTGGATCAATTAATAGAATTAATTTAATGTAGTAAAATTTATTTTACAATCAGTCAACCTGTTCGTCCCGTGAACACTCAGTGTTAAGTATTAATTGTTTATTAATTCTAAGAAATGTTCATTTCCGGGGGAGGGAAACATCTTTCTTACTGTACAGTCCTACTAAGAGCCTGTAGGCAAAATCTAAATCGTAAAATAAACTTTGTTGCAAGCAGAGAATCAGAACTAAATACGTATTGTGCACAAGTTTTATTAACTAAATCACAAACATAACTAATCTAAACACACAACATACATACAATCACACATACATGGGTAAAATGGTAAGTGACAGAATGAAACCGGAAGCAGGAAATGGAAAAGATCCATTTAACTATGAAAAGAACCATCAGCTTATTATATTCAGAGCACCTCATTAAATGTATACATGCATGGCCTTTGCAGTGAAAGCATTTCGTGAAGTTCCTGAAGAAGGATTTTGATGGTCCCATGAGTCTCAATCAATTTCTTCGGCATTGAATGAAGAAATGGTGATGAACTTGCATGGTTGAAGGTTTTCTCCTCTCCATGAGCACATGGCCCTGGGCCAGAGAGGCCACGCAGAGCAACCAGGAGATGGGAGGAAGTAAGAAGAGTTGATGGTTGGAGTTGCGATTGACTTCTTCTGCATTGAATAAAGAAATTGTACCAAACTCCTGATGTTGTCCTTGATTCTGTTGTGGTTGAGAGAGTCCTCTCTCTCCTGGATGAACACATGGCCGGTTGTGGGTCGAGGCCTGATGCCCTGTGGCCTGGTGCCATGCAGGACAGCAACCTGAACGTACCGAGAAGGCCAAGAGAGAGAAGGGCTTGTGTAGAGACAATTTAAAGCCTGAGAAAGGTCCCACCCCTCCGGGTTGGCTCGACCAATAAGAAAGGTGGAATTTCCAAGCGGGAAATTCCTCTGTTGGGAGGATTTATGACTCTAGCCGCGTTTCCATTACCCTTCAAATTGCGCAAATTGAAACTGCGAATTGAAAATATGCCCAATGGAAATACGTCAATTTCGCAAAAACTCCCATTTATTGCAAAAAAGTTTTTACGCTCGCATGAGGTGGTTTTTCCGGCAATTCGAAAAAGAAATATTTCGCAAAACTGCAATGGAAACAGTTTTTGCGCATTTACAGGTCACCTGATGTAGATGACGTGGTGTGTTTGGACAGAATACAAGACAGAGTTCTTTATTAAATTCATAAAAGACAAAATAATTACAGAAATAATGGATTCTAAACCTCAAATAAATGCCACAATCAAGACCTCGAAGCAGATATGAGGGAGAAACACCCAGAAACACCTCATATGTGCCGCTTTCAAATATAATAAGGGTCGTTCCTTGCCATTAATGATTGGAAAACACACATACGTCTCCTTCGATTAATAATAATGGCTAGTGCAGTGGCTGGGATATAGTACATAATCCTACCAACGTCCGTTGCCATTGTTTTTGGAATGATTTTACTTATTGCGAGAGGAAAAAAATGTAGTTTTAGTCGCATAACATCGGTTAATGGAAACGCCGTCATTTCGCAATAGTTTTTTTGTCGACATTTAGAAGAAAAAAAAAATCGCTAAAGTTTTGCGCAAATCTGTAATGGAAACGCGCCTTCTGTCTCCAGTGTGATTAGACATGAGCCTTGCCGTTTGTGTCCATTTATACTCGGATAGATATAGCAAACACACACTGCATTCTATAAAAAGCGATGTACACTAAAGTGTAAGTCATTAAATGAGGATTAATTCGATAGAAGACACAATTGTAACGAGGACGCTGAGGCGGCATTAGGTGGGGTTACATTAACTAGTAGTTCTCTCATAAAGCATGCATGAAATAAATACAAATGCAAGATACAGTCTACAAGACAAAGTTATCACACACATGTCCTTGGATGCATGTTCATTTATAGATCAGTTCGTCTTAATTTTTTTAAAGAAGACGTTGTAGGTCTTTCCTATGGCCTCAGTCTTGACCACATGACCACATTTTTAACAGCAACAAAACCATCTTATCTAATGGCATCATGGTTCTTGCCCTAGTTGGGGGGTGGGACTATAGATCCGAGAGTGAGTTTTAAAGATTATTTGTTAAATATAACAAATCCTTGTGTCTGATTTGTCTCAGTCGTTACAGTGTCACATCATCTTACAAGACTTTGTTTCTTATAAGCATCACCTAATGATGCACAGACATCAATACTACAAAACAACTATGGTGGCACTCAAAAAAAAGGAAAAGAAGATGATAAACTCTGAATATTACAAAATAAACCAAACAAAACAAACCAAGTGAACCAAAAACAAGATCAGCAGCACAGATAAAAACTCTACAGCATAATCTATTCATGCCGCATTGCATGCTGGGTACCTTCATAGTACATGCACTGTAGAAATACACTATGATATTGTTTGTTAACAGTAATTTTTTGTGTTAAACTCGCAGTAAAACCAAGCTTTTTTACAGTACAATTGTAAAAACTTCAGTAAGGTACTATAGATTTTACAATAAATTTCTGAGAGTGCAAAAGAGAAGTCTTACTGTGGAAGTAATGCAATTATTAACCTGGAATATACTGTAATTTCACACTAAAATTTTAACAGTGTAAAGATAGAAGCTCAGAGACATTTACAATCTGTTGATGCACTGGATATTGATATGTTGTTATTTATTTATTTTTAAACAGTATAGATGATGACTTTGTGGTAATGCAACTGTTTCATATATTCATGAACATGAATCTGTATGTCAGGCCATAAATTCACAAAAAGTTTGCATGAGCGCTTGCTTTGGTGTTGCCACCCTTCATAATCCTCATGCCACCCTATAAATAATTTTCTAGATCTGCCCCAGAAAACAGGAAGTGTGTTATAATTTCTGCATACATTGACTGATTTTGATGAAATGTCAGCTGTATGTCTATTGTGAGTCAAAGTCATGTTTTCTTCATGTCTTAAAATAGCTTGAATGTAACTCGACACCCTTGCCTCATTTAGTATCCGTGGTTCTATGAATATGCAAATGAGCCCCGCCTCCACTTACTCACTCACTCAGCTCAGAGATCCACTCGTTGACGATCACACGTCGATTTCAAAGCGTGTTTTTGAGACTGTCTTTGGTTCACTGCAGTTTTAAGGAGAAAATACTCGGCAATGGTGTCGACTTATGAATTTACACATGGTTTGTCTTAAAGCATATTAAAAACACCACATAGACATATAAACAACATTAAAACATGATTTTCACCACAGGGAGACTTTAAATGTTTATTTCAATGTTTTTTACTCTTCAAAATGTCTCTTTCACTGTGTACTCTTTATCTCTTTAACTGAAAATTTTCAATTGGCAAAAATAATTCATGTATTATACAGTCAAAGATAAATAAACTCATTTCGAATTAAAAATTAAATTAAGTAATAATAACAAACGCCCAAGGAGAAGTTGTTGTTGGGTGTTGTCCTTATTTCACACTTGTGTGGTTTCAAATCCTCTCAGGTGCTTTCTTGACATTCGCATTGACCTCAACCCAATGTTTAAGCAATCTAGAAACCCGTTTCCCGTCACTGTCCGCTTGAGCAAATGTGCTTCCTCTATTTGAAGGGAGTGTCTCGTGCTTCAGTTGTGGGTTTGGTGACAGTTATAAGAACAATGATAAGAGGGTGGACTGTGAAGCACTGAACTGCTGCAAGAAAACATGCAAAACATTGACAACATTGGAGGAATTTAGCTTGCACTTTATTTCGATAGTCCACTTTAGACATTATATGTAGACTGGTAGGGTTCGGGTTAGTAGAATAAGTTGGCATGTAGTTGCAAAGTTACTTATACTGTAGTTAGTAGATCATAAAAATAAAATATTACCGGAATTTATTTACTGTGAATTCATGCATTATCATACACTGAACAAAATGGTAACATCTAAAGTAACTGGTTTTATTCAAGTTAAAAATATTAAAACATCACTAAACCAACCTGTATACATTAATTTATACCAACAAAATAATTTCATGGGTTAAATCAGGTCGAAATATATCTTTAAGGCAAGGCCGTGTGTCTTGAACATTGGGGGACCAACGTTTCTTTATTTGTTTTCTTTTGGTTATTGGGTTATTGGTCTTTTTAATTAAATGAATTAAATAATTAAAAGATTAAAAGTGATTTAAGGGAATAAAGAATAATAATAAAAAAGTTCCAGGTTTATTGTAGGCTAGTTGTTTTTAAACTAAATGTTTTATTTAAAAATATGTTCACATTCACTCTTATTCATATATCTAATATGTTAAAAACGCAAAATGATTCTCGTCTAATCACACTCGTTACATGAATCATGTAAATAATAGCACATTTCCAATTAAAAACGTTAGTTTGCATCACTGGATGATATTACTGTCAGTCATTAAACATTTCTGGCGTAAAAGTTATCAGATCTCGAGCTGTGGTTAGAAGCAGAGTTTCTAGATTTCTTCAATGATGCATCGTACTATAGTAGTGAAGCAGTGAGTTACAGCAGTGCATGGGAAACACACACCAGTTTGTGTCGAGCGTCCAGTGTGGGGATTCAGTGTCTGTGTGTAACCACTGGAGGCAAGTTTATTTATCCAAACGCGATCAAGATACAAAACAAGACTTGACTAAGTATAACTTTGACTTGATTTGACTTGACTTGACACTCACCACACAGTGGATACACAAACAATAAAGAGGCAGGGCAAACATGAGGGCTTAAATAATACACACATGGACTATATGGATTAATCACTAAACAAGACACCAGTGAACATGATTAGACAATTAACCAATGACAACATGACACAAAAGACTAGGGAATCACATGATAAGACAAGAAACATCACTGACATGAAACATGAACCCAAAACAAACCTAGGCATTACACTGTGGCTTCCACGGGACTTTACTTAGGATGAAGTGCTGCCACTTCCAGTCAGGCATCTGGAGAGACACCTTTATAAAGCACACACTGACCAATGCAGGCATCGTCTCGTCTTACACTGAAAAATTATACTTTTGGACTAGCTTTTAAAAAAAACACTCAAATGTAGGGGTGTAACAATATATCGCAATACAATATATCGCAATACAAAAACGCAACAAAATGTATAGTGTATAATTCACCCAAAATAAAAATTACTGTGTGAGAAAAAAAATCACGTTTTTAGAGTTTTAGTATCAGACATTAATCTACTAGCCTATATATAATGTTGAATATAATGTATAATAATGCAATGGGGGAATATTTGTGGATCCTGATAATGCCAAATGTCTGATGTTACCAGTAAAAAGTGTCTCTGGGGGACGAGTCTGAGGGAAGAACAGGAGACAATGGTAAGGAGAATGCAGAAGACAAAAGGTAGGCGAAATAAAAAGTGAATCCCAGAAACAGTCCCACGGACCCAGCCCCAAACCCCATCTCTGCAATAATAATTAATAAAGGCTGGTTTAAAGCAGGGGCGTAGAATTTAGTAGGGGCGCTAGGGACGTGTCCCTACCAATATCCAGTGACACTGATATATCCTTAGCAATAATTTTGATCAAAACTTAAAATATATTTATATTGATGTCCCCGTCCCCACCAATTTTAAAATCAAACCTACGCCACTGGTTTAAAGTACTTCTTCCTGCTTCTATGTATTAATGCTCATGGGTAGCCGTAATGGGTTCCATTCAGACCTTAACATTAAGTATTTTACTGTTATGTGCCAACAAGATTCAACAAGATATTTTCCCCTGGCTAGACCCAATGTTTAGATCTGTTGTGGTATTTATGCAAATTAGCACATACGTAATTAGATCAGTTTGTCCATGTTAACAAACAATTTAAAAAAACTTGTAATACATTTGTTTGTCTTGATGTAAGTAATCAACTCAGTTTCTACCCTATTCACGTAAGAAAAAGAATGAATAGGCGTATGAATAGACTATATTTGGGTCTTTTTCGAAACTTTCCCCTAATGGGATTCTTCTGGGCTTTTTTTCCCTTACTCAGGACATATTGAGGATACAAAAAAAGTTGAATTTGCTTCTGTTGCAATTTGTTCAACCTTTTTTCATAAAATGACTGGACTAAAAGTCAAAACAAGTTGTGTGTTCGGCTGCAGTACCAAACGCTTCCACTAGAGGAAATTCGTTTCCCATTCATTTCCAATGCGCTCATTTTTGACCGCGAGGAGCAAACATGTGACTTTTTTTTCAGGACCATTTAACCTTCTCGAGTCATGTCCATGATTCTTTGTGTTCACAATCACATAGCAAGTGGCAAAAAAAAAGTGAAGTAAAAAAAAAAAAAAAAAAAAGGGCCCTCCAAGTCCATCAGCTTCAAGGGAGTAATTTTATCTTTTATGGTCATGTGACCCAGGGTGACGAATCCCCCTGGATTCATTTTAAACCTAGATGGCGGGAGAGTTCGAGGTAACGTATAAACAGAATAATTCATGTTTTGTTTTGTGTTTAATATATTACACACATTTATGTCATACATTTCATATGAAGTTTACATTTCATGTGTAAGAAACGAATTTATATAGTGTCCTGCCAACTCTCACGCATTCACCGTGAGAAAAATCACGCACAGAAAAATCGCGAAGCAAAGAGGACACGGAGACCGAGACAGACTAGACAGAGTTACTTATGATATAAAAAAAAATCTCAGCTCTCAGATTCTGTCAATTTTATTACGAAATAAAATTCAAACAATAAATACCGTTTTGGCGCTTGTAAATGTGATTGACAGATCCCTAGGCAGGTGAACTAATTATCTCTACTAGCTAATAGTAAATAAACACGAACACTGTTGAAAGATACAGTACAACTTACCGAAATATATATTCCTCATACATGATATCAATCAATCAGTGTTTTTCATCCGCGGAAAGGGGTCAATAAAACAGCTGGAGAACAATTATGTCACATAACATTTACCTCAGGAAAGCCATTTAACGTTAATGATATGGGCTAGCTGTAGCACGTTAACGTTAGTTGGCTAGAAAAAAAAGCTATAGAGAGTATTTTGCTAAATATGTGTACTCTATTACGTATTTATTATATTTTTACTTGACATATTTTATTTTACTTTTACTAAAGTTGTTATTATAATAAAAAACGCATTATATTTAATTTGAGTTATTTTTAACCTTAAATAATACTGCCAGCTGATAGGGCTCTCTGTATGTTTACAGCATTAGGTGAGTTTTTTTTTTCTTGAGAAAAATTAATGACTATCTTGTGTACGTAATATTTATCCAAGTCATTATTAAATTAAATCACAGGAATTTAATTTAATTGAAATCGTGAAATTTGTGTCAAGCAATAGTAAAAAAACGTAGCTTACCAGTAATTGTACCATGTAAACATTGTAACATGTTGTCACTAAACCTAATAAAATTCAGTTTAGTTACTAAAAATATTTTTATTTTTATAAAGCATATTTTAAAAACTTAATTATAAAATGCAAATTTATTTGCAACAATTATATGTAGCAATATAACAGCAAATATACCAAAACCCTGTTGTAAGAACACTGCGTTGTCATTATAACATTCCAGGTGAAGATAATGAGTAAATTACGTTGTCTTTCCCTTCATTACGGCTTCATTATGACACACAAGTGTCCTCAACTAACCTTGCATTTCAATCAGATAACTTACATGAATGCTGTAAGATTATACATCCATGTTCACATCATCAAGTTTGCATGTGAATTGTTTGCTTGAATCTCTTTGAATGTTTATATAAATCAAGCCATCTATGATTACAGTGGTCATATCTGACCCAAAACATCCCGGTCTAACCTCGAAATCAGGCATTGCTTCACTGAACA
Source organism: Abramis brama (assembly GCF_963993115.1). NCBI lineage: Eukaryota > Metazoa > Chordata > Actinopteri > Cypriniformes > Leuciscidae > Abramis > Abramis brama. The sequence continues at coordinate 3,199,994 of NC_139977.1, forward strand.
TCAGTTTTTTACGTTTTTACGATCAAATGCACTTGTTATGCAACGGAGTTGTGTAATACGGACTGATTATATATTTCACACCTCTTCAAACATGCACTCACACCACCTCTGTTGCTGAAATGTGGAAAATGCAGAACAATGGCAGTGTTTCGCAGTCTTCCTGAAACGGGTGGAACAAACTTCAGATCTGCAGAGATGTGTGTGTGTTCTTCACTCCTCGCTGCAGTGAGGACATCTGTTTCATCCAGTGCGTTGATCACAACAGCTTTTGGTCTTAATGTTACATAACATTATTCGGTCACACTTTATTTTAAGGTGTCATTGTTACGGTGTAATTATACATGTAAGCACTGAGTAATGTTAATTAACAACATGTACTTACTATAGGATTAGGATTTGGTTGAGGGTTGGTTGCATGTAATTATGCACAATTTACTGTTATTACTATGGTAAGTGCATGTAACATATGTAACAAGCACACTGTTAATATCAATTATGAAAGCGCCGTTTCTAGGTGTTGTTGTCAGTGCATCTGATTATTAGAGTAATTGCTAATGCATATGCATAGCTGCTATTTGATGTCAATCTTCTGGGTTCATAATACAGATTACAGTGAGTTGCAATGGGTGTTAGTGTATATTTCACTGCGTGACTGTCCTCAGCTGAGCATCGATGTGGATCCTGGTGTTTCTGACGAGCAGCACAGTGAATCTTCATCTGTTTTACCCAGTGCGTTGATTCCGACAGCATTTGGTCTTAATGTTGCATAACATTATCTTAATATCAATTATGAAAGCGCCGTTTCTATGAGGTGTTGTTGTCAGTGCATCTGATTATTAGAGTAATTGCTAATGCATTGGCGTAGCTGCTACTCGATGTCAATCTTCTGGGTTCATAATACAGATTACAGTGAGTTGCAATGGGTGTTAGTGTATATTTCACTGCGTGACTGTCCTCAGATGAGCATCGATGTGGATCCTGGTGTTTCTGACAAGCAGCACAGTGAATTTTCCAGTGTCTCTGAGGATTTGGTGTTTATATAATCTCTCTCTCTCTCTCTCTCTCTCTCTCTCTCTCTCTCTCTCTCTCTCTCTCTCTCTCTCTCTCTCTCTACGCAGCATTCAACGAACTTGAACTCGGAGAGGAAGCAAGCAGCCCACTTCCTATCGTCATGGCAACAGCATGTGAATGCGTTGAGCCAGAGAGAGAGAGAGAGAGAGAGAGTGGGAACAGCATCCGAAGGCACGGCTGGCTCAGTCTCCAGAGCGAATGACAGGTAAGACGGAGAACATGTTTTGAGACGGTTGGGTTTGATCGTCCTCAGGTCTCTGGGAAATGTCCTTTACTGCATTTAAAGGTTGGTCGATTTCATGCCTTTGCGTATGATGCTCGTCCTCTGCGGCAATACTGTGTGTTTTGGCGAAGTGACCTCTGACTTTGGCCGTGCAATGACAGTAACAGTCTCTAAATTCATGTTTTTTCATTAGCATTTTTATTTTGCGGATGTATTCCAACATGGCAACTTGTGTCATGCACATCTGGATGGTTATAAACATACATTTTTCTGGTTGTAAGTAGCAACGTCACAATGCACATGCAACAGCATGTGAGTAGCCAGATGTGTGTGTTCTTCAGTGTTTTGTTTGATTTGAAGGATCCTTGTGGTAATAGTATGTTGATGTGGAGCACTGGCGGTCAGTGATGCTGCTTGTTATCCGCACAGAGCGACAGGTTGTCTAAGGTTTGAGATCCCAGCCATTGAAAAGCAGGTTTTAACATTTGGTATCATCTAGTATTTAGTTGGCCTGACGCTTGGGACGCTCTACAGGTCTCTTTCAGGCTTCGTTTTTTACATTCAGTCCATCTTCTCTGTGTTCTTCATAATTTTTCCTCTTATCGCATTTGAATGTCCTCTTATACACATACTGCATCCGAGACATTTTATATTTTTAATCATATTTTTACTATAATTATGTGTTTTGAAATGTAAGTAGCATTGGGCTTGACTCGGTTATATAATGGATGCATTCAGTATTTGGGTTTGGCTGTCTGAGACACTTTGAATAAATTACATGAATAAATGTACCTTTTAAAAAAAAAAAATTTGAATAAATCATGAGTCATTCCAGTGAAAGCAGAGTGCAGATATTCTGGGCGATCATTCTGTTTTTGTTATTTTCCCAGCAATGACGTGTAACATGACATCATCACTTAAATAATATTAAATTAACCCCTTAACTGTCACCCCTCCCCCCCCCCCCCCCACACACACAGTTTTTAGTACTGTACTAAACATTTTTTATCTTATACACATTATGTATTTTAGAAAACATTTTTTTAATCTAAAAATGTTATAAAATCTATGGAAGCTTGCCATGGAATAAAACAATTTTAAAGGATAATTGCGACTTTTTAGCTCATATTTCGGACTTTTTCTTGCATTTCTGGCTTTTTTACTCTCACAGTTGCGATCTTGCAATTCTGACTTGATATAAAATCGCGATTGCCTCCGAATTGGACTTTATAACAACGCGCAATCGCAACTTTAAATCACGCAATTCTGACTTTATAACACGCAATTGCGAGTTTATATCACACAATTCTAAGAAAAAAGCCAGAATTGTGAGATAGTCGCAATTACCTTTTTCATTTTTTTCTCAGTGGCGGAAACAAGCTTCCATAAAAGCTGTACGTCTAAAGTTGCGTTCCAAATTTGAACTTGATATCACAAAAATGTGATTTTGTTTAGGCGCTATACCAAAAATAGCCACCGGTGTCACTCACATTCTATTGAATTTTTAATATTTTTTTGCATTCTCCTGTCACAAAGTAATACATTTCTATCACAATATCACTTCTATCACAAAACAATCACCAAACATGGAACCTTGAGTCTCAGGCCTTTCCAACGATATGTTTTTCCAAGATTAGAAAGAAGATTTGATTATAAAAATCAAGTGCAGTAAATTTTGTAAATATGAAACGTGACACCACCCGCTAGAGAGGGAGGAGGGAGGCCCGATAAAAGGAATTTAAGTTCTGTTTCCATGGTAACGTAGTGTCCGATTTCAAAGTGCTTTTAACGGGATGAATACTGAGGCTTTCGAATGATCCCTAATGTATGATAATTATGTGATAGGGAAAAAAGGCAGTTAAGGGGTTAATAATGAAGACGTTGGGGCTGCACATGGGAGATATAAGGTTAATAATTCAGAAGATCACTCTGTTGGCTGTAAATGCCTGTTTTATTGCCAAGACTGACAAAGGCACAGATTTTCTTTTATTACCAACTTTCAGAAAAGATAACCACAAAGGCCAGACTGTTTCTGATGACTTTGGTCAAGCCTGTAACCCTCACCTGAGCATTAACCGTCCTTACCGAGAATGACGTGGTGAACTCCTACAGTGTGCATCATACAGAAAACGTACTACCTTCGGTGTGCAGTAACTCCATCAATAAATCAACCTTTTCATATTGCGTGGCGTTCTGTTGTCCTTCGCCACTCGTGATTGCTTCTGAGAGCAATAATATTAATGTGTAAATGCAGTTGAGATTTCTCTGGAGTCTCTATATGGATGAACAGGTAACCGTTGCCATGGCAAACACCCACTCATGTGCCAAACAAAGACCGAGATGGGCAGATTCTCCCTTCCACACTTTATAGTCCGCTTTGTTAAAGCATTTGGACAGTGATGTCACCCAGTGATATTTTTAGTGGGAAAGATTATTATATTGGTAACACTTCACAATAAGGTTTCATTAGTTAGCATGAACTAATAAAGAACTGCACTTATACAGCATTTATTAATTTTTAATGTTAATTTCAACATTTACTAATACTTTATTAAAATCTTGTTAACATTAGTTAATGCACTAACATGAACAAACAATGAACAGCTTTATTTTTATTAACTGACATTAACAAAGATTAACAAATACAGTGACAAATGTATTGCTCATAGTTAGTTCATGTTAGTTAATACATTAACTAATGTTTAATAAATGTTCAAACCATCATATAAAGGTGAGGATTACCCATAAGCCATTGGTTGCTTTATCTATGACCATTGAGACACATCTTTTTTTTTTTTTTTATGCCGTGATTCATTAATATGAATAGTGCTGGCATTTCCATTTGTCTGATATACAAACACATTAACTAATGTTAAATAATGAACCTTATTGTAAAGTGTTACCATTTTATTTTATAACATCACAGCCCTGAAATGAATTATTCTTTCTGTCGCCCCATTCAGGTTCCCCATTTCCAAGAATAGCTTGAAGGAGCCAATGGAATATCTCTGCGACAGAAAGTGCTGAACTGAAATCCAAGATGGAAAACACAACCCTGCTTTGTTCTGCCCAGGGCTGGTGCGGCCCAAACGTTTCCACCTTTTCATCCGAGTGGGATGATAGCGTGAACTCCTTTCTGATGGCACCTGACGTGATCAAACCGCCTCCACAGTTCCAGGATCCAGAGGATCTGAGCCAGGCATCACCGGCAAACTCACGACGAGATAAAGAAGGTGTGAGGAAAGAGCGTAGGAGTAGACCAACCAGTAACATAGAGCTCCACAGACGCTCCGTGTCACTTTCCACTTCTGTCAATCCCAACCCAGGCGTGGCGAGACGCCGATGCGAAAGCTACGCGCTCTCATATCCCAGCAGCAGCTCGGAGGACAGCGACAGCAACTCTACGAGAAGAGGAGATCGACTTCCCGATGCCGTACCTCGATCTAGATCCCGAAGCATCGTCCTCAAGAAGCCCAAAAGAAAACCAGCTCCACCTGTACGAACCGTGTCCCTCCAAAGGCTCGCGTCGGAGCATAAAACACAGGGACTTCACCTTAGAAAAGACTCCCAAAGCATCAAGACACTCCCGGATCTCATTCCAACCTCGAAGCAAGACGTCGGCAAGTGCAAGAAACCAACGGAAGCGCCTAGCAAGCCGATGGCGTTGAAGACATCAGTCTCCGGTCACAGAGCATTAAATGAGCTTCGATCCAGCGAACCGTGCAAGTCCTCCGTGGCGACTCCAATAAATGAATGTATTGCTGATGTAAACACTTCCCCGTCGTCGTCACACTCTTCCCAGCCCTCGATCTCTTCGCCTTCAAAACGCAACTCTCCATCGAGTGGCTACGCCAGCCAGTGTGAAACACCGACTCAGTCGGTCCTGTCCTGTAGGATGCGCCATAAGCCTTCCAGTGTTCTTCCAGGCCAGAGAACCAGACACCGTAACGCGAGGCTTTCTCTTCAGTTTCCTGAATTTCAACAACACACTCCGGATCCAGAGCCTTCAGTTCCGTCCAAAGTGAATCGGCGTTACTCGGACAGCACTGAAGCCACCAGACCCAAGCAAAGGATGAGTAACAGCATGATGATAATGCCAGTGGTGACCCAGGAGGATCTGAACAGTGTGCGTTTACGCTCAGTCAGCAGCACTGATCTCGAGAACGCACCGGAAACTACATCTGACATTATCGAGGAGGAGACTGGGAACAATCTAAGCCCTACAAACAACCAAAAAGCCAAACCACCAGTGGCTCCGAAGCCACAGAGAAATAAATGGCCACCCAATGCTGTGGTTCAGCCACGTTTTGGAGCGACTTCTGATGCAGCAACGGCCGGCAAGAGATCAGAAGACATTTACGCAATGATTAACAAAACAAAACCAACAGTGACTGTACCTTCACAAAGCACTGAACAAGCAAATTATCTTTTTTTGGAAGGGGTGCCACCACCCCCATGCGCTTTAGAGCCAAAGAATCCAAACGTGGTCCCCTTCAACACAACCACCTATTGTAACCAACTTCATAAGAAGAGAAGAGCCCCACCGCCTCCTCTGGCAAAGACTCCAGCTGTGGACAATTCGCTTTATCATAACTCAGATGCTCTGAAGAGCCCAGACGAAGCCCAGTCGCCATCGAACCTCTGCAAGTCTCCAAAATCTCCAAAGTCTCCGACCTCTGCAAGTCAATACCATGTTACTTTATATGGCGTCATTCCTACTTACCCTTTGGTCACTGAGCAACAGCACTCAAGTGCACCCGGTAAGAGAAATATAACACCGTGTCCTAACCAGACGTGCTGCGACGCCGCGCGATAAAAGGTATCTTTTCCATGTTAATCAGAGTTTTTGCGCGATGATTGTATTTTAGAAACGGTTTCTATTTCTGCGAAGTCACGGCTGGAACAACAACAGAAAGTATGCTAATCTCAGGTACTGTTTATGTGCTTTATTTAAAGGGGTCATGACATGAGAAACAAAATTTGCCTTGATCTTTTGGTATATAAGAGGTCTTTGTACCATTAAAACTTCCTGCCAGTTTCATAGCTTAAGACGTCCTCCCCATTATAAACAAAGCATTTATTTAATCAAGCTCTAATTACAGCTCGTTGGGGATCCATGGTGAGAAGTGACGTCACGGTACGAAGTGACGCACCAGTCGTTTGCATATTATGGAAGGCCAAAAGGGCCAAAACGTGTGAAACTGTCGTGTTAACACGTATTTACACGCAATTTACGTGTTAACGCATTCATCCCAATTCATGCTGGCACATTGGAAACTATCTTGCACAAGCACAAAGAACAAACAAATCCTGTAAATTGCAGGATTAAATCTAAAATAAAATTTGAACAATGTCTTTAAAAATGGACAATTAACATAAATAAATAGCATACATAATTATTTTATTATTTTTTGAAAATTTTGAGAATCACTCTGATTAGACATTTGTCTTGGGCTCAAAATATAGCCACATGCATCACATAAATCATAATAACACAGAACATTTAAAACAATACATATCCTAACACAATAAAAAGCAAGCAACTGTAAACACAATTACATGAATCAGAAAGTTTAATAGACCGCTTACTGATATTTAGTTTTTCCTCAGTCAAACTTCTTCAAATGAATAGTTGCTCTCAAAACAATTAACACAACACACTAAACACACCCTTCTGTTGATGAAACAGTTCAGTGTTCACTGCACAATGAAGCACTGCAGTCTATTAATGCCACGCAGATGTGCTGTTCCTGGCTGTGGACTAACAACATGTTTGAAGACGCTGCCGAACGATCCAGACGTCAGGGAAAAATGGATGGTTTATTTTTTGTGGACGTCCCAGTCACGGCAGTGTTAATTTAAGCGTGTGTTCTCTACATTTCAAGGATGACTGTTTTGATAACAAATCGCAGTATGATGCTGGCTTTGCCAGAAAACTTTTGCTTAAAGATCAGGCCGTGCCGACTATTCTGGGCCAACAACGACGCCGCAAACTGTAAGTAATGTATTTCATCTTAAAACTACTTTTAGCCAATGACGTTAGCCAATCATAACAGTGGGCGTTAACACTGAACTCTTAAAGGGGAAACACCCCCAAAACAGACTGGTTGAATCAGAGGATGAGAAACAGGGTGGGAAAAGGTCATAAATCACTAACATTTAAAAGTTTTTTGTCCAAAAAACTATAGTAATACTATAATTGCACCAAAGGGAACATAATAAAACAAAAACCATGTCATGACCCCTTTAATGTGTATTCTATGACAACTATTGTTTGAGTAACTCAGTATGTATTTTTAATATGTTAAAATGGTGTAATATTCATGAATTTGATTATGTACTTATCCATTTCGTTGCGAGTGCCGAGAGCTTGCCGCCCGCGCGTTCTTCTGATTGGCTGTGATTTTTATCGTGTCGCGTCTGGTGTGGACAGACAAATTATTTGTCACTGGAATCTTATCGCATCGATTCTGGTTAGGACACGGTGTAATGGACTGAATTTTATCTTTCAGTTAGTGAAACTGCCATGTTCTGTACCATAATCAATAGTTGCTGTCTCATCTTGTCAGCAGATCATCCAACATACGATGTTGAGAAGAGGGAGCGAATGCCCGACCTTGGACCTTTACAATTAGTAGGAGAGGAAGATGATGTATTTCTTTACAAGTCCAAATCTCAAACAACGGAGGATCTATTCACCATAATTCACAGGTAGGGTTGGGTATCGTTTAAATTTGGACAATTGCGATTCTGATTATCGATTCCGATTCTTATCGATTCCTAATTAGATATAATTCACATTTATTCTAAGTCTTAAAGCAAAACATGTCATTTTAGCTGAATAATATGAACAAACATCAACAGGCTAAAGAACACTTACACAAGGAACTATTGCCAATGGTTTAAAAATACAATCACAAAAACAACTAGCCTAACTATATTTCAAGAATTATTACAGTAAAGTCAAGTAAACACTCAGTAACAATAATGAACAAATAAACAAATTAGCAATCGCACAAATAAATACAACTGAACAAAGATATAATTGAAATAAAGTGTTTTAAGATTTTCAGGTACAGAAACTGTAATCAAATGTAAAATAACACTACAGTTTATGAATAAAATATACATTACAAATATAGTTACAAAAGTTATTCAGTCAAGAACAGCGAGTGCATTTTCTCTTTGTCTTTTGTTGTTTGATTAGTGTTATTATAGCAGGAATATTAGGCTGCTGTCACTTTAAGAGCTGCACGGATCCAATACACTGATACACATGCGTTAACGTTCACTTAAGACATAACCGCCTGTGTTTACGAGGATATTTTGACATATTTTTGTGTGTATTTGTCCGTTCAAGTGCAAAAAGACGTGGAAGAGAACTCAGTTCAGTATTGCGCAGTATAGCGAATGAGGGCAGAACGTGTTTTTGCGGTCAAAAACGAAAGACGCAGGTCAGTGGAAAGAAAAAAAACGCAAGATCTAGAGATGCATTTTTTAAAAAGTTGAACTTATTTTAACTTGAGCGCTGCATTTTTAGGGCCCTATCATACACCCGGCTAGTTTTTTGCTAGTTTAAGCCCGACGCAGTTATGATTTTCATGTCCTGCGCCACGTTGTTTAAATAGCAAATGCATTTGCACCCATTTGTGCTGGTCTGAAAACGAGGTGTGTGGTCAGGCGCATAGTTGACGCATTGCTATTTTGAGGAACTGAAATAGACTGCGCCATTGACCAACTGAAACCTGGTTTAAAGTCAATGAAGCAGTATTTTTTTGTTATTTAAAGGGCGTATTAGTAATAAGCGCTTATAGGCGGGTCCACAACACACATACACTCTGCTTATTACACACACAGGGACGCACAGCAGCACACAAACATGCCAAATATTAAAAATAAAAAGGATTACAATGTAAAAGATTAATATTGTGTATAAAGATATGGTGGAATCCGGCTTGTCCCGTAGATGGTCTTTAACCCCGTGCACGAGCAGATCCTTTTCTTCACTAGAGAAGCGTTCAGTTTTTCCGCTTGCAAATAGCGAATCCGCCATGGCCCGAGCGCAACTGGCTTTTAAAGGGAATGGGAGATGAGACTCTGATTAGTTTATTGCACGTTACGCCCAAAACACACCCATTACTCATTAAGAGAATAGAGACAAAACACACCCATTACTCATTAAGAGAATAGGGACGACCCTTTTAGACCATGCGCCGGGAGCACCGACCATTTTCCCGTCATTAAACTAGCAAAAGTGGATTCAGACACGCCCTAAGTGCACTTGCGCAGTGCGCTTTTAGACCATGAGCTTCGATAGACTGCGTGTCATGTGCGAGATGCTGCAAAAGCCACGAGACGTGAGCGTAACGGTTAAAGACATCCGTCCAGTGTCCGTTTACATTGAAAAATAATGGACACGCTCTGATGCGGCTTTCTGTGCGCACGTCGTTTTAGATGTGTGAGCAGCACAGAAAACAGCACATGTGTCTTCTTGTGTTTGAATGGTTTAAAGTTATATTAAAATGCACACAAAGGAATCGATAAGAGGAATCTAAATTTTAATTCCTGACCTCAAGTATCCGATTCCCAACCCTACTCACAGGTTAATGAGTGCTGCTACAAAATACTCTAGTTCCCAGTACAGCTCCAGTCTTGTTTTGACGTTGGCTTAAGCGTTCCGCTCTCTTTTATATCGTTTTCCCATTTTGCAGGTCTAAAAGAAAGCTCCTGGGTCGTAAAGACTCCTTTGAAAATAAACAAGGTGACCCTGGCGCTCAGACACTCGGCAGCGGGGCGTCCAAGATCAGCTCTCAAAATGACAACTTCATGGCTTTTCTGAGGAGGACGAGAAGTGCCAAGGCTGGTTGCAGTGAACGAATCTCAGCTACAGAGCTCCTCAGAAGCTCCAAGCCCTCCGTTACCATTGCAGAAAACATCAAACATTGCAAAAATAGCTATGTACAGTCACACGGTCCATAAAGTCTATTTTTTCGCCCCTATGTTTTACATCCACACCAGTTTTTTCACCACAATGCCATGTCAAAGTTTCCGAAACAATATCAAAGTATTAAAAAAAACGAGCTCGTAAATATGCTTTTGGATCCGAAGCAGAACATTAAGACATTCAAATCATATCTTCCTGAAACATGTATTGGTTTTTCATTGTATTGAATGATAACACAATAGTGTGTAAATTCAAATATATCTTTATGTGTTAATGTAAATATAAATGTTTTAAGAGTTGAGATGCTATCTATGAGATATAATATTGCAGTTCTTGTCATAAAGTTACTGAATATAAATACATAAATAATTTGTTGTGTTTGGGCTTCCTGCCTTCCATAACGAAGCAGATTATATCAATGACTGTTTTAAAATGTTCTGCTGTAGATATGCACATGTTCAGTATATTAAATTGCTTTTCAGAAGTAAACCATGCTTATTTTTGTGTTTCTTAGATTTAGAACATTCTCTATTCACTTTTTGGATGCATTTAAATTGTGCTTAAAATGTTTACATATAATTTAAGCTTATGTCTCAAACAGGAGTGTCTATCATGTCTCTTCATTTCAAAGAACCATTAGACATTGGATGTGTGAGGGAGAGCTGTCATAATAAGGAATTAATATAATCTTCAGGTTGCATAGACATAAATCTGCACACACACACACACTACAGTCTGACTTTGTTGAGAGATGAGGGCTTGTTTCAGCACTTCATTCTTTTCCTTCATTTGTAAAAAAATAAAAACAAGAACCAACTCTTATAGCATCTTATATCGTACTGTACATCTTATATTTTCTGCATTATGGGGAGGCAATGCAGTTTATGCATTCCTCAACTTTCTCCACAACTTTGGTAAGTTTACCAAAAGAATGATAATATATAGCATCCATGCATTTGATATTGCATTATAAAGTTGAAAGCAATCAATTCGATTTTAACTCAAAATTATGTTGTGACTTGTATCTGTTTGACACCCATGCTGAAAAAAAGATGGTGTTTTCATGAAGATGACGTAAAATGCTGTAGGCTACTTATCCTCAATATAAGTAAGACGGTGATGTGATGTACAGTTGAATGTACAACTAAGACTACCCACTCTCTAGAGAAGCGATACAGAATGATCTTTGTAACACTTTACAATAAGGTTCCATTCATCACAACCTGTAAGTATGACTAATTATTGACAGTGGTTAAAGTGGGATTTGGCAAGTGGGGGAACCCTCAAATTTTGTGTAGGTGCAACAGGGGAAAATGACTCACCGTGGGACTACAAATTGAGTATTGTGGTATAGCAATACTTTTTGGGACAAGAGTGTCACTGTGGCACCAAGTATCACACCACAATATGGAACACAACTTTGTTTTTCACAATGTAAATTTAAACATAAAAATGGGAAGTCCAAAACGGACTCAAATGTGTGGTAGTTAGGGGGGTTCGGGGGCATGTTCACCCGAGAAAATTTGGATTTCTCTGACCTACATATGTGCACTTTAGGGCTTTCGAAGGCCAAAAAAAAATGATAAGAAATTTATCAATTTAAATCATTAGATTGTCAATACCTGCTCTCATCTTCATCTTTCTTTTTCTCTCAGTCTCCTTATCCTGCCCTATTTCTTCCCCTCCTAAAGCTGAACTTTGACTGATAGTCTTTTAATTTTCGTCTGTGTCAGTGAAGAAAGTAAACATAGGCTCAACTGATGTGTTTTATGAATCATTTTCTGAGACAAGTTAATTTACTCAAGGCTACCAGGAAAGCTGTAGCCTATAAGTCAGTATTGCCAATAGGAAACTTCTACAAGCTTTGGAATTTGAAAACGTCTGTTTTTAAATGTTAAAACTAATTTTAAATAATAGGCTACAAATGATAGGCTACGTTTAACGCAGTTGGTGGAATTGGCAGACGTTCCCTTAGACATCATGAGCTGTGGAAACGCGTCAAAGCATTCTCACGTAATGTGTGTGTGTGTGTGTGTGTGTGTGTGTGAGAGTGAGTGAGTGAGACTGCTGCCTGCTGAACACTGGGTCGCAGGAAGAAGGATCTGAAGTGCCGGTGTTTCGGCAATAAAAACCCGCCGAACTGGGCTGGGTTTCCCGCACTTAAGAACGACGTAGTAACTTAACGCTACGTCGTTCTTAAGTTACACCTTAAGCTGTAGCCTATATCGTTACGTGTTTCCCGAAACGTTCTTAGTTAAGTATACCTTCTGTAAGTCATACGTTCGGAAGGTTGGTCTGGACCACTCTTAGCTTTACCTTATCACTGTTGCAGGGCTATATGAATATAATTCTGAAGTTTTAATACACCCAGACAGTGTTCAGTTAGGCTAATTCAAGTGTTTTCATGCAAAGAATAAAATTGTCATTACATGATTGTTAATCGAATTTTAATTATATATAAAATTGTATACATTTATTTTAATTAAAGAGCGCTTTTAAATGCCAGTGAAAGCATAGGCTACTGTCAGTTAGTCTATTCGGACGCTAATATTGTTTCTCATGGGCTCGTACAGTAAGTCGGTTATTTTAGTGCGTCCAATCCATAATATCAGTGTTTTTTCTCACCCAACCCGCGTAAAAATCCCTGGCCAAATTAGTACCTACTGTTTTTTGACAAACAGGTCGTACGTTAATTTAATTGCGTCTGAATCCACATCTCGGAGTTTACAAGAAGAGATTCAAAATCCACTGTTTAAATCCTTTTTGATCACTGCCGAGCACCATACGACGTATTTACAACAGCTCCATCTCCGCGAACAAAAATAGGAAAGAGAAGAAAGCACATAAATAATTGAAATGGTTATTATGGCAGCAATATATGATACAATTTTAAAATATGTAGGCAAGGCTATTATAGGCTATTATAGTTTGGGTTATTTTTTATAATATCCCATGAGTCCTAATAAATGCAATTTCAACTATTTATGAAGTGCTTATTTTATAAAGAACACCGCTTTCTCACATAAACAGCCCCTGCACGAGTGAATAATTGATTCTCGAACCATCGATATCAACCAATTCAGCACCATCGCCACGGACAGCACCCAGTAACGCCGCACGTAAGAAGGTATATCTTAAGCAGCTTTCTAAGGTATAGGCGTGTTTCTAAGGGAACACGCCTAGAAATGGTATACCTTCAGTTAAGTTATACCTTAAGAGTCTTCGTAGCGCGCTAAGAGACAACGTTATCGGGAAACTCAGCCCTGATCCGAAACCAGCCCAATTTTTATCCACCCGCCCAAACCCATTTTTGCCCGCAAAATAGATTGCAAAACCGCCCAATCTGGCAACCCTGATTAGTAATCGCTGGCGTTCAGCGGAGAGAGGAGAGGCGTGAACCGGTGTAGAAGCACTAAAATCAGACAGGAGAATCGTGACTGAGAACATAACGTCGGGAAGCGTGTTTGTGAATGCGGGGCCAGGGGCTGATAAGCTAGTGTTCAAATGCATAGCTTGTTTTATATATTGCTACCAGCTAACCGGCTAACTCAAGTTATTACAGGGTTCCCACGGGTCCTTGAAATCCTTGAAAGTTTGTGAATCTGAAAAAATGTTTTCAAGGCCCTGGAAAGTTTTTGCAAATAAACATACATAGAGACAAGTCCTTGAAAGTGCTTGAATTTATTTTGTGCAATAAGTTTTCTGGAAAAAATTCCATATTCACTCCGGTCCCCTAATGTGTTATTTCGCCAACGCTTCACGGCCTATGCATACTAGCTTGCTTGATTTACACTAGTTAAGCGCATTTACGTTAAGTGTTTCCCGCATGAGGTACATTAAGTCCTTGAATTTGAGGGTATTGGACCTGGAAAGTCCTTGAAAGGTCCTTGAATTTGAAGTTAAGCAAGGTGTGGGAACCCTGTTATTACTGTCTTACTGAAAGATTTGTTTAACAAATGTTTGTTACATCAGTCATTCACGTTAGTGCTCGGCTATGTGCGTTATCCGTGCACCGCAATAAATTAGAAATATACACATGGGTTTGTTGATGGACATACTCCTGTTAATGCTGATGGTGAGGAGTTACGGTTGCTACATCTCATAATGTTCCTCAAACTGAGTAGCGTATCACTGAGAAATGTCCTGCTTAAGTCATCCTTGCAATGAAGGTTCGGGTTGAATAACTAGCTCTTCCAATGTTTCATCATCGGACTCGCACTCAGATTGATATGGTAAAATGTACAATCACTGAGGACTGAGGAAGCCTCTGGAGCTGAAGTTCAGTTGTGAAATGGCCATTTAGATTCTGACAGGCACTGTAAGCGGTAGACCAATCAAAACAGACTGGACCGTCTGACCAATCAGAGCAGAGTAGACCAGTCACACCAGACTTGAGTCATCTGACCAATCAGAGCAGAGTAGACCAGTAACAACAGACTGAGTCATCTGACCAATCAGAACAGAGTAGACCAATCACAACAGACTGGGTCGTCTGACCAGTCAGAGCAGAGTAGACCAATCACAACAGACTGGGCCATCTGACCAATCAGAGCAGAGTAGACCAATCACAACAGACTGGGCCGTCTGACTAATCAGAGCAGAGTAGACCAATCACAACAGACTGGGCCATCTGACCAATCAGAGCAGAGTAGACCAATCACAACAGACTGGGCCGTCTGACCAGTCAGAGCAGAGTAGACCAATCACAACAGACTGAGTCATCTGACCAATCAGAACAGAGTAGACCAGTAACAACAGACTGGGCCATCTGACCAATCAGAGCAGAGTAGACCAGTAACAACAGACTGAGTCATCTGACCAATCAGAACAGAGTAGACCAATCACAACAGACTGAGTCATCTGACCAATCAGAGCAGAGTAGACCAGTAACAACAGACTGGGCCGTCTGACCAGTCAGAGCAGAGTAGACCAGTAACAACAGACGGAGTCATCTGACCAATCAGAACAGAGTAGACCAATCACAACAGATGGGGTCATCTGACCAATCAGAGCAGAGTAGCCCAATCAGAACAGACTGGGTCATCTGACCAATCAGAGCAGAGTATTCATCCGACAAGTCCTTTGAATCACTGAAAAATGTGGTGATGTGCAATGTATATTATGAGAAAATTAAACAGGTTTTTTTACCCTTGATGCATGTAAACCTGGAGACTCCAAAACAAAATTAAGACCCTTTAAAATAGCATAATAGGGGCACTTTAAAAGCTTTTCACAATTATTTGCCCATTTTAATGAATAAAATTAATTATTGCATTTAAATACATTTTATCATAAAATTTGAATTAGAATTAGAATTCTATTAGAAATTAGAAATTAGAATCACAAATTTCTAATTTGTACTTAGAAAATATTTTTGTTCAAAATCTTTCTTTTTAGTAAACTCTGTGTCCACAAACAATGTTCTCAATGCTGGAGTTCATGTGTAGAGCCCCTGGTGATACTTCCAGCACAGTTTCATGTTGTGTCGAGCCGTTTTAAAAATAGCCATTTTTGATGCTATCATAGTCGTGCCCCATTCACTCCCATTCACAAGGCATTTTAACCTAAAATGAAAATACGGTCAAACTTAAAAGTGGCGTTCCCATTCTTATTATGCTTTTAAACGAAAGTTTGCCTCAAGTAGATTAACAAGAAGACCCTAGGTTGCATTTTGGCGAGAGTTACCCTTTAAAAAAGAAGACTGATCATTTTTATGTAGTATGGAAACCTTTGATTAATTATTTTAACCCCACTACTACTACTACTTCCTACCCCCCCCCCCCCCCCCCACCCTTTTTTTTCTTTCTTTCTTCCCTATATCATTACCTGTGTTAAAATATAAATTGTTTACATACTGTTAGATTTTGGTGTATTTGGCCGAGCAGTCGTTTGGGTGGCTCGCCAATGTATTAGATTTCTCCAATACATAAAATAAGTAAGCTTGACCAGAGTTCTTGTGGGGAGAAGAATTTATTGAAGGTTTGTAGTGTAGCAGTCCTTCAGCAGCGATGTTAGCATGTCACCCTTCAACAATCTTAACCCAAAGTTCTGTGTCTAAGACAGAACTTTATACATGAAGACAAAAGGGCTACAAACAAAGGAAAACGGTTAGGACCTCCCACAGGAGATCGATCTATACTGCATTCTACACTGAGCAATGTGGTTTCACACCCATCAGTTTCTATGGGCCATTTGTCTGTATGGGCCATATGACTGTGGGCCATTTGGTTCACACAGACACTGTTTTCAGTTGATTAAATCTAAGTCACAATGTAAATGAATCTGATGACTGAAAATACAAAATCTATCAATATGTAAGAATATTACTGCACACTGTATCTGCAAAATTAATTATATTGGAGTTTTTCTTTGTGCCAATGTAGAAAATGTAATAAAGAGAATGTAAAAAAAAAAAAAAAAAGACTATAAAGTTTGAACCCCGTCACACCAACCATTCTCCGCCGTTAATAATTTAGGCTCCACCTAATATGAGACATAATTTACCAGAAATTACATAATTCAGGTCTCTTTAACAGTGGTGCAAAAGTAGTTTCATACTTTTGATTAATATTTTTGAGGCGTATTACAGTGAGGGATCATCTTCATCACATACATAAATTCATCACATTTATTCTTTGGTAAATGATTGGCTTGTGCAACATGACGTTTGTTTGATGCAGAACAGTTCAATATATATATATATATAAAAAGCTTAAAGTCCCCATGTAGTCAGTAATTTCATCTTTGATCACCAAAATGACATAATGAAATGTTTTTTCCTTGAAAAAAAAAATATCTTGAATGTAACTCGACACCCTTGCCTCATTTAGTATGCGCGGTTCTATGAATATGCAAATGAGCCCCACCTCCACTCACTCACTCAGCTCAGAGCTCCACTGGTTGACGATCACACGTTGATCTGATTGGTTACAAGGTAGTTTGTGACGTCAGAAACACCAGCGATTTCAAAGCGTGTTTTTGAGACTGTCTTTGGTTCACTGCAGTTTTGAAGGGATCGGAGTAAAATCAACCTAGGGTTCTTTGCACCCTGACCTCGAGCCAAACACCATCACAAGTACATCAGGAGTTTATTTAAATAACATTTGTCTGACGGCTCATGCTACTGCTAACGTTGACGTCACTTCCGTAATTTGGGAAAAGCCCGTAAAAGTCCTGGCAGAAAGCGATGCATAAGGATGTAGTGTAACGATGAATTATTATTTTTTCCGAAGTGTTAACAACTCAGTGTTAAATAATAATTGTTATAAACTGGTACTACCAACAAAATATTAGTGCATTCCTGGAACTGGGCGTCGTTACACTATATCCTTATGCATCGCTTTCTGCCAGGACTTTTACGTGCTTTTCCAAAACCACAGAGAAGCGTTCAGTTTTTCCGCTTGTAAACTCCTCCATGTAAATAGCGAATCCGCCATGGCACGAGCACAACTGGCTTTTAAAGGGAATGGGAGACGAGACACTGATTGGTTTATTGCACGTTACGCCCAAAACACACCCATTACTCATTAAGAGTCGACCATTTTTCCCATCGTTAAACTAGCAAAAGTGGATTCGGACACGCCCTAACTGAACTTGCGCCATGCACTTAGGTTAAAGGGGTCATGATTCAACCAGTCTGTTTTGGGGGTGTTTCCCCTTTAAGAGTTCAGTGTTAACGCCCACTGTTATGATTGGCTAACGTCATTGGCTAAAAGTAGTTTTAAGATGAAATACATTACTTACAGTTTGCGGCGTCATTGTTGGCCCAGAATAGTCGGCACGGCCTGATCTATAAGCAAAAGTTTTCTGGCAAAGCCAGCATCATACTGCGATTTGTTCTCAAAACAGTCATCCTTGAAATGTAGAGAACACACGCTTAAATTAACACTGCCGTGACTGGGACGTCCGCAAAAAATAAACCATCCATTTTTCCCTGACGTCTGGATCGTTCGGCAGCGTCTTCAAACATGTTGTTAGTCCACAGCCAGGAACAGCACATCTGCGTGGCATTAATAGACTGCAGTGCTTCATTGTGCAGTGAACACTGAACTGTTTCATCAACAGAAGGGTGTGTTTAGTGTGTTGTGTTAATTGTTTTGAGAGCAACTATTCATTTGAAGAAGTTTGACTGAGGAAAAACTAAATATCAGTAAGCGGTCTATTAAACTTTCTGATTCATGTAATTGTGTTTACAGTTGCTTGCTTTTTATTGTGTTAGGATATGTATTGTTTTAAATGTTATGTGTTATTATGATTATGTGATGCATGTGGCTATATTTTGAGCCCAAGACAAATTTCTAATCAGAGTGATTCTCAAAATTTTCTAAAAATAATAAAATAATAATGTATGCTATTTATTTATGTTAATTGTCCATTTTTAAAGACATTGTTCAAATTTTATTTTAGATTTAATCCTGCAATTTACAGGATTTGTTTGTTCTTTGTGCTTGTGCAAGATAGTTTCCAATGTGCCAGCATGAATTGGGATGAATGCGTTAACACGTAAATTGCGTGTAAATATGTGTTAACATGACAGTTTCACACGTTTTGGCCCTTTTGGCCTTCCATAATATGCAAACGACTGGTGCGTCACTTCGTACCGTGACGTCACTTCTCACCATGGATCCCCAACGAGCTGTAATTAGAGCTTGATTAAATAAATGCTTCGTTTATAATGGGGAGGACGTCTTAAGCTATGAAACTGGCAGGAAGTTTTAATGGTACAAAGACCTCTTATATACCAAAAGATCAAGGCAAATTTGGTTTCTCATGTCATGACCCCTTTAAAATAGTGCCCTTCATGTGCACTTGTGGTCTTTTGCACAGATATATGTGTGTATATATTGGATTGGTTTCAGAAGTGTGCTCTGCGGCTGATATGTGCCCAAAGCTGACTTCTACCCGACAGTCAAAGTGGCGTTACGTCATGAAAGTGTGGATTAGGGAGCATTTGGGACAGGGCCATTGTTGAGCTTCCTTCTCCTGCGACCCAGAATGAGCGGCGCCCTCTACTGTACAGCCCTGAACGTGCACTTCCCTCAGCCATGAGGGCGCTCACAGGACGAGTGCAGGATGAATGGAGGTCTATGGCGCTATTACCCCTCAAAATCCACTTTTCCCAGGATATAATTTTTTGTCTAGTAATTTGAATGTTGTATTCGAAAGGAGATGCAAAGAAATTACACATTACTGGGTGTTAGATTTTTTAGAGTCACTTATTTGCTTTAAAAAGTCTTTTAAAATGTCAATGATGTCATACACATCGTACGACCGGAGATACTGCTTTATGGCAATCCTTCAGTCGCTTTGGTGCTTTCGCGCTCTGCACTTTCTTTTCTCTCGAGGCATCGACAACACAGCTGACACAGGTAAATACACGTGCTAGAAGAGTTTTTGTTTTGTTGTTTTAAAAGACCATGCCGAAAATACCAATGCATTCTCATCCTAGGGCGTCATATACTGACGCTTTTGACATTTCGTCTACATCCAACGCACATGGCACCCTTTAGCTTTGTTCGGTTATGGTTAGGTTTAGGTCTGGGGTAGGATTAGGGTTAGACCGCTAGGAGGCGCCTTCTGGCCCATATCTATGCGCGTAATATATACATAATATATCTATCTGCGTCTCATATTGACGCTAAAGGGTGCCATGTGCGTTGGATGTAGACGAAATGTCAAAAGCGTCAGTATCAGAGCCATAGAGAGAAAGAGTTGCGACACTCTTTGATGTCGCCGCTATGGCTGTCACGTGGTTCATGTAAGCCCCAATAGTTCCAAAACATACGCTGGCTGTCATGTTCTTCTATGGGACAGACAGCAGCGATTGCATTATTGAACGGTAAATATAAAATAAAACACACACCCAAGTACTTTTTCAGCTGTTATTGCATTATTGCATTTTGTTAATGTCAGTTTTGCATTTGGAGATAATTTTTAGGCTATATTTTTGGAGGGAAAAGCTTAGTGTTCATGTTCGCATGGGTAGCACTGGCTTTAGCGGCTCTAACTTAACTTTTCCATATCATTCATCTGATGATGGACGTCTCATGATATTTATTTTAGCACAACTGGGCTGTATTAGGCTATTGATTCCCGTGATTTTGCTTATAAATTCCGATTCAGCCATTAGCCTACCTTCGTGATCACGCAGAGAGGTCTGCCGTGGCGGTCCGTTCAGAATTCGCCTAGAAGCTAGCTCACTTCTTCTGATGAAAGTGGCCACCCCCAGGACCACACCGTGAAACATGATCATGTTAAGACTAAGAATATTATTTTAAGATTAAGCCATACACATTATCAAAACTATAACAGATTAAAAACGAATTTAAGCATGGCTGATACAAATTTTTCAAATAAAATATTTTTTATTAAACAATGACAGACAACAAAAATGTGTGAGTGTGTGTGAACAAGAAAAACAAAAACCAGGGGCAGGTGATTCATGAAACAGACAGGACTGGTGATGGCCATAACAATCCTAGAGGTCCAGCATTGTTCTCACAAGCCGCTTCACTCAAGACAATAAAACAATTAAAAGTTAGTATATCCCCAAAAAATAAATTAAATAAAAGTTGCTATAAAGGTGGCAGCGATTCATTACCGAACTCTTACTGTCACAGTGACAGCTGACGAAGTCGCGCTATAGCTAACTAGCTAGCAGGCAGTGCTTGAAAATTGGTTGAAACAACCAACATAAAATATAAATAATTACGCTGTGCATGTACAAATGAACACCAGTATAAGCATCGCAAAGGGCCTCTGATACAATATAGACAATTGACAATTCAAAAGAGGTCGATATTTCAGCAACTTAACTCTGGAACAACTCGACGCGCAGCAATGTAAGTGAATGGGGTCCAACGCCCAAATGACAGTGTTTGGAACTATTCCGATCTTCAAATCCCGGAAGTAGGCGGTTAAAAGCGCCGCCATTTTTTACAACGGAGGTCTATGGGAGTGTCGCAACTCTTTCTCTCTATGGCTCTGGTCAGTATATGGCGCCTTGGGGTGAGATCGGGCTGAAAATACACACACGATGCCATCAAGCGGTATCTCTGGTCGTAATCAGTCCTTCACTGACCAATCAGCGTTCATTAGCAGAATGCTAGCGTGTTATGGTTCATTAGCAGAATGCTAGCGTGTCATGGGCAACAACAACTCAACCTGTAAGAAATCGAAAGGACATAAGTACTCGTTCATTCAACTTTAGACCTAAAACCCATGTTGAACTTGCAAAACCTACAATCAAATCTGAGATTTCTCAACGGCAATCGGGTGAAAGAGACACATTTAGCCGTCTAGCCCCATAGACTCCCATTCATTCTGCACTCATGGGCGATCGCCCCCAGTGGAACTCTGGTGGAACTACAACCACAATTCGGTACAATAGGACTTAATAGGGAGTGGGCAGGCTCTCCGTAGACGGGCTCTGCTACTCACTGCACTTCTGGTGTAAAAGGGACTTTTTACATTTGCCATAAACAGAACTTTTGTTTGTTTTTTGTTATTGAAAAGATATTGTAACACATAAGTTTCCCCAACACTGTTCAGGACTGATGTTGCTCTCTTGCTGTGTTGCAGATCAGACTGAAGACTTCAAGAGGCTCCTGAAGAAAGCAGTGAGGACGTGTATTTCCCTGTGGAAATACAAAGAGGAAAATGTCATGATCCAACATCACTGATGGGCGTTTCCTTCATGAGAACTGGAACATCTCAAGTCATAACCAAACATCATTGGCGATCCCGAGCGTATCTCGTAACTCTTCTTACCTGAAGACATGTCAACAATATAAGACTATGTTTGACTGCAGACTCTGAAAGGATAAAGACTCTTAAAAATAAAGGCTCTTTATTGGCATTGATTGTTCCATGAAGAACCGTTAACATCCATCGAATCTTTCCATTCCACAAAAGGTTCTTTACAGTGGAAAACAGCTCCTCGGATTATTAAAATAAGTTTAAGCCTTGTGCATCTATTGAAAAAAGTTACACAGGTCCATTGTGGACTAAAAATGTCCATGTCAAAGAAAACTGTCATCAAAAGTTTGAAGCTTTGGAGCACAGGCTTAAGTTTGGTCTCATTTTAAAGAAGATTATTGGTGAGGTAAAAAAAAAAAAAAAGAGAGAGAAAAAGTGAAACAAAAAAAGTTATTGAGGTTTAAGTTTATGAAAATGATTTATGAACAATATTTTATATAAAATACCTATGTTATGAAACATATTGAACTCTAAAACTGCTAGAAAATCAAAGCCATAAATCTAAACAATGTGTTCCAAATCTGAGGATGATATCTCAGAAAATGAGCTTTCAGTGAGTGTGTGTGTGTGTGTGTGCGCAGTAACACATGTTCCCCATTAAACCCAGCAAAACTCCACTGGTGCGCTGGAGGGGTTTCTCTCAAATATTATTACATGCACACAAATTTCATATTAAAACCACACTCTGACATCCATACCAACACACAGACTCAAGTATAGCTGTAGAATTTATCCAGTTGGCTCTATAATATGCAGAAGCAGAACACAGGAATAAAGGAGTATTTGCTTTATAGGACAAACCTGAAAAAATGGCACCATCTCATTTTTTTTTTTTAAATGTACATTTCGAAGCCTTGCCAACAGAATGAAAGCCTATTAACAAAGATTGCATCATTTTTCAATGGTTCAATTGCATAATGGTTTGAATGGGGACATTTTTGTCCAAAAGGTCCCGAGAGGAACTATTTTTGTGTCCCTAGTGCAAAATAGATTTTTTTTTTTAAGAAATGCGGGTGAAATAGTAAAATTACAATATAAATACAATATAAATGTATGCAGTTGGTATTAACACAGGAAAAATTATTAAAAAAAAACTGAAAAAGACAAAAATGTCCATAAGATCGCACAGGGGTTCGGATTAAGAAAAAGGGTTCTTTGGGTTATCTGGGGGTCATCGCTGTAAAAAACTCTTATTTTTAGGAGTGTAATAGTGCTGGATGAGGACAAATTATAATTCTGTACGGGCACCAGTCTTTTCGGAGGTCAAAATAATGAGAAATTATTAAAAGACTATATTTTAGTGAGAGGATCTCTGGATATATTTGGCTCTGATGTCTATAAATATACTCTTTTGGACTATATGTAAGACTGAGATTAGTTACTCTGACCACATTATCACTGGGACGATGAAAAGAGAAAGAATTTTATAAAATTACAGTGCTGGGATTGAATAAAACAAGATCATTTGTTCAAGAACAGGGATGAAACTACACAGCGAAAAGCTTCAGACTGAGTTTTGTTACGGGGATGTAAGGCTTATGTTTATTAGAAATCATCAGACAATGCCCTTCCTTTTAATATACACTGCCGTCTCAAAGTTTGGGGTCGATACGATTTTTAATGTTTTAATATGTCTCTTCTGCTCACCAAGGCTGCATTTATTTGATTAAAAATGCAACAAAACAAAAAATATAATTAATAAACATAATATTGTTAAATCTTATGACAATTTAAAAAACCGTTTTCTATTATAATATATTTTAAACTGTAATTTATTCCTGTGATCAAAGCTGAGTTTTCAGCATCATTACTCCAGTCTTCAGAGATCCTTCAGAAATCACTCTAATATGATGATTTGCTGTCAGTTTTGATCAATTTAATGCATCCTTGCTGAATAAAAGTATTAATTTCTTTAATTTCTCCCCCCCCCCCAAAAAAAAATTCTTACTGACCCCAAACCTTTGAACGATAGTGTATAATGTAATGTTGCAAAAGCTTTCTCTTTCAGATGAATGCTATTCTTTTGAACTTTCTATTCATCAAAGAATCCTGATTTTTTTTACATAACTGTTTTCAACATTAATAATGATATGTTTTTATTATTTTTATTATAGTTTTATAGCATCAAATCATCATATTAGAATGATTTCTGAAGGATCATGAAGACTGGAGTAATGATGCTGAAAATTCAGCTTTGATCACAGGAATAAATTACACTTTACTAGATATTCACATAGAAAACAGTTATTTTAAACTGTAGCAATATTTCACAACATTACTGTTTTTATTGTATTTTTTATCAAATAAATGCAGCCTTGGTGGGCAGAAGAGACTTCTTTAAAAACCAAACTTTTGAAGGGCAGTGTATTTGATGTAAATGTTGCATTTAGTTGTGTTGAATTGTGACATTTTTCAGTATTTTCAGTCCCTCTGCCATGCAGTGAGTATTGAAACACGAGTGTAGTGTAAGGAAATACCACTGATAGACTGTTTATCGTATTTAATAGCCTGATATTAAAATATTATATCCTTCTAAAACATGCAACCTCAGTAACTTGATAAATCCTTTCAGCCTATGCATTACAGCATTAAAGCGGTTATGGGTATTTCATATACTCATTTCATTTGAATAATTATTGCTATTTTCTATTAGTGTTTGTTGTGTGCTGTGCTGTAAGTTTGAGATAAGAGAATGTCAAGGTTTATTATGAAGCACTAAGACATGCTGAATTTGTGAGTCAGATGCAACTGAGATTATTCAATAAATCCTGCTCATTTTCAACCATCGCTTCATCTCCTGAGTATTCATAATGAGTATTTAAGGCAGTAAATTCAGATACAACATGTAAACGTATTATTATTTTTATTAATCATGTCAGATTCGGTCAGTATAAAACATCAGACAGACTAAAAGAAAAGAATGAACTTCCTCCATCCTCACAAACATGAAGTTTGTCTGGCCCTGCAAAACATAAAAACAATGTAGATCAATAAATCATGGGATTGTATATATAATTACAATGAGATCAAATGTCAGTTGGCTATTTGAGATTGCAGCAAACTATATATATATATATATATATATATATATATATATATATATTTATACATGTGTGTGTGTGTGTATATATTTATATATGTGTGTGTGTGTGTGTGTGTGTGTGTATATATATATATATATATATATATATATATATATATATAATAGAAAAAAAAGAAGAATATATATATTTCTCTTTTTCTTTCTTTTTTTACATTACCACTTTCTAGCCACATGGTATCTATACTTCACTTTCTTGTGATGCTATTATTCTAAAACTATTTGAATAGTGTCATAATAATAAAAATTATTATAATAAAGAATGAGCTGGAGTGTCCAAACTTTTGACTGACAGATCAGCGCGAGACACTATGCCCCCGTCAGTCCTTAAAATCGTCCAATATTTTATTTTCAATATTAAAAAAATGCAAAACTACATTCTTGTGTGAAATAAACCACCTCGTTCTCGCCTTTTGGCTCTTATTTTCATTCCAAATATATTTATTCCAGCACCAGCACACAGAGGCAGCGCGCTCCTCCAATCAACAAGAAGCGGTTGCTGGAACGACGGCTCTGATTGGTTTAGAGTGCTGTCTGTCACACGAGCGGACCAATCTGCAGCATCTCCTGACGCCGTTCACCCCGCGCAGTACGCTGACGTGCGCGTCACGTGATGTTTTCGCTGGGCTGTAGTGATGTGTAGTCACCATGAGTGAAGCGGGCAAATAAAGATTTATAATGGCAGCGAGCGATGATGGAGGCTCCGCGAAGATGCAACGTTTCGTCGTGCTTGTCGTGCTGAACAATCACCGCGGCGATACATCGGAAAGCTGCACGGATTACTCGAACGTGTAATTGTATCAGAGCTAGCCAACAAAATGGGCCGTGCATCGGCGTAAAGCTGAGGTAAAGTGACCTTTCATTGCATTGTCCCATGGAAGATCGGCCGCATTTACCGAATCACGGCGTCATGTTGACATTGGAGGCACAACCGCGTCGCGTTGTCACGAAAACGACCGCGACTAACGGCGACATCTCTTGTGCTACCGGGGAGCCACCATCCTCATCTTCCTCCTCTTCCTCCACCACCTCAATCAATAACAGCTCCCGTTTGCCCATGCACTTAACAGCCTCCTCTCATTCTCAGCCACAGAGGAGGTACCATCCGCCTTACCACTTTAAAGTGCATCATCTGTTCCCAGATGAGAGCCCTCAGGATGCTATATTGAGGAAGAACCTGCCACCCCTCCAGTATAAGGTGCACGACTCTGCCTTCTGCCGCGTACTCAGCGCCGACACCACCGCTGCTGCCCTGGCCGCCGCCGCCGTCTGCTCCTCCGGCGTGGACCGGGACATATGGAAATGTGGCTATCTCCGAAAACAGAAACATGGCCACAAGAGGTTCTTTGTCCTTAGGGGCGCCAGCAACCTCGGGCCTAGTCGGTTGGAGTACTACGACAGCGAGAAGAAATTTCGAAACGCCCTTAAAGCTGCTGCCTCCGGTGTTACGTGCCCTGCCAAAAGGGTGATTTACCTATCCCAGTGTTTTACGGTCAACAAAAGGGCTGATGCCAAGAACAAATACCTCATTGCCCTTTATACTAAAGACGAGTACTTTGCGGTGGTCGCCGAGAGCGAACAGGAGCAAGAGGAGTGGTACTTGTCGCTCACTGAACTTATGACGGAGGGAAAAAAGGGGCAGTTGGACAACGACGAACTT
Source organism: Abramis brama (assembly GCF_963993115.1). Taxonomy (NCBI): domain Eukaryota; kingdom Metazoa; phylum Chordata; class Actinopteri; order Cypriniformes; family Leuciscidae; genus Abramis; species Abramis brama. Next base: position 3,226,749 of record NC_139977.1, read on the forward strand.
GACGACGGTTATGGTACGATTTCGCCGGGGACTATTTTCAAGGAGGTGTGGCAGGTAAACGTCAAACCTAAAGGCTTGGGTCAGACTAGGAATTTAATGGGGGTGTACCGTCTGTGCCTTTCCGCCAAAACTATTCACCTGGTGAAGCTAAACTCGGAGACGCCCGCCGTCAACCTGCCGCTGATGAACATCCGCCGCTGCGGCCACTCCGAGAGCTTCTTCTTTATCGAGGTGGGCCGCTCTTCTTCCATCGGCCCCGGTGAAATCTGGGTGCAAGTCGAGGACTCTGTGGTTGCGCAGAACATGCACGAGACCATTCTGGACACTATGAAGGCTTTGAAGGCCTTTCCGGACTTTAGGCCGCGGAGCAAAAGCCAGTCCTCCAGCTCAAATCCAATTCCATTTATAACGACTCGTCGGCATCTCGGCAACCTTCCCCCAAGCCAAACCGGACTGCAGCGCCCGTCCAGAACAGATTCGGTGACGGGAACTCCGCCGACCGGGAAAAACAAAGGGCGAGGTCAACGCTACCGGACGTCCAGCGAGGGCGAAGGCACTCAAGATCGACCCCTCAGCTCTGGCACGGGAAGTCTTGTGCACCTAAACACCCCGATCCTTAGTGTGGGCCGGGAAGAAAGTGGCAGCTGCTGCACTCACGCCTCACCAAGTTCGAGCCAGCACACCCGCTCCGCATCACTTCCTGTGTCTCACTTCCTGTCCGCCACCAGCCCCATTAGCGTGTCCAGCAGTAGTGGACACGGCTCGGCCTCCGACACACACACTCGCCCCTCTAGCTCCTCCATTTGTGGCTCACCAAGTGACGGCGGCTTCAACTCCTCTGACGAATTCTGCCCGAGCCCGTGCGACTTCAGGTACTTCCACGCAAGTTGCACCACTCCCGAATCCCACGGCGGCACACCTCCGATTAGGGAAGACTACCGTCTGACTGAATACATGACCATGGATTGGCATAAAGATGGAGCAAGGACTTTCGAAGAGGAGAGCAGTTACATGGAAAGGACTTTCCTTAAGCTAGCACATTCGTCCAAGCCAAAACTAGGCGGGAGTTTAAGCATCACGCAGCAGAAAGCTACGCAAACCTCGTCCTCTTTGGACGAACCGAGCCCGGTGGAGTCGAAACGACACCAGGTTTGCTCGTGCATCCTGAAGTCAGCTTATAAGTCTGAGTTGCATTATCCAAACAAGCCTCTCTTGCTCAGCTCTGAGTGTCAGAAGAAACTCCCGAAAGATGACGGCTACATGCCTATGATTTACAGCATTGCACCCTCTCCGAATGCAGATTACACCCCTATGCATCCCAGAGCAAACCATCCCGTCCACCCGTGTTCCTCGCAGCAAGCGGAACGATTCGGCTACATGATGATGCTCCCGGGCGACGGCACCTCCAGCAGGGAGCAGGCGGAGTACGACGACTACATGGACATGTCCCAACTCACCGTGACTGAAGGCTTTTCCCAAGCCTCACCGGAAGGCCCGAAGGCCTCATACTTCTCTCTCCCGCGCTCCTACAAAGCCCCGTCCCGAGACAAGCACCAAAAGATGGACTACATTCCCATGTCTCCACCCGATCCCCCAACCCCGCCTAGTCCCGGAGAGTACATTCACATGGACTTTGTGTCGCGTCCCTGTCACACTGCAGTGTCGCCATCCTCTGTAGATTCGCCCTCAACTCCGCCACCTTCCCAGCCCTGCTATCGCCTATGTTGCTCCTCACCGGATCATGACTATTTGGGACTAAACATGGATAGCCTCCTGAAGGACCGGCCTCCTCGGCACTCGCTTGTAGCTCCGTGGAACCCTCCTAACTACGCCCGTCCCTTAGGATGCTCCTATGGACAAGCGTCCGCTAATTTGGATCCCGAGAAAACGCACGACGGAGACGGTCCGTTGAGAACGATGCAGCATCTTTGCGTCTCCGAACGGCTCGCTCACACGGAGCCTAAGGTCATCAGGGCGGATCCACAGGGAAGGAGACGACACAGTTCAGAGACATTCATCCCGTCGCCTGCTTCGTTCGCTAGCGGTTGTGGGATCAGACCTTCAGCCAATCAGAATCCCCCGGAAGCTAGCAGATGGCAAAACTCCACCTCCTTCGATAGCATGTGGTTGCACTCGGACGCCGCTACCGCCTCATCCAGCTACCTCAACTACATCGCTCTGGACCTGAGAGGCGTGGCCAGAGTTGCCCGTGACACGCCCCCTCCGCGCACCGCTAACAGCAACCTCCAAGAGAGCGATGCGTACGCTGGTATAGACTTCTCCATTTCGGGAGGACGTGCCACTGCCTCAAAAGGTTGGTTGCATCTCTGTCTCCCATTATGCTACAAGATAAGTGACCGCAAGTAAAAGGCTGCATGCTGCATCAACATTCATTTCTGAGTTTGTCATGTGTGAATGCAAACTATTAAGAAAGCTATGTGATGTAAAGTAATGTAAACAGTCTTACTTAAGACTTATTTAAGACTGTTAAGACTTACTTAAGTTGTCCTAAGAAGAGACGATGGACAGAACTGTCATTTCAACTTGCTGTTGTTATAGTAAAAAATATTGCTGTTGCTTTCAAAGACATTATTTTTTTTCTTTTTTATTATTGATTGAACATGATTTGAAACTTGGTTTTGCACACTTTGAAAAGCACTGGGTAAAGAGCACTTCATGCGCACAGATGTTGTGATGTGCAAGTATGATATTAAAGGAATCCACTTGCATGCTGCATAAAATACTCGCTTTCACAGTTTTGACGGTCAAAGTAAAACTTTTACCAAGATGACTTAAAATGTTTGAATTCTTGGTCCATCAAAGATGCATTCCTGCTGCTGATGATGATTTTCTTTCACACCTACATCATTTCAACAAGAAGTTTGCGTGTGACATTGCACTCACTTTATCATAAGAGTCAGCTGAAGTTGACATGTCTTGCTTATTTGCTTGCAATGTTTATAAAAGCTTTGATTAGACTTGCACTCACACTATATTACATCTTCTGTTATTGAACAACAACAAAAAAAGGAAATTCCACACACTATAAGCAAAGGTTAAAGGTTAGTTCACCCGAAAATGAAAACTTCCTCAAGTTCTTTAAAACCTGTTTGAGTTTGTTTCTTCTTCTGAACACAAAAGATGACAAATATGGGCAACCAAACAGTTTATGGACCCCATTGACATCCATAGTATTGGAAAAAATACTATGTAATTCAATGGGGTCCATTCTGACATTCTTCAAAATATCTTCTTTTGTGTTCAACAGAAGAAAGAAACTCATACAGGTTTTGAACGAGAAAATTATGACAGAATTTTAATTTTCGGCTGAACTGTCCCTTCAAATGTTTTTTTTTACTCTAAGAGATGATATATCATAAGAGATGAGAAGTGTTTCTTTTCTGAAATCATTCAACCTATGCATATAAAAAGATTTTGCTTCTAAGCATTTAGGAAAACCGCTGTCTAAACAACATCATTATCCTGATTTCCAATTTATGCTTATATTTTTCAAAAATGAGGTCTGCTGTAACAAAAAACAAACAAATATTAATGGGTTGAAAAATATATCTGGATCCCAATCAGTTTTGTCCTTAACAATTCATAATAGACTTTAAAGGGTTAGTTCACCCAAAAATGAAAATTCTGTCAGTAATTATTCTCCCTCATGTTGTTCCAACCCCGTAAGACTTTCGTTCATCTTCAAAACACAAATTAAGATATTTTTGATGAAATCTGAGAGCTGTCTCACTCCTCCATAGGCTTCTATGGGATCGAAACTTGCCGGTCCAGAAAGTTAGTAAAGACAATGTTTAAAATAGTCCAAGTGACTACATAACTTTATCAAGCGACGAGAATACTTTTTGTGCACAAAAAACACACAAAAATAACGACTTTATTCAACTCTTCATGTTCTTCTGTGTTTCTCTGAGTGAGTTCACGTAGTGTAACAGCGCAGCGCTTCTGGGTTGTACGTCAGAACGTAGGCTCACTATTGGCCAGCATCACACACATGACCAGCGTCGGCCAATAGTGAGCCTCTGTTCTGACGTACAACCCAGAAGTGCTGCACTGATACACTACGTCAAGTCAGAGAAACACAGAAGAAAGTCAATAGTTGAATAAAGTCGTTATTTTTGTTGTTTTTTTGCACACAAGAAGTATTCTCGTCGCTTGATAAACTTAAGGTTGAGCCACTGTAGTCACTTGGACTATTTTAACGATGTCTTTACTAACTTTTCTGAGCTGGCAGATATCGATTACCTAGAAGCCTATGGAGGAGTGAGACAGCTCTCAGATTTACTCCAAAATATCTTCATTTGTGTTCCGAAGATGAACGAAAGTCTTACGGGGTTGGAACAACATGAGGGTGAATAATTACTGACAGAATTTTCATTTTTGGGTGAACTATCCCTTTAATGTTAATATTAAGGTAGTAAACTTTTTTAAAAAAAAGTTACTGATTTACGTGGTTCCAGTATATAAAAAGTTGCTTGATATCCAAAGTGACTTCTGTTGTATGAAAGCTATACTTTTAATAATTCCCCTGGAAATCAAACCCAGGAATGCTAATATCTAACATAATATCCATCTCCTCATCCCTGCAGATTGAGTGAGTAATACAACGGTGCCCGAGGGAGAATCAGGACACGACCTCTGGAGCGATGAAGAGGAATCATCCTCCTCCTCAGACCTCCAACAACACAGACTGAGAAACTGCACAACCTCTTACGCTCCGTGTTTCCCACATAACTGCCTCAACAACCGGTTTCATTTGTCTGTTTTTGTCCGAATGATACTGTTTATTTTTTTGTTTTTTGGTCTTGTTTACTAGAGCGGGTTCGCTAAACTAGAACTGTGAGCTTCTTCAGATATCTAGCACTTCTATTTTTGTGTGTACGAACTGAAACGCATCATAGCTCTTTTGGTTACAGGTTTGTGTTCCTCCGCGCCGGATCCGTGTAAATATGAGAAGCTTGTATATTGAATCTCATTTTTGTATAAGGAGCCACTCCTCAAGACGCTCGCCACACTTAGTTCCACTGGTTTTGATTTGTATAAAGTCAAAATATTTTTTCAGGGGTGGATTTTGTCTCGCTTTAGAGTCGTGAAACGGCGCATGAAAACGACCCCTGCGAGTGTCCATGAAAACTTAAATTGGGCGAATTTAAAAGACACTTTTCCAATCGTGCACTTTTGTTTTGTTTGTTTGTTTTTTTGACGTGACAGTGTTTCTGAGTTGCTACCTCCTGAAAACGCTCATGAAATCCTCTAATTAGTATTAATGTGAAGTCACGTGATGCAGAATACCGTTTCTCCACGACCACGGCTTTCCTGTCCTCGTTTAAAATGCAACGCGGCATTGTTTACATAAACGGCGGGTGTCTCGACGCACTTCTCGTGGTTTTCTGTATTTGCATTTCACTACTAGTCTTACGAACTGCCACATTACAGTCGTGCTACTCTGCATTCCCGACGTTTTGTTTATTTATTGATTATTTATTGAGTGACGGTCACCGTTTACGGCACGGTTTGAGAGCGGGAGTTCAGTGTATATACAACTTCAGAAAACCTCTCATCTCTTGGGCCTTTTTTTCTAGTCCTTTTCCTCTTGCTTGTACCTGAAAGCTTTATATGAAGAGGTTTTGGGTTGAGGTTGTGGTTGTGTAGTGAGATGTGTAAGCTTTACAGTAGTAGTCCAGATTATGTTGGGACGAAATCATACGTCAGTGATTTTCCACTCGTTTGGGTTGCGTGACGTCACACTCGTTGCGCGCTCTTTTTTTTCTTTTCTTTTTTTTTTTTTTTTACTAGCTATTGTGTCATGATATCGCGTTGCTTTAATGTAAGTAAAATGTGAAATGAATAAAAAAAAAAACAGTAGTATACCGTTTCTTGGGGATTTTGCTACACAATAACTACCGTGACAGCCTGGGAAAATAATCAAACGTGTGTTTTTTTGTTTTGTTTTTATACTTGGGGCTCTACTGAGGTTATATTTTGGGGATTCTGATATTGTGTCGAGTTGTTTGCCTTTTACAATGATTGAAAGGAAGAGTTGGACAAGAAAAAAAGAAGAAGCATTTGAGTGTGTCAACAGTTTGCTGTTCATATGGTCAGTACTCAGTTATGCTGAAAGCTTGTTGATAATAACGACTGAAGCAGAGCATTATCAGCGCCGTCTTCCTTTTGTAAATATTGTAATTTTTGATATCCCTTCTCTAGTCGACATGCTACACGGCACCTCGTTTGGTTTCAAGGATGAGGGTGTTTGAGTTCTTTTTTTTTTTTTTTCTTTTTTTTTTGGTCACTTCTACATTTTTATATTTTGTTTTTTGTGTATATTTATTAGATTGTTTTTTGCTTGTAATAGAGCTATTGCAATAAAAAAAAGTGCCAAGGTATCTCATGTGCTTGTGATTTCTCATGTCTTGTATGATGCAACATGGCTGTGGACATGTTAAGACCCAGCTTTACACTTATTGTCCTGTACTCTAGTTGATATCGCTGACCTCTACTGGACAGAGAAGAGCAAGAATAACCCAAACATCCCTCCTCTCTCGAGACCATGTCCCTGAAATGAGGCGGAAATTAAGCCTTAAATATGTATGTAGTCATTTAGTAAAATCAAGTTACATTACCTATATGAAAAACTAAAGAAACAAAGCTACACAATTTAATTTAAGTGAAATAAGTCACATTTTTCATTTATTTGATCAAAATAAATAGTAAAAATTGTGACGTATTACAATTTAAAATAGATTTTAATATTTTTTTTAAATGTAATTTATTCCTGTGATCAAAGCTGAATTTTCAGCATCATTACTCCAGTCTTCAGTGTCACATGATCCTTCAGATATCATTCTAATTATGATTTATTATCAGTGTTGGAAACAGTTGTGCTGATCAATATTTTTTTTTATCAATATTTTTTTTTTATAACCTGTGATACTTTTTTCAGGATTTATTGATTAATAAAGTTTTAAAATAACAGCATTTATTTACAATAGAAATCTTTTGTAACAAAAGTATCGTTCAAAAGTTCTTTTTTTCTCCCTTCTTTATTTGGAAGAAATTAATAATTTTATTCTGCAAGGATGTGTTAAATTAATAAAAAGTGATAGTAAAGATTTATATTGCTACAAAAGATTTCTATTTTGAATCATTCTTTTTAACTTTGTATTAATCAATGAATCCTGAAAAAATATCACTGAAAAAACACAAACAAATATTGATCAGCACAAATGTTTCCAACATTGATATTAAATCATATTAGAGTGATTTCTGAAGGATCATGTGACACTGAAGACTGGAGTAATGATGCTGAAAATACAGCTTTGATCACAGAAATAAATTATATTTTACTATATATTCACATAGAAAATGGCTGTTAAAATTTTTAATAATATTTCACAATATTTCTGTTTTTACTGTATTTTTGATCAAATAAATGCAGTCATGGTGAGCAGAAGAGTAATGAGAATAGTAATATTTCCAAACTTTTGACTGATACTGTGTGTGTGTGTGTATTAGGCCAATACATTATTTCTTTAAAGACGTTACATAATACTATTGATGTAATATTAATATTTCATTCATCAACCGCTGAAGAGTCCTGCTCAGAACAAAGACAGTGAACGGGACAGTAAACGATACGTAATTAGGTAGTTTATTTGTTCTAAAAAAGTGAAAGGACCAATCCAAAACACGATAACATATTTAAATATCTTCATTTGAAGCCATATTTACAGATGTGCAGGGGTGGGTGTCATAATTAACCCATTAAAAAGGAAAGGAAACATCACCTTTACCAGTCAAAAACATAAATATGTCAAATAGAGGCACTTTTTTTTAACCAGTAAGGTTTTCTTATATAACACTGAATTAGAGATTGAGTGTTACTGTGCATATGGTCGATCTCCTGCAGTCAGGAGGTAAGAGTGTGTTGAGGCTGTACAGAGATCATCCTCATGAAAGCCTTCACTCCATCGTACAGTACGAGAAAGTTCATGCAACTGGTCAAGCTCTGCTTCTGTGGCCTCTGGATGAGGCTGAACGTCACATGAAGTCGCTACGGGATCCTTGGCTTGTTGTTTTCTCCTGTTTCCACAGAGAGAAGCACGAGCTCGTGTTTTCTGCTTGGTGTTGATCTGAGGCACTTGTGGAGCGGAGACAAGCTTCAGACACCCGGCCGGCCCGAGATCACACGTTCAGGATCTCGAACTCCTCTTCCGACTCGAAAAGCTTGTCTGGAGATTCGATGAACTCTAGGAGAAGAATGATGTTCAGGTTATGAAACACAAATTCACTTTGCCACAGTTATCTAGGATGTCTGAGAGTATCTTAGGCCCAGTTTACAGCTGGTATTGAGATGTGTTTTGGTGGATCGGATCACAGGTAGACGAGGGAGACACTTATTCATAACCACTGCGTTCACACAGAACAGGCCCTGTGAGTGCCGTTCGCCACTTCCCACACTTATGTTATGATTTATAAAAACAAAACTGACGGGAGAATGTGCGCACCTGCACGCAAACTCTGACCCATGCGTACGAACATTTGAGACGGAGCAGTTTAGCGACACCGACGGCGATCTGAGGGACCGATGAAGGAAAACCACTTTAAATCTTCATTATGAGTCCTAATCATTAATACAGTGCATGTTCACGATAACAGTTTAAATACATCAAATAATGAACTGTTTTACATCTGATAAACACATTTAGATTAAATATGTCAGTCTCATTAATGGAGTTAAGCACTTAAATTACATGAAATCATTACAGAGACGTTACATTTTTTAGATTCTAATAAATAATATTTGTAGTGGATGCGCTGCTTTTGAACACTTTTCCTGTGGCATGCTGTGCTTTAATGTTTGATTAGCGCATGATAATAGCAGAACAGACATATTTCCACACAAATAGTGATCAATAATGCACAATAAGGCCTCTCTGTTTCCATAAAAAATATAAAGCAATTAAAAATACTATTTGGCCAGTGGAAAAGATTGAGAAAAACTCTCTCTGAAATGTACTTTATACTTTTTGATTTATTTATTCAAAAACAAGGAAAGGATAGGCTACTAAATGATTTTTAACAATGTAATGTGACGCACATCAGTATCTCATATTTTCATAATGTCTTGTACCGTTAAACATGGTATCGCGTGGATGAATATGCAAATGATATGCAGATGAGGATGTGCATAGTAAAAGAGGCGCTGTAAGCTCCACATATGGTTATTTCGGGTGAATTTTGCACAGGTTCTGGTGTACGCACGGTTTTATAAGTCTGAATATTTTTTACCATACGCCATTTTTTGTTTTCAGACGCACATACAGTACTAATCAAAAGTTTGGAAACATTACTATTTTTAATGTTTTTGAAAGAAGTCTCTTATGCTCATCAAGCCTGCAGTTAAAAAAAAACAAAAAAAAAACAAAACAGTAATATTATGAAATATTATTACAATTTAAAATAATGGTTCTCTTTTTTAATATATTTTAAAATGTAATTTATTTTTGTGATGCAAAGCTGAATTTTCATCAGCAAGTACTCCAGTCTTTGGTGTCTTATGATCCTTCAGAAATCATTCTAATATGCTGATTTATGATCAATGTTGGAAACAGTTGTGCTGCTTAATATTTTTTCTATAACCTGAGATACTTTTTTCAGGATTATTTGATGAATAAAAAGTTAAAAAGAACTGTATTTATTTAGAATAGAAATCTTTTGTAACAATATACACTACCGTTCAAAAGTTTGGGAACAATAACTATTTTTTTTAAAAGAAATTAGTACTTTAATTCAACAAGGATGCGTTAAATTGATAAAAGGTGATGGTAACGATTTATATTGTTAGAAATGTTTTTATTTTGAATAAATGCTGTTTTTATGAATAAATGCTGTTAACGTTTTACTCATCAATGAATCCTGAAAAAAGTATTCCAAAAAAATATATTAAACAGCACAACTGTTTCCATCATTGATAATAACTGAGCATCAAATCATCATATTAGAATGATTTCTGAAGGATCATAAGACACCAAAGACTGGAGTACTTGCTGATGAAAATTCAGCTTTGCATCACAAAAATAAATTACATTTTAAAATATATTAAAAAAGAGAACCATTATTTTAAATTGTAATAATATTTCATAATATTACTGTTTTTTTGTTTTGTTTTTTTTTTAACTGCAGGCTTGATGAGCATAAGAGACTTCTTTCAAAAACATTAAAAATAGTAGTGTTTCCAAACTTTTGACTGGTACTGTACACTTTTATTAAGGATCTTACGCACAGATTTATAAATGAGACCGCAGGAGTTTTAATCTCTTCTGTCCTGATGTCTTCCAGGGAAGGGTCTACTGAATCTATGGGCTTTTCAGATCTTTGTTTTTTTCATGTTCGAACCAAACTTAAGTCTTCAGCGGACAAAGTTTAAAGGAGACCTTTTCACAAGATGTAATATAAATGTATGGTGTTTCCAGAATGTGTCTGTGAAATTTCAGCTCAAAACACCCCACAGATCAGTTATTAGAGCCAGTGACGGGAAGTCCGGTTGATTTCCGCGAACCGGTTCTTTCGGACAGTTCGTTTCAATGAACGGTTCACCAGTTCTTTTACGTCCTCGCGTAATGACGTCGATTCTATCATCTCGGCGGATAAAAATACATTCAAATAAAGTAATCATAACTTCAGTTAAATAATAGTAATCATCGTCATCATCATCTTGGATACGTTTCTTACATTTACGTTTTACAAATGAACCCAGTACAGGCGATGAGCAAACGCTGTCTTAAAGATATAAGGTGAATAAACTGGTCTTCATCAACTTCTTATAGAAACCAGGATCCCGCTCATAAAGCTTGAAATACAGGCTAACGTGCACACACAACAGTAAACAGTAAAATACATTTAGGCCTTCATGTTTTGACTGAACAGTTGTTGCATGTTCATCATGTTAATATGTTTTATATAGTTGCATTTGCATTTTCCAGTTCGCTTTATTTGTTATTAAATAAATGTACATTTTTCCAAATTCGCCCCCTCATCGGTTCACCCGTGCTCATGGAACATTTAACAACAATATTAGAAGTATAACATAATTAAAACAAACTTAGAAAAAAAAAAAAAGATTCTTTAAATGTACTTTTAATGCAAAATACATTCTGGATCCAGAAATAAATAAAGCGCTGACTCATAACATTAAAGATTGGGCATTCCTGAAGAATATGTTTTACAGACGTGTTGATACTTGTCTGACATTTTGGTGGTTGTTTCAACAAAACTAAAAAGTTGCAGCATGTCTCGAGTGTGTTTAATACTTATGTTTTGATTAACACATTATAAACACATTTACTTTGCACCCTTAAAACCGTGGCAAGAGTTCACGTCAAATATCAACTTACTTAGAAATTAAATCAGCTGTTCCTGAAAATAATGTTTTAGTATAATAATAAATGTTTAGTTTGACAGTTTTAATCCATTCATTGTGTTTCCAATCTTTAAAATAATACAGTGATAAGACAGTGATTATGTGATAAACATGTTTCCAACATGTTTTATTGTTACGCTTATTGATGTTCAACAAAATTTCGAGTGGAGGGACTGTGTCAGGCATGTTGGAAAGTGAGTAACTTTAGAAGACTGTGAATCGGCGTTGACTCAAGACGCGAACTGTTTTGAACGATTCAGTCTGATTTGGTGAACTGGTTCGACCGGCTCACTAAAAAGAACCGGTTCACTAAAAGAACCGGATATCACTAATTACAGCTTGTCAAATTTGCCCATATTTGGGTGTGAGCAAAAACACTCAGTTTTCATGCGTGTTCCTTTAAATGCAAATGAGCTGCTGCTCCCCGCCCCCTTTCCAGAAGAGGGCGGAGCCTGTGCAGCTCATGCTTCGGATACTCCGGCGCCAACAAGACTGGAGAATCTCACGCAGCCGAACTGTCATTAGCACTGTTCAGCCTCACACGTGTCGATGTCGGACACTGATGGAGACACGGTTTCTGAACGGTTAGTGGATATATTTATGAAGTTGTTGTAGAGTTAAGATGATTCGACTCATCGACTAGCATGTACCGTAATGTTAATCTAAAAATATTTCAGAAACAACTTTTGTGCAAATCCAGCATTGAACTGACCCTCATTTGAGAAGCAATCTGGCGTAAAATGATTTGCTCAAATATATAACACTTTACAGACTTTCTTCAGTACATTTCCTTCATAAATGAAATTCAGCCCCGGTGTCCTCAGTGGCTCAGACGCCGGAGACTCTTATGTTCGTTGGTACATCCAATCACAGAACATTTGTAATGTTTTTTGGCACAGATGTTGTAAATCTCAGCGAGGAAACAGGAATGCTGACTGAGGATCACTCAGGGTGGATCTATGCTAATAGAGTTGCACAGATATTAAAGGGTCGGTTGATTATGATTTGACTTCTCTAACTTTAGTTAGTGTGTAATGTTGCTGTTTGAGCATAAACAACATCTGCAAAGTTACAACGCTCAAAGTTCAAAGCAAAGGGAGATATTTGCTTTTACAGAAATCACTTTTTAAGGACTACAACAAACGGCTGGTAGAGACTACACCACATTCCTCCCGGGTTAGTGACATCACCAACCCTAATATTTACATAAACCCCGCCCCCGGAACACGATTTATAGATTATCAAGACAGAATATGCTAATCAATGACTAGAAGACAACTACACATAAGATACATAAATTCATCAACTAACCATTCAGAAATGTCCTGTTGCTTCTACATGTTGTCTCTTCTTCTTGAGTCTCTCCATCATTGTCTGACTCCGGTTTGAACATAAAAGGCTAAAAGTTTTTGAAATTTTCAGTGCATGTGTGCATGTGTGTGTAAAAGGACACAAGCTGTTGAAGCTCCGCCCTCTGCGCCGGGAGCAGCAGCTCATTTGCATTTAAAGGAACAGACACAAAAACGGTGTGTTTTTGCTCACCCTCAAAAAGAGACAATTTTAACATGCTATATAAATATAAATATCTGTGGGATATTTTGAGCTAGAACTTCACACACACACTCTGGGGACATCAGAGACTTATTTTACATCTTGTGAAAAGGGCATTATGCCACCCCTTTAAGTAAATTTGTAGGCCAAAAATGAGAAGCGAGTTGCATTTTAGCACTTCCGGTTCCATCGTCCCGAAGTCAATGGGTTTTTTGAATGGGGTTTTGGTTAAATGGCTGAAATAAGGTCTGTGGTGAACACAAGCTCAGGACACTTTCATGTTTTATTCTACAACATAAAATACATCCATATTACCCCACTCGTGATTTTTTTAAGCTGTTACGTGTCTTGAAAAAGGGCAAGTGGCCTAACAAGTGTCTAAATGAGTGTAGTGATGGTGACGTTGAATCCGTGGTACCGTGGTGTAGTTCGTTTACAGCCTTCCTTTAGCTTTTTACTCCTGGCATCTAGGCTTCAAAATTCATAAAAGTTGTTCATCTGTGATAATTATCTTGATGGACAAAACGAGCAAGTATCATAAACTTTTGTTGATCACAGAGCTTGTTTTTAGCGATAATCCCAAAGCCTATGGGAAAAGCCAGTGAAAAAATAGTGCGCTTCCCATAATGTTCACTCATTATTCAGTAGACGGAGAGAAGACGGTCTTTTATTGGCTGTTTGAACACACTCGATCACATGAGCACTACGAAAGCAAACCGGTCGAATGTGTTTTCAACTCCCTGAAAGGTGAAAGTGGACGAGCTCAAAGCGTTTCAGACCCGTTTACACCTGTGTTTAGAGTAGTGGTCGACCAATATATCGGCTGATATTTGGCATTTTTAAAATATCGGCATCGGCCGATAAGTTTTTCTGATTGGCCGATATGTTGGAAGCGGGAATTTTATTTTGACGACGCTCCAGACTTTTATTTTGACGGGCGGCGCTGAGAACACCAGCGCCTGAACACACAGTGCTCACCAGTGTTGCCAGATGTACGATAATTATCGTATTTGTACGATAATTTTGACCTCTGTACGATGTACGATCAATAATGGAAAAAATCCTATAATGTACGATAATTTCAGACCTGTGTGACACTTCAAATGATGGTCGTTGTAATCATAGGGTTTCTCATTGATCTAGCTGTGGATTCTACGTCTACCGGGGAAAGAACGTGTAGAGAGAGGGAGCGAGAGACCTTGCGTGTGTGTGCTAGTGTGCCTCACGAAGCGCATGTAAGGACCCAAACAATCAATTGTAAGAACCAATTGTTTACTGGAGTCCAGCTGTGATATCTTGTGAAGTGTGCATTACTGTCAGCATAAACGTGTTACTGCGAGTGACGGTCGGTCTGTGCGAAGTGAGTGAATGCGAACAGAAGATCAGCTTCAGGAGACGCGATCGAAACACTTTAAATCCTTCATTTTAAAATATGCTGTGCTATATCCAGTTGCCAACTGTGTCATATTCATATCGTTTTCACTGTGCTGTATGTAATATTAGCGTTACCTTGTCTTTATTTGATTTAAATATGATCAGAGGTGGACAGTAACAAAGAACATTTACTTGAGTACTGTACTTAAGTACACTTTTTGAGTATCTGTACTTTACTTGAGTATTATTTTTTCTGGAAACTTTTTACTTTAACTTCACTACATTTGAAAGATAAATATCGTACTTTTTACTCCACTACAATTCTGTCAAGGTCCTTGAGTAGAAAGTAACATCAGTCAGTGGATGATTTTGGTTGCAGGGGTTGCATTTTGGTTGGAAATGAAAGTCGGGGTGACGTCAGAACCCGACTGATGTTGGTTTCTGACGTCAACCCGATTTTCATTTTCAACCACAATACAACGTCTGTCCAACGTTGGAGATCAACGTCAATCTGACATTGGATTCTGACATAAACCTGATTTTCATTTTCAACGTTGGGTTTGGTCTTCTAAATGCGACTTTTGTCACTTTTTTGGAGCACACTAGCTTATAGATAACAGTAAGGCTGACATATTCATACTAAAAGCCCAAAAACTTTAAATAGGGCAATATTTGAGTGAACAGCCATCTGGGTGTCCGAAACCATTGTGGACGTTATTGAGTGACTTATTCAATCTCACATTCAATCCCACTGGAACTGTGTTCTAGAAATAAATTTGATATTGATATGAGGTTAGGAAGGCAGGCGTAGCTTCAGAGGCATACGGTACTTTAAGTATTACATACAACAATGCAACAATAATAAAACAATGCATTGACATTTACTTTTTACTTTTAAGTATTTTAAAAATCGAGTACTTCTGTACTTTTACTTAAGTAAAAATAGGTCTTTACAACTTTTACTTGTAACGGAGTAATATTTGACCAGTAGTATCTATACTTTCACTCAAGTAAGGAAGTTGTGTACTTCGTCCACCTCTGAATATGATTACCAGTGCGCACAATATCGCCAGATTACTGAGTGCAATGTTAGTGTTTACTTCCTTTTTATTCACATATTCATATATTTTTAAACAATTACTTTATTTGTGAAAAATACTGTAATAGGATTGCAGATTCAAGAAGTTTCCGTCTAAAGTATAAGCATGTTTATTTTAAAGATTTGCTTTCTAATTTATTTAAAATTTATAAAATATTGATTAAAATAAATATAAAGTATATAATAAAAATATAGGCTTTATATCGGCCATCCTGCTCTCTAAGATATCGTCATCGGCCATCAAAAAACCAATATCGGTCGACCACTAGTTTAGAGTCGTGCACTCGTGATGCGATCGACTGAAACGCATCTTAACACCGTGTGTGAACGGGGCCAAAGGTTTGAGATCCGACATTACCTGCTCCTGTGGTCTGAACCTCTGGTTTGGTGGGAGGAACAAACGGAGGCCAATGAGAGGGATGTTTCTCCACCAGCTCGAACATACGCAAGTTTCTTTTCTTGAGGAGCTCCTTGAAATCAGAGAGAATTATTAAAAGCAAGTTAAAGGTATGAAGCCAGCGAGCAGACGTGCCAGTCTCACCTGCTGAACCAGATCACACCAGCTGTCAAAGTCCTCCTCGCTCTTGCAGAAGAAACCCTAGAGACAAACACTCACGTTTACTGGCCACTCAAACCCAAGCCTGAACACACACTCCACCATCTGGAACTCAGAACGCTCGGCTCATTCTCTCATTCATGCGTTTGGAAGTGAAATGGTCTCAGCATATAAAATAAATGGTTTCACAGGCTCGTTATGTTTTGTAATGTGGACTCATGCATTTTCTGTAAAGCTGCTTTGAAATGATGTGTATTGTGAAAAGCGCTGTACAAATAAACGTGAACTGAATGTTTTCACACATAAGCACAGACAGGCCTTTGATTAAAGCGATATGTTCTCAATTACAATTCTGACAATTGTACATACTTTCATTTTAGGGTGTAAAATACAATCAACAGTATGCAAAAGATCTGAGGATAATATTAATGATAACTTTACATAATAATTGCAATATCAAACATCAATATTCTGATTCTTTTTTTGCTTCGTGTAACAGAAGGTGCCCAAGCATTTAAGAACGGACAAAAATCCAGCTTGATTGAGGGACGTGGGCTCAAAGTAAAAACTGTATTTAACTGCATTATATCTAACTGTGTTTTATTAAAATGCACATTTAAAAAAAATTCAATTTTCTACATTTCGCTGCAAAAAATCAACAACAACAACAAACAAACACACACTGGTGGGCCAAATCTAAAAGATCTCTGATCTAAATGATCTAGATGAGTTTTTGTTTTTAAATATTACTATTTAGGTACTCTTATTTCACTTTTAGCATTAGTTAGTTTTAGTTTTGATTAATTTCTAGATCAGTGCTTAAATTTTCTATATGTCATAATCATTTCTTAACAAACAAGTATTCATTACTTCAATAAGCTCATTGTTTCTGCCGTACTGTAATGTGGACTCTTGCATTTTCTGTAAAGCTGCTTCGAAACGATGTGTATTGTGAAAAGCGCTATAAAAAAAAGTGAATTGAATATTGCATTTTAAATAAATTTGGGCACTGATCTGCCAAGTTTGCACCTTTATTCTGGGTAATGTCGCTCAAGCAATCGGATCAATGTTTCTGTACTTTTCCCATGATTCACAGTTTCTGTGCCATTCTCATTATTTTGAAACCGGTCTGATGACTCCCTACTGGAGTTTCCCTTTTCGGGAAATACACACAAAATGATGTCAAAATATCCTCGTAATCACAGTCAGATTTGTCTTAAGTGAACGTTAACAGTTGAGAAAGAAAACGTGTATCAGTGTATTGGATCTGTGCAGCTCTTAAAGGGACAGCAGCCTAATAAACCGTTTAATTATTAATTAACGTTAATTAAAATCTCTCGACTGAATCACTTTTGTAGCTTTAATAAGATTAATCTTTATTTCATTTATACAGTGAAGATGCAGTGTTATTTTACATTTTAATGTCTGTACCTGAACGTTGTTTAGCTGTATTTATTTGTGCTATCGCTAATTTGTTTATTTGCTCTTATTTTTTTACTGACTGTTTCCTTGTCTTTAATAATGTTTGAACCTTATATTAGTTAGGCTAGTTGTATTTTTGTTAAAACCATAGGCAAATGTTCTTTGAGTAAGTGTTCAATGGTATTCAATGTTTTGCAAAAAGACACAGAATAAATATGTTTGATATCTAAATGTTTTACTTATTTATTTATTGTTTACCTTATTGGAATTGAATCTGGGAATCAATAAGAATCAGAATCAAAAAGTAGAATCAGAATTGCTAAAATTCAAACAATACCCAAACCTAGCCTTGGTGAGCAAGGCCCTGTGTACAGCTGGTGTTTAGATGTGTTTCAGTCGATCGGGTCACTAGTGGACGACTCTAAACACAGGAGTAAACGGGTCTAAAACGCTTTGAGCTCGTCCACTTCCTCCACTTCCATTCGACCGGATTGCTGTCGTAGTGTAAACGCTCATGTGATCGAGTGTGTTCAAACAGCCTCTAAAAGACCGTCTTCTCTCCGTCTACTGAATAATGAGGGAACATTATGAGAAGAGCTCGAGCCGGACGGGTTTAATCTTTATCAGCTGGAGACACGAGTTCGGTTTGAAGAGGGAAATCGAGCCAAACACACTGTTCTCTCAGCGTTCCTGATTTCTAACACACACTCACAGCGCTCGGCTGATCTTGTGGCTGTAAGAGATTGTGTGATCTTATTTCGTCCATTAGACTGAAAGATCTGAGAAAGCTCACATTTACCCGCTCATAGACCCTCCTCTGAAGAAGTGGTGGAGAGTGGATTAAAACACCAGGTGTAAACGGGGATGTGTCTCCCTCGTCTGCTTGTGATCCGATCCACCAAAAAGCATTGTCAACACCAGCTGTAAACTGGGCCTTAGAGCAGTTTTTCAAAACCATGACACATCTCAAACATTTGACCCATGGTTTATCTTGGGTGGGGAGAAGTGCTAGACGAGGTTAGGCTGAAGGGAAGCACACAGAGTCTGATCTCTCACCAGTGCAACCGAAGGGTCCAGGCTGGTGATCTTCATGCGGTGAGGGGTCCTCTGGCAGTGATAGCTCTGGTCGTCCACAGCACTGCCTGACTCAGAGTCCACGGCCTGCTGCGTAGTGTGAGGGTCCAGATAGATCAACTCGTCATCTGAAGAAGCACAAATGAGAATGCATCCATGACACATTTTCCAGGATAAAGCATCACTTTTTTTATTCATTTTCATAGGAATCATTATCTGCGTCTCCACTGTCGGGCCAGTGCGAGCCGGGGCACTAAACAGGGCCAATATGGCGACCGTTGACGTTCGACCTTGAGTGTGTGGGCCAGTACTTCCGGTGATCTGACAGCGAGAGCGAGTGACAACAGCGACCGAGGTCCATTGCCAGAGATAATTTTTCACAATGAGTGTTTTTAGGATTCAAGAGAGACGACTTGCCTTTCAGAGGGTGACAGCCTCAGCACTTCATCGCTGTGTGCCGTTATGTACCGTTTCGTCGCGTTACAACAGAGAAGTCAGCGTTCATGCATTCCCCGTTGACGCTGCGGTACGGGCCGAGTGGATGAGAAGATCCGGAGGATGACTTCAACCCGACCACATTTTTAAATGCATATAATTTTCAGTGTATTTCACCTGTGCGTTTCTGTGCTTTCTACTACTGCATTTATTTTGTGCAAGTGAGATGAGTAAAGATCTGTTTCATAAATCATTATTTGTCTAGTGTTTATAAGCAGCACATACAGTATTTTACTACGTGTAAAATATACACAAACTTGCCTATATTAAATTGTCTGTGGTACCTACAGTTAAAAATGTAAATGTAAAATATGTGATGATAATATTGATCGAACAATTGATGCAAGTAAGTGAAAATATATGCGCAGAATTGAGAAAATAGTATTTATGGAGATAAACTGTAGCCTATCACAGGGCAAACGTGTGAATGTTCACGCTGCATTTATGCAAACAACTCTAATCGTAGTTGTAACTCTATATTTACAGTAGGCATAACTGGCATTGCGTATGCAGCATGAATCAAACACAATCTTCTGTTCATGAACATTTGTATTTCATTCATTAATCTGACTATGCATCCGTGCATTTAATTGCCGTGATAGTAATATGGATCTTAGTAGTATTTTAAGTGATATTATTGATTCTATAAACAACTATAAGAGATCATTTTCGGCTTTCTGCACCGGGCGTAATGCGAAACCGGAAGTGTCTACCCGCACACTCTCTGATCGGAAATCCAACATGGCGGCCACGTGCAACTAGCCTATAGCCTCGAACCTGGAGCACAAAACCACGCTCGGGCCAGAAGCTCCGCAGCGCTTCACTAAAACACGCCTCTCTGGAACAACGTCACACAAACTCATCATTTCACCAACAAATGGACTATTTAAATGAGAAATGAGTGGAAACTAGCGAGATCGCA
The DNA here is from genome assembly GCF_963993115.1 of Abramis brama. Lineage (NCBI taxonomy): Eukaryota > Metazoa > Chordata > Actinopteri > Cypriniformes > Leuciscidae > Abramis > Abramis brama. The sequence goes on from NC_139977.1 coordinate 3,246,682, forward strand.
AACGATAAAAGAGACCGTTTGCTGACATTTTTGTTGTTTACTTGAAGATTTATAACCCAAGCAATCAATGTTTTACACTAATTGACATATACATTGACCTTAATGAATCAATTTGTGTCAAGATTGCACATTAGTCACACAGAAAGTTGCTTTATTTTGTGACGTATGCAGAGCTACATATGAATCTCAGACAGTCCTGTATAACGACATACTGACAGATAAAATACATACAGGACTGTGATCGCCTATATGATTTGTCTTGATTTCTTCAAGCGGCCGTATTTACCACGTTTACTATGGTAATGGTTAGCGCGCATCTTTTGCATCGCGTATAAATATTTCTGCCTTATACGGTGACCAGAATCCACATCGGATCACAAACAGAAGATATTCAAACACTCACTGCTGTCTGAAAGTGAGTTTTGAGCTAAAATGATTGTAAAAGTCTTTAAAGCGGATGCTAGCTGGTACATGAAGTCTTCCGTCGCTCGTTCGCCCTGGAAGTGACCGTGGAAACGCGACTGGCACACACTAACACACTCGCTTTTGGCCCGGCAGTGGAAGCACGGCTGTTGCGGAAGAATCATCAGAGTTTCAAAACTTAGCCTGAGAAAACTCACCAATAAATCCAATAAAATAAAAGGCCAGGTTGGGCTTTCCTCCCAAAACACCACATGACTGAGGCATCTTGAAACACTCCTAGAAAAAGAAGATATGAAACATGTGACACATGAAGGGCCATCATCATGCACTTGGGCTGAACATCAGAGAAGCGTCATACTTTGAAGGCCTGAATGTAGACGGGGTTGATGCTGTTGATGCCCATTCGCAGAGGAATGACCAGGAGCAGGGGCCTCCAGTCCAGGGGCCGTTGTGTGTGAAGATGAAGAGCCTCTGAACCGCTCCGGCCCGACACACACTCCCGACCCGGCTGCTGACACTGCTTCTCTGCTCGTCAAGAAGAGTGTAAGAGAGAAACAAGAAGAGTTAAAGGGGCAGTGTGTCATTTTAGCGGCATCTAGTGGTGAGGTTGTGAATTGCACCCGACAGGAAGTGATGTCGTCGTCTGAGACAGCAGAGAGTAGCCAGTTAATCAATGAGGATTCTTTACAAAGATAAATTAAGAAATTAGGTTTACTTGATTGTTCAGTAAAACGATATGTTATTGTGAATATTATTGTTACTTGTTCATCATTGTGTCAGTGTTTTATTCGCTAGCTTTAGCTCGCTTCTTCATACGAAGAACAACATAGTGACGAAACGCTTTTGTCCGTTCAGGGCCACTGTAGAAACATGTCGATGTAAGGAGACCCGCGGTGTGTGTAGAGAGAAATGCCTCATTCTAAGGTAATAAAACCATAACGGTTCATTATGTAAGGTCTTTATACGCCACTGAAAACATAGTTATGTTTATGATACTGCATTTCTGTCAACAGATCCTCTTAAATATTACACACTGCACCTTTAAGGTTGATTATTCGTGTTCCCCCACAATCCCTCCAGCATTGTGATAATGGCGAAGAACTATCAACTTTGGCAACCACCAATGGACCTTGTCAGCCTTTCTAATGAAGTCAGGCCAGAGGAGAACTGCCAAGGGTTTTCTCTCTCCATTTCTGTCACCTGATGAGGTCTGGGTTTCTTGCCACTAGCAATGTTTCCATCCAAATTTGCGAATTTAATTTATGCACAAAATTGGAATATCTTATAAAACACTTGCGAATGAATCAGTTTTTCAAACCCATGTGTTCAAGAGAACAAAATCATCACTTGACGCAAATTACTCAAAATATCAGTAATAAAAACTCCATCATAAACGAGTGTCTCAGAGCGTCAGACGAGACTCAATAAACGTCTTATTATAAACGTCTTATTATAAAAATATTTATCCACCTCGTTTGAGCGCACAAGGTTTTTTATCCACATTTTTAGAAATTATGCACATCTCTGCATTTCCATTAAGCATTTTTTGTGCAATATCCAAAAATTTGCACAGAAATATGTGGATGGAAACAGCTAGTGTCTGTCGCCTTTGGCTTGCTTAGTTGTGGTTTAAAACACAATTAATATTCAGTAATATTATCAATTTTACTGCGCATACACCATCGGATGAGAACACAACTGAATAATGACACTACTTTACAGCTGAAAGCCAAGTTTTCTAACTGATGAACTTTGCAACATTTACACTTATTTTGATGCTTTAAAACAATCTGTCTTGTATAAAGCACTATATAAATAAATGTGACTTGACTAATCAGAAAAAGACACTTACTGATGTCTTCAATGACGACTGTGTTGTCCATGGACACATACACAGCCAGAGTATTCCAGTCATCAAACAGGGCCAGTTTCCTGCAAGCAAACACACACTGGCCATTAGCTCACCCCAACCTTTGGGCACAAACGACCTTGTAACCAATCAGATCAACGTGTGATCGTCAACCAGTGGATCTCTGAGCTGAGTGAGTGAGTGGAGGCGGGGTCATTTGCATATTCATAGAACCGCAAATACTAAATGAGGCAAGGGTGTCGAGTTACATTCAAGATATTTTAAGGCATGAAGATTTTTTTTCAAGGAAAACATGCTTAAATATGTAATTTTGGTGATCAGAGATGAGTTTTAAGGGATGAAATGATCGACTACAGGGGGACTTTAAAAAAGTTGGAAGTGTAAAAAAGCAGGTCCTTTTAATCCAGATCACTGGATTTGGGGGGGTGGAATGTGTAAAACCACTTCTTCAAAATAAGGACAAACAACATGTGTAACATGTGTACATGTGTAACAACAAAATATTATTTTCAAGAATGTTTGGCATAGAAGAAAAGACACTTGCTTGAGTACTTGCGCCACTGTGTTCGGTCCATACCATTCTCCCACAGACTTGCCCTCGCCAACGCCCATCTGAGCTGCACACACACACACACGCACACACACACACACACACAATACACAGACTTCAGTACCACTGCTGTACAGCACACACACACACACTCTTGTACATCTATCTTTATGAGGTCATTCATTGACACAATGCAATCTCTAGCCGCTTACCCTAACCTTCACAACCCATCACAACTAAGTGCCTAACCCGACCCCTGACCCTAAACCGACCCTTAACCTCATTATAACCTTATCCCTAAAACCAAGTCTTGACCCTCAAACAGGCCTTTAAAGGCTCTCAGAGAGTGACGACCGGCCAACATGTCCTTACTTTACTCTCTCTGTCCTCACTCCAATGCTCTAAAACTCAAACTGGTCCTCACAAAGATAGTTGTACAAGTACACACACACACACACACACACACACACACACAGTAAGCCTCACCCATCTGATGTATGGAGTAGCAGCTGTCCTTCTTGTCTAGGAAGCAGCTCAGGATCCGGTGATACTCTCTGGGCTGATGTTTCTCTGGATCCCACCGCCAGTCTAGAGCAGTGAAGCAGAGAGGCGTTCATAACCCTTCACTACAGTATCACAGAGTACAGTAGGAGTAGCGTGATAGTAGCTAATCCGGTGTGTGATATTGGCAAAAAATTATAATCTCAATATTTTCTGGGATTTTCTCGATAACGATAATTAAAGGTCCTGTATTATGCCCCTTTTCACAAGATGTAAAATAAGTCTCTGATGTCCCCAGAGTGTGTATGTGAAGTTTCAGCTCAAAATACCCAACAGATCATTTTTTACAGCATGTTTAAATTGTCATTTTTTGGGGCACAGAAAAACGTGCTGTTTTAGTGTGTGCCCTTTAAATGCAAATAAGCTGCTGCTGGACGACCCAGGGGGCGGAGCTTCATGAGCTCGCGCTCAGTCTCTCAGGACAATATCACCTCACGGAATGATGATAATATCAGAAACTCAGTAACGGTGTTCATTTCGAGTCGGACAATAATGCCTACAGAGTCAGAGTGCTGTATAGAGATGGAACAGGTATAGTTTAGTAGTTTAATTACGGTTATTATAACGTATTTGTCATCTGCTTGTATGTATCCATTATTTATTAATAGCCTACAAGTCTGCTGTTTCGGACCAGATCCGAATGATGATCAAACATGTACTGATGAGTTTAATAAAGTTTATTGTACATCACACAAAAGATGAAGCGTCAGTTTTACTCCAGAAAATCACCGTAAGAGCTGAGTAAACACAGTGACAGTAAGTTATAAGAAGTGCGCAAGTACATAAACGAATTTCGGTAGAGTTGAGGGAGCAACTGTGGGCAGAGGTTAGTCAAAAAACTGTTCTAGTGACGTCATTAAAGAAGGAAGTAGAGGGATGTAGTCCAAACGGGCCGTTCGATGTAGGCGACTTCTGTTAAATAAAATATCTCGCTTGGCATTGAACTTTGAGCTTTATAATTTTACAGATATTATTTATACTCTAACAACAACATTACACACTAACTAAAGTTTGAAACATGGGATCACGAAGAACGGGACCTTTAAACGCTATTTTGCCGAGTGTGTTGTTGTGTTGATGCCTTTCCAGGTTTAGGACTGCCGTGAACAGCCGACTACTACAGTTCTGGATATTCTTCATGTTCTGAGCGGTGGTCAGTTCACAGCAGTGACAGAAATCAGCTTTTCCAGTAAGTTTAAATGGATTTTTACCTTTTATGGGCATGTTTAACTTTATAAAGCCAGCTAATTAAATGTATGCATCATCTTTTGTGTCAAAATTCTTACATTTAATCAATATCAATCATATAATCATTAGGAAACACAGACGCTGCATCTGAAGTGACGTTTATATACATTTACTCAGGCTGTTTAATGCAGCTCAGAGGGACATGAATGCATTTAAACTGCAGTTACACATGCTGTAATAATGTGCTGATGTTTTAAACATAAGACATTAAATATTGATATTTGAAATAGTAGGTGACAGCAAGTCAGTTTTAATGAGATTCAACCAATTCGTTCAAATGGCTGATTCATTCGGGAACGAAGCATTTGACTCTCAAAGTGAAAATCCAGCATTTAATGTAGTTTATACTGTATGTCTATGTGGTGTTTTTAATATGCTTTAAGACTAACCATGTGTAAATTCATAAGTCGACACCATTGCTGAGTATTTCCTCCTTAAAACTGCAGTGAACCAAAGACAGTCTCAAAAACACGCTTTGAAATCGCTGGTGTTTCTGACGTCACAAACGACCTTGTAACCAATCAGATCAACGTGTGATCGTCAACCAGTGGATCTCTGAGCTGAGTGAGTGAGTGGAGGCGGGGCTCATTTGCATATTCATAGAACCGACATACTAAATGAGGCAAGGGTGTCGAGTTACATTCAAGATATTTTAAGGCATGAAGAATTTTTTTTCAAGGAAAAAACATTTAAATATGTCATTTTGGTGATCAAAGATGAGTTTTAATAGATAAAATGATCGACTACAGGGGGACTTTAACTATATTAAATGATATAAATATAAAAGACATACAAAGGTAGTTTTGCCCCTTATCTTGAATATCGACGCATTATAAATGCATTTTATAGAGTAAATCACACAGTAAATCACACACACGTCTAACCCACTAGACTACATCACGTAGTGTATGTGTGCACCTATAAAGTGAGGGATATACTCAATAACGCCAGATCGCACATCGTTAAAACGACAATTACAATGTAATGTCAATATAATGTTACTTTAATGTCAATGTAATGACAATTACAATATTAGCGCAACCCGTTTCAGCTCCTTCACCAATCTGGGAGACATCTATTAACTTCTTGTTTATTGAACTGTTGTATAAAATCAATATCACATTTGTAACCATAACCATGCTGATACTTGGAGAAAAATGGCATCTTCATGTGATGTTAATACTATGTTATTGATATTCAATAACGTCAGAACGCACATCGTTAAAACGACAATTACACTATTATCGTAACCCGTTACGATCTGTGCGGCGTTTGCTCACCTCGTCCGAGGTGCCGGCACACCAACGCCTGCGCCAGGATCATCTGTCCACAGCGGAGCATGCACCCCCATCCCGCATCCGACGAAGGGCCTGTTCCTCCTGAGGACACAGACACACTCAACCTGTATTTATACAGCACAGTATATGGTCACCAAGTAAGACATGTTCCTGGGTCAACATATTTTGTCCTTACCCTAACCCTACCCCTAAACCTAACCCTACCCATAAGTTATTCCTAAAATCAGAGGTGAATTACACTGATGTCGAAGCACCTCACCCTGGGTCTTAGCCTAAACTTGACATAAACTGTAAACTTGTCCCTCAAATCTGATTGGTTGATTGGAAAGTTGTTCCAGGGTCAGCAAAGATGTTGATCCAGGAACATGTGGTACTTGGTGAAATCACGTTCTCCCACAATATATACAGCCGAAGCCGACCAGCGTGCTTCACAAAACAACACGTCCGACGTGGGGAAGAGACATTTAGAAAAGTAGAAGATTATAAAAGACAATATTCCTAAAATTCCTGGGAAAGCAAGAACTGATGAGGATGTAAATGTGTACCTTGACATGCAATGCAAGTCGCATTGCCAAATGCATAAATGTAAAATACATAGCTAAAAAAAACTCGGACACACTTCTCTGCACACGAACACACTGGCTTGAATCAGATCCACTAGTTTCCTCTCCACTTACCTATAGGAGAAAACTTCTTCCTGTATGTGAACCACAGTCGCGATCGCACGTCCGAGAGCAGCTCTGATTTCTCTGGAAGAGATACAATGATGTTCGTTTTAGCTTAAGGATTTAAGTAACACTGTTTTACAGTGTCTTTGTTATACGTTTATTCGTTGGCCGATATATAACTATTATCTGATAATTATTAAACCGATATATAATTATTATCGGCCAATTTGTTTTTCCTCCCTTCCTGATAAGTGACTTTTATTTTCGACACTGCTGAGAATCCAGTGCTTTATTTTATTTGAGAATTTTTTTTTTTTTCTAGGGATGCACAATATATCAGCCACCTTATCGGTACCAGTTGATATATGTCATTTTTAATTTGATCATTATCGGCCCGATAATTTTTTTTGTCTGATATATTAAAGCTGATAAATAATGTATTATTTCCTTCAGCTGAGACTCTTCAGATGCGCACTGTTCAACATGATGGCTTTGAATTGCTTGAAATATGATTGAAATCACTTCAAAAAAGGAAAATACGGTTCAGTGCAACAAGTCTGTCATATCGGCTACATAAAATAATAATGAGAAGATCATTATAATTGTGTGTTGGAAATGGATTTAATGTTGAGACTTTTGCTTTGTAATCAGGCTCTCAGAAATGATATAAAAATGTGGATTTAGATTTATCGGCCAATATATCGGTCATCGGCTTTCAAACATAAAGGATTATCGGTTATCGTATCGGCCAAAATGTTCATATAATCGGTGCATCCCGAACTCTTTCCCAGCGCACACAGACTTGCCAGATCAGCGAGGGCACTGTTGCTTACAGTGCTTACTGCCTTTTTGTTACAGGGCTATATGTAAGAATTTTCATGTATTAATCGCTTTTTTTATTGCCAATGTGTGAACAGCTTGTAACCAAATGAAATAAAAGACTTCCACGCCTTCCTAGGTTGTCTATGAAAGCCTGTAGACTGATATTTACATGAAGGACTTTGTTTTTGCTGGGAGAATCATAAGGATGTGACGTTTACACACGCTCCCGAGAGCCTCTCTTCCGTTCACATGAAATTAATGCAAATACAGCGTTCAGGATAATGCCGAAAGAGCCATTCTGTATATATATATATATTAGGGCTGTGAAAAGATTAATCACGATTAATCGCATCCAAAATAAAAGTTTGTGTTTACATAATATATGTGTGTGTACTACTGTGTATAATTATTTTGTATATATAAATACACACACATGCATGTATATATTTAAGAAATATAAATATTTGCAATATAAATATTTTATATATAAATAACACATTTTTCTGAAATATATACATGCAAGTGTGTGTATTTATATATATACAAAATAATTATACACAGTAGTACAGTACACACACATATATTATGTAAACACAAACTTTTATTTTGGATGTGATTAATCGTGATTAATCTTTTCACAGCCCTAATATATATATATATATGTATATATCTCACCATGCTCAGCATCGGCCATCAAAATAACCAATATCAGTTGATTACATGTACTTACCATAGTAATAACAGTAATTATGCATAATTACATGCAACTAATCCTCAACTAAATCCTAATCCTACCCTAACCCTATAGTAAGTACATGTAGTTAATTATTATTACTCAGTGCTTAAAAATATAATTACACTGTAACAATGACACCTTAAAATAAAGTGTAACCGTAATGACAGTAAATGATGCGTAATTACAAGCAACTAAACCTCAACCAAACCTTAAGGTTAGCACATGTTGTTAATTAATATTACACAGTACTTACTTGTATAATTACATTGTAATAAGGACACCAAATATCTTAATTAGTGGTAAACTAATATGGCTTTTGAGGCTTGAGCAGGGTAGCTGATATAATGCAAATTCCCATTCAGTAATAGTGAATGTGTTGAAATATTGATCTGATTTTGCATTATGAACTTGTGGCATGTCTTACTTGTTTTAACATTGTAACACTCTCCCAGGATCCACACTGGCTCGTCGGCTTCAGGAAGCTCTTCTAGATACTCGGAAAACTGATTCTCATACTTGGCTAGAACTGGAGAGATTAGAGTTGCGACACACTGTCAACATGCATTGCTTGCACTTTCTGTCACCCTGAAACCCTGATGAAGCAATGGTAATACCATAATAGTTACATGGTCATGTACTTTGTATTTACTGGGTACTCCGAGGTACTTAAATACCATGGTACATATCTTCAAAACATGGTATATGTCCACAAACATGGTATTACCACGGTAATTTGCAACGACGTATAGACTGTGAACAACAACAACAACAACAGGGACTCGTGGAATAAACAAACTCTATTTGTCTGCATTTGTAAGTCAGAGATTCACAGGCCACTGTAGAACAATGAGAAAACTTGAAACTCAGTAACGAAATTTCCTCTGGAAGAATCCCTAGCAGATTTTACTAGACTTTTGTCGACGCTTTTATAACTTAAGACGTCACCTGAACATTGTCGGTGGAATAAATCGATACTTTGCAGACCAATTTCGTATTTATTTTAACCATAAATTCCCTACCTGCCTCCATCCTCGGCCGTCATCGGATACAAATACATCGCGGTGCACTGTGGGTAATGTAGTCGAAGTCTGAGGCGTTCCAATAGTTGACGGCGCCATAAAAACTACAATGACCAGATTTTGAGGCTGAGACGCGGAAGTCGAATACTAGTAATCATAACAAATACTGGGGCTTGTAGTTTATTGGCCCTCCTCATCTTTTTACGTCATTTCATTTCTATTATTATCCAACAACAGAGGCCGGGAAGCAGCGGAAGAGATATCACCTTCGAGATATCAGTCTGAGGTATTGATTAATCTTCTTTAGTATTATAAAGGAAGTTGGCATTATTGGTAACAGTCGTGCGTTTTGTTTGTTTTTGTTTATTAGCATAACGTTACTAGCTTGACAAAGCTATTCCGCTAGCTTTTAATCAGTCGTTTGTTTTGATAATTGAAACACTGCCATGTATCTAATCTAAGTACATTTCCCAGCATTATACATCCTTTATTTAATATACTTTTACAATTTATGAAGCTTTAACCTATATTATTGTTGCATACAGCATCCATCATAACTACTTGCTAAAAAGAGATTCAAGGCTCAGTTGTGTAACGTTACTTTCGTTGAGCATTTTTGAGCACTTTTAACAATTTGCAGTTCATTCGTGGCATTGTGGTGTGACAAATTATGAATATATACTGTATGTAAAAATACAAATTTTCCATTAATATGAGGTCTTAACAGGGCATCCAACTTTTAAGCGATTTGATTCATAAGCTTGTGATTAGAATCATTATTTAATTAAATAATTAGAATCTTTATTCAACATTGATTCATGCATCTAAATATCAGGTACAGTAGGGCCTACATGTTAATTTTTCTCAAGGAAACAAATCTCTCTCAACTAATGCTGTATAAATACAGGGAACTTGTCAGCTGGCATGTGTTTGGGGTCAGTATGATCCCATTTCAACTTTCCTTAGTTAGAAAACATGGTTCCCTTTATCTCAGTCCCATAAGATTTTGTGATTTTTTTACATTAACTATCTAAACGCACACAAAACTTGAAGACTTGAAATTGACCCCACATTGAAAATGAATGGGGAAAGCGATCTTTTGTTTTGTTTCTTATTTTTCATTTGTCAAAAATAAATAAATCTATAACTCCAGCATAAATCATTTGTATTATTAAAATGTATATTTTTATACAATCGCTCTATAAACACAGTGTAAACAGGAAAAAGGAGTGTTAAAGGTTAAAACTAACAACTCATTCTTACACAATTCATAGAATTTGGTAATTATAACAATGTTATAATATTTTTAAATGATATAAGAGTAAAAAATATAGTAAATATTTAATATAATGCATATATTTAGCACAATGCTCCTCTCTAGAATTAATTTTCTATCTAGAACATGGATGTGCGGCGTGAGAACAGTGTCCTTAGTTTGCATTCAGCGTGAGAGTTGGCAGATAATAACGGCAGAAAGATGCAATATATCATTATGATGTGTCAGGCTGTTTCTAAATGAGCGGACTTCTATCTCCAAACCTCAGATTCCAGGTGCAGAATGTCGTACGTGTTCGTCAGTGACTCGCTGCAGGCCACGGTGCCGCTGCTGCAGGCCTGTGTGGACGGGGACCTGGCTCTCAGCAAGCGGCTCCTGGAGTCCGGGGTCGACCCGAACACGCGGGACTGCCGGGGCCGGACCGGGCTTCACCTCGCCGCAGCCCGGGGGAACGTGGAGATCTGCTGTTTACTGCACAAGTTCGGCGCGGATCTGCTGGCCACCGACTCGCAAGGCAACACGGCACTGCACATGTGTGGGCATGTGGACACCATCCAGTTCCTCGTGTCCAACGGACTCAAGATTGACATCTGGTCAGTGGCTTTTCATCCTTATTGATATTAGGGCTGCAGCTATCGATTCTTTTTGTAATCGATTAATCTAGCAATTAATCGATCGATTAATCGGATAAAAAAATTTGTGTGTTTTTAAACAACCAAAACAAATAATGCATAACAAAAATGATGTGGCTGTAAAATGATCAAGCATTTGGCTTTTATTTCTCAAAAAAAACAAAAAAACAGAGGTATTTATTCCAACTCCAACATTTGGCTCCAAAACTAAGCCTATTTATTGCAATTTTTACCCATTTAGTGTTTATAAGTGCCAGTGCCAACAATTATATAACAATACAGTTAAGTCAACTTACTGTAAAACATGTATAACATGTAAAACTATGAATACAAACTTAAATAGTAAAGGCTATTTGGCCTTAGTTTTGTCTTCTTAATACAACATTACAAAAAAAGGATTGCACCTTCTGCAAATTACCCACCGGAGAACAAAAATAAATGAAATGAATATAAAATATCAAGCCAAACAGGTACACAATGTATACAATTTATAAAAAAAAATAAGTGTAGCTTTGAAAAGGGGAATGTTTTATTGCAAATATGCATTTTGTTAAATAGAAAAAGAACAGCATTTTGTTTTTCACTTAGGCTAGTTGAAGTATATTAGCACATTTTGTAGTATTATATTTTTTTGTTAATTGAAAATGTTCTATGCTCAATTATTTTGGTAGCCGATTATGTCTTCCCCAAAAGTACGAGTGGATTTGGAGAAGCAGGCTGGGGAGTTTCATTTTTTGTTGTTGTCTGTAACTATTTGGCAGACGTGACATACAAACAAGGTCTCGCAAAGACTGCAATACAATATTTGTTCCTCCATCACGTCCCGGTGTATACAGTGAATGCATGCTGAAATTACTGTTGCATGGCTACATAAAAGTTTAAGCACATGAGAACAGTATAATTGTGTGTTTGGGACATTGATTTTAATGGTGAGACTTTGTTTTTGTAATCAGGCTCTCAAACGATATATCAAAATTTAGATTTAGATTTATCGGCCAATATATCGGTTATCGGCTTTCAAATATAAAGAGTTATCAGTTATCGGCCAAAATGTTCATATCAGTGCATCCCTATAATGAAGACAAGTAAAAATGAATAGGCATGTAAAGTAATGAACAAAAATGAACAACTTTTGAACACTTCTGTAAATGTGAAAAATAAAAATGATACGTGTAAAATCTTAAAGTATTGGATCTCTGGCTTGTCTTTAGAAAGTATATAATCAAACTCTGGAAATGGCAGCATTTATATTTATTCCCCCCACACCCCTGAATAGCAGTGTACAGTCAAACCAACATTTATTCAGACTCCTTCAACATTTCTCACATTATCAGTTTATTCGCTATAGTTTAGAAAATGGTAATGAAATATGAGCAGAACTCAGTGGATATTTGACTGGTTTTGTCCGTCCTTCTGTTAGACTGTCTCACACATGAATTATGTTGAATATCTGTCAGCTGTTAAATTTAACTACACTATTAGATAATACCAGTTTAGCTCAACCAATCACCAAGCAATGCTTCATTTTGTTCAGTCTGTGTGTAAAAAGAGCATTAGCAATTAAAGAAAACACACTTCAGCAAAACATGATCAGCTCAAAGTGTCCGAATCATATTTGGTCCCTAATTTGTATAAATGTCACTGGTAGTCACTGTATGAAGAATATTTGGGTATAATATGTCACAGTTTACTGTATTTTGCTCTCCTCACTTACAGAAATGAACTATAGTGTCCTGCACACACTAGTGAAACAATATATCAAAAATGATATCTGGTGTCTGAATAATGTTTGGTTTGACTGTACATGAAGGGTTCCTCAAATCCGGCCCGGCAGAGTTGAGCTAAAGCCAGATCAAACTCACTGTATCTGTAATTGAATGTTATAACTCCAGTAACTCTGAAGTCTTGCTCAGGGGCCGGTTTCACAAAGATAGACTTTGACTATGGCTTAGATATAGTAGATAGTCAGACTTCAGATAGACATCTAAATCAGACCGTTGCACAAAGCACTGAAGACTCTGACTATCTTAAGTAGGACTACACTGCAATGCATTCTGGGTAAAATAAGACACTTTTCAAAACAAAAAACATGGCGGATCGAGTAAGCGCATTCAACCGCTAATACCCCAGCGGAGAATATGTGTTTGTTGAAGGAGTACACCGTTACAAGGACATTTTACTTGGGAAATTTAGCGGAGAATGTAGTAACAAGAAGAAATGTTTAAATTATGAGCCATTTTCCCTTTTCTTTTGGCAGTTTGTAACTGATTGTTACTGCTGGTTGCCAAGGTAACAGAGTCTTAGACCTCAGTTAGCCCGGGGGTAAGAGGTGTCTAATTTTTTTGGTCTAAATTAAGTCAGTCTTTATTTTTGTGAAACAGTCTAACTTGCATTAGACTAGTCTATGAGCGAATTATAGACTCGTCTAACACTATAGACCGGTCTAAAATAGCTTTGTGAAACCGGCCTTGGTGTGTTTGGTGAGGGTTGCAGGGCAGTGCGTCGGTTTTGAGGAAACCTGACAGATAACTCTTTCTAAACCGGTTAGTTCCAGTGTCGTGCTCAACGCAGGGACTGATGTGGTGTTTGTATCTGAACAGTAATCACAACGGAGCGACTCCGCTGGTTCTGGCCAAGAGACGCGGCGTGAACAAGGACTCGCTGCACCTGCTGGAGGGCCTGGAGGAGCAGGAGGTGAAGGGCTTCAACCGCAGCTCGCACGCCAGCCTGGAGAAGATGCACATGGCTGACAGTGAGAGGTGAGGCGTGACCGTTACAGCCAGAACTTACTGATCCCCACGTGTGTTTACTGTGGCTACGCTTGCATGCAATCAGATACTGACGGCTCAATCGGGCAGAAAAGCCTTCACGTAAACACCTTAAAGGGGTGGTTGATTATGATTTGACTTTTCTAACTTTAGTTAGTGTGTAATGTTGCTGTTTGAGCATAAACAACATCTGCAAAGTTACAACGCTCAAAGTTCAAAGCAAAGGGAGATATTTGCTTTTAAAGAAATCGCTTTTTAAGAACTACAACAAACGGCTGGTAGAGACTACACGAGCTTCCTCCCGGGTTAGTGACATCACCAACCCTAAAATTTACATAAACCCCGCCCCCTGAACACGATTTATAGATTATCAAGACAGAATATGCTAATCAATAACTAGAAGATAACTACACATAAGCTACATAAATTCATTCAGAAATGTTGTCTACATGTTGTCACTTCTTCTTGAGTCTCTCCATCATTCTGACTGTGACATAAAAGGCTAAAAGTTAAAGAAAATTTAAGGACACAAGCTGTTGAAGCTCCGCCCCCTGTGCCGGGAGCAGCAGCTCATTTACATTTAAAGGGACACACAAAAACGGTGTGTTTTTGCTCACCCTCAAAAAGTGACAATTTTAACATGCTATAAAAATATCTGTGGGGTATTTTGAGCTAAAACTTCACACACACACTCTGGGGACATCAGAGACTTATTTTACATCTTGTGAAAGGGCATTACACCACCCCTTTAATCGATCCGATTGAGCTCGATCCGAATGAAATATTGATCGGATGGAAAGGGGTGATTTATTCCTTTTCTAATCCGATCGAGAGAACATGTAAATATAAGCAGCGGCACAACGGTTCATATGCTCATTGTCTCCAAATTATGACCAGAAATGGATAAATATTAAGTCTGCTGTTTAAACCAAATAAAGAAGCAATGTAGGAGATGGTTATTAAGCGCAAACAGCGGCAAACTCTGTATATTCCATATATTATAACCTTGTGACATAAAGACGCACATCAACCTGATCACATGTTCAGCGTTCATGTAAACACTATAGATTCACCAATTGGAATGAATTCAGTCCGACTGAAACAAAAGTGCCTGTAAACGTAGCCTCTGTGAGGGCGGTGTTTCTCCAGGGGTTCAGGCTGTACATGTTCAAATATCTCTGATTATTCTCAATCCTACAACTCATTCCTGGCTGTTGTGTGTGTGTGTGTGTGTTGCAGTGCCATGGAGAGCCACTCTCTGCTGAACCCACACCTGCACTACAGCGACGGCGTGTTGTCCAGCTTTCGCACCACATGGCAGGAGTTCGTGGAGGATCTGGGCTTCTGGCGCGTGCTTCTTCTGCTCCTCGTCATCGCTCTGCTGTCGCTCGGCATCGCGTATTACGTCAGCGGAGTCTTACCCTTCGCATCCAACCAGCTGGAGCTCGTGCACTGAAAGCTCATTAACAATGATTCTTAAAGTCCCCCTGTGGTGAAAATCCAGTTTTTAATGTTGTTTATGTGTCTATGTGGTGTTTTTAATATGCTTTAAGACTAACCATGTGTAAATTCATAAGTCGACAGCATTGCTGAGTATTTCCTCCTTAAAACTGCAGTGAACCAAAGACAGTCTCAAAAACACACTTTGAAATCGCTGGTGTTTCTGACGTCACAAACGACCTTGTAACCAATCAGATCAACGAGTGATCGTCAACCAGTGGATCTCTGAGCTGAGTGAGTGAGTGAGTGGAGGCGGGGCTCATTTGCATATTCATACACAGGGTTCCCACGGGTCCTTGAAATCCTTGAAAGTTTGTGAAACTGAAAAAAAAAAATTCAGTGCCCTGGAAGGTTTTGGAAAATAAACATACACAGATACAGGTCCTTGAAAGTGCTTTAATTTATTTTGTGCAAGAAGTTTTCTAGAAAAAAATTCCATATTATTCCCTCCAGTCAGATGAAAGTGTTATTTCACCAACACTTCGTGGCCTATGCCTGCTTGCCTATACTAGCTTGCTTGATTTACGTTAGTTATGCACATTTACGCGTTACGTTAAGTGTTTCCCACGTGAGGTACTTTGTGTTGTACGTTGCCATGACGTTCACGCGCGCACGATACTACTACAATGGAACCTCAACGTTTGTTGTTGAACACAAATGTGTCCCCATATTAAGTCCTTAAATTTTAGGGTATTGGACCTGGAAAGTCCTTGAAAGGTTCTTGAATTTGAAGTTAACCAAAGTGTGGGAACCCTGCATACAACTGCGTATACTAAATGAGGCAAGGGTGTCGAGTTACATTCAAGATATTTTTAAGACATGAAGAATTTTTCCAAGGAAAAAACTTTTAAATATGTAATTTTGGTGATCAAATATGAGTTTTAAAGGATGAAATGATCGACTACAGGGGGACTTTAAAATCTCTCATTAGCTGATGATTGTTCCTACAGGAATGTGTATAACCACGCTTCTAACTGCAACCATACATTCTCTCTGTCGCTCTTTTTTTTCTTTTTCTTTTTGTATATTAATGTAAATAGACCTTTCATGTGCTTAAAGAAAATGTAAATTCTTGTGTATTTAGAAACCCATACGACAATTAATCATGATTTTAAAAGAAATAAAACAAAGCGAGTCTTAATTTGCCCTTACACAAATTATGGCCTTAAACTGGTCAAATCAGAGCAGAAAGTCAAATATCTAAATAAGTTTAAATCATAATACATTTACTTGAGACGTAAATGTAAAACGAAGTCTTGAAAAAATGTAATAGAATTAAGTGAGTTTATGCTTAAAACAAGAACAAATATCTGTCAAAACTTCTAAATTAAGCAGATTTTGATGAGCCCACTGGCAGATATTTGTTTTTGTTGAAGTCCTAAAGCAAGAAAGCACAGAAGCAAGACTTCATATTTTATGTATTTTGATTTTACATCTCAAGTACATGTATCTTGATTTAGGAATCTTTATATATTTTCACTGGAAAACAAGAGGAAAAACATCACTTTTTTGCAGTTTGATCAGAAGGTACTGTAAAAGATATTTCCATATTGTGGTTCTGAGCAAAATGATTCAAGCTTCTTTTTTTTTCTTTTTTTGTAAATGAATTAAAAAGTAACATATATTAAACTCTGAAGTGTTTCTCCTTAAACATTTACACTTGGAGAACATGTTGATGTATTGTGTTCCCTTCAATTTATTTCTTACATTTTCGTTACTTGGTCTTAAAAAGGTCTTAAATTTACCTTCATAAAATCTACAGAAACCCTGAAACAAAAAACATGGTAACCACTAATTAACCATGGCTTTGCTACACTAACCATACTTTAACCATGGTATTTGTGTAGTAAAACTGTGGTTATACAAATTTATTACAGTTATAATAAATCCATGGTTGTTTTTGTAGTGTATTCTGCACATGTATGTTATTGAGTGTGTGCCAGTCCACCTCAGCATTTCATTTAAATGAATGGATTTGCACATTAAAGTGTAATGGTGTTTTATATAGGGTTTAACCTTTTGTTTTATATAAGTAGCGAACATAGCATAGCTTAAAAAAGTGCAAAACAAGATGTGTGACATTAATTGGTAACCGAAATTGGGGATCCGAAATTTATATCGTAATATTTTAAAACATTCTGATGACTTTCTGTTTAAGAAAAGAGAATAAAACAATAAAATTCCACTAAACACTTTAAACATTGGGGGTGTATTTAAGCATTTCTGTTTATGTACATCAAATTTTTCCTGCAATATAAATAAATTAACAATGTATTCATTCAAGACCTTTGTAACATTGTATTCATAATACACAAGAATGTATTTTAATGTAAAATAGGAACTAAATTAAACAAATGTAGAGTTTAACCTCAACAAAGGTGTACGTGGTTCATTACGCATTAGATTGCATACAAATAAACAGACAAAATGTACAAACGCAACATCGGTAATCTACAGAAACAGCTTTGTTTATTATTCATAATAATGACGTGAATGTAAACAACAGCGCACCGGTGGGCGGGGCCAGGGCGCGTGACGTCAGCGTGTTTGGTCGCGTTCGCCAACCGACTGCTCTGATGTGAACGAGCGAGCGCCAGTCAGTCAGTAAACCAGCCTTTCCTTTCCTTTCCACCGCAGTAAACTATGGTCTGAAGAGGAAACCATGAATCTACGAGGCGTTTTTCAAGATTTCAACCCCAGGTAAGATGTGTGTGTGTGATTGGTGTACAATGAAACGGTGTTTCGTTTTGAAAGCGCTTGTTAGCATAGCTGCTAATGTTCACCGCGCAGGCCTGTTTTGATTTCTCTTCGCATAGTTGAGCAGCCTCACAGTGATGGAAAGTGCTTTATCATTCAACACTTGACCATACGTTGTTTAAAGCTCCTCTCGTGCCGTGTCTTCTCCCTCAGGCCCGTGTCGTGATCCTGACAGAAGTCTGTTTGTGAGTCTGACAGATCCGTGTGTTGTTGTTCTCCTCTCCCTGCAGTAAGTTCCTGATCTACGCCTGTCTGCTGCTCTTCTCGGTGCTGTTGTCCCTGAGGTTGGATGGCATCATCCAGTGGAGTTACTGGGCCGTGTTTGCGCCCATCTGGCTCTGGAAACTCATGGTCATCATCGGGGCTTCGGTGGGCACTGGGGTTTGGGCTCACAACCCACAGTACAGGTCAGAGTCAGCCTTTCACTGGCATAACTAGGCTACTTTAGGGGTCCATAGACCGTGAAAGAATATCATGTGGGATACTTATTGTTGTGCAGGGTTTGTACAAGGTGCTTAAAGGGATAGTTCACTTTAAAATGAAAATTAGCCCATGATTTACTCACCCTCAAGCCGTCATATGACATTCTTCTTCCAGACGAATACAATCAGAGTTATATTAAAAAATGTCCTGACTCTTCCAAGCTTTATAATGACAGTGAATGGCTTCTGTTTTGAAGTCAAGTGCATCCATTCATGATAAAAGTGCATCTGTCCATCATAAAAGTGCATCTATCCATCATAAAAGTGCATCTATTCATCATAAAAGTGCATCTATTCATCATAAAAGTGCATCTATCCATCATAAAAGTGCATCTATTCATCATAAAAGTCCATCTATCATCATAAAAGTGCATCTATCCATCATAAAAGTGCATCTATTCATCATAAAAGTGCATCTATTCATCATAAAAGTGCATCTATCCATCATAAAAGTGCATCTATTCATCATAAAAGTGCATCTATTCATCATAAAAGTGCATCTATCCATCATAAAAGTGCATCTATTCATCATAAAAGTGCATCTAATAAAAGTGCATCTATCCATCATAAAAGTGCATCTGTCCATCATAAAAGTGCATCTATCCATCATAAAAGGGCATCTATCCATGATAAAAGTGCATCTATTCATGATAAAAGTGCATCTATCCATCATAAAAGTGCATCTATTCATCATAAAAGTGCATCTATTCATCATAAAAGTGCATCTAATAAAAGGGCATCTATCCATGATAAAAGTGCATCTATTCATGATAAAAGTGCATCTATCCATCATAAAAGTGCATCTATTCATCATAAAAGTGCATCTATTCATCATAAAAGTGCATCTAATAAAAGTGCATCTATCCATCATAAAAGTGCATCTATTCATCATAAAAGCGCATCTAATAAAAGTGCATCTATCCATCATAAAAGTGCATCTGTCCATCATAAAAGTGCATCTGTCCATCATAAAAGTGCATCTATCCATGATAAAAGTGCATCTATTCATGATAAAAGTGCATCTGTCCATCATAAAAGTGCATCTATCCATCATAAGTGCATCTATCCATCATAAAAGTGCATCTATCCATCATAAAAGGGCATCTATCCATGATAAAAGTGCATCTATTCATGATAAAAGTGCATCTGTCCATCATAAAAGTGCATCTGTCCATCATAAAAGTGCATCTATCCATGATAAAAGTGCATCTATCCATCATAAAAGGGCATCTATCCATGATAAAAGTGCATCTATTCATGATAAAAGTGCATCTGTCCATCATAAAAGTGCATCTATCCATCATAAAAGTGCATCTATCCATCATAAAAGGGCATCTATCCATGATAAAAGTGCATCTATTCATGATAAAAGTGCATCTGTCCATCATAAAAGTGCATCTATCCATCATAAAAGTGCATCTGTCCATCATAAAAGTGCATCTATCCATCATAAAAGGGCATCTATCCATGATAAAAGTGCATCTATTCATGATAAAAGTGCATCTATCCATCATAAAAGTGCATCTATTCATCATAAAAGTGCATCTATTCATCATAAAAGTGCATCTAATAAAAGTGCATCTATCCATCATAAAAGTGCATCTATTCATCATAAAAGCGCATCTAATAAAAGTGCATCTATCCATCATAAAAGTGCATCTGTCCATCATAAAAGGGCATCTATCCATGATAAAAGTGCATCTATTCATGATAAAAGTGCATCTATTCATGATAAAAGTGCATCTGTCCATCATAAAAGTGCATCTATCATCATAAAAGTGCATCTATTCATCATAAAAGTGCATCTATTCATCATAAAAGTGCATCTAATAAAAGTGCATCTATCCATCATAAAAGTGCATCTAATAAAAGTGCATCTATCCATCATAAAAGTGCATCTGTCCATCATAAACGTGCATCTATCCATGATAAACGTGCTCCACACGAACAGAACAGAGAACAGAAACGGCCATTCACTGTCATTATAAAGCTTGGAAGAGCCAGGACATTTTTTTTAATATAACTCTGATTGTATTCGTCTGAAAGAAGAGAGTCATATACACCTATAGGATGAGTTGAGGGTGAGTAAATCATGGGCTAATTTTACAGTGAGCTACTCCTTTAACACCAGCTGTAAACCGTGCCTCTGTCAGTGTATTCTGTGATGCGGTGGGTTGTCGTCCTCAGGGCTGAAGGCGAGACGTGTGTGGAGTTTAAAGCCATGCTGATCGCTGTGGGGATCCACCTGCTCCTGCTCACCTTCGAGGTGCTGGTGTGTGACCGCGTGCAGCGAGGCACACACTTCTGGCTCCTCGTCTTCATGCCGCTCTTCTTCGTGTCGCCCGTCTCAGTGGCCGCGTGTGTGTGGGGATTCAGACACGACCGCTCGCTCGAGGTACGAGCCGGGAAAGATCTGTCTAATGCCGGGTTCAGAGTCAGACTACACTATATTCCTGTCTGTTACAATCGTCAGATTATGCAGTTTTGACTCTTTAAGTTCTTGTGTCATGGACAAGAAACATGTTGCTTGCCGTCTTTAAAGGAGTAGTTCGCTTCAGAATAAAATTTCCTGATAATTTACTCACCGCCACGTCATCAAAGATGTTCATGTCTTTCTTCAGTGGAAAAGAAATGAAGGTTTTTGAGGAAAACACTCCAGGATGTTTCTCCATATAGTGTCTTCAATGGGGTCCAACGGGTCGAAGGTCCAGATGTGAGTTTCAGTGCAGCTTCAAAGTCTCGACACGATCCAGCCGAGGAATAAGAGTCTCATCTAGACAAACCAGCGGACATTTTATAACAAAATAAACATTTATATTTTTTAAGAGTCTAGTCAAGTCACCTTCATTTATACAGCGCTTTTAACAATGTAGATTGTTTTGGCTTTACAGCAGCTCTAGAATAAAGTTAGTGTCCAGATAAAGTTAGTTTTGATTGATTCACTTCCGTCTCAACGATCATTAGTTATTAATTTAGGGGCGGCTAACACGACACCGTTCTAACAGAAAACCCTTCAGTTCTCTCTACGCAAACTTTCAAAACACGAACCCGTGAGAACGCTGACGGCGTGCACGTGTGTATTACGAGTTCAGTCTATAGGTATGCGCGTTTGAATATATGTGCGCAGGCGTGTAGTCCTTGCCTACAAACCAACCCTCAACAAACTACTTGTCTGGCCTTAAAATGTATAATACAGAATTTCTCTCGCTTCCGCGTAGCCACGCGAACCGGAATTATCCCGACAACGCTTTATCTGTACAGAGGTAAAGGGAAGGAGGCTTTGTCTGAAGAGATAAGTCAAGTCACCTTTATTTATATAGCGCTTTTTACAATACAGATTGTATCAAAGCAGCTTCACAGTGATAACATGAAAACATACAACAAAGTTTGTTCCTAGAAGAAAATTGCATCATCGTCCACCCTAAATAAGGCAGATCAGTAATATTGAATATTAAATGTCCCCGACTAAGCAAGCCAAAAAGCAAGGCAACAGTGGCAAGGAACCAAAACTCCATCAGTGACAGAATGGAGAGAAAAACCTTGGGAGAACCCAGGCTCAGTCGGGGGGCCAGGTCTCCTCTGGCCAATGAGCGAACAGTGTATGATTATGATCCATGCAGCGTTACAGGTCAGAAGTCAGATTGGTCGTGTCGGTGAGGCCTTCACAGGGCTGATGAGGCTGGCACTTCAGGGATGCGTCATGGCTGGGTCCAGGTGCAGGTCCACCATCTGATCTGGATACGGCCGGGGTCCACCTCACTTCAGTAAACAGGGAGAAACTGGTTGTCTCTTATTCCTCGGCTGGGATCCTGCAGAGCCTTCCACAAATCTTTCCTCCGTTGCGGCAGTACCATCGTCTCTCTTTCGTTTCACCGTGTGTGAAGAGCTTCTGTGCTCCTATTGGTCAATGTGACCAAACCCGTCGTGGAATACCGGAAAAAATTAAACATGCTAATCTTTCTGTTGCTAAGCATCACAGACACAGCGTCGTTGACGTCAACTATGACACACTATAAAATATATATATATATCACTATATACCCAAAATCGGGCTGATCTTGTGGAGTCTAAACCCGGCATAACACATTTTTTTTTAGGATGGTTGAATCTGGCTATTTTATGTTGAGGTCATATTTCATTAGCCTGGATGCCAGCCGAACTTAGCCCCGCCCACACAATTTTTAGGTCGGGAAGTTCGGTCTGGACTCGATCCGTTGAGGAGCTATTATGCCCGAACAAAAATTGTTCGGACCAATCAAATTGTCAGGGCGGGCTTTATACGATGATGGACAGATGAGCAACGGTAACGTAATCATCCACGTCACCAACGAGCGCTTGGGTTGAATTCAAATGACTGCCGCTGGAGAATTGAGATTTCACGAGTTCACACTTACAAATAAGTCAGATAGAATAAATGCATATTTGGCGCGCTGTCCGAGGAGAGGGTGGGCTCGGTATTCGGCCCGAACCCAAAGTACTCCCCCCGTATTCCTGGCTGTGGAAGAACAAGCCGAGAGTGAGTGGAGGGATGCTGGAAACTGTCAAGGAAGGTTGATAGAGTGAATATATGCTTCCTCATGCTAATAGTGACGTAACTTAGACGGTTGATTGGATTGATTATTTGAACGTGCTCCTCCTGAACTTTGTTTATGAAACATTATGTGTAGATTCCGCCATCGCGTCTGTTATAGAAGATATCGACAGCGCATTAATTTTAAAAGAGGAACAGAGAACCGCGATCAAGGCATCTGTCGATCAGAAACATGAATGAAAAACATACGTCACTTACTCCGTTGCTCTGATTGGTTGTAGGTCACTCTATCCAATTGAGTGCAGAGGCATTTTCCTTCCTGGTTCGGTTGAAACACGCCCCATAATCACAGCCCAATGGAGCAGATTCAGACTCACATTCTGACTAGAATCTGAGTATGACGACGTCAGGCTAATATTTCATGCCAAAATCAAAAGAAAAGTGAATAAAAAATGGCAACACTTTACAATAAGACTTCATTAGTCAGACTGAGCAAAACATTTGTTTCTGTATTTATTAATCTTTGTTAATTTTAATTAATAAAAATACAGCTTTTCATGGTTTGTTCATTAACTAATGTTAATGCAACATTTGATTTTAATAATGCATTAGTAAATGCTGAAATTAGCATTATCTAAGATTAATAAAGGCTGTCGAAGTATTGTTCATTCTTAGTTCATGTCAACTAAAGTGATTAACTAATGAAACCCTATTGTAAAGTGTTACCAAAAAATATATATTTTATTAAAAAGTTTTCATGACAATTTGGTAATTCCCGTGATTCATAATTATTTTAATTAGTATAGTATTACACACAAATTTGTATTACTTTATTATTATTATTACTATCTAATTACTATGACTGAATTCTGTACAGTTTTGATTAGTTTCTGACTATATATGGTTTAAAACTAAACTAAATGATAAATAACTTTAACATATATATTATTATTATTTTGCATCACAATAAAGAAAAAAATATGCAAAATATTGTCACAAAAGTCCTGGTCCTAAAACAAGCTCCATTTCCTATATACAAATATTTTTGTTGAAATATGAGCCAGATTTGATTCTTGTCAGATTCACCCACATGTTTATCAAGCATATCTTCCCTAAGCATTAATAGAAGTGCATCTTTTCTGACGTGTGTTGTTTCCCTCAGCTGGAGATTCTGTGCTCTGTAAATATCCTTCAGTTCATCTTCATCGCTCTGAGGCTGGATAAGATCATCAGCTGGCCGTGGTTGGTGAGTAAGGACACCGACACCTGTCATGTGTAGTGCTGGGCATCGGGATGACCAAACATTTATATCACTCTATTTATCATAATGATACGGGTTTCACAGTATATGACGGTATTCTTTTTTTTTTCAAGCCTGACTGGGTGTTAACCACATTTTCTGCTGATTGAGAGAGGAGATGCTGCAGTAGATCGACTCAGAATTCCCTATTTTACTGTCATGAGTGAATATTGTAGAAAAATCCACACTAGTATTAATACAGGTTTGCAGTGTTTATAAAGCGGTCCAGCAGGAGGCGCTGTATGCGCGCCAGAAACAGCGGTTTCCCCGGTAACGGCTGAACACAAACCAGCAGGAAAGATAAAGAAAGATTAAATGAAAATAACATTGAAACTTTTCTAAAGACGTCAGTTCCCTTCTAAGAAACACTCATATAAAAACACCC
Source organism: Abramis brama (assembly GCF_963993115.1). Lineage (NCBI taxonomy): Eukaryota > Metazoa > Chordata > Actinopteri > Cypriniformes > Leuciscidae > Abramis > Abramis brama. The sequence goes on from NC_139977.1 coordinate 3,271,508, forward strand.
GCGCCGCATTTTGACTTTGAAACGTGTTTCATGTTTATTCAACGATGTCAATACAAATCCAGAGTTCTCGCGAAAAAGTTGATTTTGCTCAGTGAGTTACTCTGGTGTCGAGTAATGATGCTCATTAAATATGCCCTTGTATCTGAGCTGCACCAATCACATCGGGTTATCTGATATAGGCGGGCCAGAGGCGAGATGACGACAGCGCTGTGACGTCGAAGTCAAACATGGCAAGATGGCTATGGAGGAACACCAGTTGTTTGAAACGGCTTTGGCCGCTACAATGAACGAGTTAGACTTGGCTTTTTATCTAAATGAGGAACAGAAGACGCCGCTCGAATCGTTCCTTTGCAAGAAGGGCGTTTTTGCTGTTTTGCCGACCGGATACGGCAAGAGTCTAATCTACCAGTTTGCTCCGCTGGTAGCTAAGCGATGTTGTGATTGGTCGTTGTGTTATCCAATTGCGTGCAGTGAGATTTTCAAATGCATGCTTGGTGCCGCCCCTCGAGCTGGCCGAGTTTCATTAGTCGATGCCAGACCATTCATCTTTCAGATTTACAGTAGGTCTGGATTTCCAGGCTATGATGTCAAAGCCTTTTGGAAAATCTATTTGTGGGAACCAATGAATGGGAAACACTGTAAGCTATCAGTTATAGTTTAACCTCTCCATCTTCACCGTCACAGTAACACACACATCTGTGCATCACCAGTGCAACAGTGAAAAGACCCTCAAACAATGTCGTGTTCCCAGCGCTGTCAAAGCCACATACACCGGTATTGCGGTATATTAAAAATTCATATCATATTAAAACACCGGTATTCGGTATGAACCGCTTCACCGGCCAGCTCTACACCTGTGTGATTGAGCTCTGGCCCATCATGAGTGTGTGACCCTGGCTCTCCTGTTTTCCAGGTGGTGTGTGTGCCGCTGTGGATCCTCATGTCGTTCCTGTGTCTGGTGGTGCTGTATTACATCGTGTGGTCTGTGCTGTTCCTGCGCTCCATGGACGTCATCGCAGAGCAGCGCCGCACACACATCACCATGGCTATCAGCTGGATGACCATCGTTGTGCCGCTGCTCACCTTCGAGGTTGGACTCATTTACTATACACACACACATATATATATATATATATATATACACACACACACATATATATATATATATATATATATATATATATATATATATATATATATATATATATATATATATATATTTTACTATAAGTACATGTAAAGTGTAACAAGAACACTGTAATATATATATATATATAGGTATATTTTCTTGTTACATGTACTTATAGTAATAACAATAAACACTCAATAATTACATGCAACTAAACCTAAATACCAATAATCACACTTTACTTTTGTCCAATGTTTACTATTTTGAACATTTAATTACTGCTTATTAATAGTTAGTAAGGTAGTTGTTGGATATGATTAAGAGATGCAGAATAAGGCATTAATATGTGTCTTATAAATACTAAAAATATGCATATTGTCCTAATAATATGCATGCTAATACGCAACTAGTTAGTAGTGAGATTTGGACCCTAAACTAAAGTAGAGATGTACCGATTGATCGGCTGGTGACCGGAATTGGCCGATTTTCACGTGACCAGCGACCGGCCGGTCAGTCTGACAAATGCCGATTTTATGCCGGTCAAATGCACTCGGGCGCCGCATGATTAACATCGCGCAACATCAGCATCACACGTGCACACGGTACACACATGTAGAAAACCTCGTGAATTACGTCCGTTCAGACCGCAAGCGCGTATTTTTTTCCGGCGTGCATGTTAATCAATAAGTGCATTCACAACGGGAGCAGGAGCAGCGCGTGAGCGTCAAGCAGGAGCGTCGCGAGCAGTGAAGCGCGTGTTTCGGCGCCGAGTCCATTTGCTGCACTGCTCACACTCAATTAAAGGGAAAGCACACTTTTGATGGACAAAATAGCCCAAATAGAGTTTCACCAAAAAAGTGCCCAAAATGCACAGACTTTGCGTGTTTTAACAAGAACTGGAATAGGCTATGTCAGAAAAGAAAACGAAGACTAATATTTATAGAAAATGTACCCATTTAAACTTGTTTTATTATTCAGTTTGTACAAGTGATTGCAATAGGCCTGTGTGTGTGTGCTTTGAGAAATATCTTTATACTGCAAGGCTATATTATTTTATTTTTTATTTATATATTATTTTATTGCCATTCCCTGTTTTCATACAGATGTTTAGTTTGTTAAATACATATATAAAAAAATATTGGATATTGAATGTGAAAAGGAAATGGTTCTTCCATAACACTGCACTTTAGATGTGTGTGAACTATGCAAATTGTAAAATGTTCTATTACAGAAAAGATATAAAATAAATATTTGTGTGTGCTGTAAAGTGGTTAGAAAAAATGAAATCGGAATCGGCTAAAATCGGTATCGGCAGCTTAATGAAAAATCGGAAATCGGAATCGGCCCAAAAAATTGTAATCGGTGCATCTCTAAACTAAAGTGTTACCACACAAACCCTAAACCTATAGTAAGCACATAATATTAATTAATATTACTCAGTATTTAAGTGTATATCAATGACACCTTAAAATAAAGTGTGAACTAAATGTTTTTGAAAGAACTCTTATATTCACCTGCATTTATTTTTTTGAAAATACAGTAAAAAATTATGTGAAATATTTTTACAAATCAAAGAACTGTTTTCTGTTTAAATATACAGTATATTAAACTGTAATTTATTTCTGTGATCAAAGCTGAATTTTCAGCATCATTACTCCAGTCTTCAGTGTCACATGATCCTTCAGAAGTCATTCTAATATGATGATTTATTATGAATATTTCAGATTATTATCAATGTTGAAAACAGTTGTGCTGCTTTTGTTGTTTCTCAGGATTCTTTGATGAATAGAAAGTTCAAAAGAACAGCATTTATTTAAAAGAGAACTGTTTTCTAACATTATAAATGCCTTTACTGTCTTTTTTGATCACTTTAATGCATCCTTGCTGAATAAAATTATAAATTTCTTTAATAAATAAAATCTTACTGAGGCTGAGCTTGAGTCACATATAAAATAATACTAGATCACATATTTGGTCCATGTTAAACTAAAAGCTTTAAGCTTTTACAGCTGTTTGAAACACTATTTCGTTGAATAATCAGTAAAGTGAAAAACTGATCGTTTTGCTGCATTCACAGAATCCATCCAATCAGAACCTTTAAAAAAATGTTATATTTAGTCCTAATTAGCAACTAATGAGCAAATGACAGACTGCTATTTTCTAGTGTTTTTACTATGAGCAAAATGTCCGCAGTAGAAATGGGACAAAAGTTCTAAATATCACAGAACCAAAAAACTGACCAATGACATCTATCGTCTAGACATCTGACCAATGGCGTCTTCATCCTGTGTGCAGTCGTAGCTCTACTTCACTAAATGCCTGTGCTTTATTTGAACATGACTCCAGACAGGCAACACTCACACACACACACACACACACGCGCGCAGCAGTTTAGCTTCACTGTGAAGTACGAAATAACCCTTGAGCAGTTGACCAGACTTAAGGCCCGTCCACACCAAGGACGATAACTATAAAGATAAAGATATAGATCTAAAAATCGTTCTAAATATAAAAGCACAGCACAACTATAACAATAACGGCACAGAGAAACATGATCATTGGAATCACTTTCAGACCGAACGTGAAAACATTTAAAAACATTAGCTGCGTTTACATGGACACTTATAATCGGATTGACGGCTCAATCGGACTAAAAAACCTTCATGTAAACACCTTAATCGATCCGATTGAGCTCGATCCGAATGAAATTTCGATCGGATTGAAAGGGGTGGTTTATTCCTTTTGTAATCCGATCGAGAGAACATGTAAACACTTGATCGGATTGAAAACCGAAACTGAAAGGACTGCGCATGTGCAATGACGTTAACTAGCGTAATGATGTATGACGCGCGGAACGAGCTGTTCTTCCTGTTGAATAAAGTGTCATATTAATAAGTTTCCCGTCATTCTAAAATTCTCATTTCACTCTCGCGTCTGTGAAGTGAAGCAGGACAACGTCCCACCAGTCCTTGTTTTGGATTCTCATCCACAGACGACGGGGAGGGGCATTTTACTGCGTGATCAATAAGCAGCACGGCAAAACGGTTAATATGCTCTAAATTATGACCAGAGACGAATTAATATTACGTCTGCTTTTTAAAACAAATAAAGAACCAATAGAGGAGAATATTTATGCGCGAACAGCGGGAAACTCTGTATATTCGTGCAGTGTGCGCATGTCAAAACATCAGATCCGATTTGAAACGTGACATATAAACGCGCACATCAACCCGATTACTTTATTTATCATTCATGTAAACACCCTGTTCGGATTCATCAATCGGATTGATTTCATTCCGATTATGTCCATGTAAACGTAGCTATTGACAGCCAATCAGAATCCATCCTGCTTTTAAAGAGCTGGAGCATTTAAAGCTGCAGACGACAAACCTCAGTTTGTGCTTTGAACAAACAGAATGACATCATGCACAGGTGTGGACGCTAATATAGTTATTGTTCTT